>NC_056067.1:38643067-39358067 GCF_016772045.2 Ovis aries
GCCATGGGGTACAGCAAAAAAACTTAAAAATTGTACATTTGAAGAGCCCTCTCTGCTTGTCTAAGGCCCCAGGACTTCATCTAAGCACAGTTTTCTCTGTCTTCATCTTTCCCCTTAGAGATAAATCCAGAGACTCAGGTTATAACTTGCCATATCTTTTCTTTGTCCTGGTTTAGGTAGTCATCACCCTTTATGGATCAGAGGGGCGGAGCCAGCCCCACCACCTTTGTGACTCCCAGAAGGCAGTCTTTGAACGCGGGGGACTGGATGTTTTCCTCCTGGGCACTCCATCCTCTCTGGGGGAGTTACACAGCCTGCGGCTCTGGCATGACAATTCTGGTGCCAGCCCTGCTTGGTAAGTACCGGAATCGGGCTGATGTGCTGCTTCTCTGCAGCATTCTGGGGAAATACCTGCACGGCATCACAATAAATAGCTATAATGTTTTGGATCAAATAGTAACAAATAACTGTTTGATTTTAATTTATTTTTCTTCTTTTTTTTTTTTAATATTTTCTAGACTGCACCATGCAGCATGTGGGATCTTAGTTCCCCAATCAGGGATCAAACCCATGCCCTTTGCATGGGACATGCCGTGTCTTAACCACTGGACCACCAGAGAATTCCCTGTTAGATTTTCATTTCAAAGCTGTCTACAAAAAAGAAAACCTGGAAAGAAATATTGAAAATTAAGATATTTTATGAGAGGTAGAATGACAGATTTTTTTAAAAGCATCTGTTAAATCCTTTATTTATTTTGGCTGTGCTGGATCTTTGTTGCAGTCAGCAGGGGCTACTCCCCAGCTGCAGTGTGCAGGCTTCTCATTGCAGTGGCCCCTCTTCTTGTGGCTCATGGCCTTTAGAGTGTGGACTTAGTAGTTGTGGCGCACGGGCTTAGCTGCCCTGCAGCGTGTGGGATCTTTCCATACCAGGGATCGAACCTGTGTCCTGTGCATTGGCGGGGAGATTCTCAATCACTGGACCACCAATGGAGTCCCAGATTTTTTTCCATTAAATATTGTCACTATTGTGAACAGAAAATAATAACAATGAAACATTGCCCCAAAGTACCATAAGTTAAAAGTATCTCTAAATACAAAAAGTATCTTTAAAGGGTAAATTTAATACATGACTATATAGAGAATATACTTTGGGTCAAAATGAAGAGCTTAAGGAGAGGGGAAGGAGTGGAATTACAGTTGGGATGTCCCTCAAGAGTTAGAGAAACGGTCAGTGATGAGTGTGTGCAGCTGCCCTGTGCTGGGCCCAGATGCTCCCACATCTTCCTTCAGCGCCACTCTGAGAATTATGAGGGGTGAGTGGAGAAAGTAGATGATAAAAATTAAGGATGAAGATCATTGGTTTGTTGGGATTAGGAAAAAGGAAGGCAGTGAAGTCAAAGGTCTCAGTGTGTTTGTTAGTCACTCCGTCGTATCCAGCTCTGCAACCCCGTGGACCCATGAACTGTAGCCCACCAGGCTCCTCTGTCCTTGGATTCTGGCTTGACTTTCCCTCCTCCAGGGGATCTTCCCGACCCAGGGATGGAACCCAGCTCTTCTACTTTGTGGGCAGATCCTTTACCATTGAGCCACTGGGGAAGCCCCAAAGATCTCAGACCCAGGTTTGAGAACTGACCCAGAAACAAGTCAGTTGCTGAATATTTCCCACCTGAAACGAATATGCGTCCAGCCTAAAATTGTTAGCAAAAGAAGTCCTTCCCAGGAATTGCTTGGCAGTCCTGGGGTCAGGACTCCACACTTTTACTGCCAAGGGTCTAGGTTCAATTCCTGATTGGGGAACTAAGATCACACAAGCTGCATGGCATGGCCAAAAAGAAGTTTTTAAAAAAGTCCTTCTCTGCCAGACTAGAGACACCAACCATAAGGCCAAGACAGCCCGATGATTTTCCTGCCGCTACATCCTGTTCAGGTATCTGCAGAGCAGTCTGTTACACTATTGTTCCACTTTCTCTTATAAAGGTAAATAGGGTATAATAAGCACTTGAAAGATACTCATTAGGTATCATTAGTTGTCAGGAAATGCAAATTAAAACCACAGCGATAGCGCTAGACACCCGCTAGAATGACTGAAACTAAAAGGTGGAGTGAGGGTGGGGAGCAGCTAAGAGCTCTCACACACCGCTGGTGGGATGTGAAAAGTACAGCCTTGGTGAAGAACAATTTGGCAGTTTCTTGTAAGGTTGAACGTATGTTTACCCTATGACCCAGAAATTCCACTCCTAGTTATTTACTCGAGATAAGTGAAAACGTATGTCCACTCCAAGTCTTACACAAATACTTCCATAGCAGCTTTATGAAAAATAGCCTCAAAGTGGAAACAACACAAATGTCCATCAGCTGAATGAATAAACAAATGTTAGTATTTTCATTTGGTGGAATACGACTCCTGACAAAGAAGAACAATCTACTGATACAGCAACATGGGTGAATCTCAGAAAGCATTATGTTGAGCAAAAGAAGCCAGACACACGAGAATATGTGAAATTGATGAAAAGCAAATTAACCTGTGGAGAGAGGAAGTATACCAGTGGTCACCTGGAGCGCAGGGTGAGCCTGAGGAGGGCTGACTGGAAAAGGGCGCATGGGAACTTTTCAGGGTGGCGATGGTGGTGCTTATTACACAGGTGTGTACAGTTGTCCAAAATGCATTGAACAGTACTTTTTATTTTTTTTATTTTTTGGCTGCACTCCATGGCTTGCAGGATCTTAGTTCCTCAACCAGGGATCAAACTGTGCCCTTGGCAGTGAAAGCCCAGAGTCCTAACCACTGAACTGCCAGGAAATTCCCTGAACTATATTCTTTAAATGGGTGCCTTTTATCTGATATAAATTATACCACAACAGAGTTGATTTTTTTTTCAAGTGTGTTTATAAGGGAAAGTCTAGAGCTATATACACTAAATTATTACCAATAGTTATCCCTGGGTAGTAGGATTATGAATTTTTAAGTTTTTCTTCAGGGTAGTTTTAGTTACTTCCAAAAGTTTTAACAATATCTTATAATTATTAGAAGTACATTTTTTAATTTAAATAGATATTTCTCTTTGAGGAAACACATGAAGGAATTCACAGCACATAAAGAAATTCACACCTATATGATATTTTCCATTTTTGTTACTTTTATCACTGGTTTATATCAATTCTAATTTTATATGGAATCTTATATTTTTTAACTTATAATAACTTTATGCTCCTCAGGGAATATAGATGTTGACTTAGTCATGTTTGTATTCTCAACAGCATATACAGTGTCAAAATTATAGTAGACTCAATAAATATTTGTTATAACTGATAATTACAGTCAATATTGTAACAATAAATATTTGTTACAATTCTCAAGAGTTACCTGTTCACTTCTAGACTTTGTTATTAAGGCTCTTTCAAAGAATTTTTTTAGTCAATATTTTCTTTTCTTTGTTTAATTGCAAAAGTAATAGATGTTTGAGTACAAAAAACTTGGAAAACACAGAGAGGCAAAAGAACTATCCACCCCCAATAAGAAGCAGACTGCCAGCATTTTTTCTTAGGAAATGACTATGCTTTCGGTATCTTTCTACTGATCATAGTGAATGTATCAACTAGATTGTTCTGACATACATTAGATTCTCTGTTTCTCTTCTATATGAAAGGAGAGCAGAGAAAAAAACAGGTGACTAGTTTCTTACCAATCAGAAAATGAATACTTTCTCTTGTTTATACTTTGCTATTAAATGAAAGCTTTCACAAGTAGCTAAGTTTAAATCAAATGCAACTTAGTCACCTGTGATTTTATTAACTGCTTCAAAAGAGAGTCCCAGAAATAATTTTAGCTTTAAAGCGATCTGTGCTCCTCACACAGAAAATAACTTCCAACTGAAATAAGAATTTTGACCTGAGAGATTTGAATGGTTTCATACAGACTTTTGGAGAAGTAGCATCCTTACAGTAAAGGAGATTAGCCAACTAGGTGCAAGATGAAGTCAAACAGGCAGGGCAGAGGTTCTGCAGGACAGATTGGTTGATGGTTGAAATCAGGGGTGAAGACAGAGACACATGGTAAAAAAAAAAAAAAACTGGGGTTGAAAAGAGGATGAAGTTTCAGGACCTGTTGCTCTGAAGCCAAGATGAAGCCACAGACCCAAACAAGACAAGTCATTAATATAAACATAAAAGCCCACTCCCCATTTACACACCCTAAGACCCTAGTGAGGAGAAGGCAATGGCAGCCCACTCCAGTACTCTTGCCTGGCAAATCCCATGGACGGAGGAGCCTGGTAGGCTGCAGTCCATGGGGTTGCTAGGAGTCGGACACGACTGAGCGACTTCACTTTCACTTTTCACTTTTATGCACTGGAGAAGGAAATGGCAACCCACTCCAGTGTTCTTGCCTGGAGAATCCCAGGGACGGGGGAGCCTGGTGGGCTGCCGTCTATGGGGGTCGCACAGAGTCGGACACGACTGAAGTGACTTAGCAGCAGCAGCAGACCCTAGTGATGAAAGATGAAGGCAGATGGGATATTTGCAAAGGTGGTGGGGCGCTGTCACTTGTAGAGCGAAGAAATCTTAAGGAACAGAAGCACACACTGACTGTTCCAGGTTATGGAAGTCTGCGTTCTGATATTTGGTACGTGAACTCCTTTAGAGGTTGGGAGGGAAAAGTGGGATCAGGTCTAGTTTCTTTCTTTGGCTCTTGCCCCTACAATGAAGCAGAATCTGTTTACTTGGACACCCTCTGTCCACAAAAGATTTTTGTTTTATTATTTTTATTGCAGTATGATTGACATACAACTTTATATTTGCTTCAGGTCTACAACCTAATGATTTGATGTTTGTATGTATTGTGAAATAATCACCATAAGTCTAGTTAACAAGCATCACCATACATAGAGAATTTTTTTCTCGTTGTGAGAGTTAAGATCTGCTCTTGTGGCAGTTTTCATATATATTAACTACAGTCGCCATGCTGTATGTTACATCCCCTTGGCTTATTTTATAACTGGCCGTCTGTACCTTTTGACTCTCCTGACCTCATCTACCCACCCACCCCCACCCTCTGCCCCTACAACTACTCATTTGTTCTCTGAATCTGTGAGCTAGGTTTTGGGGTTTTGTTTGTGTTTTGTTTTGCTTTGCCTTTACATATAAGTGAGATCATATCTGTCTTTGTCTCTCTCTGACTTATTTCACTTAGGGTAATGCCATCTATTCATGTCACAAATGGCAAAATTTCATTCTTTTTTTAATAACTGAATGATATTCCATTGTATGTGTTATATACACCACATTTTCTCTATCCATTCAGCCATCAATGGACATTGAAGTTGTTTCCATAAGGTCACTGCTTATTACAGCAGTTGATTGAGGCCCACCCCCTAACATGACTGTCTTCATTTCACTGCAGGTATGTAAGCCAGGTGACTGTCGCTGACATAGCAGGTAAAAGGAAATGGCACTTCCTGTGCAACTGTTGGCTGGCCGTGAACCTTGGAGACTGTGAGCGCGACCGGGTCTTCATGCCAGTCTCAAAGAGGGAGCTGTTTTCCTTTAGGTACTGTTGAGAAATGATGATGTGCTACCTGTCTCTGAGACTCTGTTCATTTTCTCCATTCTTTTTTCTTTCTGTTCCTTGGCCAAGACAATTTCAATTGACCTACCTTCAAGTTTAACCTATCTTCTTTCTCTTGCCAGCTCACATCTGCTATTGAGCCTCTAGTGAATTTTCCATTTCACTTACTGTATTTTTCAGCTGCACTCTTTCTATTTGGTTATTTAAAAAAAATAACTTCTGAGAACTTCCCTGGTGGTCCAGTGGTTAAGACTCCACACTTCCAGTGTAGGGGGCAACGGTTTGATTCCTGGTCAGAGAGCTAAGACTCCCATATGCCTTATGGTCAAAAAACCAATACATGAAACAGAAGCAAATTGTAAAAAAAAAAATTCAATAAAGACTTTAAAAATGGTTCACATTGCTTGGGGCTGGTGCATGGGGATGACCCAGAAAGATGTTATGGGGAGGGAGGTGGGAGGGGGGTTCATGTTTGGGAACACATGTAAGAATTAAAGATTTTAAAATTTAAAAAATAAAAAACTAAAAAAAAAAAATGGTTCACATTTTAAAAAACTTAAAAAAAAAATTAGTTAAAATAATCTCTGGGGACTTCCCTGGTGGTTCATTGGAAGACTCCACACTTCCAATGCAGGGGGCATGGGTTTGATCCCTAATCAGGAATTAAGATCCTGCATGCCACACAGTGCGACCAATAATAATAATAATTTCTGTATCTTCATTAATACTCTATTTAGCAAGACATCATGCTCATTTACTTTCCTTTAGTTAGTTCAACATGATTTCCCTTATTTCTCTGAACATATTTAAAACAGCCGATTTGAAATCTTTAGTAAATCCAGTGTCTGGGCTTCCTCAGTAACAATCTGTTGAGTGTGGTGTGTGTGTGTGTGTGTGTGAGGGAGAGAGACACTTTGTTTCCTTTCGTGTCTTGTGATCTTCTGTTGAAAACCGGACATTTTAAATAATGAAACGTGGCCACTCTGAAGATCCGATCTCCTTCCTCTCCGCCAGCACTTGTCCTTAGTGTCTGTTGCTGTCCTGTGTCTGTTTCGAACTAATTCTGTAAAATCTGTATTTCTATCATATGTGAAAACTGAAGTGCTTGCTCAGTCAGTTCAGTGGTCAGCTAATAACTAGACAGAGACTTCTTTAAAGGCCTGAGCCAGTAAGCCTCCCAGCCTTTGCTGAGGGGTTTTGCACACATGTTGTGCCATGCCTTCAGCATGCAGCCCGGTAGCTGACAGCTCTGCCTGAGCCTTCACTTCCTGCTTGCTGAGAGCTGCAGGGTTCTTCCAGGAGCAGAAGTGTAGGGCCTGACCAGCTAATTCCTGAGCATGCCAGCATCCCTGGGCCTGCACATGGCCTCCTATCATTAGATTCCCAGGACTGTGTTGAAGCTTTTCAAAACTCCTGTACACTTCTGACTTTCTCAGTGAGGGTTTTTCATGAGCCCGTTGTTTGCCTACCATATCAGGCAGCTGTGAAGTTAAATAGTTGCCTCTGAATATTTTTGACAGTGCCCTCAAAGAAGAACCATTTTTAACTGGATGAGTGTCCAGTCATATCAAATAAGGGCAGTCTTGCCAGTGGAGTTTTCCTGGGAACTACCAGACAAGTCAGATAATGACGGCTCTCTCGGAAGGACGCTTTTAATCCCCTTCTGCCCACTCTAGTGACTGCCAGGCTGCTGGATTTCACTGTGACTGAAGGCTCTTGGTTTTCAAGGTTACCATGGAGCTAGGGGAAGGGAGATGGGGAAACAGGGCCAATTAAAATGCCGCAAAATTCACTGTTCTTACTGATGTTTAACCATTTTTCTTATGTAAACACTCCTACAAATCTTTGGTTATTTACCTGAGTTCTGAAAATTTTGATTCTGACTTTTTAAAAGAAGTTTTATCATTGCTTTTGTGGAGGAATTTCCAGAGGTGTTCATTCCTCTGTTTCCACTGACCCAAATGGATTTAGACAGTTTACTACTTAGAGCAGTAGGAGCCGCCAGAGCAGTAATCTGTGGCAGCTCCCCAATTTGACAGGGTGATGTGATGAGAGCCAGCTGTGAGCTGCACGTGCAGTCGAGGTATGTTACAAAAGAGGAACCCCAAAACCAGTAGATGCTGATCTATGAGCTGCCAGAAAAACTGCCCATCCTTCCCCATAGAATAAGACATTATCAGCCTGGAATGTAGGCAACTCTCTCAAGGGGTGAGAAGAAGGCATGTCTATCTTTATTACCCCAGAAAGTCTCTGGGAAGCAAGAAGTCTCTGTCTTTATAATCTGGAAATGCAAATTGTCTCCAAAGAGAGATCCTGATTCTGTCTTCTTAGGGCTGTCTGCTTACACAAAGATACTTGAAAACATAGTCCAAGGGCAAAGTTTGTATAAATGCCTAAATGTGAAGCATTCATGGAGGACTGCCTTTCAGCACTGCCTCTGTTGTTATGTCAGTCTACCTGTTATTCTTCTAAGGTATGTTGTCTTTTCTCTTTTTAGTATTTTCTCTTAATCCTTGATGTCCCAAATTTTACCATATTTCTTTTCACTGTGGATTTACCTTTTTTTTAAAATCCTGTTTCGCACTCAGAGTGTACTTAAAAAAATTTTTATTGTGGTAAAATACATGTAAAATGTGCTCTTCTGGGGGGCCGTGCTGCACGGCATGCAGGATCTTAGTTCCCTGACCACTGGAAGCCTGGAGTCTTAACCACCGGACCTCCGGGCGGGGCGGAGGTGGGGGTCCCAAAGTGCACTTTTGATATACAGAGTCATGTGTTCAATAAACAGAAATTCTCAAATGTCACTTCTGAAAATGCTGCTCCTCTGACATTCCCTCTCTGTGTGCAAAGTCTCTCTAACGCTCCTCCATGGTTTTAAGCCTCTCTTGCATACATATCTTTTTTGTCTGTGGCAGTTCACTGATTTTCTCTTAAACCAGTGTCTCTTTCTCCTAATTATTTTGTTTTGAGGACCATATTTTTCCATTTTAAGATTTCAAATTTATTTTATTTCTGGGTTTTTCATCATTTTTTATTCTTTTGAAGTGAACATTATTCCTTGTATCATTTTTATATCATTATTTGCTGTTAAGTTCTTTATTTCATAGGTGTATAAAAGGTAGCAGGGATTGGTTAAATTGACTTGCTCCAGATGAAGCACACAAGAAACAGCAGAGGCTCAGGTCTTATCCCCTCTCCTACTGAATGAAGATTCTTTCTTCTAAAGCACAGGGCCTCCCCTCAAGGCCTTTGGATCTTGCTGCAAATTGCTGAGACATGGGATACAATAGTAGCAAACAAAACAATCACTACCATGCAAGTAGCAACTGACATTTTCTTTTTTTTAATATATATATATATATTTTTTGAACTTTAAACTTTGTTTTGTATGGAGATAAAACTGATTAACAATGTGTGGTAGTTTCAGGTGAACAGCCAGTGTACTCAGCCATGCATACACATGTATCCATTCTCCCCTAAACCCTCCCTCCCGTTCAGGCTGCCTCATAAAACTGAGCTGAGTTCCATCTGCTGTTCAGTAGGTCCTTGTCGGTTATCCATTTTAAGCATAGCAGTGTGTACATGACCTTCCCAAACTTCCTCACTATCCCTTCCCCCAGCAACCATTTTCTAAGTTTGTGAGTCTCTTTCTGTTTTGTAGCTTTACTTGTATCTTTGAGCAACCTGAAACACTTAAAGTCTTTGTCAGACTGTCCCACAAAATTAGTTTCTTCTGGACTGAAATATTGTGTTGGCTGCCTTTCTCAGCATTAGATTTATAAATATGTTTAGGAATTTGGGGTTGTAGGTTGGTTTCATTTTTAAATCTCAACATCTCTCTCCTTCTCCACATATCCCTGACTAATCTTTTCTCGATCTTCTTCGTGCAGCCCTTCACATCACTAGTCTAGAACTAGGTTTATTTTATGACCCCATTTCAAAGCTCCTATTCCTCAGAGAAACGGATGAAAGGACCTGTCGCACACCTTGTCAGAGCCAGTGGGTCTCTTGAATATGTTCTGGTCGAGGGGCTGCCTGCTCTCACCTGCCTCCCTACTTACAAACACGTAGCCCTGCGGTAGTTTTCCGGTTCTGCAGAGTTCTTCCGTGAGCTCCAGCCTCAACCCTGGCTGCAGGCAGTGAGGTTGGCTTTAGTCGCCCTTCTTTCCCTCCCGCCATGGATCACTTTCAGTTTCAGTTACTCTCTGGGAATCAAACTTTGACCTGTGTATGCCTTCTTCCAAACCTGGAGCTCAGAATCCTGTGCCTTCTCCCCCGCTTACCATCTGGTTTCTCACCCCATGCCTCTTCTTCAGAGACATTTGTTTTTAAGCCCAGCTAATATTTTTAATTTTTCTTTTTATATTGTATTTATAGTTTCTTGGGAGAGTAGAGAAGGTTCTCCAAGTATGAGTTTACCTTATATAAGTTTACCTTACCTTATAACTATCTTGAGTGGAAAAAGTGAAAATGTTAGTCAGTCAGTCATGTCAGATTTTGTGACCCCAGCCCGCCAAGCACCTCTGTCCATGGAATTCTCCGGGCAAGAATACTGGAGTGGGTTACCATTTCCTACTCCAGGGGATCTTCCTGACCCATGGATCAAACCCAGGTCTCCTGCATTGCAGGCAGATTCTTTACCATCTGAGCCACCAGGGAAGCCCCTATCTTGAGTGGAAGCTTAATGCAAATTTTCCAAGAATAAAAAAGACTTATCAAAACCTCTGGTAAAGCCAAAACAAGGTTTTAGTTTTAAAATCTCGTAAAGTTACCCTTATCCTCAAAAACCTTTTACCCTATGGTAACAACAACAGCAGCAAAAATCATACCGTGTCACCTGAAAGCTTCTTCACAAAAGCATCGAGCAGTGGCCGAGCTGTTGATATATTGCTTGCCGCCAGTTGAACCACATCTCAAACGAGGGCAAGTTCAGAGTGAAATCTTATGCATTTCTTGTTCTGATTTATCTTGTTAGACACCTGTTCTCCTCCATGATCATAGAGAAGTTCACCCAGGATTGCCTGTGGCTCTCAGTCGCAACTCGACACCCCTGGAACGAGTTTACGAGGGTCCAGCGGCTCACCTGCTACATGACCCTCCTTCTCTGCAACATGGTCATCAACGTCATGTTCTGGAAAGTGAACAGTACCACCACCAAGAGAGATGAGCAAGCTCGGGGTGAGCCCTGCCGTGTGCTGTTGCTGCTACACTCCATTCCTTCCTTCCAAGTTAGAAACGGAGTCACGACGGGCCTTCATTTTTCCTCTGCTGCCCTCCCGTTAGAGTACTCATCTAATTCTACTCTTAAATGAGAATACTCATTTACTCTAACATTAGAATACACATTTTCTCATTGATCTCACTCATTAACAAATGAAATGGCCTTAGAGACACATCAGGATCTTGACTGTCGAAATAACTTGCTATCCTTAGATAATCATAGTTAATTGGTAAATAAATACTTAAACTGCAGGGTGTAGAGCATGGACTTTGGACCTGGCGGCGCTGGTGGGAGAGGAGAGGACAGGATGAGCTAAGAGAGTAGCTGACGTGTACAGTACCACGTGTGAACTGGATAGCTAGTGGGAAGCCGCTGGAGAGCACAGGGAGCTCAGTTCAGGGCTCCGTGCTGACCTGGGGAGGCAGGATGGGAGTAGGGGTGGGAGGCAGGCAAGGAGGGAGGGGATATATTAATGTATACTCACAGCTGATTGACATTGCTGCAGAGCAGAAACTAGCACAACATTGTAAGGCAGTTATACTCCAATTAAAATAAATTTTAAAACAACACTTAAACCTGGGAGAGGAGTGTCTCGGAGACAATTTCAGTGGTTAAGGATGAGGGTTGATGTCATGCTTTTTTTTTTTTCCAGTGGGCCCATTTGCTGTGACCTGGTCTGAACTGCTCGTCAGCATCCAAACTGCAGTCATCTTTTTCCCCATCAGTCTTGTGATCGGGCGGCTTTTCCCGTTGATCCAACCACAGGAGCCTCTGCCTGTCTTTCCTCCCATCCAGGCCTCCTGCCCCTCGGATGCTTCTTCAGAGCCTCTCTCTCTCACGGAGGTGGTTGAGGTGAGCGTGGTGTCAGAGTTCACAGGTAGACGTCATGCTGCCCTCCCCAGCGTGGTGGAGAAGGCCAGTGAACGAGGCTCTCCGGCAAGGCTCCAGAGCCCTGCTAGCTGTAGGGCTGTGCTCTGATCCCTGTGCCCTGCGCCATCGTCATCCTGCCTCCAGTTCTTTCTCTTGATTCTGGAGTGTGCTGAGAGCACTGACGTGAGTGCAGAATGCCTTGCTCTGGACGTGCCTTAGTCTTTTGATGTTTGCTCAAACTCTTCTTCTTTCATCCTGGATTCTCTCCTAAAACTAGTTCTGAAGCTACTGTGAGGTGACTTCTTTGTGAAAAAGGATAGAGAAAGTGAAAAATTTAGGTCGTTTACACTAAGCATAGGGCTTCCCAGGTGGCACTAGTGATAAAGAACCCACCTGCCAATGCAGGAGACGTTAAGAGACGCACATTCGATTCCTGGGTCGGGAAGATCCCCTGGAAGAGGAAATGGCAACCCACTCTGTATTCTTGGCTGGAGAATCTCATGGACAGAGGAGCCTGGAGGGCTACAGTCCATGGGGTCGCAAAGAGTCAGACACGACTGAAGCGACTTAGCATGCACACACACTGAGCATATGCCCCTCCGAGGAAATAAACCGCCTCATGACTGTCTGTAAGTGCTCGCAGTCCTGAGTTCAGTGTAAAAACTGACTTTTCCCCTCTTGGTTCCACTTTCAGGAATTAAAGGAAACTGTGGGATTCCTGCTCAGGAGAAATATGTACCTACTCTCAGAGTGCGAACCATCTTCATGGCATTCTGACAGCATAAACGAGCTGCTGAAGCTTTTGTCCGGCCTCGTCTGTTCTTACTTAGAGCATCCAGGCTGTCCCCAGCAGGCAGGACCCTACTGGGCAAATGGTAAAGTTCAGTAAGTTTTAGGATCTGATCTTTTATCTGCCCCTACTCCACACACCCGACACGCTCTCAGCATAATCAACAGGCATGATGCCACCTTCTGTTGTTTTTTCATTTCCTTAAACTCCCAGCAGAGGGCAGACAGCTCTGCTACCTCTCAGAGCTTTTGAGACAGCATATCTGGTCTTACAAAGTAAAGGTTAAAAGAAAAACCCACCAAAAATGTCCTCTGTCTCAGACTCCTCCATACTTCATCAGCTTTGTCAGAGGCTGTGAAAGTGTCATTTCTCTTTCTTCTATGGAATGATGTTTGGGCTCTCTAGGCACTCTACTTCCCTGGTGGCTCAGACGGTAAAGTGTCTGCCTACAATGTGGGAGACCTGGGTTCCATCCCTGTGTCGGGAGGATCCCCTGGAGCAGGAAATGGCAACCCACTCCAGTACTCTTGCCTGGAAAATCCCGTGGACAGAGGAGCCTGGTAGGCTATAGTCCATGGGGTCGCAAAGAGTCCGACATGACTGAGCAACTTCCCATTCACATTTATATTCTGCTAAGTTGCTTCAGTCGTGTCCGACTCTGTGCGACCCCATAGACAGCAGCCCACCAGGCTCCCCCGTCCCTGGGATTCTCCAGGCAAGAACACTGGAGTGGGCTGCCATTTCCTTCAATGCATGAAAGTGAAGTTGCTCAGTCGTGTCCGACCCTTAGCGACCCCATGGACCGCGGCCCACCAGGCTCCTCCGTCCATGGGATTTTCCAGGCAAGAGTGCTAGAGTGGGGTTCACATGTACTGCAGTTCTGGTGAAAAAACTCAATTAGCTTTAAAAATTACTTTGATTCTCTATCAAAGTAATATAGGATTTTACAAATTGTTGCAAATATACCAGCCTGCTCAGAGAATACAGTTCTGTATTCTTCAGTGTTCATTGACTAGGAAATTTAACAGGGGGCTTCCCTGATAGCTCAGTTGGTAAAGAATCTGCCCGCAATGCAGGAGACCCTGATTCAACTCCTACGTTGGGAAGATCCGCTGGAGAAGGGATAGGCTGCCCACTCCAGTATTCTTGGGCTTCCCTTGTTGCTCAGCTGGTAAAAAATCCTCTGGCAATGTGGGATACTTGGGTTCAATCCTTGGATTGGGAAGATCCCCTGGAGAAGGAAAAGGCTACCCACTCAGGCATTCTGGCCTGGAGAATTCCATGGACTGTATAGTTCATGGAGTCGCAAAGAGTCATACACAACTGAGCGATTTTCATCAGTTAACAGATTGCTTGTTTCTACCAAGAATTTCTGTTCCTTGAAATCTTCCACTTATTCAAATGTCAACCTGGGCTGTATTTTCAGTGGTTCCTGAAAACCACCATCATTTCTGCAGTTACCTGCTCAGAGTTCTGCAGAGGCTCCAATCTCACTTACAGACACTGGGTCCCACCCAGGCCGATCACCCCAGTGACTTCCTTGATGCAGTCCACCAACTGCAAAAACTCCAGGAACTCTTGGAAACCCATGTTCTTCCCACAGAGCAAGGGCTATCCAGGTAACACACCCCACTGGGCTTTACATGTTGTCTTCCTAAACCCCTCTGTCAGCTGTTGACTAGGTTGGTTATTCCTTCAACTTCTGTTCCTAAGGGAGGCAACCAGTTTCCCCATCCTGAGCCCAGAAGAAGGGAAGCAGCGTCTCTCTAAAGGCTGGCACAGATGGTTGACATACTTCTGCTGGCTCCTTCTGGGTGTCACTAGCCTGGCCTCAGCCTTCTTTACAGCACTTTATAGCCTGGAACTGAACAAAGACCAAGCCACCAGCTGGGTTATTTCGATGATACTGTCGTTGCTTCAGAACACCTTCATCAGCCAGCCAGCAAAGGTACGTGAGAAACTGTCACTCCAGCATGGGAGGAAGCGCTATTGTTGCAGGAAGCTTGGGAAACCAAGGTCTGTGGGTGTCAGTCCAAGGTGCCGCATGGTTCTGACAACTTGATGAGAACAAAAAGAAACAGAAATGGACAGGGTAAAATTTGTTAGGGGTGTGTGTGTAGTAGTCGTGGAAAAAACTAAGGAGAACTGGTAAGACTGGTAGAAATTTAGCAGAAAAGGATGGGGGAGTTATGAGAGACAAGTTAAAAATTCAATAATAGGGCATCCCAGGTGGCACTAGTGGTAAAGAACCCACCACCTGCCAGTTCAGGAGACCCAGGTTCAGTACCTGGGTCCAGAAGATCCACTGGAAGAAGGCCTGGTACCCAGCTCCAGTATTCTTGCCTGGAGAATTCCATAGACAGAGGAGCCTGGCGGGTAGAGTCCATAGGGTCACAGAGAGTTGGACACGGCTGAAGGGACTTAGCACGCATGCAAACAAAAAAATCAATAATAAACTACTAAGTAAGAAAACTTACTTTTAAAAAAATCTTCATTTTCCTTAAACTTTAAGGAAAATGTCATATACAAACGTGTAGGAAGTAGTATAATGAATCCTAAATTCCTGTTACCCAGCTCCAACAGTTACCCCACAATTCATGGCCAGTCTTGTTTCATCTATCTTGGAAAAAAAATACCAGACTTTATATCGTTTTATCCATAAAGATTTCAGCCTGTGTATTTTCAATAGACAAACGCTCCTCTTTTTAAAACATAAATATGAGCCATTATCACACCTAAATAACAATTTCCTGATATCTACACAACAGTGTAAATGTATGTAACACTGCTGAACTGGTCACCTTGAAATGGTTAAGGTATATTTTAAACTTAAAATGGTAAGTTTTTCGTTATGTGTATTTTGCTACAGGTTTTTAAAATCCAATCAGTGTTCACATTTTCCCGGTTGTCTCCTAAGTGTTTATAGTTGTTTTGTTCAAATCAAGATCTGCATAAGGTCCTTGTGTTGCAGTGAGTTGCTCTGTCGCATGTTTGTTTTTTAATTTATTTATTTTGACTGTTAACTGGGCCAGGTCTCTCTTGCTGCACACAGGCTCTTCTTTGAGGTCTGTGGGCTCAGTAGTCGTGGTACAGCTACCTAGTTGCTCTGTGGCATGTGGGATCTTCCTAGACCAGGGATCAGACTCATATCCCTTGCACTGGCAAGCAGATTCTTAAGCGCTGGACCACCAGGGAAGTCCTGTCTCATGCGTTTTTATACTTAATCTAGGAACTTCCCTGGTGGTCCAGTGGGTAAGACTCTGAGCTCCCAATGCAGGGGGCCCAGGTTCAATCCCTGGTCAGGGAACTAGATCCCACATGCCACAACTAAGACCCAGTGCAGCCAAATAAATAAATAATAAGTTTTTTTTTAAGAGACTGTAAAAAATAAGTAATCTATACGTTCTTCATCCCTTTATCTCTTTCCCTCATTTTCTGTTCTTGCTACTTTTCTTGCAATGTATGTGAAGAAACCAAGTTGTCCTATAGAGTCTCCAACATTCTGAATTTTTGTGACAGGATTACTTATGCTTTAAGAACCCACAAGGAGACCTTGGGGAGCTTTTGAAACATTTGGTGCCAGGCCTCTCTCCAGACCAGTCAAATCATAATCCCTGGAGATGGGATCCAAGGCTCAGAATGTCACAAACTTCCCAGGTGATTCCAAAGAAGAGCCCCGTTTGAGAAGCACTGATCCTAAAAGATGGACAGTGTACAAGGAGTGGGTAGACCATAAATAAGAACTGCGGTAAGAGACAATAACAGGAGCTCTTAAAGAGATTCCGTTAGAGCAGACACACAGAGAAAGACTTTGCGGAAATGAAAAAGGCGATTTGCAGATTTTAAGAATTCAGGCTTTGAATTGAAGATGTCATTATTGAGAATCAAATTAATGGACCAGGATGATCAAACTTAATGCAAAACATAAAGGAAAATAGACAGTAGATCCAGTTAAGAGGAGTGGTAGTAATTAAACCGTCTAAAAAATTCCATTGTTGCAAACAAATACTGAATTTGTGGAAAGGTCTTAACTATTTCCAGGCATAACTAATTTAAAAAGATACACGCCGAAATGGAGGACAGGAGTTCTGGAGTGGGGCCCAAGGTCCTGAAATCAGCTGGTTGCCAGGTGATGGCTGCTCACCCATGGATCACGCTTCGGGGGGTATCACTGTGAATACAAAGCTAGTTCTCTGAAAAGTCAGTATTACAAGAGAAAAGCTCATGAGGGAGGGCTGTTCTAGGTCCTTGAAATAAATGAGCCATTTTTAATATGGATCAGACAGTGTACTAGGAAGTTATTGGTCATTTCCTTACGTGTCATAATGATATGAAAATGGCCTGATTATTAGGAGGCCTTGAACCTTGCACAGGTGTGTCAGTCACGTCCGACCCTGTGTGACCCCATGGACTGTAGCCTGTTGGGAAAACCCCATGAGATTTTCCAGGCAAGAATACTGGCGTGGGTTGCCATTTCCTTCTCCAGGGGATTTTTCCCGACCCAGGGATCGAACCTGCATCTCCTGCATCAGCAGGCAGATTCTTGACCACTAGCACTACCTGGGAAGCTCCAGTTTTTAGGAGGCACATGCTTAAAAACAGGCAGTCCTTGCCTTGAACTGTTGTAGTTTGTGCATGAATTTCAGTCACCATGGTTCAGTTAAATAACACCAGTTGCCAGCAAGACGGTTCAAATCTCAGCATGGGATATCAGCTATGAGTGATTACATAAAACGCCAGCTACTACTAGACCTTTAGCCCATAATTCACTCCGTACACAACATGTATTTTTAGGTGTCTCTCATGATCCATGACCAGTCCTGTCACATCTCAAAACCTGGGTGGCTGCTCACTGGGCATCCCGTTTATGTACAGACAGCAAATTGTGGAGTTGGGCTACTTTCTTGTCTCTCAGTCATAAACAGTGACATTTGACCATAAAATGGATAACGGAAAGAGGAATTGGGCCAAAAAAGACCAAAATGCAGCAAGTTAACAACATGATAATGCAAAGTGAAATTTGAATAGAATGTGAGTGGAGTTGTCCGAGAAGCAGCTGGCCGTAGGAAGAGTGCATGTGTTCAGGGGGCTATACCGGCCAGATGAATTTAGTGAAGTCAAACTTACCAACCTAAATGAAGAAATTGGTTATGAGGAAACGGATGATGACATCCTGGAGGAAGTAACACTAGCAAAAAAAAAAAAAACAACCAACTAATATTAAATGAACTCTAGGAGGTATTTCACAGCATTGAAAGCAGAAAGGATAAGAGGCTGGAAACCAGTGCAAACTTAAAACAGTATGACAGTTCACCAAACAGATAGAAAAGATGCTGTCCCCAAATTCTAACTTACACAAGAAGAGGAAGGGACAGCATTGTTCAAATTAGTCTTGAGAAATTTTTCAAGAAATAACTTTAATTCTTAATGTTTCTGATGTTTTAAATTACATACTAATTCTGCTGCTTTAAAATTTTTCCTTGTACCTTTATAGCCCACAATAAGAGATTTTAATGTTTTGACATGAGTCCTTTTTTTCCCCCTAAGGTAGAAGACTGTCTTTATTATTTTTTTTTCTTAATTTAGTTGGCTGTACCAGGTGTTAGTTGCAGGATGCAGGATCTAGTTCCCTGACCAGGGATCCAACCCAGGCCCTCTGCTTCGAGTGCATGGAGTTGTAACAACTGAACCAGGGAAGTCTCCTGAATTTTTAGATGTCACAGAACAATCATAATTTTCCCCACTGATGATTAAGATCACCTTGCACAGTTTCAGCTTGCAAGATCATTTATGTGATCCCATGCTGCTGCTAAGGCGCTTCAGTCATGTCCAACTCTGTGCGACCCCAGAGACGGTAGCTCACCAGGCTCCACCGTCCCTGGGATTCTCCAGGCAAGAACACTGGAGTGGGTTGCCATTTCCTTCTCCAATGCATGAAAGTGAAAAGGGAAAGTGAAGTCACTGAGTCGTGTCCAACTCTCAACAGCCCCATGGACTGCAGCTCACCAGGCTCCTCCAACCATGGGAGGAGGAGCAGTATCCATCCTATACTGCCATGCAAAATGAGAACTACCTTTAATTAGGTATGAGATGTCATGATGTCTATTATTTTCAAATGGTTCAAAAAAGTATATACTGTGAAATGTTAGCTTTTGTATCTTCCAATTTTTATGTATGTTTAAAAATTTTAATAAGGAATTATATAATCTAAGAGTTTGTAGAAGAAAAATTATATAAAACTATTTTTAGAAGAAAACATATGGGAAAATCTATGTAACCTTAGGTTAGGCAAAGAGTTCTTGTGTTGTTCCGTCGCTCAGTTGTGTCCAGCTCTTTGCGACCCCATGGACTGCAGCACACCAGGCTTCCCTGTCCTTCACTGTCTCCCAAAGTTTGCTCAAATTCATGTCCATTGAGTCAGTGATGCTGTCTAACCATCTCATCCTCTGCTGCCCTCTTCTCCTTTTGCCTTCAATCTTTCCCAGCATCAGGGTCTCTTCCAGTGAGTTGGCTCTTCACATCAGGTGGCTGAAGTATCAAAGCATCAGCATCAGTCCTTCCAATGCATAATCAGGGTTGATTTCCTTTAGGATTCACTGGTTTGATCTCCATGCATTTCAAAAGTTCTTTTATATTAATTCTACCGAAAGCACAATTCAGAAAAGAAAAAATTGATAAATAGGGCTTCATCAAAATTAAACATTTTGTTCCATGAAAGACACTTTTTAAAATTTAAGTATAGTTGGTTCACAGTGTTGTGTTAGTTTCTGGCATACAGCAATATGATTCCACTACATGTGTAACCTTTTTCATGTTCTTCATTGTTTATTATGGGAGACTGAATATAGTTTCCTGTGCTATAGAATAGGACCCCGTTTATTTATTTTATATACAGCAGTTTGCATCTGCTAATTTAACTTGTCTCCTAATTTATCCCTCCCCCATAGGTAACCATATGTCTTGTCTCTCTTCTTAATACTTTTTCTATTTATTTTTGGCTGCCCTGGGCCTTCGTTGTTCTGCACGGGCTTCCTCTGGTCCTGGTGCGCCGGGTCTCCTCTTCCTTGCGGTGCACGGGGTTCTCATTGTGGTGGCTTTTCTTGCTGTGGAGCGTGGGCTTTAGGCTTGCAGCCTCAGTAGTTGTGATGCATGGGCTTAGTTGCTCCACAGCATGTGGAATCTTCCCAGAGCAGGGATCAAACCCGTGTACCCTGCCTTGACCGGTGGATTCTTATACACTGCACTGCCAGGGAGGTCCCATATGTCTTCTGTGTGTGAGTCTGTTTCTCTTTTATGTAGATAAATTCATTTGTATCGTTTTTTAGATTCCACATATAAGTGATACACTGGTATGGCATCATTCTGACTTCACTCAGCATGATAATCTCTGTGTCCATCTCTGCTGCTGCAAATGACATCACTTTATCCTTTCTTTAAGGGCTGAGTGGGATTCCATTGTGAACATGCGCCACATCTTCATCCATTCATCCATTCATCTGTCTTTGGACAAGTAGGTTGTTTCCACATCTTGGCTGTTGTAAGCAGTGCTGCTGTGAACATCAGTCAGTCAGTTCAGTCACTCAGTCATGTCCGACTCTGCAACTCCATGGACTGCAGCATGCCAGGCTTCCCTGCCCATCACCAACTCCCAGAGCTCACTCAGACTCATGTCCATCAAGTCGGTGATGCCATCCAACCATCTCATCCTCTGTTGTCCCCTTCTCCTCCTGCCTTCAATCTTTCCCAGCATCAGGGTCTTTCCCAAGGAGTCAGTTCTTTACATCAGGTGGCCAAAGTATTGAAGTCTCAGCTTCAGCATCCTTTAGGATTTCCTTTAGGATTGACTTGTTGGATCTCCTTGCAGTCCAAAGGACTCTCAAGAGTCTTTTCCAACACCACAGTTCAAAAGCATTAATTCTTCGGTGCTCAGCTTTCTTTATAGTCCAACTCTCACATCCATACATAACTACTGGAAAAACCATAGCTTTGACTAGATGGACCTTTGTTGGCAAAGTAATCTCTCTGCTTTTTAGTGTGCTGTCTAGGTTGGTCATAGCTTTTCTTCCAAGGAGCAAGTGTCTTTTAATTTCATGGCTGCAGTCACCATCTGCAGTGATTTTGGAGCCCCCCAAAATAAAGTCTCTCACTGTTTCCATTTTTTCCCCCATCTGTTTGCCATGGAGTGATGGGACTGGATGCCATGATCTTAGTTTTCTGAATGTTGAGTTTTAAGTCAGAACAATTTTAAAATGCTTTGAACACTGGGGTGCATGTGCCTTTTTGAATTAGAGTTTTGTCTGGATTTATGTCTAGGAATGGGTTTGCTGGATCATAGAGCGACACTATTTTTAGTCTTCTGAAGAACCTCCATACTGTTTTCCTTAATGGCTGCACCAATTTATATTACCACTAATGGTGCAGGAGGGTTCCCTTTTCTCCACACGCTCTCCGGCATTTTGATGATGGCCACTCTAACTGGTGTGAGGTGGTACCTCATTGTAGTTTTGATTTGCCTTTTTCTAATAATTAGTGATGATGAGCATCTTTCATGTGCCTGTTGGCCATCTGTGTGTCTTCTTTGAAGAAATGTCTATTTAGGTCTTCTCCCAATCTTATAATTGGTTTTTTTTTGTTGTTACTGAGTTGTATGACCTGCGTGTATATTTTGGAGATTAATCCCTCGTTGGTCACAGTTTTTGCAATTGTTTTCTCCCAGTCTGTAGGTATATTTTTTTGTTGTTTTCATTTTATTTATGGTTTTCTTCAATGTACAAAAGCTTAGAAGTTTGACTAGACCCAATGTATTTTATTTTTGTTTTTATTTCTATTGCCTTGGGAAACATTGGTACCATTTATGTAAGAATGTTTTGCTTCTGTTCTCTTCTAACAGTTGTATGATGTTATGTCTATTTAAGTCTTTAAGCAATTTTTAGTTTTATTTCTATGTGTGTGTTCTAATTTTATTGATTTACATGTGGCTGTCCAACTTTCCCAGGACCACTTGCTAAAAAGATTGTCTTTTCTCCATTGGATATTCTTGCCTTCTTGGTAGATTAATTGGCCATAAGTGTGTGGCCTTATTTCTGAGCTCTCTACTCTGTGCCTTTGAACCATATGTCTGTTTTTTGTGCCAGGGTCATGCTGTTTTGATAACTGTAGCTTTGTAGCATTGTCTGGAGTAGAATGACTAAAGTATTGATAATACTAAATGCTGGTGAGGATGCAGAGTACCTGGGAACTCGCATTCATCAGTGGTAGAATGTATAGAAATGTGAAAATGGCGTAGCCACTTGGGAAAGCAGTTTGCCAGTTTCCTGCAAAATTAATACAGTTACCATATAACTTAGTAATTTCACTCCTAGGTATTTTCCCAAAAGAAATAAAAACCTATATTCACACAAAACTCTGTGAATATTTATGGCAGCTTTATTCATAATTGCCAAGAATGGGACTTTCTTGGTGGTCCAGTAGTTAAGACTTCACACTTCCACTGTGTTATGCACAAGTTTGATCACTGATCAGGGAACTATTAATAAGTTGCCACATGGTGTGACCAGTAATAATTCCCAAGGATGGAGCCAACTCAGATACCTGTCAACTGCTAAATGGATAAACTGGGGAACATCCATATGGTAGAAGACTACTCATCAATGCAACAAACTACTGGTATGTGTAATGACATGGATGACTCTCAAATGTCATATTGTAAATGAATCCCAAGTGAAAGAAGCCTGTTCTCAAAGCATACTTTTCGTTTCCATTTATATGACATTCTGCAAAAAGCAAAAGCTACATGGATGGAGAATCCACCAGTAGTTGGCAGAGATGAAGGTTGGAGAAAGGGTTGACCACAAAAGGGCAGCATCAGGGAATATTTTGGGGTGATGAAACTGTGAGGCATATTGATTATAGTGGTGGATACTCAGTTCTATGTATTTGTCAAAAGTTACAGAATTATGCACAAAAAAAGTGGGTTTTAAGTATGTGTAAATACTTTTTTAAAGCTAAAAAAACTTTGTTATTTCAATGACACCACCCCCCCAAAAAAAAAAACCTTGTAAAAAGCTCCTCTTCACCAGTCAAATAAATTAAAACAATAAGATTCAATTTTGCTTTTAACAGTGGCAGAGAAAAACAAATGAATACACAGTGATTTGCATTGTGTATTTGTGTTTCCATTTGCCAGGGAAAATAGGCACTTAATGCTGGTTGAGGAAAATTAGGCAGTATATACAGTAAAAGCCTTCAAACTCTACGTTCCTTTGCTAACTTTCACTTCTAAGGGTCCTTTCTGAGAAAATTCAGAATGGTTTGTAATGATAAAATTGACAACAATTTAAATGTTCATGACTAGTTCATTGCTTGAGAAATCTGTATGCAGGTCAGGAAGCAACAGTTAGAACTGGACATGGAACAACAGACTGGTTCCAAATAGGAAAAGGAGTACGTCAAGGCTGTATATTGTCACCCTGCTTATTTAACTTATATGCAGAGTACATCATGAGAAACGCTGGACTGGAAGAAACACAAGCTGGAATCAAGATTGCCGGGAGAAATATCAATAACCTCAGATATACAGATGACACCACCCTTATGGCAGAAAGTGAAGAGGAGCTAAAAAGCCTCTTGATGAAAGTAAAAGAGGAGAGTGAAAAAGTCGGCTTAAAGCTCAACATTCAGAAAACTAAGATCATGGCATCTGGTCCCATCACTTCATGGGAAATAGATGGGGAAACAGTAGAAACAGTGTCAGACTTTATTTTGGGGGCTCCAAAATCACTGCAGATGGTGATTGCAGCCAGGAAATTAAAAGACACTTACTCCTTGGAAGAAAAGGTATGACCAATCTAGATAGTATATTCAAAAGCAGAGACATTACTTTGCTGACTAAGGTCCGTCTAGTCAAGGCTATGGTTTTTCCTGTGGTCATGTATGGATGTGAGAGTTGGACTGTGAAGAAGGCTGAGTGCTGAAGAATTGATGCGTTTGCACTGTGGTGTTGGAGAAGACTCTTGAGAGTCCCTTGGACTGCAAGGAGATCAACCCTGGGATTTCTTTGAAAGGAATGATGCTAAAGCTGAAGCTCCAGTATTTTGGCCACCTCATGCAAAGAGTTGACTCATTGGAAAAGACTCTGATGCTGGGAGGGATTGGGGGCAGGAGGAGAAGGGGACGACCGAGGATGAGATGGTTGGATGGCATCACAGACTCGATGGACGTGAGTCTGAGTGAACTCTGTGAGATGGTGATGGACAGGGAGGCCGGGCGTGCTGCGATTCATGGGGTCGCAAAGAGTTGGACACGACTGAGCAACTGAACTGAACTAATGTGTTATAGGACACTAAGCAACCATTTAAAATGTTATAGAAAATGTAATGATGTGGAAAACTAGCTCAGTTGAAGACAAAAATAATTAATGGATGGCTCAGACAGTAAAGAATCAACCTGCCAATACTGGAGACCAGGTCTGATCCCTGGGTTGCGAAGATCTCCTGGAGAAAGAAATGGCAACCCACTCCAGTATCCTTGCCTGGGAAATTCCATGGACAGAGGAGCCTGGCAGGCTACAGTCCATGGGGTGGCAAAGAGTCAGACACAACTGAGCAACTAACACTTTCACTTTCCAAATTTTTTAAGTTTCTTAAAGTCTCTAAATTTTTTCAAACTTTTAATAATAAATGTATATCAGTTTTTAAAAGTTAGAAAGTATAAAAAGAAGAACAGAAGAGATAGAAAACCAATGTGTTAGCTTAGTTATCAGTATTGCTACAGAGAGAATTTGGTTGAACTCCTATGGCTCAGCTGGTAAAGAATCCGCCTGCAATGCAAGAGACCTGGGTTCAATCCCTGGGTTGGGAAGATCCCCTGGAAAAGGGAAAGGCTACCCACTCCAGTATTCTGGCCTGGGGAATTCCGTGGACTGAATAGTCCATGGAATTCCATGGAGTTGCAAAGAGTCAGACACGACTGAGCGACTTTCATTTCACTTATGGGCAAGTGTAGTTTTTTTTTTTTTGGCTGTGCTGGGTCTTAGTTGCAGCACACAGGATCTTTCGTTTTGGTGCACAGGACTCTCTAGTTGTGGTGCATGGGCTCAGTAGTTGTAGCACCTGGGCTTAGTAACTCTGAGGCATATGAGATCTTAGTTCCCCGACCAGGGATCAAACCCACATCCCTTGCATTGCAAGGCAGATGGACTTAACCACTGGACTACCAAGGAAGTCCATCAAGTGTACTTTTTAGTAATTTCCCAGTGGTGCTAGTGGTAAAGAACCCACCCGCCAATCCTGGGTAAGTGTAAGAGATTCGGGTTCGATCCCTGGGTCAGGAAGAGAAGGACATGGCAGCTCACTCCAGTATTCTTGCCTGGAAAATCCCATGGACAGAGGAGCCTGGTGGGCTGCAGTCCATGGGGTCGCACAGAGTCGGACACTGAAGCAGCTTGGCCCGTCTGCCTCAGATCTAGTCCTAGAGACCGTCCACTAGAGGGCAACTTCAGGTCTGCAGAGTGCACACACCTGCCGCTGTCCCCTCACAGCAAGGAGTGCAGCAGTGGGCCAGAAATAATTACTCTTGTCCTTTGTTCTCTGAGGACTGGAGCACTCCCTCCTCTCCAAGGAAATTTAAGGAGTGGTGGTGGGTACTTGTTTCGCCTACAGAGGCTTACTCTGTTCTAAAATTCCATGCCGCCTTCAGCAAAACTGGCACTTTCAAAAGCATAGCTTCTTCAGTCTTGCTCATCAAAGTTGTTCCAAAGACAGGTGTTACTGAACAATTTATACAAAGCATCACAAATCATTTGATAATTTAGGTTTTCCTAACCAAGCAGATCAAAGACTACAGGCAAAAATATAAAGATTAACATATCAACCATGTCTTTGTGGTTATGCAGAAATAACTATGAAATTACTTAGTCCTGAGTGTTCCATAAATATAAAGGGCCAGCTCACTGAGATGTGGCAGTCATGCCCACCTTCACCTCTACCTGTCAGTGCTGCCTTCTTGGGTTCTGTGATGTCTGCTCATTATTAGTGCCTCCTCTGACTTTCCTGTCTAGGTGATCTTCCTCACGCTGTTCTACTCACTGATGCTGAACAGGCTGCCACAACTTCACAAAGAGAAGGAACATCAAACCAGGAGGATCTTGGCACTCTGGGGTAATTCAGCTAATCCTTCTGATATCTCATTTTGCAAAGAGCAAATTATGTATCAGAACAGTGCACTCCCAGCCACCTCACTGACTAAGACAAATTTATCCACTCAGGAATCTTGTCTCTAACCAGCCATCGTGCCTCCTCCCTGACCCAAGACCAAACCAGTGGGTCACCAGAACTCCTTATGATCCGTCCCTCTGGAGGTCACTCAGAGCTTCACCTCTCCCCTAGATTCCAGATTCCTTCCTCCTGTTTCTAGCCTTGAGCCCCAGGTGCTGTTTCCAGCTGCTCACCCTCTGTATCTGAATGCCTACGGCCGTCTCAAACATGCCCCAAGCAGAATTATTTGCCTGCCCCACAAATTCCCTTCTTTACTGTTTTCTCATTTCAGTTAATAATATCACCACTAGCTGTAAACTAAGAATAATCCTAAATCCCACTCCCAACTCAATCACCAAGACTGAGGAAGTCTGAATAAAACTGACTAGAACCACTCATTTCACACAGATGAAACTCACAAAAGGTGGCCAAAAAGCAAACGGCAGAAAAATCAACACAACATTCTGTTTTCGGCCAGGCTGCACCGCATATGTAATCTTAGTTTCCCGACTAGGGATAGAACCTCGCCCCCCTGCGGGAAGTCCCTTAACACAACATTTTAATCGTGCAAGAAATGCATGCCTTGCTTAGAGACACATTTTTTAATGAAATGCGTAGGAGGATAAACTCCCAAAATTTAGGAGAGGATTAGCTATGAAGAAGAGAAAGAAGGGATACCATCAGAGAGGTGCACAGCAGGTTTTATCTCAGCTGCCACTTGTTTCTTAAGCTGAGTGGTGGACAAGCTGCTAAGGGGTTGGCATCTTATTCCTTCTGAGATTAAAAAACTAGTAATCTGACTTCAAACTGCCTTCCCAGTCCTCATTTCATTTCTCCATCTCTTGAACTGCTGTTCCCTCTGCTAAAGTGACTTTTTTTCTTTCTTGTCCTCATCTTTATCCATCTAGAGAATTCTTTCTGACTCATTTAAAACAAATGTCTTATGTCACTGCCTCTGGGCCACCTTCTCTGAATTCCTCCAGGAGGTTAATTTTCCCTCCAGTGATCCCTCAGTACAGGCTGACATGTTTTAGGTCATATGCTAACTCCCTCTCTCTCCCCATCTTGATTTACACGTCTCTAGATTCTTCTGCCCACAGTGTGGTGTGGAGAACAGCACTAGCATTTCCTGGAATTGTCAGAAATTCAGGCTCTTAGGCCTTACCCCAGAAACTGAATTTTAACACAATTCCAGGTGATCCCCCTGCCCATCTTACAGTGAGAACTACCACTCTGGAACAGTACTCCCATTGGGTAATCCACTGACAAAACTGTTTGGTTCTAGTCCAAGATAAGTAGAGAAATTGAGAATAACCTTTAGAAACATTTATAGCAATTGGGCAGACTAATTTTAGGCCTACTGAATCTAATTTTCAAAATGGGGCTTCTTTTTGTAGGCCTCTGTTCTGTGTCAGTTTTCCAGTTTTTACTGTATTTTACAAAAGTATTAGTCCCTGATGGCTTGGAAATATTTCTGTAAGTCTTTGATGGTAGTTTGGGAAGAACTGCTTGTGTAACTTCTTTTCTCCACTTTAGCATTTAATAGGAGATACTCATAGTAGATGCTCAGCAGATGTTGATGAATAACTATTTAATGAAATATAACCCTTTTTTGGCCTACATTTCAATTTTTGACAGCAAGATGTCCTTCCTCATTACCCGGTTCAAGAGATAAGAACAACTCCATCTATGTAGCCCCCACTATGAACACTCCAGTCAAGCGCCCAGAAAGAGCCTTGAAAGAGAAGAAGTTCTTCAAGTTGACAGGAGATGTTTTAGGTATGGAGAGGAGATGATAACATGTTGATACATCAACACATTTCCCAGCAAGGAAAGGGGGAGTGAGAATAAAATGGAAACCTAGAAGCGGGGGAAAGTATCTTAAAGTATTCACCTCAAAACATTCTGGATGCTATTAAACAAGGCTGTTTGGTGCATGGAGGGCCTCCTGAACTTATGATCTAATTGTGTGCTTGAGGAAGTCACTTCCTCTGTCTGCAGAATGTGATCTTGAAACTTGGTCAGCATCACAGGGTGGAGGGAAAATGAATATGCTTTGAAAAATAGTTGTCCTGTAAGTACAAGGTCCAGCACATCTAGTGTTTGGGTAATTGGATTCTCTGGACCAAAATAGACAAATTCTGTTTTTGGCATATGAGCAGAGACAATCGATAGATAACTGGGGATGGGAAGAGACCCAGGGAGTTGTTTGCGGGGGATGGGGGAGGTCATTTAGACCTTAGAACTAAAACAAAGCATTTTTTATGGGAGGTTTTATGTATCTCAAGTATAATTTCTGATCAGTGGCAAAAGAATTCTGGGAAGGAATATATACATATCTATTGCTGCACATACAGATATCACCAGGAGCCAGATGCTTTGGCTTATCTCTGACAATTATTAAGTTGAATCACGTGGAAGTGCCAATTTTTGACTGTTTTTGACCTGTGAAAGACTATATGCTTAGGGGAAAAGTGAAGAAAAACATATAGAGGATATTTTTAAATTGAAGTATAGTTGGTTTATAATGTTCTGCCAATCTGCTCTACAGCAGAGTGACCCAGTTATACATGTATATATACACACATTCTTTGTTTATATCCTTTCCATTATGGCTTACCCCAGGAGACTAGACACCACTCCCTGTGCCGTAGAGTAGGACCTTCTTGCTTATCCATTCTACATGTAGTAGTTCGCATGCACCAACCCCAAAATCCCAGCCCACCCCCTCTCCCCTCCCTCCTCCCCCCGGCTTCCATAAGTCTGATCATACAGAGAATTTCAAAGAACTGAAATTCGAAATTTCGATTTCAACTTCACCTATGGCTTTCTCGCTTCTGTACTAGCACAAATCCTTTTCCTTACCCTGTTGATGACTACAGTCTACTCGACGCAGAACTCCAATAGATTTTACCTCCGTCAAGCTATCCACAAGAGCTTTTCTCACCGTTTCTCAGAGATCAAACTTCTTAAGCATTTCTACACCTGGGCCAATAGCACCCTCCTTCCCAACCTGTACGGGGATTACAGAGGTAAGAATACAGTCCAGGGGCCCAGCCCTGCAAATGTGGAATACAGTTGGTTTTCCATATGCCCCTACAGTAACCATTAGAACACTGGATAAAGTTTCGCTGGCTGTGTCAATATGACTGCACCTCTGTGGGCACCCAAAGGTCTACCCCCAGGGACCCATCTAAGCAGTTTCAGGTTTATGTCTGTTCACCCAAGGGTGATCGGTCCCCGAGGGCTGGTTCCCACTGAAGAGTTTCACTAGAGGGATAAACAAAGTTGAGAATTTATTCACTTATAGCATGAGAAGTAACTGAAGTGGTCCTTGGGGTTGTTTGCCTCCTTGTGAAGGAAGGCACCACATGCAGCTGAAGTTTGTTCTCTAAGCCCAGATGTAATCAGAAAGATCTCACACCAGGGTGATGTTTTGATATATTGCCTGATGTGCAGTCATTCCTTAGTCTGTGATGTGTGACTTTTCTTGGTTGGTTATCTAGTTCAATTCCATGAATATGTACTGAATAACTGGTGTACTGGGAACTGTCCTAGGAGCTAATGATAAAAAGATGGGTATTAAGTGGTTTGTACCCTCAAAGAACCTCACCATCAAGAGGAGTTAGTATGAATGCTTCTTGTTCAGTATTTCTCAACCAAGTACCAATGCTTTGTCCTGTTATAACTTTGTGTCTTGTTAAGTGAGTTGTGTTCTGGAAATTGCTGCATTCATTCAACTTAGAATTGGTGCCTTTCTGTTGAGATTTGAAACATCTCCTAAGTTCCTGAAAAAAAATCTGAGTGATGTGTAATCTGAGTAAACATATATACTCTTTTCTTTTTTAATGTTATTGGAGTATAGTTGACTTACAGTGTTGGAAATGTTGGTTTCAGGTATACATAAAGTGAATCAGTTATGCATATACGTATATCCACTCTATAGATTCTTTTCCCGTATAGGGCATTACAGACCATTGAGTAAAGTTTCCGTGCTATACAGCATGTTCTTATTAGTCATCTGTTTTATATATAGTAGTGTGTATATGTCAGTCTCAGTCTCCCACTTTCCCCTTTGGTGACCATGAGTTTGTTTTCTATATCTGTATAGTCTTTTCTTAAACGTGTGTCCTTTCTAAGTTGCTTCAGTTGTGTCTCACTCTTTGTGACCCTGTGGACTGTAGCCCACCAGGCTCCTCTGTCCATGGTGATTCTCCAGGCAAGAATACTAGAGTGGGTTGCCATGCCCTCCTCCAGGGGATCTTCCCAACCTAGGGACTGAACCCGCATCTCTTATGTCTCCTGCACTGGCAGGCAGGTTCTTACCACTAGCACCACCTGGGAAGCTCTTCATGTGTACGTGGTGCATTTAAGAGATGTTGCAGGTGGCAACTCCTTTGCATTGCATGTTGATTCTTTCTAGCTGAGTTTCATTTTTATTTTATGGCTGTGCTGGGTCTCTTGCAGCACATGGAATCTTTGTCGCTGCACCTGGGCTTTCTCTAGTTACAGAGAGTGGGGGCTTTCTCTCTCGTTGCAGTGTAAGGGCTTCTTGCTGCAGTGGCTTCTCTTGTTGCAAAGGGCTCTAGATGCACGGGCTAGACTAGATGCAAAGGCACAGACTCAGAAGCCACATCCTTGCTCTCCTCTTACCAGCAATGTGTTTCTGCGTGAAATCGCTCAACTTCTTGTGCCTCAGTTTCCCCATCTGTACAATGGGGATAATCTTAGGATCTATCCTTTAAGATTGATGTGAAAATTTAAAACTTAGTATATCTAAGTGCTTAAAACAGTGTTGGGCACTCAATGGGTCTTAGCTATTAATTTTTTTTTTTTTTGGCTGCACTGGGTTTTCACTGCTGCGAGCAGGCTTTTCCCTAGTTGCGACAAGCCGGGACTGCTCTCTAACTGTAGGGCATGGGCTTCTCATTGCAGTGGCTTCTCTTGTGGAGCATGGGCTCCACACGGGCTTCCGTAGTTGTGGCTCCTGGGCCTAGAGCACAGGCTCGATAGCTGTGGTGCACAGGCTTCAATGCTCCAAGGTGTGTGGAATCTTCCCAGACCAGGATTGAACCTATGTCCCCTGCATTGGCAAGCGAATTCTTAACCACTGGGCCACCAGGGAAGTCCCAGTCTTAGCTATTATTAATTGGGCAGTTGGAGCTCTGGTTCTACTAGAACCACCTGGAACATAGTAAGGAAGAGCAACAGCAATCTGAGATGTAGATAAAGAAATAGAATTAAGTAGATAATACTGATAGACATTTAGATTGTTTCCAGTCTTCTACTGTTAACAATAGTACTACTAAATATCCTTTTACATATATAATTTCACTCATGCAAATATATCCGTAAGATAAGTACCTTGAAAAGACTTGATAAAACTGTATGTTCAGCTTTCCTGGCCACCGTGGAGCTGTGCGGAGGCGTGGGTGCATTCAAAATTCAGTTCCACCAGTAACCTACCGCCATGGCTGAGGAAGGCATTGCTGCTGGAGGTATAATGGGCGTTAATGCTGCACTGCAAGAGGTGCTGAAGACCACCCTCATCCACGATGGCCTAGCATGTGGAATTCGTGAAGCTGCCAAAACCTTAGACAAGCACCAAGCCCATCTGTGTGTGCTTGCATCCAACTGTGATGAGCCTGTGTATGTCAAGCTGGTGGAAGCACTTTGTGCTGAGCACCAAATCAACCTGATTAAGGTTGATGACAAGAAAGCAGGGGAATGGGAAATAGCCTAGTCCAATGTCAGAACACATTTGGGAAGAATCTTTTTGGTAAGATTTGATTAAAATTCCTCTTGCAGCAATTTAAACTTGTTTTTTCTCTTGTGACTTTCTTCTCAGATGGAAAACCATTAATCTCACAGTTCTGTAATTGCATACTATTTATTTAAGGAATATACAGTGAGGCTACCTTTGAAAGTTAAATCACCCCTTACCTTCCTCTTATCTTCTTTAGAACCCTCAGTCCTTTGATAACTACTGCAAACCTTTCCCTGCCAGATTTTCTAACATAATCTTTTTCTTTCATGTTAAAACATTTTTTAATAATTAAAACATGAATATGGAGAAAAACAGTATGCACCACAAGGTATGTTGTGCAATTCTCCTTTATCTCCTGATCCCCCTTCTGTCTTTCTGAGAGGCAGCCTCATTCCCAGTTGATTATACAGGCATACTCCCTTCATTGCATTTTGCTTTAGTACATTTCAGAGATACTGCTCTGTCTGTCTAACAAATTGAAGGTTTGGGAACCCTGTGTCAAGCAACTTCATTTGTGCCATTTCTTCAACAGCATTTGCTCACTTTGTGACTCTGTCACATTTTAATCATTCTTGAAATATTTCAGCTGTTTATTACAGTGAACTTGTGATCAGTGATCTCAGATGTTACTACTGCAAAAAGATTATGACTCACTGAAGGCTCAGATGATAGTTAGCATTTTTTTATAGAAATAAAGTACTTTTTTAGCAATTAAGTTTGTAATTAAGGTATGTACATTGCTTTTTTAGACATAATGGTATTGTATACTTAACAGACTATGTTTCAATCTAAACATAACTTTTTTTCTTTTTGGCCATACCACATGACTTACTAGATCTTAGTACCCAGACCAGGAATTGAACCTGGGTGCTGGCAATGAAAGTGCCAAGTCCTAACCACTGGACAGCCATGGAATTCCCTAAACATACATTTTATATGCCCTGGGAAACCAAAAAATTCATATGACTTGCTTTGTAGCAGTGGTTTTGAACTAAACACATAGTATCTTCAAGCTATATTTATAAATTCTTTCAGAGGTTATCTGTACATTTGCAAATACATTTGATGATAAACAGCATCCTGCTATAAACACTGTCATGCATTTTTGCCTTTTCCCCTTAGGTTGCCTAGAGATTGTTCCATCAGCACATGTAAAGCTGTCCCTTTCTGTGTTTTATTCATTTACTGTGTAGTATGCCATTGCATGGATGTACCATAAATTGTATAACCAACTCCCTATTGATAGACATTTAGATTGTTTCCAGTCTTCTACTATTAATAACAGTATTATTATTAATATCCTTTTACATACATAATTTTATATATGTAAGATAAGTACCTTGAAAAGACTTGATAAAACTGTGTATTCATTTTTCATTTAAAAAGCTATTGCCAAACTGTCCTCCTCAGTTGTACCAATTAACATTTCCATGAGCACCGTGCAAGATCTGCCCACGTCCCCAGCAGTTCACCATACAGGCAGCTCTGAAATACACGAAAGGTGTGCAATTGCACTCACAAGAAAATGCAAGTCAAAACTACACTGAGGAGACGTTTTTCACCTCTCATAGGGACAAAACTTACCTCTGCTCTTGCCCTTCTTCATTCCGTTTTCCCCATATTGTTTTTCTTATTTTTTTTTAAACATATAAATGTGTTTTGTCCCTGTTCAAAAGCTCCCAATGGATTCCATCACACTTAAAAGCTTAAACCCTCTGTGAAGCTGACTCTAGGGCCTTCCCCACTCGGGGCCGTTGCACCTGCCTCTGTTCCCTCTCCTGTTCTGCCCCTCATTCACTCTGCTTCTGCCACACGAGCTTCTGTGCTCTCCCTAACCAGGCCGCACACACTCTTGCTTCAGTGCCTTGGAACTTGCTCTTGCCCTTACCGATGTCTGCTTCGGGTTCGCCAGACTCTATTAGGGTCTCTCTCATAATCCACTCCAGTATTCTTGCCTGGGAAATCCCATGGATGGAGGAGCCTGGAGGGCTACAGTCCATGGATTTGCAAAAGAGTCAGACACGACTTAGTAACTAAACAGCAAAACTCTCATAAGCCACCTCCTCAGAGAAACATCTAATCACCCCTGTGAATAAATGTAGCCCTGCTCCCTCCCCACAGGACACTGTCCCCTCATCCTACTCAGCTTTTCCTCATAGCACTATTATTACCTGAATATTGTTTGGTCATTGCCTGTCTGCCTCCCTCCTCAAATGTGACTGCTCTGTGGACTGGGACTCTCTCACCCACTGCTGTGCCTAGCACCTAGAACAGGACCTGGTGTATGTGAACACTCGGTACACGCTGACTGAGACAAAGAATGAATGAATGTCCTTCTATAACTTTTGCCTGTTTTTCATTGGGCTGCTTGGTTTTGTTTGCTTGCTTTGATAAATGGGAGCTTTTTATATATTAAGAGCTTATTTAGTTGTAGATAGAGGTTTAGATATTTATACAGAAACAAAATAAGGATTTACAAAAATTTAGAGAATGGATAGCATATCAGTAGCTTAGCTGATAAACTGTTGATATCTGACCTGGGAGTGTGATATGCTTTTCTGTTCTCATCTTCATTTGTATCCCTCAGTTCAGTTCAGTTGCTCAGTCATGTCCGACTCTTTATGACCCCATGAACCGCAGCATGCCAGGCTTCCCTGTCCATCACCAACTTCCGGAGTCCACCCAAACCCATGTCCATTGAGTCAGCGATGCCATCCAGCCATCTCATCCTCTGTCGTCCCCTTCTCCTCCTCCTCTCAATCTTACCCAGCATCAGGGTCTTTTCAAATGAGTCAGCTCTCTGCATCAGGTGGCCAAAGTATTGGAGTTTCAGCTTCAACATCAGCCCTTCCAGTGAACACTCAGGACTGATCCCTCAGTCACATTAAATTTTCTTCATATAATTCTTGTACATCTTGTTAGGTTTATCTTTTGTTTCCTATGGTAAATAAGATTTCACTATACTAACTAGTGTTTGAATATATGAAGGCTGTTGATTTTACTATATTTAGTACCCAGATACCTTGCTGAATTTTTTTGGTAAGAGTTTTTAGGTTGATTCTCTTTTCTCCCCAGCTTTATTTAGGGACAATGGAGACATTGAAATTGTATGTATTTAAGGTACACGTGATGTTTTGATATATGAGTACATTGTGAAATGATTACCACAGTCATACTAATCAACACATCCATCTTTTCACATAGTTAGGTGTTTTGTTTTTGGTGTGATAAGAACTTTTATTCTCTGAGCAAATTTCAAATGTATATCACTATTGCTGTTAACTTTCATCTATAAACTGTAATCATGCTATATATTAGATCTTCAGGACTTATTCACTTTAAAATTCAAAGCTTGTATACTTTAGACCTCCACCCATCTTCCTCCCCACCCCAGTCCCTGGTACCCACCATTCTGCCTGGTTCTATAAGTTCAACTTTTTAAAGTTCCATTTATGAGAGATCATACATGCTGCTTTGTTGGCTCATTTCGTGTCTTTACTTCTGTGAACAGTGCTGCTGTGAGCACAGGAATGCAGATCTCTCTTCAAGATGGTGACTTTATTTCCTTTCCGTATATCTAGCCAGTAGTGAGACTGCTGGATCATACAGTAGCTCTATTTTTAATGTTTTCCATAATGGCTGTAACCAGTTTACAATCCAATTAATAGGATTCTTTTCTCCAAATCCTCAACACTTGTTGTTTCTTGTCTTCCTGATGATAGCCATCCTGATAGGTATGAGGTGATATCATAGTGCAGTTTTGATTTTTGTATATCCCTGTGGTTAGTGAGTTTTACATATACCTGTAAGTCATTTGTATGTCTTCTTTAGAAAAGTGTGGTTTGTTTATGTTTTGGTATTGAGTTGTATGAGTTCTTTATGGATTTTTTATTTTAATGCCTTGTCAGATACATAGTTTGCAGATATTTTCTCCCATTTCATAGGTTTATTGTTTCCTTTGCTGTGCAGAAACCTTTCGTTTGATGTACTCCCACTTGTTTGTTTTTGTTGCCTAAACATTTAGTGTCATATCCAAAAAAAAAAAAATTGTCAAGACCAAGTGTCAAGAAGCTTTTTTTGTTTTCTTGTAGGAGTTTTGTAGCGTTAGGCCTAAGGTTTAAGTTGTTGAACCATATGGAGTTGATTTTTTGTATACGGCGTGACAAAAGGGTCCAGTTGCATTCCTGTGTGTGTGGAGGTCCATCTACTTCCCCCTTTCCTATTTGGATGCCTTGTAGTTATTTTTCTTGCCTAACTTCGCTGGTTGGGACTTCCAGTATTGTGTTGAATAGCCGTGATGAGTAGGCATCCTCGTCTTGTTCCTTAGAGGAAGAGCTTTTAAATTATCTTAGAGGAGTAGTGTAAAATTTAGCTGTGAGCTTGACATATATGGCTTTTATTTTCTTGAAGTACATTTCTTCTTGCCTAATTTGTTGAGTTTTTATCATGAAAGGATGTTGAATTTTGTCAAATGCTCTTTCTATGCCTGTTGAGATTGTAAGTTGTTAATCCTTCATTCTTCTAATGTGGTGTATCACATTTGTTAGCTTATGTATTTTGAATCATCCTTGCATCCCAGGGATAAATCTCACTTGACTGTGGTGTGTGACCCTTTCAAGGTGCTGTTGAATTTTGGTTTTCTAATATTTTGTTGATATGCATAGTATCTTTTCCCATGCTTCTATTTTCAGCCTATGTGTACTTTTAAAGCTTAAGTGAGTCTCTTATAGACGGCATATTGTTGGATCTTGTAATTTTTTCCATTTAGCCACTCTGTGTCTTTTGACTGGAGAATTTAGTCATTTATATTCAAAGTAATTATTGATAGGTAACGCTTAAAACTGTCATTTTGTTCATTATTTTCTGATTTGTAACTCCTTTGTTCCTCTCTCGTCTTCTTTTGTGATTGATGTTTTGTAGTGGTAGGCTTTGATTCCTCTCTCCCTTTATCTTCTGTGTATCTACTATAGCTTTTGTTTTGCAGTTACCATAGTGAAGTGAAGTGAAAGTCCCTGTCATGTCTGACTCTTTGTGACCCCGTGGACTATACAGTCCATGGAATTCTCCAGGCCAGAACACTGGAGTGGGTTGCCTTTCTCTTCTCCAGGGGATCTTCCCAACCCAAGGATCAAACCCAGGTCTGTCACATTGCAGGCAGATTTTTTTACCAGCTGAGCCACAAGGGAAGCCCAAGAATACTGGAGTGGGTAGCCCATCCCTTCTCCAGCAGATCTTCCCAACCCAGGAATCTAACCGGGGTCTCCAGCACTGCAGGTGATTCTTTACCAACTGAACTATCAGGGAAATCCGTAAGGTTACCAGAAGGCTTACATAAAACACTTTACATTATTACTATAAGTTATTTTAAACCAATAACAACTTATCTTCATCACATACAAAACTTACACTCTAATTATCCCTTTTATGCTCTTGATGTCAATTTCACTTAATATTTATCTAGATCACTGTCTTCATTTATTTGGCTACATTGAGTTTTAGTTGCAGCAGGCTGTTCTTCGTTGTGTCACGCAAGATCTTCAGTTGCTCACACACACTCTCTAGTTGTGGTGCAAGGGCTTATTACTTGTGGCACGTGGGCTTAGTTGCTCTGCAGCATGTGGGGTCTTAGTTCCCCTAGCAGGGATCAAACCTGCGTCCCTTGCATTGAAGGGTGGATTTAACCACTGGGCCACCAGGAATTCCCTCATTATTTTTTACAAATTGCGATAATTTCATATCCTTTTAAAAAATGTTCGTATCTTATTTCTTTTGCTGATCTGATTATATTAGCTAGCTAGCAACTCCAGAAATGTTTTCAAAAATATTGATGAAAATAGGCCCTTTTTTTGTTACTTACTTACTGAGGCAATTTTTTTTTTTAATGGCTTCCTGTATTCTCTCACTAGGATTTATTACTGATGGAAACTCCTTTCTTTTGGGCAATGTTCTACTTCGTCAGATTCGCGTTCCTTGTGCCACATTCTTTTCATCTAGACTATCTCTCCAAGAACAACTGAAGCCATCTCGCCAAGTTCAGGAGGATACAGAGAACTATGGGGTTAACTGGGGGCCCCCTGATAAAAACAGCACGAAACTGGACAGGATCTGGCATTACCAGAATCAGGAGGCACTGGGTGGCTACCCCATTCAGGGAGAATTTGCCACTTACTCTGGAGGAGGGTATGTTGTGAGACTCGGAAGAAACTCCAGTAATGCACGCAGGTAAGTGAACCTGAACAGGAGGTCCAAGATATTTGCTCCTGTCCATTCTTAGAACAATTAGGAATTAAGGACCCTTTTGAGTAGTTTTGACAGCCACTATTATGCTGCCGTACTATGTATGGCACTTGTAGACACTTTTATTTTAGATTTCTAAGGGAAATATATCTTTAAGTTTAAAAATTCCTTTTCAACCTCAAACTAAAGGTATATTTTGGGTTGCCACTTTGCCAAATCTCCTTCCTTCTCTCATCTGGAAAAGCACATCATTTTCAATTCTAGCTGCAGTTAAACTCAACAGTATTTAAATAAGAGACACCACGTCATGAACAATCCAAAATTAAAATGCCAAAATTAAATTGCCAGAGTTAGAATGGTATTATATACAAATCCTGAATCTTTATCATTATGTATGAAAAAGCCCAAATTAAAATGATTATCTCTTCACTGAATTTTTCAGCAAGAAACTAACTTCTCAAAAACAATGCCAACCAAATGGCATTTTGACTGCTTATACCTAAATAGCTTAGTTAAAAGTAGTACTTTTCAAATAGAAGTGATTGACACTGTATTATTAGCTATTTCATGAATCTTCAGTTTTAGATATTATCTAAAATGTTTTTAAAAGATACTAGTCTAAAATAATTAATTTTGAAGTAAAATTCTTAATTGAGGTAAAATTAATTTTACCTCAGACCTTAAATGCCAGATACCTTTTCTTGAACATTTAACGTTGGTGTGAATACTGGTGAAAGTTTGGGCATTAGTAAGCATTTTACAGGTGATTGGGAAATGTCACTTCTCACCTCCTCTTTGAGTGGTACTAGAAAGGCCAGAGCATTTTCCTCCTCTGCAGAGTTCAGTGGCAAATACAGCTGGCCTGTCCTTCTGTTTTTCCAGAGTTCTGCAGCAACTTGAACAGAGCCACTGGCTAGACCATTGCACCAAAAGCCTCTTTGTGGAATTTGTGGTCTTCAATGCTAATGTGAACCTGTTCTGTGTAGTGACCCTGATTTTGGAGTCCAACAATGTAGGTATGAAGGCCTCCTCTCTTCCCTCTGTGACCTGGGTATCACTGAAGGCCCCATTTCTTTATCTTATTTCATTAAAAAAAAATTTATTTAAAGCTATAGCACATAATTTTGAAAGTCAGACATTTCAGGGCAAAAACTAGCAGGCCTCTCTTCATTCCTACTCTCCAGAGGCAGATTTAACTGATTCTTTGGTATTTAAAAATTACTCTAAAAATGCAGCATGCTTGTTAAATATGTCATTAATCTTCAGTTTTAGATGGTCTCTTTTTTGGGGGGTGGGGAGCATTGTGCTTGGTGTTCAGTGCTGCACGTGGGCTCTCTGGTTGCAGCGAGCAGGGGCTAGTCTGTGCTGCAGTGCCTGGGCCGCCGCCTCTGGTGTGGTGGCGCACAAGCTCAAGAGCACAGGCTAGTTGTGCTTGGCTAGTTGCTCTGCGGCATGTGGAAGCCTCCTGGAATAGGAATCGAACTCGTGTCCCCTGCATTGGTAGGTGAATTCTTACCCACTGTACCACCAGGGAAGTCCCAATAGTATCTTCTTATGATGATAATTCAACTGTTTTATATCCGAATCTGCCTGCAATGCAGGAGACCCAGTTCAATCCCTGGGTCAGGAAGATCCCCTGGAGAAGGAAATGGCAACCCACTCCAGCATTCTTGCCTAAGAAATCCCATGGACAGAGGAACCTGGTGGGCCAGTCCATGGGGTTGGAAAAGAGTTGGATACCACTGAGCAACTAAACCACCAACCTCTGTAAATAATAATTAAATATCTTTTCTCTTACAATATTTTTCCCTAGAGTTTATAGTTACTTATTTTTCTTTTTCACTTTCTTGGTTTTACATGCATCTATCATTGATTCACCTCCAGACTCTTCCTAGAAGTAAAAATTTCATTCTGTTCAAAACTATCAAGTAACCTATCATTTTGTCTTTTCCTTAGCAATATCTTCTCAGGCCCACTATTCTTTCAGTATAGTCCAGACTGGTTATTTTCTAGGCCTGCTTGAGAGCTCTTGAACTTGGACTCTCCTTGCCCTGTCTCCTCTCTCCTCTGTTGGATCACCTTTCTCCTAAATCCCATGTCTTCACTTCTTGGTTCACTTTCTCATTTTGCTGGAACACATCCAGCTGGTATGTTTGTTGGTAACTTCCTGGAAATGAGCAAGGGAAGTAAATTTTCTTAAAGCCTTCAGTTCAGTTGCTCAGTTGTGCCCGACTCTTTGCAACCCCGTGGACTGCAGCATGCCAGACTTCCCTGTCCATCACCAACTCCCAGAGCTTGCTCAAACTCATGTGATGCCATCTCATCCTCTGTTGTCCCCTTCTCTTCCTGCCTTCAATCTTTCCCAGCATCAGGGTCTTTCCCAAAGAGTCAGTTCTCTTCAGGTGGCCAAAGTATTGGAGCTTCAGCTTCAGCATCAGTCCTTCCAATGAATATTCAGGACTGTTTTTCTTTAAGATTGACTGGTTTGATCTACTTGCTGTCCAAGGGACTCTCAAGAGTCTTCTCCAACACCACAGTTCCAAAGGATCAATTCTTTGGCACTCAGCTTCCTTTATAGCCCAATTCTCACATCCATACATAACTACTGGAAAAACCATAGCTTGACTAGACAGACATTTGTTGGCAAAGTAATGTCTCTGCTTTTTAATATGCTGTCTAGATTGGTCATAGCTTTTCTTCCAAGGAGCAAGCGTCTTTTAATTTCATGGCTGCCGTCACCATCTGCAGTGATTTTGGAGCCCCCCAAAAAGCTTTTTTTCTCCCATCACGTTTGGTTGATCAATCATTTGGCTGGATATAGTAGTTTTTCAGAGTTTTTAAAAGTTTAGCTCCACTGTCTTCTAGCTTCTTATACTGCTATTAATAAGTACGATGATCCCCTTACTCCCAAGTTTTTAGAATAATCTTTGTCCCCAGAGTTAGGAATGGAGTTCACAGTGCGTCCTTTGATCTGGAAATGTATCCCTTAAGTTCTAAGAGATGTTCTTGCATTTTTTTTCTTTTTTCTGATATTCTTAGCATTTTGATGTTGGAATTCATAAATGGAGCCTCTGATTTCCTCATGTTTTTGCTTTATTTTCCATCCTTTCCTTCTGATTTCTGAGCAATTACTTCAATTTCCAAACCACTTTTGGAATATTTTGATTTCTAAAAATTGTTTGTCCTTGTTTCTTTTTCAGTTTCCTACTCTTCTTTTTGGATACAATATCCTCTTCACTAAGGATATTACAGGTTTATGTTTTTTTCTGCTCCTTCAAGGCTTTCTGTAATTCCTCTGAGCTGCTTTAGTTTTTTTTGGTGTTTTGTGTCCGGTCATATTTAAGAGGGAGGCAGTAAAAACCAAGTAAGTGCTAATTAGAAGCACCATGTGCATGGACAGAACTAGTCAGGTGGTATCTGTCCTTTTGGGGAGCAGTTTGCAGAAAGAGAGGACCCCCTCCACTCCCCTGCCTTGAGGATGTAAGCCTTTAAGACTCCTCAGAGCCAGATAACAGAAGGGGAATGGGAAGGGTCTCACCATGCAATATTTAAACTTTCTTTCAATTCCCTTTTCCAGTGGAGTACTACTCACAAATATACCTGGTGTCCCGAGTTCAGATTCTCTCTGACTCAACGTTACTAGGAAGGCAGGATGGGTAGTAAATAACGTGGTTGTAAAGGGGAGAGAGGAAATCTGGATTTTACCTGTTTGTGTCCAGACTTAACGATTCTGTTAGTTCTATTTGAACTTCTACCTTCTGAGGTACCTGATGCCTCCAGTTTCTCAGCCTTTTTGAGGTTTTGTGCTAAGAACCAGCTTCCTTCTGGGTTTCCTGTGCTGCTGGCTTAGGTTTCAGCTTTCTTGAATCTTCTCAGGCAGTGTCATTCAGCTGTTTTCCAGTTCCAGGCTCATCTGCCCACCTCCTCATCTTTGGGTCATTTTTTAAATTCCTTTACTGTCAGTGGCATTTTGGAAGGGATTAGAGGGAAACTGGGTATGTTCAATTCCTCCCCCTTTAACAGGAAGTCTGCCCTAATCCTCCTTCCTTTCCCCTCTCCCCCATAATTTGCCCACAAGTGTCCTATGACCTTAGGTTTTACTTCTAATCAGAATTTTTTTCCTCCCAGGCCCACACAGTAGACCACTTTTGCTATTTGTTTTAAAATGAAACATGAAAGCTCCCCAAGAGTCTTCATAGGGTTTTTATTTTAACTACTCAAAAACTAGGGGTAAAATAAACATGGGGAAAGTCCTGGCTTTCCCCATGAGAGCTAGCTATGTAAGGTAGGAATTCCTTTTGTTCTTAAATGTACTTTCTACTACAGGAGGTGCATCTTAGTTCTAGTATTTGGGGGCTTTATGAAAAATTTATATCTATAAACATCTCATGATCTTATAAAGCTTTTTGATCTGTCTTCATAAACATCTGAGTATGCAGGGGATACTGTTAGTATTCATGGGATAATGTTAGTGCTTTTCATATAGGAAGTGTCTAAATTTGAAAAGGTTCAAATCTTTTTCATCATACTAATTTCTGAAATGTATTTTTTTAAAGCTTTAAACAAAGGTACCACACTTCCATTTAATTCCATTCACCCCACAGTTTTCACTGCAATCATCAAGTCTCTGAAACATCATTTTGCAACAGTACAGCTAGTCAGTTTGTTTCTATAGCCATTCTGACTTGGTAAGAGGGACACCTGTTAACAGCTGTTAAGACACTGTCCTCTACGTGGGATCAACAGTATAATCCTCTCCTGCCTTTCAGTGCAGTCCACACATTCTTCCAGTGGCTTTGCATACATGATCCCATTTAATATTCATGACAATTCTTGAGGAAATACTAAGTGACATGTAGACTCAGGAAAATTGGAAATGGATGGTACAGGAACACTTGGGGTTATCTGAAAGAGTTGGAAGGGCAGAAGGCAAATTTAAAGGCTCTTAACTCCAGGTGTTCTTTTTCTCAGGTGCCTTCTTCACCTCCATGAGACTGGACATTTTAACTTCCCTTCAGATATCAAAGAACTTTGCCTGGTCTGTCATGTCACAAGTCAGCTACTATCTACTGGTCTGTTACTATGCCTTTGCACAGGTGAACTGAAAATATTAGATGTAAGAAATTCTCAGTGTTGCCAGGTATTACTTGGAGAACCACAGGGAGCTGCTTTTAGGATTATAGCTATGATTTTGGTCCTTTCTGGAAGACTGAGTTCAGTTAAACCTACTGGCCTTCCACCAAGTAGTTCTTCCAGTTTTCTACAGTTAAAAAATTAAGTATATAGAAAGAATTTTTTGTCCAGTTATATGACCCCTGGCTTCCCAGATGGCACTAGTGGTAAAGAACCCACCTGCCAACACAGGAGATGTTAACAGACGCAGGTTCCATCACTGGATTGGGAAGATCCCCTGAGGAGGGCATGGCAACCCACTCCAGTATTCTTGCCTAAAAATCCCATGGACAGAGGAGCCTGACGGGTTGCAGTCAGATGTGACTTTGCACACACACGACCCCTATATAAGGTAACACTCAGATGACTGTACCCAAAAAAGCATTTCTTAGGCCACACACAATATTTTGTTTTCAGGGTTTTAATTAATTGAGAAACTTTATTATTAAGTTTAAGCAACATGATGAATGTATACAATTACAGTTGTTTTAAGGAAGGCCAACTTTTCTGTTTAAGTGGCAGCTCTGAATGACTACAAGGCAGAACTGAGACCAGAACGATTGTGTCCAACTTAGGGATCTGAACGGTCCCTGGCTGAGTGCTTTCCCAGAGTTCGTAACACTTTATTGGGGAAAGACCTAGGTGATCTTTCAGGCAAGCAATAGTGACTGTGGTGTCTTATGTTTAGGGTCGCCAGTTGAAACAGCAGAGGTGGAGGTTCTTCATGAGGAAAAGAAACCTTCTAGATATGAGCATAATCCTCCTTAGCTTTGTCATCTTGGGACTTGACCTGACAGTTATTTCTCTACATAAAAAACACATGGTACAATACCACTATGACCGAGACAGGTAAGAAGGACCCTGAGGGAGCAAAGGATATTCTTACTTGATGCTCAGAATTTACTGGCTACACAAGTATTCTTTCAAACTCCCCTCTTCCTCTCTGCCTGATTTCTATTTGTATAATATCACAGTTAAACAGACTACTGTCCACAGTGAAGAACACAACTAACTAGAAACTGCTAACTGCTAATGATATATGAAAAGCTCTTCTGCCTTCATAGTACTTAGGTACATGTTAATCTAGGATAATACAATTAAATTTCACATAGCAAGGGTCTGGAATTGGGTTATTTTGGACCTTGGCCAAGGAATGAAGTCCTGACATGATAAGTGATCATTCTTTGAATAGAACAACACATGGAACATCTCTAAATCCAAAGAGGGTTGCTTTCTGGGAAGGGATGTTCATCCTTTAGCTCATCCTTACCAAGCAGCAGTCTGGTGCCACTTTGGGGTAACTTCTTTGGTCTTTCTCGTGGGAAAGACAAAGTATCTTATTTCCCAAAGTACTGCCATGTGGTGCTTTTCTAACCGTGCAGTGCTCAATAGCCTGGGCTGCGGATCTGTTAAGACTGAGGTGGTGTCCCAGGAAGGCCTTATAGAGGGTTGTCCATGCACGGACAGTGGTGTAGCGTGCAGTCCTCAGTGCAGTGGCACTGAGGTCTTGCCTGCTGTGTGGTACTGCTACATGTTATCACAATAAAAGTGCCAGTTCACTCATGTCTGTGGAGGTCTTTCCAAGTAACCTAGTTGCTGCAACATAAAATTACCAATGCATCTCTCACGTAACAACAGAAACCAACAGAACAATTGGTGAGTAACACCCCTTTACTTCTATAGTTTAATCATCTCTCTACTCAGCACTGTTAAATCTATTAGAGGATTAATTACCACTGTTAGAGAACAACATAGGATTAGAGTGTTACAGAAAACAGATTGGCGTTATTATACATCTCGTTAGGTTAACTCATCTCTTCTGAAAGGAGAGATCTGAAACTAGAGCAGTGGTGGAGGCTGGCCCCGATTCTTGGTAACTCCAGATTCAGGATCGATAGGATGAATCAGGAGTAGCCAGCTAGAGGATGCATTCCAAGGTTTCTACAGCACTGCTCCCAGTCGAGTATGTGGCCTTGTGCCAGTGTGCTCACATCCATGGGAAGCCACACTGGTAAGAAGCGTTCTGTCAACAGGAACGGGACTTACAGAGCTGCTGCACTTGAGGAGCCCTGAGACACTGACCTCACAGGAGTTGATGGCATAGACTTCATCCTGAGTGTCTGCTTTCCTTGGTACAGGTTCATCAACTTCTATGAGGCAGTTAAAGTCAACTCAGCTGTCATTCACCTCATGGGTTTCCTAGTTCTTTTGGCAACAGTTCAGCTATGGAGCCTGCTGTATCAAAACCCCAGGCTGCAGGTCATTGACAGAACACTCAGCAAAGCCTGGGACGAGGTAGTGGGCTTCTTGCTGGTCATCTTGATCCTGCTGACAGGCTACGCCATTGCGGTAAGCACCCGTCCTAGTGTGTCTTGTCCTGAGTGCTGTGGTCTTGGAGTCACGCTGCTTTCCTTAAAAAAGGCTGCTAAATGGAAAGTCACAGTTCAAGCTGGCAGTGTTTTGGAGAAGACAGTAGAGGAAAAGAGCTGGTTTTAGTTGTGTTATGTCCATATTTAACCAGCAGTATTATAAGCTCAAGACATTTCTCTCATCTTTAAAATGGAGATAACATTTTAACTCACAAGATGAGTCAAGTAAACTTACATGAAAACACTGATCACAAAGGGATTCTGTATGGTTTTCAGGCATAGTAATTTGAATGGCCACTAAGGATATTCTTTAATTTCCATTCCACTGGGTCCACATTGACCTCATCATTATAACCATTTCAGGACCCAAACTGCAGGCCCCCTCTGCTGCTTGCCAAGCCCACCTGACTCTTCTTTTTCAGTTTAACCTGCTGTTTGGATGGAGCATCTCCGACTACCAAACTTTTCTCAGTTCAGCAGTAACTGTTGTCAGTTTCCTGATGGGAATCTCTCATCACGAGGAGGTAAAAAAAAACCAACTCTTCCTGGTTTCCTTGCAGAATTATGTTTCGTTTAATATATCAGATGAGAACGGCTTATAAAAGCAACCCCTACTGTACCATTACATGCTGAAAAAGGGAGAAATTTAGAACCTTTGCCATCATTTTATGGTACTACCTATAGATAAAGCTTTTGAATGGCTGTTACCTCCTTTTCTAAGCACATAGTCCCACATTCCTCATTTCTTGTATCCTCAATCTTACTGCCAAAGACACAGGGCTCTCAGACAGAATAACATGATTACTGCTGCTTTCTTAATAGCCTTTTGAAGTGTACAGCTGGAAATGATCTGAAATAATAATTAGGGAGGTACAGTTCCACAAAGAACTACAGTATTTATGTTTACAAATACTAATGTCACAGAGGGCTGTCATTTTCCCCCAGGAACTACCTACACAAAGCCCTTTCTATTAGACATAAAAAAAAAATTAGGAAACCCAGATGAGGTTTTGGGTCCCCAAAACTAACATATATAGATTTGATCAGGGAGGAAAAAACTCCCTGATCCCAATTCAGATTAGTAAAACTGGCAAGATTTTGATCAAAGCTTATCATTATGATATCCTATGTTAAGAGTAGAAATTGCATGGAGTAGCAGAGACCATCTCCATTATCATTTCTGGCTTCTATGTGTTCTTTCAATACGCTCTTGCTAGTCCTTGAAGCTTCTGTATTTAGATGTACTTTCTAGATTTGTCAAAACTCATGAGGGCTTTGAGTCTTTTTTTTTTTAGCTGCACAGCTTGTGGGATCTTAGTTCCCCAACCAGGGACTGAACCTGGGCACTCAGCAGTGAAAGTGCAAAAAGAAAGAAAGAGAAGTCACTCAGTCATGGCTCTTTGTGACCCCATGGACTGTAGCCTATCAGTCTCCTCAGTCCATGGAATTTCCCAGGCAAGAGTACTGGTGTGGGTTGCCACTTCCTTCTCTAGGGGATCTTCCCAACCCAGGACTCCTGCACTGCAGGCAGATGCTTTACCATCTGAGCCACCAGGGAAGCCCGTGAAAGTGCAGTCATAAGCCAGGAAATTCCCATGAGTCATTTATAATTCCATTACAACTTACCTGTTATCTTCTTGTGGAAGCCCTGAAGGCATAATTATTTATATACCCTTAGAGTCAAGTCACTCTTGCTCTTCTGTCCACTCAAAAGTATTTTCCTTTTTAGTATTTTTGCTTTTCTAGTTTCCACCAGGCAGAAATGTTTTCTTATGTGAATATATCCCAAGTATTAGCACATATTTTACGTTTTTAAAGCAGAAATTAAACTATCAGTGTTTAAACCCAAAGTGTTCTATTGTCTTTCCAGGTTACTGCTGTGAACCCAGTCCTGGGCTCCTTTCTTATCTTCACCTATGTTGTTTTGATGGTACTTATGATCATTAACCTTTTTGTTTCTGCCATTTTAATGGCCTTTGGTAAAGAAAGGAAATCCCTTAAGGTAAGTAACTCAGTAACTAAGCTATAAGCTGTATCATGATTTTTTATCCCTGGAAAAGCTCAGATTTAGCTCTTCTTATGATTACAGATTGACATAACACACAGTATCAGCATATTCCCTTTATCAGTCTCCATAATGCTGTCAACCATTTTACTAGGAAACCCAATTTACTAAAAGTTATATTATTCCAGTAGTCATGTATGGATGTGAGAATTGGATCATAAAGAAAGCTGAGCACTGAAAATGATGCTTCTGAACTGTGGTGTTGGAGCAGACTTGTAACAGTCCCTTGGACAGCAAAGAGCCCAAACCAGTCCATCCTAAAGGAAATCAGTCCTGAATATTCACTGGAAGGACTGATGCTGAAGCTCCAATACTTTGGCCACCTGATGCTAAGAATGGACTCACTGGAAAAGACCCTGGTGCTGGGCAAGATTGAAGGCAGGAGGAGAAGGGGACGACAGAGAATGAGGTGGTTGAATGGCATCACCGACTCGATGGACATGAGTTTGAGCAAGCTCTGGAGTTGGTGAGGGACAGGGAAGCCTGGTATGCTGCAGTCCAGGGGGTTGCAAAGAGTTGGACATGACTGAGCTACTGACATTATATTCTGTATCCAGTGTCCTAAAATATCTGGTTCTCAACTGTTAAGTAGCAGAAACACTGCTGACAAGGCCTGACAGTAAACCATTAAAGCAAACAGTATCTTTATATCTACTTTTAAAAACTACACCTTTGGTACTTTTTCCTTCCAACATTAGCAACAACTCCAGTTTCCTCACTTTTTTCCTTTTGTCTTTCAGCAGACTGAGAGAGGCGCCACACTGATGGATATGCTGTTGCTGAAGCTGTCAAGTTTGTTAGGGATCCAGCAGCATCAGAGCACATGTGAGCACACAGCCCTAACAGCAACAGCCACGGACAAATGAAGGTTTAAAAGGTGAGTTACCTTAATCCTGTTGTCTCCTCACGTGGCTTATTACTTCTGAGTATATTAACACTGATCTTTGCATGGTATACTTTGGGAAATGTTTATATAGTATATTTTGTTAATTTTCCTAGTGAAGAATCAAAAATCCCCTTGGCACTACAAGGGTGATGCAGGATGAACCAACTCTGCTGCCTAGCAGCAAGTTAGCACTTACCATTCATGTTCCAAAAATATGAGTCACAAGTAAGCTCACTGCAACTTTATAATCAAAGACACAAGCATGAGATCTGGCTCAGGGGGAGTGCTGTCACAGAGAAGTAACCATGCCAGCTCCCAGATTACTATCTGGGCTTACATACAGAGATCAAAATGGACTTCTTACTCCCCAACTGTCTATCCACATTATCCAGGGAGCAAAACTATGGTCTAACTTGTACCCAATATTGGTTACTTGCTTAAAATACTCTCCACTAAAAGCTGAATTTGCCCCTCATCATTTTACCCAAACAGTGGAGAAACCAGGGCACAATATTTTTAACTTTATTAGCAGCTACTGAGCCATGAGATACAAATCAACCAGAAACATTAAAGTTGCTTGAATAGAGTATGTACAGATTTACCACACAGAAGCCAAAGTCATATCTTCTGATCCCAACGCCACCCTTGTGGGGAAAGATGGCCTTAGCTAGGGGGCAAAAGGTTAGTCTCATCCATTGAGGGAAGCAGCAAAACAATTAGAGCCACACAGGCACCAAAAATTTATTTGAGATCAGTTTGTAGAGGTTCTCTTGATCATAAAGTCTTCAAATGAGAACAGGAATCCCTTTTCAATAATCTGTAGGCTTTCCAGCTCACTACTCAAGAGACTTGAATATTTCTAATTAAGGCTACTGGAAGCCCACCTTAGCCTTGACTGGTGACTTCTGCTCAGTACATAGCCAAATGCAATCCAACAGAATGCCATGGGGAAAAAACAGGAATTTACACAGTGCTGCCCTCTATTAAAAGGGAGACATAGCACTCAAAATAAAGCAAAGGCCACAGAGGGCTCCCTGAGAATCCAGTAGAACTAAGAGAGGCCTTCAACTTTCCAAATAAACTTCGCAACTGGATCCAGATGGAACAGTGCCCTGCAGCAAGGAGTAGTGTGCATGTCAATGAGAAGACCCAGCTTCTGAGAACTGTTATAATGGCTTCCTGAGCCATTTTTTTCTCTCCCCCATTCATGTTAGAATGTGAAAATACACACCTTGGCCTTGAATCTCACTCACCACAAATCCTCTGTACAGAGGGTTTGTTTCTAAGTCTGGAACCTCAGCACAGAGCTGAGACACTTTAGGAAGTCCTCTCCACCACCATCCAGCCATCTCTCCCCACAATGATTTCACCTTCTCATTGCCCTGTGGAGGGATGGTGGGACAGGAAGGAGAGAACCTGGGATCACACTGACAGGAAACGGACAAGAAAGGCTGCCAGGAGCCAGCTGCTCCAACCTCATCATCCCCAGTTGTTAGTCTCTTGGGAGCAATGGAGAACTGGAAAGCAGCAGAGTCTGGTAGAGCAGGAAGAGAGCCCAGAGGGAGAGTGTGCTCAGTGATGGTTAACAGATAAAACAATTTCATGGAGATTCTTTGTTACAAGGAAAAACTGCTCAGTCTCAACTCCCAGAACTTGGACCTTGCCTGGTTTAGGAGGCCTATGTTTTCTTTTTTAGCTCCTCAAATCTCCGGGAAAGATCATCGAAGTCAATGTCCTCTGACGCTGAGGTGTTGGCACCAGCAGATGCAGTTGGGAGTGTGTCTGGCACAGACGGCAGCTCTGGCAGCACAAAGTTGTCATAGGTGTCTGTGAGCCTTGAAGCAGGCTTTGCAGGAGCCTCTGGCTTGGGCCCAGGACCTAATCAGAGTAAGGAGCATAGTGTTACACACACCAGAAAAACAGCTCAAAGCCCAGAAACAGCTCAAAGCCCAGAAGGAAATACTGCTTAAAAAAAAAAAAAATTCTAGAAGTCAATAAAAATTTTCAGGACAATTAACGGCTACATTTTCTAATTATAGTTGAATATATCTGTTTTATTTTCCTACAGTGAGAAAAAGTTTAAGGGGAAGTCAAAGTGCATAGGGCTTAGGTACCCAGAATTCATTTAAATGGACTGTCCCCTTTCACAAAGGTCTGTTCCCGTAATAATAAAGTCCAAGGAGTGGTACTAGAATTCTACTGGGAAGAGCAAAAAAATTTATAAGGAATATTAACATCCACACTGTTCAATGTAATGGAATGTGATCTTGTTTCTAATCTTCCATTTTATATTTAACAAGTTAAAATCATCACCCTCTCTACCTACTGTACATTTCCATTTCTATCGAAGTTCTAGAAAAGCTTGCCCCTGGAGTGGAACTAACTGGGAAGGAACACAAGGTAACTTTCTGGGGTGATAGAAATGTTCCCTTTACTAAGGTGGTGGTTACATAATGTGTGTGTAGATGCACCTAAAAAATGGTCATATACATTTCTGTATTTTTTTGTACATAAATTATACCTCAATAAAACTGTCCCCAATTTTAAAAAGTTATGTTTCTCTGGGGAGAATGGATACATGTCTATGTATGGCTGGGTCCCTTCAACTGAAACTGTCACAACATTGTTAACTGCCTATACCTCAATATAAAGTATTAAAAAAAAAATTTTTTTTTAAGTAACCCCTCCCCGACAGCGGGTTTCTGGAGTGCTAGTAGTATTTTTTCAGTGAATGGCTAATGAACATGCTTGCTTTGTGAAAAATCACTAAGCCATTCACTCATAATATATGCCTCTTTCCCCCTCTTTAATGTCCAAATTTAAAAACTTTTTTGGTATTTCCAAGCACAGTGGCAGTTGAAGCAGCAGGAACATAAAGAACTTGAGGGTGATGGACAACTAGAAAGTGACAAAGAATAATGATAACTATTAACAGAAAAAGGTAATTTGGGAAATTCCTTGGAGCCAGGATAGACCTTTTCTTTCTGGAAGTGGGAAATCCTGAGTTCTGTTTCCACCATACTGCATTTGGGGAGACAATGGGCATGTGGGTAGAATCCCACAAGCATAAAAACAATCTGAGGAAGGAACAGTGATGAGAAAACAGCAAACAACAAAGGGTTCAGTACTGAGAAAACCTTAAAAGGATTTCTGACTCACACTCACCAACAATCTGTGTAGAAGACACATTCTTATCAGCATTAATGTCATCAACCTGAAACAGAAGAGATCATTACCAGAAGAGAAAGCAATGGCCTCACTGGTGAAGGTAATGGTACAGGCCCATGTGTGTGGCAAAAGCCAAGCTGCTCAGCAAAACCAGCAAACCTGCTCCAAGAAACTGCCCCTCCGCCCCCTGTACTCTTCCTGATCTCCTTCCCACCAGACAGATACCATGTTGAACTCTTTAACTGCCAAGCAGAGGAAAAGAAAATTCTTACCACATCATTAACATCTCTCTTACTCTGATACCTTCACCTTCCAGACAGTGAGAAAGCACTCTAAACCACCACATTCACCTCCAAGAACCAAGTCTTCAAATACTAACAAAGATCATATACTTCCTTCCTAGGAACAGGTGTGGGCAAAGCTTCAATGCGTGCAAAGCCAAAACATAAAAACTCAGGCCCAAGGTAAAAACCAAAGGAAAGGACACTAAGCAAGCTCAGGAACAGGGGAATCTCCCTAGAGGAGGAAAGAAGGCTGGCAGGAAAGTCATCTAATTCTGAACCAAGGCTGTGACAACCATTTACAGTTCAAGGCATCATTAGCATATTACTGATATCAGCAAGTTTTAAGACTAAAAATAAAATTAATGCTATAGGCCAAAACTTACTAAACTTGATACTTCTGTTTAATACAAATATCTAGCTGTTATTGCTTTATAAGATGTTGAGAATTTATAAAACCGGTATTTATATTCTACCACCAAGACTGTACCAGGTCAAAATGATTCTCAGCCTAGTTACTCTTTAAAAAAAAAAAATTATTAGGTGTCCCACTAGAACCTTCTAGGGTCTGCAGCTCCTTCCTGATTCCTGGGCTTTTAACTGCAGACAAAGCATTGCCACCAATGATGCTGCCGCCACCACCACGCCCCATTTCCAGGGTAATATTAAAGCAACACAAAAATCCAAAGCATATAGCAATGCCAGTACTAGGAGTTGATCAAAACTTTGCCTTCCCTGTCGCCATTATTTTGCTCTCTCTTCCTGGGATTCTCTCTCCTGCTGCTTATAAAAGGCTCAGGCACTTACAGATTCATACGATGGGGGAGTTGCTGGAATCTGAGGTGGATGAATATTGGGAAAGGCCTGATAAGTTCCCACTGGCAATCCATTGAAATCCGACTGCAAGAGGAGAAAGGCAACATAAGAGACTGCCCCATCTGCAATTTCTGAAGTGCGTATATGGGAAGAGAGAAATAAATACATGTGTATACAACTATTTTCTCAACGTGAATATATTCACACCAAATAATATGTATTTAAGATAGGTATTTAATGTGTATTCAAGAGCCCCAAAAGGAAAAAATGCCTAAAAGGACATGAGACAACATGTCATCAGGAAGACCTAGATTTTTAAAGACCTGTAGACAGGCTATTTATTCATCAAATTACTAACTGCTTTTAAGTCCACAAATGGAGATTATTATCACTTTCTTTGGGGAGGTGGGGGGTATCACTACATGTGGGATCATAGCTCCCCAACCAGGAACTGAACCCACGCCCCTGCAGTGGCAGCATGAGTCTTGACCACTGGACTACAGCAAAGTCCCCAGACTTTCTTACTAGCAGTGACTTTCATCTTCATGTTTACAACAGATGTTTTTCTACTTGGCAATAAGTGATGATTATTCAGTTTTGGAAAAAGCTACTAGTATACCTACAAGTCCCAGAAAACCTACACAGTTTTTTCTAGCACCATCTCTCTAGATTTTCCTGCTTCATTACCTGTAGGTTAACCAAAAGACTTTCTCCAAATCCCAATGCTGCTTTTTTCCACAGTATAATCAATAAACTACACCAAATGTTACCTACAACTCCTGAGTGCGCTCACAGAACCAGCTTGTCATCTATTACATTTTCTAGAGTTTACATCCACACTTCTTTGTATGTATACTTACAGGTCCCTTTGGCAGCGGGTATGAGAAAGGAGTGTTTGGAGATGGCATAGGCATAGGCATAGGCATTGGCACTGTTCCGTCAGGTCCACCAACTGGTGCTGTGAAGCCGCCTCCACCTCCTCTTCCAGGGCCCCCTTTCTTCACATCATCTGTGAATCCAACATCAATAAGATCTGTCTCTACTCCAGGAGGAGCTTCTGCCTAAGAAAAAGAGAGAAACCCGTATCATCAGGCCCTGTCACAGGCTAGGTTCCCCAGGAAGCTCTGAGATGGAGACCAGCATGACCGAAGTTTATTGGAGAGGGCTCTTGGGATAGAGACCTATGGGGATATGAAGGAAGCAGGCCTGAGCAAAGTAAGAAGTTGGGCTGCCATGCCTTCACAACAGAGGGCTTGGCTAATTCCCCCAGAGTTCTGGAGCTAGGATGGGCCTACAGCACATGTTCCCAACTGGGGCAAAGGGGCAGTCTTTAATCCCCTGCAATGACCAGATACAAGCTGCCCCCAGGAAAGACCCTGGGTGGGGAAGCTCTCTCCTAAGAGGGCCACTGCTGGAGGGACACTCAGCTGTGTGAGCCACCAGTCATCAGAGATGGGGGAATAAATGCTTCTGTCCTGAAGTGTGCCTGTAACTGGGGCGGGGAGTAGGGGGGAAGGTCGTCTGAGCAGCACACCAAAACATCTACTTCCCCCCATCAACCATAACCTCGGAATTACTACTTCCATATTTGCCTTTCACTGTAAGCCTCTTTAGGACAGTGGCCTTGTTTATATCTTTTGTGTATTCTCAGCTTTCTGGGGCACATGGCAGGCGCCCAAAAAATGTTTCAAGATCTGTTCTGGGTCTTGGGGCTTCTCTTGCTACCCAGTTCCTTGAACTTCACTGAAAAGTAGCAATAATGCCATTTTATATTTGTATCAAAGTCTGTACCTTTTCAAAGTGCTTTTAGTCATTCATCTCTTCGGATCCTTAAACACTCAGTGAGAGAGATGCAGGCTTATTTACTGCTAACCCAAAAGCACTAACTGGACAAAGGCTTCAACTCCCACACGCAAACTTGACTGCAAAGAATATGCTTCTTTTTCAAAGACAGTGATCTAGAGAGACTTATTTACTGTTGTATTCTAAGGACTCTAAACTCACCATGACCACAGAGTCGGGCTCATAGGGCACATTGTAGTTCTTGGCAATTTCAATCAGGTATCTCTCCACTAGGATTTTGGGTGGGGCCTCCACACTCAGTTTGTGCATTAGCTGTTAAGCAAAAGATCCAGGGTTAACATGCATCTATATAAACCAGCCTAAGCCTATCCTGTATCACTGTAAAACTTTGTTTCTCTCATTTTACAAGTCAATGGAGAGAAAAGAAAAGTTCCAACCAGTTATTCTTTTCTTCAGTCACAAAGCACAACATGCATGTATGTCTCACACTCTGGTTACTTATGCACAAAGACTGACACTGGCACTCCACATCTGAATTCACCCATCTTTCTCCCCGCCTCGCTTCTACCTCCATATATCACAAGTGGCACAAAGGACAGGGGATAGAATCAGGAATGACACAGGATGACAGAGCTTCACAATCAGAGGTGTCGGGCAGGGTTAAGGAGTTGACTGACTACACTGCCAGCCAGCCTTCTTTCTATGAAATGTGCAATCTTAAATGAATGCTACATTACAGTGATACCCACTAGAAATACTGCAGGCAGTAAAATAACCTGCTCCCACCCCACGCACTGGTCCATGTTTAACAAGTACATTCATTACCCTATCATTCACAGTTCCAATCTGGTTGGTCCGACATAACTTGCCATATTCCTTGCTATACTTGGCACAGAGTTGATCAGCAACCTACAGAGAAAAAGAACAGTAAATAAAAATGGAAACCACTCCTACAGGTGGCTTCAAGCTTCCTCCTATCAATAGCAAATACGCTTCTACTCAGGATTTCCGAAAGACTGGACCTGCAAAGCCTCAAAAGGTACATATTAATTCATTTAGTTATTGTTTATTCATCCATCCACTGAACTGCACAGCAGAGACCAGAAATATCTACTCGGAACAGGAGAATTAAATGAAAGTCTTCCCCAAGAGAATGATACCTTTGGCTTCCTTCTCCCCCATGCTTTCAAAAATGTAGCTAGCTAGCTTATACCTTCCATGTAGAAGATAGGAAAATTTCTCTCTGAGGAAAATGACCAACCCAAGGAAAGGAAACTAGTTCCTGACAGTCTGGAGGCCCTTGAGAAATGGCTTAAATTATCCTACAATAAATTGGTGCTGGAAGTATCATGCTCCCTGATTTCAAGCTATGCTAAAAAGCACAGTCATCAAAACAGTATGTACGGGCTCACGCATGTGTGCACACACACAAAGAAAACAAACAGATCAGTGGAATAGAATGGAGAGTTCAAGAATGAACACATAGTTACACGGGCAATTCATTTACAACAAAGGAGGCAAGAACACGAAAAAGACAGCCTTTTCAATAAATGATAGTGGGAAAACTGGACTACTCTCTCAACCCATACACAAATGAATTCAAGATGGATTAAAGACTTAAACATAAGATGTGAAACCATAAAACTTCTAGGAAAAAATACGGCAGTACACTCTTCTGACACTGGTCTTAGTAATATTCTTTTGGGTATGTCTCAGGCACAAGAAACAAAAGCAACAATATACAAATGATACTATATCCTACTAAAAAGCTTTTGTACAGTGAAATCAACTATCAACAAAATAAAAAGGCTACATCTACTGGTGGGAGAAGGTATTCACAAACAATGGATCCGATAAGGGGTCATTATCCAAAATACACAAAGAACTCATACAACTCAACACCAAAAAACAATCCAATTAGAAAACTGGCAGACAGACATTTTTCCAAAGACACCTACAGATGGCCAACAGGCACAGGAAAAGATGCTCAGAATCACTAATCAAGGAAATGCAAATCAAAACCACACTGAGATAGCCCCTCACACCTGTCAGAAGGGCTATAATAAAAAAAGAAAAAACACCAAATAAGTGTTGGTGGTGATGTGGAGAAAAAGGGACACTCATACACTGTTGGTGGGAATGTAAACTGGTGTGGCCACTATGAAGATTCCTCCAAAGATTAAAAATAGAACTAATATCTGATCCAGTAATTCCACTCCTGGGTAGTTATCCAAAGTAAATGAAAACACTAATTAGAAAGACATATCCACACCTATTCTCACTGGAGAATTATTTACAACAGCCAAGATATGGAATCAACCCAAGTGACCATCAACAGATGAATAAAGATGCGGTACATATATGCAATGGAATATTACTCACTCACTTAAAAAAAATGAAATCTTGCAATCTGCAACAACATGGATGGACCTATAGGGTATTATGCTAAGTGAAATAAGTCAGATAAATAAAATATCACATGATCTTCCTTATATGTGGAATTCTAAAAAATCAAATGAACTTAACAAAACAGAAACAGTTATAGATAAAGTGGTTACAAGAGGGGAGCAGGAAGAGGAAATCCAGGGACTAAGAGATACAAAGTTCCATTTGCAAAACAAATGAGTCATGAGCAGCAAATGTACAGTTTGGGGAATAGAGTCAATAACTAATCTGTTTGTATGGTGACATATCGTAACTGGAATTATGATCATTTTGAAATGTATAGAAAAATCACTAAATTGTGTAATAGGAACAACATAGTGCTGTAGGTCAATTACACTTAAAGAAGAAACACACAAACATACAACAAACTCATAAAAAGATCAGATTTGTGGTTAGAGATGAGACGGGAAAATTGATGAAGGCAGTCAAAAGGTACTACAAACTTTCAGTTGTAAGTAAGAAGGCCAACAAACCCATGAAAAGATGTTCAACACCACCAATTATTAGAGAAATGCAAATGAAAACTATAGTAAGATCACCTTATTATGGTCAGAATAGCCATCATGAAAAAAAAAACACACAAACAACAAATGTTGGCGAGGGTATGTAGAAAAGGGAACCCTCTTACACTGCTGGTGGCAGTATAAATTAATACAACTACTATGGAAAACAGTATGGAGGGTCCTGAAAGAACTAAAACAGAATTACCCTTTGACCCAGTAATCCCACTACTGGGCATAAACCCAGAGGAAACCATAATTCAACAAGATACATGTACCCAATGCTCACAGCAGTATATTTACAATAACCAGGACATGGAAGCAACCTAAATGTCCATGAATTTTGGAATGGATAAAGAAGATATGGTATATAGATAAAATGGAATACCACTCAGCCATAAAACAGAATGAAGTTGAGTCATTTGCAGAGATATGGATGTACTTAGAGTGTCAAACAGATGGAAGTAAGTCAGAAAGAGAAAAATATCATATATTAAGCATATATGTAGAATCTAGAAAAATGGTACTGATGATCTTATTTGCAAAGCAGAAACAGACACAGAGGTAGAAAACAAATATATGGCCACCAAGGAGGAAAGGGCAGGGGACAGGAGGAACTGGGACACTGGGATTGATACTCTACTGAGACCATACTGTGTAGCACAGGGAACTCTACCTAATGCACATGGTGACCTGAACAGGCACTCCAAAGGCGGGGGCCAGGATATATGCAGACATATGGCTGACTCATTTTGCTGTATAGTAGAAACAAACAACATTGTAAACCAACTATACTCCAATAAAAATTAATTTTAAAATGATAAATAAGGACTGGAGATGCAATGTACTGTAAGGACTAGAGATGCAGTGATAAATATAATTAACACTGCTGTATGTTATACGTGAAATTGTTGAGAGTAAATTATAAAGAGTTCACTTCACAAAACTAACTTTTTTTCTATTTCTTTAATTTTGTATCTAGGCTTCAACAGTACATCAACTGAGAACTTTCAGATATATAAGCTGAATTTAGAAAAGGCAGAGGAACCAGAAATCAAACTGCCAACATCTGCTGGATCATAGAAAAAGAATTCCAGAAAAACATCTACTTCTGCTTCATTGATTATATCCAAGCTTTTGACTGTGTGGATCATAACAAACCAAAAAATTCATAAAGAGATGGGAATATCAGACCATCTTACCTGCCCCCTGAGAAAGCCATATGCAGGTCAATAAGCACCCATTAGAACTAGACATGGAACAACGAACTGGTTCAAAATTGGGAAAGGAGTATGTCAAGGGTGTATACTGTCACCCTGCTTATTTAACTGATATGCAGAGTATATCATCTGAAGTGCCCAGATGGATGAGATGTTTGCTCCTTGGAAGAAAAGCTATGACAAATCTAGACAGCATATTAAAAAGCAGAGACATCACTGTGCCGACAAAGATCTGTACAATCAAAGCTATGGTTTTTCCAGTAGTCATGTATGGATGTGACAGCTGGACCATAAAGAAGGCTGAGCACCAAAGAATTGATACTTTTGAACTGTGGTCCTAGAGAATACTCTTCAGTCCCTAGGACAGTGAGGAGATCAAACCAGTCAACTGTAAAGGAAATGAGTCCTGAGTATTCATTGGAAAGACTGATGCTGAAGCTTAAGCTCCAATACTTTGGCCACCTGATGCAAAGAACTGACTCACTGGAAAAGACCCCAATGCTGGGAATGACTGAAGGCAGAAGAAGGGAGTGACAGAGGATGAGATGGATCGATGGCATCACCGACTCAACAGACTTGAGTTTCAGCAAACTCCAGGAAATAGTGAAGGACAGGGAAGCCTGGCGTGCCACAGTCCAGGGGTCACAAAGAGTCGGACACGACTAGCATCTAAACAACAATGTGAGATGACAGATGTTTACCAAAATTATTGTGATAATCATTTCATGATGTAAGTCAAATCATTATGCTGTACATCTTAAATTTATACAGTCCTGTATTGTCAATTATATCCCATTAAAACTGGAAGAAAAAAAAGGAGACAAAAAAATTGGCATCTGGCATTAAGACCCACCTAAGCACACAAGAGGTTCCAACCCATTTTCAGTACCTCAGTCTTTAATAAACAGCCAAACCTTTCAGAAAACCCTCTACTATAAAAACAGTTTAAGAAACAGAAGTAAACAAACATTAGAGAAACAAGAAGAGTTTATGAAGGACAATAATATTCCTAGAGTTAGAAGACAGTGAAGCCATGAAACAACAATAACAAAAAAAAATAGACTATTTAAAAAATAGATATTCAGAGACTTAATTAAAAAGAGCTCAAATAAAAATATACAGAGGACAAGGAAATTTTATAAGATAGGTGGGAGATAAGACTGAGACAATATCCAAGTGAATAACTGGCAAAGACGTAGAAAACAGGAGAGAAAACAACTCGACTGAATTTGTACCTGAGCAGTACCATATCCATGTTGTGGCAGGTAATTTTTCAGTTACTGTCTGTGTGTCCTGCCAGACTCTAAGCTATAAGAGTAGCCATAAGAGTACTCACCACTGCACTCTCAGTAGCCATGTAATGCACAACACTGACTCAATAAATATTTCTGGAACAAATGAATGAAAGAAAACATCTGTTCCCTTAATATTACTGTAACTTTACTGACTTACAGTTGTTTAAAAACATACTTAAATGACATTACAATAAAAGTAATTTAAGAAAAAACATGGGTTATATGTAACTTTGCCTCTTAGAAAAACTATTCAAGTTTGGAAAACACTGTGCTACTCTATGAACAGTTCCATTCTATGAACCATTTCACAAAGCCTTTTTCAAAGGCAGCATGAGAAGGGTACAAAATAAGTAAGCAGAAGTGACATATATAAACCAACTTTTCTAACAGCAAGAAAAACTACATGCATCACTGAAACTGGTTGTACTCACAATTTTCAGCTCTGCCACTTCTGACTGGAGTCGAGGAGCAGCCCAAATCAATGTAGACACAGATTCAGCCAGACCAGAATCTAACTCCCTAATTAAGGTGGGGGGGGGAGGAATTAGTAAAATTTAATATTCTTTTAAACAAACAAAACCTCATCTGTATCACATACTTGATAACCTCCTCTAAAGCAATCTCACAAATCTTACTGAAAGTGAGAAGTGAAAGTGAAGTTGCTCAGTCATGTCTGACTCATTGCGACCCCATGGATTGTAGCCTACCAGGCTTCTCCATCCATGAGATTTTCCAGGCAAGAACACTGGAGTGGGTTGCCACTGCCTTCTCCAGATCTTCCCGACCCAGGGATTGAACCCAGGTCTCCCGCATTGTAGGCAGAAGCTTTACTGTCTGAGCCACAAATCTCACTGGATCCTCACAATAACTCTAGGCTTATAGACATTTCTGTCATCCAATTTTGGGAGAAAATCTCAAACTAAGAAACCAGCCCATGGTCACAAAGTCAGCAAATGGTTGAGCCAAGTCTCAAATTCAGGCCTCTTGATTTCAGATTTCACATTTTCAACAGTAGTCTACACTGAGATCAGGCCCTCAAGTGAGTAGTAGGAAAAACATCCTTGTGTACATGAAGTGGTAGTCCCTGAGAGCTAGCTCCCCACACACAGGAAGAGGCCAGTAACATTCCTTTCTCAAATTCCAGAGGTGATTTGATTTAATCTTCAAATCAAAATACCTTACTTCATTATAGTTCTACAAAATGAAAAAGATCTAGAGGTCTACTGAATAACACTGTGCTGACAGTTAAATAGTACTGTACTGAGTGCTTAAAAATGTTTAAGAACTGACTTCCCTGGTGGTTCAGTGATTGAGAATCTACCTGCCAATGCAGGGGATACAGGTTTGACCCCCGGTCCCGAAATATTTCACAAGCCACGAAGTAACCAAGCCCGTGTGCCACAACTACTACACACACGAGCTCTTGAGGCCATGCTCTGCAACAAGAGAAGCCCCCACAAAGAGAAGCCGGAGCACTGCAACCAGAGGGCAGCCCCGCTTGCCACAACTAGACAAAGCCCATGCATAGCAACAAAGACCCAAAGCAGCAACAAATAAATTTTTTCATAAAAAAATTTTTTTGAACTGTTTAAGGCAGATCTTATGTTAAGTGTTCTTATCAAAAAAAAGGGATACAAGGAAATTTTTGGAGATGACAACTGCTTTTTTAATTTATGATGATGTGTACAGCTATATAAATGCCTATGGCCCAAACTCATCAAATTGTACACTTGTACATACTAAATACGTGAATTTTCTTCCGAAATCAACTACGTCTTGATGAAGGGGAAAAAAGGACAAAACGGCTTACTTCATAGACTGGATGAGGCCAAATCGAGCCAGCAGCAGGTCACAGTACAGTTCCAGGATCTCCATGGCCTCCACAAGGTAGTCTTCTCGAATAATGTGCTCCACTCGGATTCGAGCTCTTTCATCTTTCCCAGCAGCCAGATAGTCAGCAATCTCTTTCCTTGCTTTCTGGGCCAATTCCGCTAAAGCACAAATCCCACTCCAGTCACACAGCAGTAGTACATGGGCCCTGGCCTGCAGGCAGACATCCACCCCAAAAGAGAAAAGTCGGTGTTTCTACTATATCCTAGCTCACCCTTCCTTAGCAAACTTAGTCTCATCTCATCTATTCTAGAATTTGCTACCTTTTCTAGGTGAGAATAGTGTTTGTGTAGTCATTTATCTATTCCATAGAAAGAGTATGCCCCTTTCCCTGTTACAAAGTGACTCAGTCTAACTAGTCACAAAAGATAGCAGAAATGTATCCAAAACTTAGAGGATATAGGATCCCTAAGACTTCAGACTGCTAGCCTGAAAGAGCTAATAATAAGGTGCTAAGACTCAACCATGTATTCTAGGAAAAAAAAAAGGCAAGCATGCACCACTCACTTTTTTTTTTCTCCAACAGTTTAAGACGGTTTATGACTAATCTCAAATTGACTCGTAAACGCTCAGCTTTAAATCCAGAGCCCAGCATGCTGTGTTGTTCCTCCTGGGAAAAGATAAGAAGCATGGTGATTACTTTCAAGTCAAAATTAGTTCAGGAATTAAGACCAGTGAGATGGTGAATTATTTCACATTATAAACCAGAGTAATTTTTAAATTCAGATAAATAACATGATGTGACTCACATTTTTTAAAGGTCATTTGGCTGTTGTATGGAGAATTGATTGGGGGAGGAGAATAATGGAAGTAAGAGGACCAAGGACAAGGCTATTAGAGCAGTCCAAACAAAAGATGAAAACAGCTTAGGATGGGACAGTCAGCAGTAATGGCAGAAGTGATTGCACTGAGATCTATTTTGAACACAGAGATGAAAGAACTTGGTGATGGATGAAATGAGTATCTAATCTATGTACTGGCATAGGAGTAAGGTGATAAAAAAACAGAAGCAGGAAGGCATCCTGCTGCTGCTAAGTCACTTCAGTTGTGTCCGACTCTGTGCGACCCCACAGACAGCAGCCCGCCAGGCTCCCCTGTCCCTGGGATTCTCCAGGCAAGAACACTGGAGTGGGTTACCCTTTCCTTCTCCAATGCATGAAAGTGAAAGTGAAGTTGCTGAGTCGTGTCCAACTCCTAGCGACCCCATGGTCTGCACCCCACCAGGCTCCTCTGTCCATGGGATTTGCCAGGCAAGAGTATTGGAGTGGGATGCCGTTGCCTTCTCCAGGAAGGCCTCCTACTCGCCCATAAAACACAAAGGTAGTGATACGAAGAGATTATCAAATTTATATCCAAATTCATAAACATTACCACCTTTAGTCCTCAAATCCTCCTACTAAGTCTCAACCTTTAGAAAAAGCTACAGCCCAAGATCACAGAAATATCATTAATAACTACTCACAAAGAAATATACAAACGGGTAAAAAGCTAAAAAAAAACTTTATGTATTAATATAGAATTCAACAAGGTTAAACAATAGGATCCTACTGTACAACACAAAGAACTAAATTCAGTATATCCTATGATAAACCATAATGGAAAAGAATTTTTTAAAAAGAAAGTATCTATATGTACAAGAATCACATTGGTGTACAGCAGAAATTGACACTGTAAATCAACTATACTTCAGTTAAAATTAAGAACAAAAACCAAAATAAAATAAATTCAACAACAGAAGGCTATTATTTACCAAGACTTTTGCTGAATAGCTGAGTTACAGTCAACAAAACCACTCCTGTATCATCTGTAAGACTTTAGGGTATAACACTGTGCATTGACCACTATGCATTCTCTATCAACACAGCACTATTTCTACTAATTATGAACGTGAACTTCAAAACGTAACATCCAAACAAAAAGTGAAGAGCGAAAGTGTTAGTCAGTCCAGACCAACTCTGTGACCCTTTGAACTATACCCTACCAGGCTATTCAGTCCATGGGATTTTCCAGACAAGAGTACTGGAGTCGGTTGCCACGCCCTACACTAGAGCATCTTCCTGACTTAGGAATCGAACCCGAATCTCCTGTGTCTGCTGCATTGGCAGGCAGGTTCTTTACCCACTGAGCCATCAGTCAATCCCAACATCCAAACAAAAGCTAGGTCTAACACGGTAGGAGGGGTGCAATCACAATAAAATCAAATCCCATAGCCACCAGGTGGGTGACCCACAGACTGCAGAACAATAATACCAAAGAAGTTCTGAGCCCCACACCAGGCTTCCCAGCCTGGAGAATCCCCAGGGAATCTGGCATTGAGGGCCAGTGCAATTTGATTATAGGACTTCCAGAGGACTGGGGGAAACAGAGACTCCAGTCTTGGAGGACATAAACAGAATTTTGCACACAGCAAAACCAAGAGGAGAGGGACAGAAACCACACAGGAGACTGAACCAAAACTAACTGCTAGTGGAGGAGGGCCTCCTGTGGAGATGTGGATCAGCAGGGGCTGACCACAGGGAAAGGGGCACAGGAAGGTCCCCCTTGGTGTAAATCCTCTTATAGCTAGAGACAGGAGTAACAGACCACCTTACCTGCCTCCTGAGAAACCTGTATCCAAGTCAAGAAGTTACAGTTAGAATCAGACATGGAACAACAGACTGGTTCCAAGCTGGGAAAGGAATATATCAAGGCTGTATATTGTCACCATGTTTATTTAACTCATATGCAGAGTATATCATGCGAAATGCCAGGAGAAATATCAATAACCTCAGAGATGCAGATGACACCACTCTTATGGCAGAAAGTGAAGAGGAATTAAAGAACCTCCTGATGAAGGTCAAAGAGGAGAGTGAAAAAGCTGGCTTAAAACTCAACATTCAAAAAACGAAGATCATGGCATCCAGTCCCATCACTTCATGGCAAAAAGATGGGGAAACAATGGAAACAGTGACAGACTATTTCTCTATTTTCTTGGGCTGCTAAAATCACTGCAGACAGTGACTGAAGCCATGAAATTAAAAGACACCTGCTCCTTGGAAGAAAAGCTATGACAAATCTAGACAGCCTATTAAAAAGCACAGACATTACTTTGCCGATGAAGATCTGTCTAGTCAAAGCTAGAGTTGGACTATAGAGAAAGCTGAGTGTCGAAGAATTGATGCTCTGGAACTGTAGTGTCTTTTGGACAGCAAGAACTTCAAACCTGTTAATCCTAAAGGAAATCAGTCCTGAATATTCATTGGAAGAACTGATGCTGAAACTGAAGTTCCAATACTTTGGCCACCTGATGCCAAGAGCCCCCTCTTTGGATGCTGACGCTGGGCAAGACTAAAGGCAGAAGGGGATGACAAAGGACGAGATGGTTGGATGCCATCACCAACTCAATGCACATGAGTTTGAACAAGCTCTGGGAGACAGTGAAGGACAGGGAAGCCTGGCGTGCTGCAGTCCACAGAGTCGCAAAGAGTTCGACAACAACGACTGAACAAGGACAGAACCCACTGACCTGCAGGCCAAACAACTACAAAGAAGGGAAGGAACCCTACCCACCAGCAGATAATTGGATTAAAGCTTTATTGAGCAAGACCTACTTTTCCTATCGCCAGTCTCTCCCTCTTAGCCTCATCAATCAGAGGACAGACAGAAGCAAGAATAAGCACAGTCTCACAGTGGCTAAAACAAAAACCATATTACAGAATGTTAATCACGATGAAAAAGCAGAAAGGTATATCCCAGATAAAGGGACAAGATAAAATCCCAGAAAAACCACTAAATTAAGTGGAGATAGGCAATCTTCCAGAAAAAGAATTCAGAATAATGATAGTGAAGATGATCCAGGATCTTGGGAAAAGAACAGAGGCAAAGATTGAGAAGATGTAAGAAATATTTACCAAAGACGTACAATAACTAAAGAACAAACAAACAGATGGATAATACACTAGAAGGAATCAACAGCAGAATAACTGAGTCAGAAGAACGGATAAATGACCTGGAGGACAGAATGATGGAAATCACTGCCATAGGATACAGAAAAAAGAATGAAAAGAAATGAAGACAGCCTGAGAGGCCTCTGGGACAACATTAAACACACCAGCATTCGCATTAAATTGGTCCCAGAAGGAAACGAGAGGGAGAAAAGACCTGAGAAAATATTAGAAGAGATAACAGCTGAAAACTTCCTGAACGTGGGAAAGGAAATAGTCAATCAAGTCCAGGAAATACAGAGAGTCCCAGGAAGGATAAACCTAAGGAACACACCAAGACACATAGTATTCCAACTGACAAAAATTAAAGACAGGTAAATTATTAAAAGCAACAAGGGAAAAATGACAAATAACATACAAGAGAATTCCCATCAGGCTATCAAGTTGATTTCTCAACAAACTCTACAAACCAGAGGGAATTGGATGATATATTTAAAGTGATGAAAGGGAAAAACCTACAACCAAGAAATACTCTACCCAGCAAGATGGAGAATTCGAAAGCTTTCCAGACAAGCAAAAGTTAAGAGAATCCAGCACCACTAGCTTTACAACAAATGTTAAAGGAACTTCTCTAGGCAGGAAACACAAGAGAAGGCAAAGACCTACAGAAAATAAACCCAAAACAATTAAGAAGTAAGACCATGCACATTGATAATCACTTTAAATGTAGATAATCATCTTAAATGTAAATGGATTAAATGCACCAACCAAAAGACAGAGGCTGGCTGGGTGAATGAAAATATGTGCATGCATGCACTTCCACTTACCACACACATCACTCTGCCTGATCCCCCCAAAATTGTATGTAATTGTTTTATATTGTTAAGTTAATCATGTTCCCATTATGGGTTGCAATTGTAATTATCTTTTATTTTTTGTCTGGCTACTGATTGTGAAAACTGATAAACATCTTTTACTACTGTGATTATGTAACTATTACTCACTTAATACTATTTTATCATGATTGGTGAACAGAAAAATAATATATCACCCAAACTAGGATCTAACAGAAAAATCTGTAATCACTTTTTAAGATCCAGATGCGTATCAAAATTATCTTGAAATTTTTGAAAATACAAATGTTCAGGTATTGCTTTTTTTCTTCAGAGCTCCAGATATGTTTCCAATGACCAGTCATGTTTTAAAACAACTGGTATATAATTATCTTTTCCTTTTATCTAGTTTGTTTCACTTTTTCTACTTCATATTTAGTGCTTCCATTTCATTTCGTTTATGTTCTCCAATTTCTCCATCTCTTTTTTTTGATGTTCTTTCTCAAGCTTTTATCAAGCAGGCTTGTTTAATTATAAAACCATAAACAAAACCACAAGATATGCCCCAGGCCATTGTTGTTGTTCAGTTACTCAGTCACATCCGACTGTTTGCGACCCCATGGACTGCAGCACGCCAGGCTTCCCTGTCCTTCACCATCTCCAGGAGCTTTCTCAAACTCACGTCCATTGAGTTCGTGACGCCATCCACCACCTCTTCCTCTGTCATCCCTTTCTCCTCCTGCCTTCAACCTTTCCCAGTATCAGGGTCTTTTCTAATAAGCCGGCTCTTTGCATCAGGTGGCCAAAGTATTAGAGCTGCAGCATCAGTCCTTCCAATAAATACTCAGGGTTGATTGCCTTTAGGACTGACTGATTTGCTCACCCAGCTGTCCAAGGGACTCTCAAGTCTTCTCCAACACCATAGTTCTAAAGCATCAATTTTTCGGTGAAGACAATGACATAAGAAGTAGACAGCTAGCTGATCCAAGATCTGGATCTGATTTGTACAATTGTTCATTACAGTTTCTTCCTGGTTTTTTGGACTCTTACACATGAATCAAATGTTTTTCTATCATGGGCATGATCTTATGCAAATTTTACAAATCAATCATACTGCTGGGTTGTGGTCAATTACCTGTATCCAGTACCTCTAGTTTAACTTGGTGGGTTTCTCCCCTCCAAGGCTCTGATTGGCTGGCTCTTACAGAGTTTATTTTAGAAGAAAGGAATTATAGCTCTGTCTGGGCTACTACTGATAATCATTAAATAAGACCAACTCATTTGGCCAAACAAACATATTTATTCTGACCCTGGCCATAAATATGAATTTTTCCTTAAGGTTACTCAAGCTCAATAAGAGCAACAGGTTAAATCCTAGTCAAAAAAAGAAAAAGTAAACTCTAGACTATTAAGAGGGATGCTTCCTCAGTTATGGGATGGGTTTATCTGGCTAATACCAGGCTACAGTCGTTTATCCTAAAGGCCACCCTTATGCTGAGAACAATTAAATCATACCAAAGATAATCAACCTAATTGCACTAGAAAATTAGGCAGTCTTATGAAAACTGCCAATGTACCATTTCTCGTAAAAGACAGTGATTAATATGGAACAGACTGGGTCAGAAAACCAGAAATACACCTAACAGAACTAAATGGCCTTTGTGGGTCCAATCTATGACCCTGGCTTCCACCAGACTGGCTAGGAAGGTATACTTTAGGATTCCCTTGGGTTCAAGGCCACTTATGTACAAACTTTGATATGACTCCAGCAAATTTACCATCAATATGAACTTGATGGACCAAGAGATCTCTATTTCACTGGTATGATCACTTAGCAGCTATTTTTCCACCTTCTGTAGGACTGGAAAATGTTATTTCTCACCAAAATTCACTCAAAAGGCATTATATGATTAATGCAACCAGGCTATTAGCCCACAAAATTGAGGTCTCTATGATAAGAAAAGCTGTCTTACAAAATCATATGGCCCTTACTATCCTTACAGCATCTCGAAGGGGCACCTGTGCTATATTTCAAACTGAATGCTGTGTTTATATACCAGATGAATCCTCTAATGGGTGCTGTTTTAGGAAGATGATTTGGTTCTGAAAGCTCATGGCTTAAATCCCTATCTGAAACGTTAATCACGTTATTAACTGTTATTACTTATAATGTGTTTATAAGATTGCTGTCTTCTGTACTACACGATGCATAATCAGGCCTTCATCCAAATTAATGATAACTAAACATCTTGAAGAAATAGATCACACTTATAACAGAATAATTGCAATAGTGTGATTCTAGGTGTGGAAAGAGGCAACAAGGGAAATAATTCCTGGATCCTATATACACAGACTTTTTTTATTTATAAATGGGCCCAATTCCATTGATTAGGAAATTAACACCTGGAGTGACTTTATCAACAAAGATGTTTTACCTGATCTGGGATGAGCCTCCCAGCACCATGGGACAAAAAAAAAAAAAAAAAAGGTCATGAAATGTCTCCCAAATATGGTCGAATTTATCAGCATGGGGTTCAATTCAGACCAGTCGCTTAGTCATGTCCGACTCTGCGACTCCATAGACTGCAGCATGCCAGGCTCCTGAAGTTTATTCAAACTCATGTCCATTGAGTCGGTGATGCCATATCCTCTGTCATCCCCTTCTCCTCCCGCCTTCAATCTTTCCCGACAACAGGATCTTTTCCAATGAGTCAGCTCTTCGCATCAGGTAGCCAAAGTACTGGAGTTTCAGCTTTAGCATCAGTACTTCCAATGAATATTCAGGACTGATTTCCAAACCAGGATTGACTGGCTTGATCTCCTTGTGTCCAAGGGACTCTCAAGAGTCTTCTCCAATACCACAGTTCAAAATCATCAATTCTTCAGTACTCAGTTTTTTTTATGGTCCAGCTTTCACATCTGAACATGACTACTGGAAAAACCATAGCTTTGACTAGATGGACCTTTGTTGGCAAAGTAATGTCTCTGCTTTTTAATATGCTGTCTAGTTGGTCATAGCTTTCTTCCAAGGAGTAAGCATCTTTTAATTTCATGGCTGCAGTCACCATCTGCAGTGATTTTGGAGCCCTCTAAAAATAAAGTCTGTCACTGTTTCCACTGTTTCCCCATCTATTTCCCATGAAGTGATGGGACCAGATGCCATGATCTTCATTTTCTGAATGTTGAGCTTTAAGCCAACTTTTTCACTCTCTTCTTTCACTTTCATCAAGAGGCTTTTTAGTTCCTCTTCACTTTCTGCCATAAGGGTGGTGTCATTTGCATATCTGAGGTTATTGATATTTCTCCCGGCAATCTTAATTCCAGCTTGTGCTTCCTCCAGCCCAGTGTTTCTCTTGATGTACTCTGCATATAAGTTAAACAAGCAGGGTGACAATACACAGCCTTGACGTTTATCAGCCCTTTCCAATTTGGAACCAGTCTGTTGTTTCGCGTCCAGTTCTAACTGTTGCTTCCTGACCTGCATACAGATTTCTCAGCAGGTCAGGTGGTCTGATATTCCCACCTCTTTCAGAATTTTCCACAGTTGGTTGTGGTCCACATAGTCAAAGGCTTTGGCACAGTCAATAAAGCAAAAGTAGATGTTTTTCTGGAACTCTCTTCCTTTTTTGATGATCCAGTGGATGCTGGCAATTTGCTCTCTGGTTCCTCTGACTTTTCTAAAACCAGCTTGAACATCTGGAAGTTCATGGTTCACGTACTGTTGAAGCCTGGCTTGGAGAATTTTGAGCATTACTTTACTAGCATGTGAGATGAGAGCAGTTGTGCAGTAGTTTGAGCATTCTTTGGCATTGCCTTTCTCTGCGATTGCAATGAAAACTGTCCTTTTCCAGCCCTGTGGCCACTGCTGAGTTTTCCAAATTTGCTGGCAAATTGAGGGCAGCACTTTCACAGCATCATCTTTTAGGATCTGAAATAGCTCAACTGGAATTCCATCACGTCCACTAGCTTTGTTTGTAGTGATGCTTCCTAAGGCCCACTTAACTTCACATTCCAGGATGTCTGGCTCTAGGTAAGTGATCACACCATCGTGATTATCTGGGTCATGAAGATCCTTTTTGTATAGTTTTTTGTATAGCTTCATGCAAAGATGGACACTTTGGACAGAAATGGTATGGATCTAACAGAAGCTGAAGAGATTAAGGAGAGGTGGCAAGAATACAGAGAAGAACTATTACCATGGGGAGGAGCTAGGAAATGAAAATACTTCCTGCCCTAACAATAAACAAGAAATGTCACGGCCATGGCCATCAGCGATTTTTGGCCTCCAAACGCAAATGAGGGCTCTGGAAACTGCCATCCAACAGATGCTGCCACCCCCCCAACGGTGACTGCTGGGCGGGGAGGGGGGGTGTTGATACAAAAAAGCAGCCATCTGCCACTCCTTCAGGTGAACAAGGAAACAATTTAGCTCTGGGTAGAGGAGGTGCATATGAAAGGAATGAATTCAGTGAATCCAGAGGCTTGCCTCTTCCCACACACAGAATGCAAAACTCCTTAACTTGATAACCTCATCTCTGATGTTCAAACTGCCTGCTCCCTTTGTTAGAAACTTGTTCATAGCCTCATTTCCCCTCCAGCCTCCTTAGAACAGTCTCTCAGAACTGAGGTGCTGTCTCCTGGACTGCAGCCCTCATTTTGCCCCAAACAAAACTTAACTAGCAACTCTCAAGCTGTGCATATTTTTTAGTCAACACCTATATGTAAACTCTTTTCAAATCTAAGGAATTTGGACTAACACTAAAACCAAATCTACCTCAGATGTAATTTGGAATTTCTATCAAAAAACAAGTAATATAAATAAATTCATCTGCCTCCTTAGAAAAGTAAAATGTTAACTCCTCAGTAAACATTATCAGAATGGGTAACTAAAGTGGCTAGACACTGAAAGACACATCACAGAGAGACAGGTAATAAAGGGTAGCTTTAGTAACATGAAAAAACTCTGGAGGGTATAAAGACACCTCTATTTCACATATTTGTCAAAGATGGGTCAACATCCACAAATGCTAGTTTGGGACCATGCTCAAACAGCATGGGAACAAAAGGAACCCAAACAATCACATGATCAGGGACTTAGGTGCTAAAATTTCCTGAAAGAGGAACTGAATGTTTTATGCTACAAATATAAATCCAACATTGTGAAGGAAGTTGAAAATCCCGAAGAGGTGTCTATATTTCACAGTGAATCTTTTGGCTGAGAATGTGAGGAGAGACGTTCTCTCCCAAAACCCTACTGTAAACCTACTACAGAAAGTAGATAAAAATAAACCTAAATTACTAATCTTATGATTCAGGAATAACACCTTTCAGATTTACAAAAGTAAAATCATAAGGCCCCTTTAAAGGAGTCTAACCATCAGGGTACCAGCTAGAAACACACAGTATCCACACCTGGTTAAAGTGAGGAGAATTCCATAAAGATACTACTTACAAAGATGTGGGTACCATTTAAAGAAAAGAACAAAGGATAATGAACTGCCCCAGAACCATAAATACATCTAGGCCTGAATGGGCAAGATGAAGACGTGGAACCTGGGGAGGGTAGCTATCCAGAAAGGGCCACCAGCAAAGAATTACACTGGTGGAGGCGCAGACAATTCACACCTCATTCCTCCTGCAGGTCCATCTATCCCTTAACTGGAAGCCAGGAAGCAAAGGGGCCCACATACACAGTACACAGAATGAGACTCCAGGGATACAGATCAGAGGGGAGAAAAAAGTATGTGGCTTTGGGGGTGAAAACAGAAGATATCCAGCCAAAGACTTGATTTTTACACAAAACCAAAGAAGCGAGAAACTAGATCTCACAAATTTGATACACCAATAAAGTGGCAGTGAATTTATCAGTTTTCCCCTCTGGTACTTCCTAGATGCAAGGCAGTCTGAAACCAGAAGTGAGCACTGACACAGGAAAGTATGAACAGCAAGAGAAGCTCAACTCTCTAGTCCTGTCTTGAGAAGCCAGAAAGAGGATCCCTGGTGGGGACAGACTGAGTGAAATATACCAAATCAGTAAACAACTCACAGAAAAAAACAATCAACATACATCAATGCTGAGATCATACAGTTGCTGGAATTAATTGACAAAGGCTTTAAAGCAGCTACTGTAAAAATATTTCAACAATTCAACCACACTTCAATTTTTAAAAAAATTTAGAAAACACTGCAACAAGTAAGGGCAAATACTCTTGAATGACTAGAAAATCTCAGTAAAGAAACAAAAAACATCAAGAGGAAACAATTTTTTTTTGGCCCTCTGTGCACCTTGCGAGATCTTCGTCCCTCGAACAGAGATCAAACCCAGCCCCTGGCGGTGAAAGCACTGAGTCAGAACCACTGGATCACGAGGGAATTCCTGATGAAACAAACTTTAGAACTGAAAAATACAATCATCAAAAGAGGGGTTTCTCTGGTGGCTCAGTGGTAAAGAATCTGCTTGTCAATGCAGGAGACACGGGTTTGATCCCTGACTTGGGAAGATCCCATATACCACAGAGCGACTAAACCTGTGCACCACAGCTATTGAGCCTGTGCTTTAGAGCTGGGGAACTGAGACTACTGAAGCCTGCATGCTCTAGAGCCTGTGCTCCACCACAAAAGAAACCACCTCAATGAGAAGTTCCCACACAGCAACAAGAGAGTAGCCCTCGCTTGCCTCAATTAGGGAAAAGCCAACACAGCATTAAAGACCCAGCACAGTCAAAAATAAATCTGTTTTTAAAAAATGTTAAAAACTCACTCTATGGGCTGGATAGCAGAAAGGAAATAACAATGTAAAGTGCCAATGCACTTGAACATAGATCAATACTGAGTATTCAATATGAAAAAGAGATTTTAAAAAGACACTGAAAAAAGTGATCAGTCTCATATCTGTAGAAACAGCAAAGGGTCTAACACTGCATCATCAGAATCTCAGAAGGATGGGAGAAACAGTTTGGTACCCAAAAACTTTTGGAAAAATATTGGGTGAAAACTCTCCAAATTTAGCAAAATAAACCTACAGGCTGAAAAATTCAGAGCGCTCTGAACTGAATAATCCCAAAGAAATGTATGCTCAGAATCATCTTAATCAAACTGCTGAAAACTAAAGACAAATTTTTAAAATACTGCAAGCAGCCAAAGAAAAACACATTACCTACAGATCATCTATTCAAATAAGACGACTTCCCATCAGAAACCACAGAGGCCAAAAGGAAGTATGACCAGAGAAGAACTGTCAACCCAGAATTCTATACCCAGTGAAAATACCCTTCAGAAATACAGGGGGAATGAATCATTCTCTGGTTTTTACAGGTAGTTCAGTGGTAAAGAATCTACCTTCCAATACAGGAGACACAGGAGATGCAACTTCCATCCCTGAGTCAGGAATACCCTCTGGAGGAGGAAATGGCAACCCACTCCAGTATTCTTGCTGGGAAACTCCCATGGACAAAGGAGCCTGGTAGGCTACAGTCCATTAGGTCGAAAAGAGTCGGATACTACTCAGCACACACACAAGTCACTCTCAGATGAGGGAACATTAATAAGAAAACTTGGAACACTAAAATAAAGGAAGAAATGGCAAATATTTATATCTTACATTACAGAAATGGCAATATCTGGGTAAATACAACAGATGACTGTTCTCTTCAGCCTCTTAAAATGTATTTGACAGTTAAAAGCAAAACTAACAACACTGATGGGTTTTTTTCAACACATGTAAACATAATACATAAGATAACCACAACATAATAGTATAAACGGGTAGGGAGCAAGGTAAAGGGACCTACATGATATTTCTATTAATATATTCCACAAAAAGTGATAACATACTAAGTAGATTGTGCAAAGTTAAGTATGTCCACTGTAATTCCTAGATTGACTAGTAAAACATAGTATATCGAAAAAAGACTAAAAAGCTGGACAAGTTTTAAACTTGATGACTAAATTGTTCAAATAACCCAAGATAAGGCATGCAAGCAGAAAGAGAAATGAAAAACATAAAACAAATAATAAAGTGGTAGACCTAAAATTCAAATATACTAAAATTACATAAGTAGAAATTATCTAAACATGACAATTTAAAAAACAGATTGTCAGAACTGTTACTATGTATGGTGACAGATGTTAACTAGGCTTACCAGATGGTTCAAAAAATGATCAAACTACTGCCAAGATTAAATTCACATCAATAATGTAAAAAGGTTAATAGGATGAAAAAAGTACATCATGCAAACAGTAGTCAAAATAAAGCTGAAAGTTGTACCTTTCAACCCCCTCCACCCATTTCATTACAAACTTCCAGTTATAAAATACTGTAAATGAGTCATGGGATGTTATGTACAATGTGGTATGGTGACTATGATTAATACTGTATTACATATTTTGAACTGTGGGGTTGCAGATGACTCTTGAGAGTCCCTTGGACAGAAAGGAGATCAAACCAGTCAATCCTAAAGGAAATCAACCCTGAATATTCATTGGAAGCACTGATGCTAAAGCTCCAATATTTTGGCCACCTGATGCGAAGAACTAACTCACTAGAAAAGATCCTGATTCTGGGAAAGATTGAGGGCAGGAGAAGGGGACGAGAGAGGACGAGATGGTTGGACGGCATCACCGACTCAATGGACATGAGTCTGAGCAAGTTCTGGGAGATGGTGAAGGACAGGGAAGCCTGGCGTGCTGCAGTCCAAGGGGTCACAGAGTCAGAGACAACTGAGAAACTGAACAACAACAAATTACAAAGCTACTAAGAAAAAAAAATTTCTTTTTCATTTTTTTGGCCTTGCTGTTGGGCATGTGGGATGTGGGATCTTAAGTTCCCCGACCAGAGATTGAACCTGCACCCCCTGCAATAGAAATGCAGAGTCTTAACCACGGGATTGCCAGGGAAATCCCAAGAGGATGAATCTTAAAAGTTCTCATCAAAAGAGGAAAAAACTGTAACTATGTATGGTGACAGATGTTAACTAGACTTACTGATGCCATCAGTGACTCAATGGACATGAATTTGTGCAAATTCCAGGAGATGGAGGACAAGAAAGCCTCGTGTCGCAAAGAGATGGACTCAACTTAGAGACTGAACAACAAAAACTTAATGCGGTAATCATTTTGCAATACATACAAATATCAAATCATTATGCTGTACACCTGAAACTAATAAAAAGATATATCAATAATACTTCAACTTTAAAAAAAGCTGAAGGGGCTATACTGTTAGACAAAGTAGACTTCAGCAAGAAAAACTAGGGATTCAAAGGGATATTATATAATCACAGAAGGGTGAATTTAAAAAGAAAATGTAACAACCTAATAGTGAATGCAACCTAATAGTGAATGCACAATAAAGCTTCAAAATACAAGGAACAACAAAAGACAGACAGGACAAAGAAACAAATCCTTAACTGTAGTTGGACAGCTCAACATATTTCCCTTTGAAATTTCTTAAACTAGCAGACAGAATATCAGCAAGAGTACAGAACTGAACACCAATAATAACCAACTATATCTCACTGACATTTACAGAACACTCCACTCAACATAGCAATCCACAGGGAACATTTATGAACATAGACCACATCCTGGGTTACAAAACAAGCTCTAACAAATTAAACAGAACTGAAGTGAAGTCACACAAGGTATATTCTTTAACTGCAATGGAAATTAACCTAAAATCAGTAATAAGAAAGATAACAGAATATCTCCAAACACTTGTAAATTAAACACTATACTTCTAAATAATATATGTCAAAGAGGAAGTTTCAAGTGGAAATTATTTTTTAAAGTTTAAACTGCAAGAAAATGAAAATTAAAATATAACATCAAAATGTGTGTGTGAAGCTAAAGCAGTGCTTGGGGAAATTTTACAATTTTAAATGCTCACATTAGAAAAGAAGGAAGGTCTGAGGGGCAGTTTTTCTTTTTTTTTTTTTTTAATTTTTTATTTTTTTTTCTTTTTAAATTTTAATATCTTTAATTCTTACATGCGTTCCCAAACATGAACCCCCCTCCTACCTCCCTCCCCATAACATCTCTCTGGGTCATCCCCATGCACCAGCCCCAAGCATGCTGCATCCTGTGTCAGACATAGACTGGCGATTCAATTCTTACATGATAGTATACATGTTAGAATGTCATTCTCCCAAATCATCCCACCCTCTCCCTCTCCCTCTGAGTCCAAAAGTCCATTATACACATCTGTGTCTTTTTTGCTGTCTTGCATACAGGGTTGTCATTGCCATCTTCCTAAATTCCATATATATGTGTTAGTATACTGTATTGGTGTTTTTCTTTCTGGCTTACTTCACTCTGTATAATCGGCTCCAGTTTCATCCATCTCATCAGAACTGATTCAAATGAATTCTTTTTAACGGCTGAGTAATACTCCATTGTGTATATGTACCACAGCTTTCTTATCCATTCATCTGCTGATGGACATCTAGGTTGTTTCCATGTCCTGGCTATTATAAACAGTGCTGCGATGAACATTGGGGTACATGTGTCTCTTTCAATTCTGGTTTCCTCGGTGTGTATGCCCAGAAGTGGGATTGCTGGGTCATAAGGTAGTTCTATTTGCAATTTTTAAGGAATCTCCACACTGTTCTCCATAGTGGCTGTACTAGTTTGCATTCCCACCAACAGTGTAGGAGGGTTCCCTTTCTCCACACCCTCTCCAGCATTTATTGCTTGCAGATTTTTGGATCGCAGCCATTCTGACTGGTGTGAAGTGGTACCTCATTGTGGTTTTGATTTGCATTTCTCTAATAATGAGTGATGTTGAGCATCTTTTCATGTGTTTGTTAGCCATCCGTATGTCTTCTTTGGAGAAATGTCTATTTAGTTCTTTGGCCCATTTTTTGACTGGGTCATTTATTTTTCTGGAATTGAGCTGCATAAGTTGCTTGTATATTTTTGAGATTAGTTGTTTGAAAAATATGGAACGCTTCACGAATTTGCGTGTCATCCTTGCGCAGGGGCCATGCTAATCTTCTCTGTATCGTTCCAATTTTTAGTATATATGCTGCCGAAGCGAGCACTGAGGGGCAGTTTTTCGAGGCAGAAGCCTGGTGTCTCTCTCTTTGCCTGACAAAGCAATAAAGTTATACTTTTCTACTTCCTGCCCCCATCCCAAAAAAGAAAGGTCTCAAATTAGTAAACTAAGCTTCCACAAGTAACTGTAAAGAGAGAAAAATTAACCCAAAGCAAGCAGAAAGAAACAATTAAAAGGTAAAAACCAATGAAACTAAAAAAGAGGAAAATCAATGAGATCAAACACAGGTTCTTTGGAAAGAGGAAGGACGGAAGTGGCAGGGGACACACACATTACCGGTATCAGGACTGAAAAAGAGGCATATCATTACAGGGCCTATAAATATTAAAAGGGACATTACTACTAACTTGGGCTTCCCAAATGATGCAGCAGTCAAGAACCCGCCTACCAATGCAGGAGCCCAAGAGATGTGGGTTACGAAGAGTCCCTGGAGTAGGAAATAGCATCCCACTCCAGTATTCTTCCCTGGAAAATTCCATGGACAGAGAAGCCTGAAGCGCTACATTTCATGGGGTCATAGAGTCAGACACAATTGGACACAAGTACACACACGTATTTCTAATTTACACCTATAAATACGAGACAAAATGTACAAATCTGTTAGAAATGCAATTTACCAAAACTGACGCATAAAGGAACGATATTCAACATTTGTAATAACCTGTAACAGAAAAGAATCTGAAAAAGTAAATATATGAATGACAATCACTTTGCAGTACATCTGAAACATTGTAAGTCAACTACAATTTAAAAAAAAAAAAAAAAGCCGGACTTCCTTGCTGGTACAGTGACTAGGAATCTGCCTACCAATGCAGGGGACATGAGTTTGATCCCTGATCCCTGGAAGATTTCACGTGCCACGGAGCAACTAAGCCAGTGCACCACAACCACCGAAGCCTGAGCACTCTAGGGCCCTTGAGTGACAACTACTGAGCCCCCATGCTGCAGCTACTGAAGCCCAAGAGCCTGGAACCTGTCCTTCAAAACAAGAGAAGCCACCACAATGCGAGGTACATGCAGCACAGCTAAAGTAGCCCCCACTCATCGCAACTAGAGAAAGCCCAAGTGCAGCAATGAAGCCACAGGGCAACCAAAAAGTAAAATAAGCAATTCTTTTCTAAACTGACTCAAAAGAAATACAAAATATAACTGCCCCTTATACATGACAAAAATTGAATCTAAAGTTAAGAACCATTCCAAAAGAAAATCCAGGCCCAAGTGGCTTCTCTGTAAAACATTTAAGGAAATTCTATCAAACACTTAAGGAAACTTAGCACTGATATTTACATGAACCCTCACACCTCAAGGGCTTCCCAGATGGCTCAGTTGTAAAGAATCTACCTACCAAGCATGGTCCCTGGGTCAGGAAGATCTCCTGGAGAAGGAAATGGCAACCCACTCCAGTATTCTTGCCTGGAGGAGCCCGGTGGGCTACAGTCCAAGGGGTCACAAAAGAGTAGGATACTAGACTTAGAGTCCAAAAACAACAACATCCCTCAAAAAGCTAGTATGAGGATTAAATGAAAATTTGTGGATTTTAGGGCATTTCCTAGCAGTCCAATGGCTAGGACTCCACACTTTTCGCTGACTAGAGCCAGAGTCAATTCCTGGTGGGGGTTCTAAGATTCTGCAAGCCCTAGAAGGTGGCAAAAAAATAAGTAAAACTCCAGTCAACAGACCCATACTTAAAGAAAAGGTCTAATCACCTAAAGATTAGCTGATAGGTTATTAGCTAGTAGCTGGTGGCCCACTAGTTCAGAATCCACCTGCCAACACAGGGGACATGGGTTCAATCCCTGGTGCAGAAAGATCCCACAAGCTGTGGGGCAACTAAGCCCACCGTGCCACAACTACTGAAGCCCAAACGCCCTAGAGCCTATGCTCGGCTGCAAGAGAAGCCACTGCCGTGGGACACCAGCACACTGCAACCAGAGGAGCCCCTCTCGCTGCAGCTAGAGAAAGCCAGCGCGCAGCAATGAAGACCCAGCACAGCCAAAAATAAACAACTCTAAAATAGAGATTAGCTGATAAATGAACTTTTTAAAAACTGAAGACTAGGACTCCCTGGTAGTCCAGTGGTTAAGAATCTGCCTGCCAATGCAGGAGACACAGGTTCAATCCCTGGTCTGAGAAGATGCCACATGCCTCAGTGCAGCTAAGCTCAAGCGCCACAACTGCTAATTTAAAAAAAAAACAAACGAAGAATACTTGATGTACAATATAAGTTACAGGTATACAATACAGTGGCTCACAATTTTTAAAGGTTATATACCATTATTACATGGAATTTTATATCTTTTGGATTAAAATAAAAAGTTAAATATATATTTGCATCTTTTTTCCCTTGCTTTAACTGTTTCAACCTCATTGGAGGATTTCAGCTGTAATCAGTTTAGCTCTTCTCAAGGTTGCTGCTGCTTTTAGTATGCCGTGTCTGACTCTTCTCAAAGCACACACTATTTCTAAGGTTCCACTGTTATTCCCACACTGTCTCGTACAGTACTTAGTACAAAGCTGTCACTCGTTTATTATGTTAATAGGAAATTTAACTAAAAATAAGTCTTTGAGTTCCACAAACTTACAGCCTCTAGTTTTATTTTAGATTTAAGGAAAGGAAAATAATTTGCCAAAATACTTTGTCAACTTGAGTTCTGAGGATTTTCAACTTTCAGAAATTAGACTCCTACAAAAACTAATCATTAAGGACAATGACACTAAACCACAAGGTATTAACTATTATTTTTATTTAGGACATGTCCAAAATAATTACCAATATATGTAAAAAAAAATCAGACTCAAAGCTTATCTAATAAAAAAGGTCAATTTAATTATCATTTCAGGATTTTTTTTTTTCTTTTGGCCCTGCCTTGAAGCTTGCAGTATCTTAATTTCTCAACCAGGGAGGCAACTCATGTCCCGGCAGTAAAACCACCAAGTCCTAACCCCTGAACCGCCAGGGAATTCTTCCAATTCAGGATTTGAACTTGTGTTTCCAAAGCTACCATCAACTTTGTATCCTGAATGATTCAGAATACTAATTTTAGGAATAACCTAAAAGTTAATAAACTATTCTGGTCAAGTCACTATTTTATACATATACAAATAATTATATACAGAAAAAAACATATAAATACATGTATATGTCAATACACACATATATTATCACATACTAATATTGCCCAATACCTAATTTAAAACTGTCATTTGATTCGGAGCTTATTCTAAACTCATTTTGTACCTCAAGATTTTTACTGCCATTCATCCACTCACCAAATATTTTTGAGAGTGTCTATCAAGTAGGGCTTCCCAGGCGGTTCAATGGTAAAGAAACTGCAGCCAGTGCAGGAGACTCAGGTTTGATCCCCGAATCCAGAAGTTCCCCTGGAGTAGTAAACAGCAACCCACTCCAGGATTCTTGCCTGGAGGAGCCTGGAAGGCTCCAGTCCATGGTGTCCCAAAGAGTCAGATACAACTGAGCATGCACACATGCACACATTCTATCAAGTACTGTGCCAAGCAAATGGAGACAAGACATTTAAGTAATACCCTAGTGTTTTAAGGAGTTCACAGTTTAATGGGGATAAGTGACACAAAAACAACTGTAAGACACATAAACACCTATAACATCAACGTTACAGGGACTTCCCTGGTGGTCCAGCAGTTAAGAATCCACCTGCAGTTGCAGGGGATACAGGTCCAGTCCCTGGTCTGGTGGGGAAGATTCCACGTGCCTTGAGGCAACTAGGCCTAAACACCACAACTACTGAGCCCATGCACTCCACAAGAGAAGCCACCACAACGAGAAGCCCATGCACTGCAACGAAGACCAAGTGCAGTCAAAAATTTTTAAAAACAGGAAACTATTAATCTTATAAAAGGTTTATGAACTAGTGATTGTTAAATTACTTCTCAGTATTTTAATTACATCACCATTATGCCACACATTGGTCAGCAACCTCATGTTCTCTTCTGGGCTCTTTCAAATCCTTCATTTTACTCCAGTCCTTAAAGCTGGAACAAACTGATCTAGTCCTTTCATCACCCAGCTTCAGGAGCCTTTTAAAACTGGATAAACTCTCCATTCTGAATAAGGGAAAGTGTAAAACCATGGATTGGGCCATTCCTCATGTTGCCCTTGGAGAGAGAAGGGAGAGACTGTTGCAGCTCAGAACAGCTTCCCAAATTAGTGAAGCTGCCCAGAAACAGTAATCCTGAAAACCTTAAAGTAGCTGAAAAATAGCAAAACAGACCATTAAGTCCCAAGAAATCAACTTTAGAGTCTTGTAGCTCCAAAAGAACCAAACTGGGAAGGGAGGCAACAGTCTACGGTACCCAGAATGCCATTTTTTAGTATATAGGAAAACTGTATTTGAAATGTATTACTTATCCTGAATACTTCTTTCTTATAAGTGATATGAGCAGATTCAGGTATGATTTAGGCATTGCAGGTATGAATAAGTGACATAAAAGTACAAACAAGCTAGAAGACATTTCCACAATAATACAGCCCAATTCTTAAACCCATTTCATGTACAGAAACATCGTTTACTGTATTTTCAAATTGTACTAAAATCAGTGACCAAACTAACCAAGACTGAAAATTTAATAAAAGACCACAAAACCAGCAGTATCATGTATAACTCACAAGAAAAGTACAGACTTCAGAATTCAGAGACCATCAAGATTTTCCAGAAGGAGCTATAAATATTGAAATTCATAAGACATTATGACAGTACCTTTATCTTTTCAATAAAAGTAATATAAAAAGCAATACAAAAAATTTGTTGGGCATACATTCACAAAGAGTTTCTCTTAAGGCATATTTTTACAAAGTTGTAATCATGGACTCCAATCACTAGTGAATTCTTTTATCACTTAACATCCTATCTGCTACAGTCTTTAGTATTATACTTTAATGGCTGCCTAATACTGCACTGAGTAGCCATTTTTAATAATTTCCCAATCTTTTTTATATTTACCATATAAAATAATGAAGTTAGTATTCATGTGTATACTACTTTTTCTGTATTTTAAATTATCTCATTAGACTACACTCTCTTCTAGTTCTATTTTTAAATCAGGATAGACTTTGTGTCAATTGGGACTTAATTGTGATTTTACAGGAAAAGTGAAAAGTCTCTCAGTTGTGTCTGACTCTCTGCAACCCCACGGACCATACAGTCATGGAAATCTCCAGGCCAGAATACTGGAGTGGGTAGCCTTTCCCTTCTCCAGGGATCTTCCCAACCCAGTGATCGAATCCAGGTCTCCCACATCACAGGTGGATTCTTCACCAGCTGAGCCACTAGGGAAGCCCAAGAAAACTTGAGTGGGTAGCCTATCCCTTCTCCAGCACATCTTCTGACCCAGGAATCGAAGTGGGGTCTCCTGAATTGCAGGAGGATCCTTTACCAGCTGAGTTACCAGGGAAATGATTTTAAAGGAATGAAAGCTTAAATTAAGTAGATTATATAGAGCTGGGGATTCTGGGGCTCCCAATCATTGAAATTCCAGAGGCAAAGGAAGACAGGAAGAATGACAACAATCTGGACAGAACAGTAACATTACTTTAAAAATGAGAAGACTTAGGAAACTGGGTGACTTTAAAATATAATACTAACATTAAGGTTTCAAAACAATCTTTTATCGTCGAATAAAAGGATATTACTAAGTATTCCTATCCCAGAAGATGGGGTTCTGAGAAAGCTGTAAAAACAAAATTTCCGGTGGAAGTTTCTCCTAAGTACAGGAGTCAAAAAAGCTACTACTTGCGAGGGGCGGGGGTTGGTGGGCCGACGACGACACATATATTAACTATTACTTTATTAAATGAATACATAATGGGGGTATAAACGAAACAAGATTAGCAAGAAAATAATCGTTGATGAAAATGGGTGCTTTAAATTTTCATAATAAAAAGTTTAAAAAAATCATGAATACGCTAGCATAATAGAAAAACTATGACCAGCTCTTAATTTCAGTTTTACTACTACAATGAGTGAAAGTGACTCTCTTTCCTATTACCTAATTATTAAACGGGCGCTCTTGGGTCCCGATCCTTGTAAAACTTGATGCAGGTAGAGATTCCAGTCCTCTCACCTGCAGCACCGCGGAAAGGGAGCAATGAGAACTGAAAGAGAAGGGGCGCAAGGACAAGACACAGGCTCCTCAAAAGACCGCTCATCACACAAGAAGGGGTCCGCGAAAGGGGTCAAAGGTCGCGTTTTGCTTCCGCTAAAGAAAAAGGCAATTTCGCCCAGAGCCCCCAGGTACTTTCCCTGGAGGCCGCGCCGCCCAGGGGAGGCTGCCCGGCTCGGACGCGGACTCCCTCGGGCACCAGGGACACAACCGAACCGAAGTCTCTCTGGGCCAGAAGAGATGGGGTGAGGGCAGCGGCCGAGAGCGCCGGCCTGGCCCTGTCCGCGCCGGGTGCCAAAGCCCAGGCCGCGACACTTCCACCCCGGAGTAGAGACGGCTCGAAGCAGGGAGGACAAGAAAGTTTGGCGGTGTCATACATCCACGACTAGCGGTCTCCGAGCTGCTCGAGGCCCTGCCACGCCCCCGAGCCCGGCCTTCGGCGGCCTTCCGCGTCGCAGCCCCTCCGGCCCGACCTCCGGCCTGACCCAGGATCATTGTTTCTCCTCACCTGCCACCTCAGAATCGTCCAAATCCCTGGCTAGGGACTTATAAATCCGGGGCGCAGTGTGGGGAAGAAAACAAAGACGCTCGACCCTGAAAAAGCCCACTCACCTGGCCAAATCCGGACGTGAAAACGGCAGAGACGCACTTAGGAACCAAGACTCAGCATCCAAGATGGCGACTCCCTCTGCCTCAGCACAGCGAGCACGGGCGGAGGAATCCGCGGGACAGAGTTAGCCACGCCCTCTTTCCAGGGATTGGCTGCGCGCCCGCCGCTCCTGGGACTCATGCCCTGAGGGCCTCAGGGCTCCCCTGCCCAGATTCCTTCGGAGCCGGCGCAGCCGGGGACTACTTCCCGCGGCGGAGGCACGGAAGGAGGGAGCAGACTTGTCACGCCTGCAGAATCACCTGCTGGGGCGTGCCCTGGGTTTCGCAGGTTACTCCCTGGGCGCGGGGAGGCTGGCAGCTGAGGCTTGTTTTCCGAGTCCGCGCCCAGTGCCTTGTTCAGGATTTTTCCAGTCCGTGGAAAAACCGGCTTCAGCACGGCCTTCCAAACATCTGGAGTTAGTCTGCTCTTGTCCCGCGCTCGACTTCAGTCGCCACGGGGACTTTCCTCCTGCGTCTCGGTTCATTTCGTCAAATTACCTGCTAAGCAGGTTTCCACTCTTCTCTGGCAGCTGACGACTCTTTTTCCGGCTCTTCGCCCTCCTTCCTTAGTCGTCCACCCTCTCGCTTACCCACTCTGATACTCCTGACCCGCTTTTTTAAACCAAGTCTGATTGCTCTTTCAAACAGAATACCGATAGTTTTTTAAGTAAGATGTTTCCTCTCACCAGCACATTCTCTGGAAATTTACCTTATCTCTGTATTCAGAGAAAACTTTTTCTTTTAGTTATCTTTGTGCTTAACTTGAAAACTATTCTGATTGACGTTAGAAGGGGTTTCCTAAGCCCTTGGCTTCTAGAAGGAGGTAATCCTGCCCCCTGCTGTACTGGGTGCATCTACCAAGACCAAAATTGTGGTTTGCTAAATTGTGATGAGGTAATCTGACAAAGATGGAACCAAGAGTAACTATATGAGGTTTATATGAATTTATAAGTAATGTGTCTCTCTAACTACTTCTAGTATTTCTAAATTAGAAGCAGCTTTCAGAACCTCAGTATACAGTGCGTGGTTCCTTTAAAATGTATGGATTTTTGTTGTTGGTAAATACATGCATATAAGAATTATTCTGCAGTAAAGCAAAAGCGTCTAAAAAAAAAGTGAGCAAACTGCTTGGATCTAAACAGGCTTAGAAACACAGCAACCACATGTCACATGGACCTTGTTTAGATAGCCTGAAACCAATTTATAGTCTTTTATGGGCTTCCCTGGTGGCTCAGACGGTAAAAGAATCTGCCTGCAATGCAGGAGACATGGGTTAGATCCCTAGGTTGGGAGTTGGGAAACCCACTGCAGAAAAGTCTGGCAGGCTATAGTCCATGGACTCGCAAAGAGTCAAGACTGCCGGATTCCAGTTATTTGAGGAATTTAAAGAGGTCGGCTCAAGACAGAAGGCAGAATGGTGTGGAAAGGGAGAGTGGGGAGTTACTGTTTAATGAGTACAGAATTTCAGTTTGGAATGATGAAACCGTTCTGGTGACGGATGGTGGTGATGGTTACAGAACCGTGAATGTACTTAATGCCACTTTACTGTACAACTAAAACTTTTAAAATGGTAGCTTTTATGTGCATTTTACCACAATAAAAAATATTCATTGTAAAAATTTTCAAATGACGTCTGTGTCATGCTGCTGCTGCTGCTGCTAAGTCGCTTCCGTTGTGTCCGACTCTGTGCGACCCACCCCATAGACAGCAGCCCACCAGGCTCTTCCATCCATGGGATTTTCCAGGCAAGAGTACTGGAGTGGGTTGCCATTGCCTTCTCCGCTGTGTCATGGGAGAGAATTAAGTAATATACTAGTGCATTAAATGGAAAATGTGGCACCTGCAAGAAAACTGCCTTTACAGAAAGAGGGCTAAGAGATACAATAACCAAATGAAATGCATAAAATTCAATTGGATCCAGATTAGGAAAAAAAATACATATTTGGGAGAACAACTTGGGAAATTTGAATATGTACTAGATATCAGATATTATGGAATTATTGTTAATTTTCCTTGGTATAATCATGACACTGAGTGGAGAATGCCCTTATTCTTAGAAGATGCCTGCTGAACTGTGTAGAACTGATGGATCATGGTGTCGACAACTTAACTTTTATATAGTTGAGAAAACAGGAAGTGTGTGTGCACAACTAGGCTATTATATGTCTTAATGGGAATTGTTAGGTTTCCCCCAGAAACTACCAGACTAAGCTAAGATCTCAGCAATAAGTATATATATAAATATATATATGTAACATGCACGCACACACATATATATATTTGGATGTGCCACATGGCATGTGGGGACCTTAGTTCCCCAACCAGGGATGGAAACTGCACCCATAGTCTTAACCACTGGACCACCAGGGAAACCCAAGTATATTCTGATTCTGTTCTGTCAGTTTAAAAACAGAATAAAATGGACTGATTTCAATACTCTGTTTTTTAAGGACAGAAATATATTTATTGTTTTTACTAGTTTGAGAATATATATGTAAAGTAAACTGAAAGGCCTATGCACACCCTCCATGCCATTGTTAGTTTTTGGAATATATTATTTAAAAATTTTATTTATTTAAAATTTAACACAAATAGGATAACAATATACACTCTATTCAGTACACTTGGGCTTCCCTTGTGGCTCAGCTGGTAAAGAATCAGCCTGCATTGTGGGAGACCTAGATTGGATCCCTGGGTTGGGAAGATCCCCCGGAGAAAGGAAAGGCTACCCACTCCAGTATTCTGGCTTGGAGAATTCCATGGACTGTATATAGTCCATGGGGTCGCAAAGAGTCGGACACTACTGAGGAACTTTCACTTCACGTATTCAGTAAACTTGCTTTTATTTTTAAGTTGGAAAGATCTTTATTCCTTACTGGATTGATATGCAAGCTTGTAGAGTACTTGAAATCACCTTTTTTTAAACTTTTTATGTTATATTGGAGTATAGTTGATTAGAGGGCTTCTTAGGTGCCGCAGTGGTCAAGGATGCCTGCCAGTGCAGGAGACTCGGGTTCAAATCCTGGGTCAGGAAGATTCCCCTGGAGCTGGAAATGGCAACCTGCTCCAGGATTCTTGTCTGAAAATCCAACAGACAGAGGAGCCTGGCAGGCTACAGTCCACGGGATCGCAAAGAGTTGGACATGACTGAGCAACTAAGCACACACACATAGTTGATTAACCACGTTGTATTAGCCTCAGGTGTACAGCAAAATGATTGAGCCATACATATACCTATATCTATTCTTTTTAAAATTCTTTCCCATTTAGGTTATTACACAATATTAGGTAAACCTGCTTTTTATACTTAATATATTCTGCATATCTTTTTACATCAATGCATATCAATCCATATTATCTTTAACAACGGAAGCAGGTATATCATTATTTAGCCAATCTTTTACTGATATTTAGGTAGATTCCAACATTCCAATAGGTGCCATTGTGGATATCCTTCTAAAAATATCTATGCATACTTTCAGATTATTTCTTAAGGATGCAGTCCCATAAGTGGCATTGCAAGGTTAAAGAGTATGCATGTTTGAAATTTGGATACCCATGTTATTTATGGGTTGAATTATGTCTCCCCACCAATACATGTGTTGAAGTTTTAACCCCCATTATCTCAGAATGTGACTTGACTTGGAGATAGGGTCTTCACAGAGGTAGTCAAGTTAAAATGAGTTCATTAGGGTGGGCCCTAATCCAATATGACTTGTGACCTCTAAAGAAGGGTAAAATGTGGAGACAGATACAGGTATGGGAAGAAAACCACGTGAAGATGAAGGCAGAGACTGGCAGAAGATCTATGCATGGAGCAACACCCAAGACGGCCAGCAAACCACCAGAAGCTAGGAGAGAGGCCTTGAACAGTTTCTTCCTCACAGCCCTCAAAAAGGATCTAATCCTACTAACAGTCTTATCTAGACAGACAAGCCTCCAGAACTATGAGACAATAAAAGGCTGTTGTTTAAAGCACCCAGTTTGTGGTACTTTGTTATGGCAGCACATGCAGTCTAGCACAACCCAGCACCAGACTGCTCTCCAAAAAGTTTCCATGACTGTATCTACCTCGGGTCCAGCTTCTCCTACTCTCCAACTGTAAGCGTTATCAACCTTTCTCATCCTTTGGAAGCTAAGAAGTTATGTTAATTGGCACGTCTTTGAAAATGAGATTGACTGTCTTGTAAACAGCACTCATGAGAGTCTTTTTTACCATTTTCCTAAATTATTTTAAAAATATTTTTTTAAGTAATGCATAAACATGGCAAACCACACACAGCTGAAAAAGATGGATAGGAAAAATTAAGTCTCTCTGACCCTTAGTCCTTCAGTCTCTTGACTCTAGAAGTAATCATTGTTACCGGATTCTTGTGCCTTTGAGCAAGTTACTTAATCTCTCTATGCTTCAGGTTCTTCATATGTAAAATGGGAATAATATCACCTACATTAATAAAGTTGCTATGAGAATTAAAAGTGTCAGTTATAAACAGCTCTTAGAACAGTGTCTGACAATGTTAATGCTATTGAAGTCCTTCCAGTGATACTATCTGTAAGGCCATATACATAAATATGACTTTTGTTTTTAAACATGTAGTAGCATACTACACATTCTACAGCTGTCCCTCAGTATCAGCAGATTGGTTCCAGGAAACTCAAGGATACCAAATCCTCAAGTCCCTTCCATAAAGTGCTGTAGAATTAATATTTTCACATACCACCTATGATCCTCCATGCACACATGCTCAATCACACCTAACTCTTTGCAAGTCCACGGATGGTAGCCTGCCAGGCTCTTCTGTCCATGGGATTCTTGAGATAGGAATACCTGAGAGGGTTGCCATTTCCTGCTCCAGGGGATCTTCTCAACCCAGGGATCAAACCCGTGTCTCTCTCACACGGCAGGTGGATTCTTATACCATTGAGTCACCAGGGAAGCCTCACATAATCCCTCCAATCTACTCCAAATCATCTCTAGATTTACTTATAATACCCAATACAATGTAAAGTATATGTAAATAGCTGAAAACTCAATTTTGCTTTTTGATACTTTCTCCAATTTTTCTTCACAATTGTTTAAAGCCAAGGTTGATTGGCTCCATGGATGAAGAACTCTTAGGTATGGAGAGCTGACCTTACACTGTAACTTGTTTAGTACTATAGCTTGCTTTAAGATACATATCTCAGAGATTGCACCGTAGCAGCAGTTATCAATAACTCTCATTCCTTTAAAAAGCTGCATAATACTCCATTTTATGTGAACCATGTATTTTAAGCACTGCTCTATTGATAGGTGTTTACATTATTTCTGATATTTTGCCTGTATAAACAATGCTGCAATGCTTAAACATTTGCCTGTGTGGATTGTACAAATTGGGTAAATTCCCAGAAGCAGAAGAACTGGGTCAAAGTGTAGGTATATTTTTAATGCTGATAGATATTACCAAATCACCCTACAAAGAGGAAGTGTCAGTTTGCATCATCACCACCAATGTGTTGAGAGTTTCTATTTCCCCATGCCATCAGTAATAGTGTGTTCGCATAACTTTTGGAATCCTTGACATTTTTGGACCCTTGAACAAACCATAACAGTAAAGATGAGTGAAAAGTGTCATCAAGCCACTGTCTTGCTAAAAAATGATATGCTTCACTTAGAAAAATTGCTTCTAACTAAGCAATTTCTTGGATTCAGCAATCATCACCTGTGTCCTGTCCTGTCTAATTATTTAGGTCCTATAATATATCAATGTGAATTGTACTACAACCTGCCAATTATTCAAAACAGTATCTCTATCCCTGGCTGACTAGACCAGTTTTGATCAAAGCGAAACATAATCCAAAAAAAAACAAAATGACTCACATTGTTTCACTTGAAAATCCTGCTTTGCTGTTAGGATAAAAATTAACACATAACATTTCTTTGGTTAACTAACCAGTAATTCTATTTTACGTATACATTATAACCAGTGGCTGTAACTAAAACTTGATATAGTACTTGAAGAGTCTTACAAGCTTGTAAGACAAAATGTCAGGCCTGTTTTTGTATAGCCCTTCCAGCTAAGAATGGTTTTTACAGTGTTGAGACTGTGGGAAAAAAAAAAAAACCACAGGACTTCCCTCTCTGTCCAGTGGTTGCGAATTTGCCTGCCAGTGCAGGGGACATGGGTTCAATACTTGGTCCAGAAAGATGCCACAGGCCGCTAGGCAACTAAGCCCATGCTTCACAACTATTGTGGAGAAGGCAATGGCAACCCACTCCAGTACTCTTGCCTGGAAAATCCCATGGACAGAGGAGCCTGGTGGGCTGCAGTCCATGGGGTCGCGAAGAGTCGGACACGACTGACCGACTTCACTTTCACTTTTCAGTTTCATGCATTGGAGAAGGAAATGGCAACCCACTCCAGTGTTCTTGCCTGGAGAGTCCCAGGGACGGGGGAGCCTGGTGGGCTGCCGTCTATGGGGTCGCACAGCGTCAGACACGACTGAAGCAACTTAGCAGCAGCAGCAGCAGCAGCCACAACTATTGAACCTGTCTCATAGAGCCCAGGAGCTACAACTACTGAAGTCTGCGCCCTAGAGCCCGTGCGCTGCAAGAGAAGCCACAGCGAGAAGCCTGTGCACTGAAATGAAGAGCAGCCCCCACTCCCTGCAACTGGAGAAAGCCTGCACAAAGCAACAGCATCCAAGCACAGCCATAAGTAAATAAGTAAATCTTAAAAAAAAAAAAAAAAGGCAGAATAATATGTGACAGAACCCTTATATTGCCCACAAAACCTATTTGTAAACTTTACAGAAAAAGTTTGCTAAGTGCTGGGGCTTCCCTGGTGGCTCAGCTGGTAAAGAATCCACCTGTAATGCAGGAGACCTGGGTTTGATCCCTGGGTTGGGAAGATCCCCTGGAGAAGGGAACCTACTCCAGTATTCTGGCCTGGAGAACTCCATGGACTATATAGTCCATGGGGTCATGAAGAGTCGGACAGGACTGAGCGACTTTCACACACAACAGAAGAAGGGCTTCCCAGGGGCACTAGTGGTAAAAGACCTGACACAGGAGACAGGGTTCCATCCCTGGGTCAGGAAGATCCCCTGGAGAAGGGCATAGCAACCCACTCTAGCATTCTTGCCTGGAGAATCCCATGGAGAGAGGAGCCTGGTGGGCTATAGTCCATGGGGTCACAAAGAGTTGGGCACAACTGAAGCAACATAGTAATTTGCCTTTTTTTTTTAAAAAGGACTAACATTTACAAAGGGGCAAGTCTCAGAAAGTTTTTAGGCTAAAAATTGTAAAGTGAAACAGAAACCACTCTGGATATCTTCCTAATAAGGTCTAGAAAAAAAACAAGTGCATGTTTTAGAGCACTTAGGAAATGACTCCTCAGAGAACTTATGAACATCAATAACTTGGGCTATATACAGATATTAAATATATCCATGGCATTTTGTAGTTTATAGGGTACTTACAAGCATATTAACTCAATCTGAGGCTCATAACATTCCTGTGAAGGAACAGTAGGTCAGAAATGTCTATTAACTTTTAGAAGAGGAAAGTGAAGCTTAGAGCTGTAGAGTGATCAATCCAAGATCAACAGCAGTAAGTGCCAGGATCAGATCTTGATTCCAGATCTTGAGATTCAACATGATATAATTTTCATAGGTCCACATTTCCATAATAATTTGCATCCTCCTTTTACCTTCAATTTGTGTATGAGTTTATCAAAAAAGAAAAAGAAAATGCATTATATCACAATTATAAACTCTCATTTGAGTTCACATATCAGATCAAAAGGGAATTCTCAAATCAGATTCTTTTCATGACATTTATCCTGATTGCAATCATCCTATAAAACTTAATTTTTCCTTGAATGAATTCAAAGACATGAAAACTTATAACCCTATATTCTAAATATAAACTCCATCTCCTTAAAATACGATGTCCTTATCAAGACTGTATGAATCTGCATAAGGATAGACATGTAGGAAAATAAAAAAGAACGGAAAATCTAGAAATAAATCAATATATTTATGGTCACTTGATTCTGAACAGGGATAACAAGAGAGTTCAATGGGGAAAGAACAGACTTTTCAACAAACAGTGCTGAGAAAACTAGATATATGCATAGAAAAGAATAAAATTGAACATTCCTGCCTAATACCTATTCAAAAATTAACTCAAAATTAATCAAGGAGTAAAATATAAGAGCTGAAACTATAAAATTCTTAGAGCAAAATATACATGGAAATCTTTATGATTAAGGACTAGGAGATGGTTTCTTAGATATGACACCTAAGTCAAAGGCAAACAAAAGGAAAAATAGAAGAACTTTGGTGCTTCAAAAGACATTACCAAGAAATTGAAAAGACAACCTACAGTAGTCTAGTATCCAGAATATTTTTTAAAAAACACTTATAAAACAACAATAAAAAGGCAAATAACTGAACTTAAAAATGCACAGTGCATTTGTGAAGACATTCTCCAAATTGTTGATAATAAGCCCAAGAAGATGTTCAATATTCTTAGTCATAAGTCAGTCAGTCAGTTCAGTCGCTCAGTCGTGTCTGACTCTTTGCGACCCCATGAATCGCAGCATGCCAGCCTCCCTGTCCATCACCAACTCCCTGAGTTCACTCAGACTCACGTCCATCGAGTCAGTGATGCCATCCAGCCATCTCTTCTGTCATCCCCTTCTCCTCCTGCCCTCAATCCCTCCCAGCATCAGAGTCTTTTCCAATGAGTCAACTCTTCGTATGAGGTGGCCAAAGTACTGGAGTTTCAGCTTTAGCATCATTCCTTCCAAAAGAAATCCCAGGGCTGATCTCCTTCAGAATGGACTGGTTGGATCTCCTTGCAGTCCAAGGGACTCTCAAGAGTCTTCTCCAACACCACAGTTCAAAAGCATCAATTCTTTGGCGCTCAGCCTTCTTCACAGTCCAACTCTCACATCCATACATGACTACTGGAAAAACCATAGCCTTGACTAGACAGACCTTAGTCAGCAAAGTAATATCTTAGTCATCAGGGAAATGCAAATCAAAACCACAGTGAGATATCACTTCACTGTATTACAATGTCTATAATGAACAAGACAAACATTAACAAGTGTAGCACAGGACATGAAGAAACTGGAACAATTGTACACGAATGTTCACAACATTATTCAGATGAGCCAAAAAGTGGAAACAACACAAATATCTATCAACTGATGAATGGAAGTAAACGTGGTATATCCATACAATGGAATATTATTTGGCCAAAAAAAGGAATGAAGTACTAACACACACATAGCAACATGGGTGAACATTGAAAATTTCACGCTAAGTGAGAGGAGCCAGCCACAAAGGCCCATTATTGTATGATTCCATTTATGTTAAATGTTCAGAACAGGTAAATCCATAGAGACCCAAAGATTAGTGATTGAAAGAGGCTGGAAGGAGGAAGAAGAGGGATTGGCAGCTGTCTGGGGTTTCTGTTCAAGGTGATGAAAATGTTTTGGAATTAAATACTTGTTATTTTTCACAACCTTGTGAACATACTAAAATCCACTGAGCTTTACTTTAAAAGGGTGAATTTCATGGTATGTGAATTATACATTATAAATCATAATAATTTATAAATGAAATTCTTTAAGTTATCCTACCAATATTATCATAATGTAAAGCTCTAATAAGGTTTTTGCAGGAGCCAATAAATATAAACAAGAGGATATTTCAAGGGAAAGTTAATATAGTTAAAGTGGCAAAATAATAGCATTAGTTCATAAGTAGACTGGGAAAGTAAAAGTAAAAGTGAAGCTGAAAAAAAAAAACCCAAGATTAATAAAAAAGTCTTCTAGATCCAGAACATGTTTAGGTGACAGCAGAGAAAAAATAAACTAATTTCTTATTTAAAAATTTTCCCTCGTTTGACTATAACCCTGAATCATAACACCTCAGAGGCATTTCTAGGGTGTATGTGTGTGTGTGTGTGTATTAGTTGCTCAGTTGTGTCTGACTCTTTGTGATTCCATGGAACTATAGCCCACCAGGCTTCTCTGTCCATGGGATTCCCAGGCAAGAATACTGGAGTGGGTTGCCATTTTCTTCTTCAGGGGATCTTCCCAAGCTAGGGATTGAATCCACGTCTCCTGCAATGCAGGCAGATTCTTTACTGTCTGAGCCACCAGGTAAGCCAATTTCTAGGGTACATGAAGTTTTTAAAAATAGCATCATTATGACTCTATTTTACTTGCAGTTCAAGTAGATGAAACCAACCACCCAGTATTACACATTAGTATATGATGAAGCCAAGAAATTTCCCTGGAGGCTCTTTCCTAATGCTTTACCTGCTAGCTATTTTCATGATGAAAATGTCAACTACGTCAATTTTAAAGTGACATAATAGAGCCGTATTTGTATCCCTCAGTCTAAACTCATGAAGAATTACTGTTAAGTACAAAAGCCAGTGTTCATTCCAGCTTACATTCTTACACTGTCTAGAAACCTTCTGGCTGGATGACAATATTCCATTTTCTGGTTACCTACCCAGAAATTAAAATTTTAAAGGAAATTTTAATTTTTTATTTTAAAATGAAATTTAACTGAAGTTCAAGAATAATAATTTCTACCTCAAATCCCAGCCACAATGAATGAATAAGCCATTTACCAAAGAATTGTGAAGGAACAAGATCCTCTCACATTAAACACAAGATGGAGACAATGATATCATCTCTTGAGAGATTTCTGGAAAAGCCATTTTGCAAGAGTGCTTTATGTAAATACCAGGACTTGTTGCTTTATAAGCAAAGGTCAGCATTCTCTTTAGCCTCCTCTTTGTAAGGTCAGTGATCATACGGGATACATGCATAACGCTTCCATATATTCATTTTACTTAATCGGTACACCAACCCTACGACAGTAGAGACTAGGAATTATTACACTATTATCCATTTCACATTTTAGGAAGCAGGGGTTCAAAATAGAGAAGTGACTTGCCCCAAGTAAGCAGGCTTGTAAGCAGCACACTCAAAACTGGATCTTCTAATATCAGATTTCACCTTCTTTCCACCGCATGCCCTACTTCTCCAAGTGAGCCTTATCAAAGGCAGATACACATTCTACAATGAGAGGGATGACAGAATGAGAGGTAAGGAAGGGAAGTGGTGAGGAAATAGAAGGGAAAGATGAGAGGGGAAAGAAGTGTTTTATTAAGAACTGACCCAAATGTCTCTTAAGTGGCAACAATGCTACAAGTTACCCTTCTCTGAATTAATCCTATGCCGCCGGTGTACAGCTACTGTTATTAGTTGAGAATCATGTTCGAGACTTACATGTCTAAAAGGAATTAAAGATTTTTCTCCTCCGAGTTTCTGACAGCTGAACCTAGCCCCTCCCACGGTGGTCCGTGACCCCTAGGTCTCGGTCACATTTAACGCCTTAGGGGCCCGAAGAAACCGTGAGATGTAGGGAAATGAAGGGAAGAGTGTTTGGGTTTGGGGAAACGGGGAGGCTAAGGTTGGACTAAGGAGAGGGGGAGCCTGTGGTGGAACTGTGGTTGGGGGATGTGGGTTTTGTGGCTGAACTCGAAGGTGGGGTAGGAAACCAGGATCAGAGCTGACAGTCAGGGTGAAGTTAAAGGGTTCAGGAGACGATAAGGGGAGCTGAGGAGCTGACAGGACCAGAGAAAGACCTTGGAGAGTGCGAAGCTGGGTGGTCTCCGCGGGGCGAGGATGCAGACGAGGCCCCTCTCGAATGTCTGTGATTGGATGCTCTCTTAGATTCCGCCTCCCCGGACCCCCTCCCTATAAGCCCCGCCCATGCCTCCGGGCGCGCGCCTGGGGAGCGGGGAGGGGGACCAAGCTGAAGAAGGGGGGAGGCGGGGGGGTGAAGAGGAGAGACTCGTGCACGCGCTCCACTCGCTGCGGGTGCGCGAGCAGCGCGCTCCCGCCACCCGCGTCGCCATCTTTTCCCCCTCAGTCTGTCTGTCTGCTGTTGGCTTTGTCCGTCTGCAGCGCCGCCCCTCGGCTCCCCACCACCGGCACGACCCGGAGCTGCCCTCTGCCCGCCGGGGCCCAGTCGCGGAGAGCCCCGGCCCGGCGGGCCCGAGCTACGGCTCGGGGCCCATTGTCCGGCGGTCTGTCTGTCCGGAGGCGGGGCCCAGGGACCCGGAGCGCCGCGGAGCGCCGAGGCGCCGGGTAAAAAGACCCCCGACTCTTTCCATCCGGCACCAGGCTGAGGATGCAGGGGCTCCTCGCCCCCTCCCTTGGTCGCCGGCTGTCGGTCCTTTTGTCAGTCTGCGTCTGGGGAAGGGGCCAGGGGCTCACTCTGGCCTGGGGGGCGGGGGCCGTCCTGGCTCTGACCCTCCCCCTGCCCCCGGCTCCCGCGACGCGGCTGGACCCGGCTGACTCCCCACCGCGGCCGTCCCTCTTTCCCGTCCCTCTGGCGATCTCGGGCGCGGGAGGGGTGTCCGCGCCGCCGCCCTCCCCGCGTGGGCCTAGGTCGGTCTCAGCCGGGCACCGCCGGGACGGCCCCGGCGTCTGACAGGCTGGGCTGGAGCTGGGGGAGGGAGAGGATGGGCGTGAGGGTGCCGACCCGGGTATCAGTCCGGAGCCGCCGTCTCCAGAAAGGCTTCTAAATTTAGATTTCTGAGAAGACCGTATTGTCTGAGCGATTGTCTGAGCCGCCTCGGAAGACCTCTGGCTCTTGGCTGATAATTCCCGGGAATCTACCTGTGCTCCTGCTTCAGGAAGCCAGAGGGACCGTCTCGGCTGAGTATACACAATCTCCGGACCAAACAGAAGCGGGAACAGGGTGAACCGGGAGGCGGCTACGTGACCAGCTTTCTTGTCCTCTCCTTTCTGGCAGGTACAAACCACTGGGATTCAAGCGAGTTTACTTTGCTCCGTGGGAACTGCACCAGATCTGGAGGTGGGAGTGAACCCTCTTTTCTTAAAGCTTGGATTTCACCCATTTTTTCCTTGCTGAAGTCTGTGGCATGCCCTGGAACCTGCAGCCTAACACCTGTGAGAGATCAGGGACAGTGTTAAGAGGAGTTATTGGCCTCCCTCCCAAGGATTCTTAACCTTGTGCTAAAGATGGACAAAGCTGCCTCCCTTTTAAAATAGGATCCCTTGTAAACCTGAATCTTCCCATCCTCTTTTTCTTCCAGATGGTGATGTTCAGGCTAGCCATGTACATTTTTGTATGGGTTTCGGATTACGACTTGGGAACTGAGTGTTGAAAGTAAAACTGAGTTAGTGAACTTTAGGGCACTGTGTCTATGGAATTCATTAGCTTTTACTGCTGTAAAACAATTGGCTAATCTCTGAAATCTTGTTGTGCAGTCAAGAATGTACCTCCAGTGCTAGGTTTTTTAATTGTTAATTAAGTAAATGACATTTATTTTCAAGAGTCCAAAACCCCACAGGCTTTCTTTTCTTTTCTTTTCTTTTTTTTTTTGAGGGAGGTAAGAATATTTGCTTCTGTTCTCCCTTCAATCCCTCAGGTGTGAAGTCAATCCCATTGGGTACCATCTGGCTGGTTCCTCATTTGACCACTAGGAGGATTGTGAGATGCAGTGGACACTGGCGATTTAAATATGCAAATACTGATCTCTGTTTCCGACTTGTAGCTTTAGTATTGTTTAGTATTTAGTATTGTTGCCTCACCAAGATGATCTGAATAGAGCCTGTCTCAAATTATTTGGCCTTCTTTTGAAGGAACTTTATTGCCTTTATCTCATAGTTTCAATTTCAGATCTTGATGGGAAGAAAATGTAAATATTAGTTAAGATTTCGTTTCTTCCTTATACAGTAGAGAGCTATAGCTCTGCAAATTTGGGGGAAAAAATGATAGGCAACCTGCATTTCACTCAACTTTCTGTTTTGTGATTCCACAGACTTACAGAAAAAGACCCAAAGTGTAATATTCATTCACCGCTTCAGTTTATGACATAACTACTTGATTAAAAAGAAATCATCTACACAAACAAAACTTAGAGAACACATTTCATTAACATTAGCACTCAGCATTCTACCTTAAAATTGATTTTTACTGTATACATTTGGAGTGTTGTTTTTTTTTTTAATTAAAGGTCTGAAAAAGAACTGTGTTTGATATGCAGATATGATAGAAGACTGCCTGAAAGCTGCTTCCTTTGCCACTTCCTGTGGAGGCCTGTCTTTGCCATTTGCGGTTTCTTTCTTCTTTTGGTAAGGGGAGGCAGGATCTGATTACAGGTCTGAGGTCCTTTCTAGCTACATAGAGGAGTTAGTTGGCATAACAGGAGGCAAGTCTTCACTAACTTGAGTGCAAAGTATAGATAGTAGTAAGTAAACCTCTCATAATGCCTCTTAAGGCAGTAAACTACAATTTTATATTTGCTTATTCAGTGTGAGTACAATTTGAGAAGGCAGGAACTGAAAGAAAAGTTTGAGGGTGATCAGGTCCACATTCTTATCTTTGGTAGGAAAGAGAATATCTCTCTTTTCAATCTATGTCTGTTTATTCACTCTGTCTTTCAAAGAAAATTCACAGCTTCCTCTACTAATCCATTTCAGACTCTCTAACAACACTTAATGCTGGGAAAGCCTTTCTTATAACTAACCAGGAACTGTAGGCGTAAGTATCTGTTTCCTCCTATTTCAGGGAAGCAGGTGCATGTCTCTGCAACAGGTCTCATTTGGGGACTTTTTCTCTTTGTTCTTCCCACTCTTTGCTACACAGAGGCTGGATTGAGAAGAGGCACTACAGTTATTAACTTTGACCACCACCTGGGAGCATGTGAGCAGGGCCAGGTTGATAACTTCACATTGGGGTATTGAATTAGTACTCAACAATGTGGATGGCGCCCAGCTCTTCTGGTGAAAGCCCATCTTCAGCATTGGAAGTCTGATTTGCTTTAGTGCCCTGTCATCCACAGTGCCTGGCACTGTGCCTACATCACTAGATAGAGGCTCTACTCCCCGTGTTTTCATTGACAGGTGCCCAAGAGTTTTGAGATAGTTCCTGTTTCACAGGAATGTGGTGCCTTTGTCCTCTCCAGGAGACATAACCTCTTGAAAAAAACATCTGGAGGCTCCCATTGGTGCAGATTGCAGGATTTGACTTCCAGAGGGCATGTGACATGTGAGCTGCCACCCTCTTGAGCTTCCTTTGCTTCCTTTTACAATTTGTGGGGTGAGCCCACAGTGTGTCTAATGCTGGTTGCCTGAGTTTTTCACTTTCTTTTCTACCCCATGACCTTGAACATGATTACTTAACAGTATTCTGGATTCCACAGGTGGATTTAGAGTGGAATCCTCTAAATCCTTTAGACTCCCCTCTCAAACTTCTTGGGACCTTAATGTTATGCTAGAGATTTATTCATTTCTCTCTTTAAGTAGTACAGTAATTTATAAATGGTGAGTTTTATATGCTCAAAAACTATTTTAAAAAGTCTTTTATCTTTTAATTGTGTATAATTTCCAGGCTGAATGACACATGCTAACATTATCCTTTTTATTGTAGGTCAGCACCTTGCAAGGAGGTGGTAACATCCAGTCGTGAAACTGGGAAAAGCCAGAGCTCTTGGATCAGGGAAACATGTCCCGTCGGAAACAGACAAATCCAAATAAAGTTCACTGTGAGTATGGGGCTCTTTTCTTCTGAAACCTGGGAATGCTGAGGGTTGGAATGGAAGAGTAATCTGAATTTAGGTGGTTGGCTCACACTCATTCTTGAAGCAAAAAAGAGTCAAAGGTGTCAAATGTGATGGATTTAAAGTGTGTCTGTGCTAGGGGAAGTCTTGGAAACCTGTCTTAGGAATAGGTGTTCTTGATTCATCCTTAGTATTCACATTAACAGATATTTATAGGGTTCCTACTCTGTGCAAAGCCTTGTGCTAGATACCAAGGCTATAAAACAATAAAATGATACGTAAGACTAAAGTGTAGCCACAGATATATAGAGAGGTAGATGAGCATATAGCAAGATAATCTATGCTAAGTGTCAAATAAGGATGCTGTGCACTGTGTGTACTACAGAAGTTAAGAGGAGGGAGAGAACTCCATGGACTGAAGTAGCGAGGGAATGCTTGATAGAAGAGGCCCCACAACATGACTTTGAACTGGGCTTTAGAAGGTAGAAGGTAGGTTTTTTTAAAACAGAGGAAAGGAGAGGTAAAATCAGGTAGGGGAAACTGCATGAGCGAAGATACAAAGGGAATGCACATGATATGTTCAGGGAACAAGGAGACTTTGTATGAAGCAAAAGTTTCATTCGTTCAGAAACCACAGACTATGAGGTTGGAGATGTTTAACTCTACATTGCAGAGGCCTGAAGGCCAGGCCAAGTTCATACTTCATTGTGACTGTAAGGAGATACTGTAAGGTTTTTAAACAGGGAGAGTGGAGTGACATTTAGACCACAAAGCAGTGTGCGGAGTGGATCACATGAAGGAGAGACTGGTAACAGGAAACGGCCATGCTTTACTGCCTTGCATTATTTGTCAGCAGGTTCCTATGTTTGTTTTAGTTCAGTAATTGAATTGTAAACTTCTGGAGGGCAGACACTATGTCCCATATATAATTCCTGCTCTCCCTTTCAACTTTTAGCACTGCTCAGATTTGTTGTTGTTTACTTACCAAGTCATATCCAACTATTTTGTGACCCCGTGGGCTGTAGCCCGCCAGGCTCCTCTGTCCATGGGATTTCCCAGGCAAGAATACTGGAGTGGGTTGCCATTTCCTCCTCCAGGGTAACTTCCTGACTTAGGGATTGAACCCATCTCCTGCTTGGCAGGTGGATTTTTTTTTTTTTTTAACCACTGAGCCATCAGGGAAGCAGCACTCCTCAGAGTAGGTGTTCAAAAGGGCCTTATTAAATTAGCATTAACATATTTACGCAGATTTGAGACCTGTAACCAATTTCCCTTGTTCTGAGCAGATAAATATCTTCATTCAAACATAAAAAAGAGACAAATAGCCCCCTGTTGTTATGGAGGACTGACTAAAGCACAGCAACATTTGAAGGGAATTCAGCATTAGAACATTTGAAAGATTTTTTTTTTTTTAAGGAAAGAAATCCTACATTTGAGAGGTAGGTTAGTCAAGGAGTTAAAAGGACTAAAATTTATTGAAAAGATACTGTATGCTAAACAGTGTGTACCTTATTTTATTTTATTGGGTAATTTCAAGAGTGGGAGAGAAAACCATAGGTACAGAGAAATTAAGAGGACTTCAGTATGTTATAGATTAAATGAGTTTAGGGTGGCAAACATTCATATACAATTAATTCTTCTATTCAAGTCCCAGAAGAGTTGTATAAAACAGAGCAGGTTGGATGCTTCTCAGAGTGTTTTCTATAGTAAGTGGATCTGGAAGGCTGCTTAATATAAAAGTGAGTGGTTCAGGAACAATTTAGAAATTGCTGCCAAAACAGTGAAATTTAGTGGCCCTAAATGTGAGGATTGTCAAGAGAGCTAAGATGAATTATCTGTAGCATAGGTAATTGAACACAGAAGTTCAGAAGGATTGTCTTCTCTGCTCTGGTTTGAAGATGAATATTGATAAAGACACAGATGTTTCCAGAAGGCAGGGTAGGAAAGGAACTCTTAGTAGAGTGATGAGTTCACAAATAAGGCAGTCACTGGAGTTTGGATTTACCTATTAAAGCCACCTGTCCAAAGAGACTTGGAGGAATGTAGCTCACAGAGATGATATATGACTGTGATTAGTCCAGGGGAGCCAGTAAATGCTTGTGTGGCAGATTCCTACACCCACATAGCATAAATCCATAGCCACATCTCTTCCCATGGTAGTCACTCAAAGCCAGGGTGAGCTGCTATTGGAGTTGGAACACAGGCCATAGAGAAGAAGGGAATACCGTATCCGCAGCTGCAGAAATGCAGTTTTCTAGAGTTGAGCTAGTGAATATCGTAGTACAGTAGTGGGGCGGGTGGGACTTTGCAGACTGCACTGGTGACCATTAAGAGGGTGATGAACAGCAAGGTTCAGGTGCAGCTAAAAAGCAGACCTTCAGGGAGGGGACCTTTGGGCAGGAAATTGTGAACGTATCTCACACGATGGGCTAAGAAAGAAGAAAGACCCTGAGATTTGCTAGTCTCTGGCGACCTTCTGCTTATTTACTATTTGGGGACTAAAGCTGATCCTCCCTTTTTTGAAAGGTCATTTTCTCATTTCCCATGATAATAATGACAAGTGGAAATTAATAATTTCAGTCTTCTGACCACGTGAGCCTTCTATCCCCTTGTGGTGAAATAGAACCAATGAAATATATTGAATTTAATGCCTCTCCTCTATTTAAAGTAAATGGAATGGATTCAAGTTCTGGGAGGTGGGAAGGTCTGCAGAAGCTTTGCTTAAATGTCAAAGCCAATCGGCATTTGAGCAGAGTAATGGCTGAGCTCCATCAGATCTGCTTTCTGGGAAGAAAAGCATTGTGTGGCATGAAGCTCAAAGCCCGCCTGAAAGAATACATTAAGAATCGCACTGCTGTAGCACGGCAGCATCTGTCAGATCTACTTTAGAAGCCAACGCACAGGGTGCTCTGGCATATACTTGGTTTTCCTCAGGACTGTATCTGGATCTAAATTATCGTCATGATCTCTCCTTCTCCCAGAAACATCTAGGCACTCTTTATGTTTTGCCCAGTTGGTTAATAGACTTGATGCAGAGCTTTTGGAATAGAAGTCCAGAATTATTGTTAGTTACAGAGGAACTGCTGATAGCTTGAGATCTCGGTTAGATCTCTTCCCTCCCTCCTTCCTTATCTCACCCCCTTCTGAGTACAAACTTCTGTAAACTGTTTCTAGAGTGGTTTCAAATACAGTCCTTTGCACACTTTCATTTGATGTGTTTGTACCAAGCAAACCACTTAAGTAAAGGAAAACTTTTTCTTAAGAGACTTTTGTTTTCAAATTATATATGAGACTGAAAACTTCCAACTTCAATTAAAGTTTTGTAACTTTTACATAGAAGTAGGAAAAAAGGCTTTAAAGTCCCTCATCTTCTAAAATGTGCAGTTTGTTTTGTCTTTATTCATTGTCAGCATCCTTGTAAGATAATGGTTCTGTTCCCATCATGTGGTAGCACCTCAGTTACAGAGACTGTAAGCTAGAAAAAGAATCCTAAGCACCTCATTCCTAACACTAACTTATTTTATTTTGAATTTGACATCTCTCCTAGAAAATGTCTCAACTGCTTTACTTAATTTCATTCCACCAGACATTGCATTTATTTAACTGCACCAAAGACTCAAGAAAGAGAATTGTAAAAATCTTCATCTCAGGCTTCTCATCTGTTCTACAGACTTGCTTGTGTGACTTTATTCTTATCTGGTCTAAAAAACCTTAGCCAAATCAGACCAACAGTATCTAGATTTCATACCATAAAAATGAGAGGTAGCACCTTGCTTTTTACTGTTGAGCTTAGATGACTTTTTCTCAACTATCAATAGACAAATAAATACCCATGTTAATTAAATAAGATGGTTACTTTACATTGATATCTAAAAACCAGAGGATTTTTTTTAACCTACTCCAATAGTCTTAAGACAGAAGGAAATAATAATTCTACACTGTAAAAGCAGGCAATTGTGTAACTAGTATCTGTATAGATCATATTATACCTGAGTTAATATGACATACTTTTAGCAAGTATCACTACCTTCTTATGAAATAATCCTTTTTTATAGTTTTTATATAGTTTGCTTTATGTTGATATTTAAAATAGGAATATCCCTGAGGAGTAAAGTTTACCTTAGCCTTTTTCCCAAGTCAGGAGTGGAATAAAATATGGGACCATAGCTTTTCTTTCCAAACTGCCAAAGGAAAGAATAACAGAATTAATATAGCCCAACTATCCAAGGTGAGACTGCTCTGAAAAGTCCTGGATAGGATGGCTGTATTATACAGACTCTTCTCTGTTCTGTGAAGGCCTAAATATTTAGATAACATCAAGAGAAGTAAAATTTTAGCCCAGGTTAATGGAGACTAGACTGAATTACTAGCTGATCTTAAAAAGTACATATCCTTTTAGATGTCCTTCTAATCCAGTGGTGATTCTCCATTAAGAAAGGAGGGGAAAGCGTAGATTCTTGGTGTGTTAAAAACCTAGCTGGTTTCTAGATAGGCTTTTTTAGTGATGTCTTTGATGCGGATGGTCTGACCTTGATAATTATATGCTAGTACATAACTTATTCCTTAGTGTCATACCTGCCACGGCCACCAGGTCCAAAAACATGCATTTACCCAGAGTTCATTAACTGTTCCAGTTGACCTTGGTCTTGTGGTTACAGAGGAACCAACAAGGAGAAATTCAATATTTTACTCCTGCAGAGAGGAAAGAGAAGGCACTGTAACAAAGAATTCATTTTTTGCTCTCCATTGCTATAATTTATACCCAGTGTGTCATCCTGAATATTATGAAAGTTGACGTGAAGCGGCTAATTTTTCTTTACTTGAGGGCTGTGTATCTAGAAGTGCACTTAGACTTTCAGCATCTCTGTTCCCACTCACGGTGTCATTCAGAGCAGCATAATATCACTCTAAGCCAGGTAACTCATCACATGGCGTCAGAGCCAGGAACATGATGGTTCCTTCCGTCGTTACTGGCCTTGAGGATATTACTTTGATATTTGCACTGTGTATATCAGTGTCTCCTGGAAGGAAAGTGACACTGACAGTACAGTGATCAGAGCTATTCTTATCACACGGAGACAAGCATTTGTTTTTGGTAACATCACTCTAATGAACCGCTTAAACTTCTGTTTACAACTGTGCTAGAAAGGAGTTGAAAAATATGGTTATTAAAGGTTGGATAGACTGGAGTTTGAATCTTTATTTCCACCATAGATCTTAGTTTTTCTCCCAAGTAAAATATGGATAGTAATTCCCACAACAAAGAGTCTTGCAGAGAATTAAGGTGAAGTAGCAACTATAAAGGAGGAGAAGGGGGCAAAAGAGGATGAGATAGTTGGATGGCGTCACTGACTCAATGGACATGAGTTTGAACAAACTCTGGGAGATGATGAAGGACAAGGAACCCTGGCGTGCTTCAGTTCATGGGATCGCAAAGAGCCAAACACGACTTAGCGACTGAACATCAACAAAGCAACAATAAAGCACTTAACACAGCCTGGAACTAGGAAGTGCCAAATAATCACTATTATTAGCATTCAGCACTTAACATATAGGACATGTTCACTGAATATTTGCTGAACAAATACCTAAGTGAATCACATAAAGCCCGTGTGTGTTCTCAGTCGCTCAGTCATGTCCAAGTCTTTGCGACCCCATGAAGTATAGTCCACCAGGCTCCTCTGTTTATGGAATTATCCAAGCAAGAATACTGGAGTGGGTTGCCATTTCCTCCTCCAGGGGATCTACCTGACCCAGGGATTGAACCTGTGTCTCCTGTGGCTTCCTGCATTGGCAGGTGGGTTCTTTACCACTGAGCCTCTTGAGAAGTCATACTTCACATCAGTTTCTTCACTGCCCGAAGACTAGTTGTTCAAGTCATTTGACCAGGTCGTTTCTCCTAAATCATTGTATCAGCCTTGGAATCTGAGCCTGTTTAATTTCCCTTCTCTCTTCATTAAGAAAGCACCTGGCCTATTGTCAGACGTTTCACTAGGGCTTTTATTATTCTTCCTTGGTGGCTGGAGAATAGGGATTGTAGTTTCCACTCTGACTGAGATAATGGAAACCTTGAGAAACCTAATTCTTTTTTTCCTTATGCCTGGCCTCTTGGAAATCAAAGAGCACTTAAATGTTAACTCTTCAATAACCACACAGACACCAGGCAGAGTTCCTTGGGGTAAATGCACAATCAAGGATGGTTCCAGGGCTTTTGGATACTCTATACAAAGAGGAAAAAAAAAAGACCACACTAAACCGAGGAGACTAAATGAAATATTATCCTGTTGTGAACTGGTTGGCATGTTTCAGGAAGTTTGTTCCTCAGCAGAAGTGAGTTCACATATTGTCCATTTTCCTTTTAATCAATCATTGAACCAATTTTTTATTTGCTTGTGACTAATTTTTATAGATGTGAGAGAGTCAAGGGAAAACTTCCATAGTATGTCTTGTAAGGAGAATGGATGAAAGATGGGGTCAGAGATATTGTTTTTAGATGGATCTTTTGAAGCACTTGTTTATATAGTCAGAAGTTGGCAGTCAGGGCCATGTCGCTAATACACTATGATTCGAAATTATGCCCAGATTTGTCGCCCTATCTTCATCCCATCGCTTTGCCTCCTCTTGTCTCTGTCTCTCCATTCCTGATGGAACATTATAATAGCAATTTATTACCTCTAAAAGGAGTCAAGAGTAGGAGGATTTAAGAGAAGCAAATGCTGCTTTCTAGAGCATCTGGCTTCTTGCCCAGGCAGAGTAGCTGTGCCCAAAAACCACTGGAGGCCACCAGCTGACTTGGAGATGAATGACCCCACCACAGGGTACCTGCCTGTCTCCTACCTTTGAATGGTCTGCCTTTCCAACCAGCTTGCCTGGGGATGTACCGCCCAGCTGGTGGCCTGACTATTTTTCCTTGTGACCACCAGGGGATCAAGTATTTGCTGGGCTAGAAGAGCAAGCCCGCCAGGCGATGATGAAAACTGATTTTCCTGGAGACCTTGGCAGTCAGCGACAAGCTATCCAACAACTAAGAGATCAGGACTCCAGTAGCAGTGAGTTCTACACCTTCTGGTAATGACTCAGGGCAATGGGAGAAGAATTATCAGAGTGTGTGTGCTCTGGGGATTGTGCATGGGGGTTGGGAGGAAGACATGAAGGAGATTTGTGGATCCTCAGTGTTCCCACAGGTGTTCTAAGGTGTATGGTCATATGCTTGTTCAGGGAGAGAACAGGTTTGACATTATGTTTTTTATTTTTTTTTAATTCAAGGACTGCAGTACTTGGCATAGTGCCATACATAGATAGGTTTGTGATAACTCTGATAGGGGCATAGGGATGTTTAGTATGCAAGGAGCCCCTGGGCTAGGTCAAATAAGAAAAAAAAGAAAATCCCTGTCCCTTAGAATCTATTTATTCATAATTAATAAATATAAGCATGGTATTCGTGAAAGTTTTGCTTGAGGACCCAGTTTTAATGCTCTATAAGAGGATTTGCTTATTAGTGAGATTACATAGCATATAAAATGCTGATGTGGAAGTCTTCCCACCCCACGTCCTGAGTAGATCCCTTTGATTAAGAGATTGAAAAGACGGTGGCTGGTAACTGGTTGAGCCTCAGGGATCATCTGTTCCATGACTTGCTTGAACAAATACACTTTGAGATGTGTTATTTTCTAGGATGATACGCTCACTTTACTAATTTGATCCTTCTGATATTGGTTGTTATTAGTATCAATTCAGATTGACATTTCTGATTTTTCTCCACATTTGGGGTTGGAAAGGAAAGAAGAGGGAGAGAGTTCTGCACTCTTCTATGCACTACGTTTTCTATTTAAACTAACATGTTAGCAATAAAAAGTAATTTAGCAAGTCATTGCTCAGGTATAAAAAAATAAACCCAAATATTTCTAGAAAATCTGTGGGAGCCACCAGTTTTAGTAGTAGGTGGGAATGCCAAATCTATAGAAGTCTGGTAGGTTTCCATTCTGGAAAAGTTGTATCACCCCTTTACATGGCAGACTTTTTTTTTTAACCTTTCTAGTAGATATATTTGAATTTTTGAGAAATTACAAAAAGTGTTTGATACAGTATTGTCTTAGACTACAAGTATACTAAATAAGCTGATGAGAAAACATTGTGTCATTTAATCGGTGCCAATCCTTATTTACTGAAGTGGATTCAAACTAAACCTTTGGACTGAGGAGTAGTGCACGTGCACCACAGATCTTTCCAGGGCTCACATCCAGGCCACTAACCAAGTGGAGTCTCTAACAGAGACACAGGTAACTACCAGCAGGTGACATGGGTAGATTTTCTTTGGAAGAAAGGGAATGTGACCAGTTTTGCCCAGTTACTGGTAGATTTAGAAATTACTTAAGGGATAGTAGAAGATAAGCATCATTAGCTAAGAAAGCTGAGTCCCACTGCCAGTGCAGAAAGCCTGGTGAAGCTCCATCCTGTATTCCTCTCACTGACATTCAGGCCCAAGAGTCCAAGATCCAGGTGGTGTGGGACGGGACTAGAGTCTGACAGCTTCCCCAGGTTTGGCTTCCTCTCGGGATCTTCAATGTACTAGCACTTTTTTTTCCCTTTCAGAAAGAACTCCTTACATTACTATGTTTTTTAAAAAAAAAATCATTTCTTTTCCTATTTTATAATAGAGAAAAAAAAATCAGCTCACACAAACCTTGCAGATCCCCCAGCCACAGGCAGACCTCTGCACAGCCGCATCCTACACCTAAACTAAAACAAACTCAATTCTTACTTTAGTCATGAGAAATGATGTTTCATCCCGAAGTAAAGAATATCTTGTTCCCTCCAGTTAAGCATTCAGTTATCCATCAGATAATCCAAGGAACCACCAGGAATAATGGACTTATTTAGCCTAGACTGCTGAGTTCCTAGCAGGGTGAGGACACCGTGAGTCAAACACCACTGCAGAATGCCAGAGGTTGGTTGCTGTACTAACTCTTGCACTGTCCTGAGCAGCTTTTCCCCTAGAAAGTGACATTTTTACCTAATTTCCTACTACCTCCTTTATTGATAAGAAGAAAGAAAAACTTGGTGTTTCTACAGGTGCTCCTTGGGGTTTGTTGGGAGAGAAAAGACGAGTGGGTCTCAGAATAGAATAGAGTATGACACCATGGAGAAACTGTGCAGTGAGGTTAGGGACAAAAGTAAGTAATAAAATCAGTGCTAAGTGTTGGTAAGTTGGAAGTGGTGTGTTGTTGGAATAAGCATGGTGTGAGGTGCATGGGAGGTGTGATTTGAAGTGTGAGATATTTGGGAACCGTGTGTAAGAAGGTATCGCTTTTATGATAATATACAAGGCTTAATAACCATTTTCCAATGCAGTTTTACCTCCAATTTTCTCTTTTGTGTATATATGACAATATAAGGAACAGTTAGAGCTGGCTTCCACTTAACATGATTGGTACTCAAAAAAAGCTCTGATACCAACTATATTATGGAAGATCTGGGGGTGTTTTCCATTTTAGCTGCAAACTCTTGGGTGGAAAGCAACACAAGATGTACTCATGCAAAAATCAGAACAAGTGACCAGTTTGTGTGTTCCAGGTGACAGTGAGGGAGATGAAGAAGAGACCACACAAGATGAAGTCTCTTCCCATACGTCAGAGGAAGATGGAGGAGTGGTCAAAGTGGAAAAAGAGTTAGAAAATGCAGAACAGCCTGTTGGTGGAAAGAAAGTGGCAGAGCATGAGGCAAGTGACAAATGGCTTCTGGGCACCCTTCCCCTTCTGCTCTGTCCAGATGCCTCTCCTCCACCTGAAGCAACTCTTGCCTCTGAGGGTCTCCCAGGTTTTCAGACGCAGCCTCTCTTCTTTTACAGCACCAGGTACCCTACCCTCAGGCACATAGTTCTCATCACACCCAGCCTTCCTTTTCCACCCGCCCACATATCACTTTACCCACACACAGCTCCTACTCCCAAAGCTCCCCACTTCTTTCTGGCAGAATGTCCATCTTTGTAAAACTATTAGCTGACTTCCTGAGATGTGCTCTTGAATACGCTTGCAAATTTCAGTCACAGTGTTAAATGAGGTGCCATCCTTTCACTAAATTGTCTCTTGAGGATTCCTGCAAGAGGCATGGCAGGAGGGAAAGCTAGTCTTCTCCCTACAGAGTTTACCTTAGCGGGGAAAAATTAGATAAGCTCTCTGGAGTAATTCTATGTCTTCATGGCAGGAAGCCTTGGAGAAAATGAAGATGGGAACAAATTTAATTCCCTTTCCCCCGTCACTCTGCTTTGACCCACGATGGGAACCTGAGAATAATGTATGATAAAAGGTTGTGTTACTTTTAACAGCATACCCTTTTAGAAGAAGCAGGGGCAGGGAAGAGACTGGTAAACCATCTTAGTGAATTGCCTACTTGTTGTGTTGCAGGTCACGGAGAATTTGCATTCTGACCCATTACTTGGACTCTGCCAATGTCCCCTCTGCCAGCTCGACTGTGGGAGTCGGGAGCAGCTGATTGCTCACGTGTACCAGGTATGGACTGGGGAGCCACACGCTCCGGAAAACAGGCACCAATGACTTGTTTAGCCTTTGCCTCCAACCCCAGAAAGAACCTTGGGTTGTTTTTGCTTCCACCCAGATTCCACTTTTAGAGAATAAGTGGGATACATTGAGTGAATATGTTCTGGGTTCCCAGGCAGACATTGTGAAAATTAAGTATCATTTTTTTCCTAAAGTAATTAATGTATATTTTATATAGTGAGAGAGAAATGGGCTTTGTTTAAAAAAAAAATGAATTAACAGATGTTTCTGAAATACTGGAGAAAGTTAGTGTAAACCAATGCATCAGAACAAGATGACCGTCCAGTCGCAGAACACATGTGTCTTATGATTTGTAGTGAACAGGCATCAGCACGCGTGGCAGCCTGGGCTTTACCATAAAGACCACTGGGTCGTGAGGGGAAGCGTTTCTTTGGAAGACTGATATTAAAAGATGGAAGGAAAGGCTGTGCATTTAAATACCTTCTGGGTACCAGTCTTCCCAGCCAGCTTCTAGACTTGGCCTTCAGTGCTCCTTTCCAGTGCACTTGTTGGGCTTCCCTGGTGGCTCAGGATGGTAACGTGCACTTGTGCCTACACAGCATGGGGCAAACAGACCATGAGAAAGTATCCTGAGCTAAAATTCTTCTCCGGCTCTGAAGAGGAATGTGGCATCTCATTTTTCCCCAAGCCAGCCCCACATCCTAGAACATAGTCAGAACTCAAATCAGTGAAATCTGAGCAGTGGTGTGGATGGCCTCACCCTTCTGAAGGCCCTTTAACATAAGCCTGTTCCTTTTCTGGATGCTAAATAGGGAGAAGAGTTCTTGTTCTAAGACTAAGGAAAGAGGGCTGTTTCCCAGAAAGTAGTTCCTCAATGGGTAGAACTTGTCCTGGAGCTGGTGTGAGTTGACAGATGAGGCTCTCTTTTCCAGCACACTGCAGCCGTGGTGAGCGCCAAGAGCTACATGTGTCCTGTCTGTGGCCGGGCCCTCAGCTCCCCAGGGTCACTGGGTCGCCACCTCTTAATCCACTCAGAGGACCAGCGGTCGAACTGTGCTGTGTGTGGAGCCCGTTTCACTAGCCATGCCACGTTTAACAGGTTAGCCGGGCGCCTAAACCTCTGTGCTGGGAGCAGATTACTGGGTGTGGCTTCTCCTTTGGCATTGCAAAGGCAACTGACTCTTGACTCTGGAAATACAAGGAAGGAGGCTAGTAAATATGTCCATTCCGTTAAAACACCCCCAAAGGGAAATGAATTCTCATGTCTTTCCTCGATCAGAATATCTTCATCTGGAAAGAGACGTGGGAAGTCCAAGAACCTTCATGATAAAGCATGGAGAAAGAAGTTAGAGAGGCCATGAGGACCCTCACAGGAGGACAGTCTCCACTGTGTCCAGGAAGCCTGGGGCTGTGTGCACTGTCCGCACCGTTTGCTAGTTAGTGTGCAAGGCAGGGTTGGGCAGGGGGAGGTGAAGCCAATGGACCGGATCTCCCCTACGGCAGCTCCCACCTCAAGGAGGACTGCCCTGCACAGCTCCTACAGACACCATCAGTTTGGCTTGAACAGGACTGCACATCATAAGGGCGCCTCCTCTGATTTCTGGTGGCTTGCTGTGGCAGTTGGCTCAGTCCCTAACTCCAGGTGGGCTTCAAGACTTGGTAGACACCCTGGCCCAAAGAAGGGCAAGAGTGGAAAGGTAGAGGAGGTCTCCCAAGTACTCAAACTGACCCCTAGTGGTGAACTTGGACTGACTGGCCTGGCAGGACAGAATAAATCAGGGCCTTGTTAGACCATGGCATTAACTGTACAAAATTTTTGCTTTCCAGTGAGAAACTCCCTGAAGTCCTTAATATGGAATCCCTACCGCCAGCCCACAGTGAGGGCCCCTCCAGTGCCGAGGGGAAGGACATTGCCTTTACTCCTCCAGTGTACCCTGCTGGAATTCTGCTTGTGTGCAACAACTGTGCTGCCTACCGGAAGCTGCTGGAAGCCCAGACCCCCAGTGTCCGCAAATGGGCCTTGCGTCGGCAGAATGAGCCTTTGGAAGTCCGGCTGCAGCGACTGGAACGAGAGCGCACAGCCAAGAAGAGCCGGCGGGACAATGAGACCCCTGAGGAGCGGGAGGTGAGGCGCATGAGGGACCGAGAAGCCAAGCGCCTGCAGCGCATGCAAGAGACAGACGAGCAGCGGGCACGCCGGCTGCAACGAGATCGGGAGGCCATGAGGCTGAAGCGAGCCAACGAGACCCCTGAGAAGCGGCAGGCTCGGCTCATCCGGGAGCGGGAGGCCAAGCGGCTCAAGAGGAGGCTGGAGAAAATGGACATGATGTTGCGAGCTCAGTTTGGCCAGGACCCTTCTGCCATGGCAGCCTTAGCAGCCGAAATGAACTTCTTCCAGCTACCTGTGAGTGGGGTGGAGTTGGACAGCCAACTCCTGGGCAAGATGGCCTTTGAAGAGCAGAACAGCAGCTCTCTGCACTGAAGCCACACCCTCCTGCCTGCCTTCCCGTTCACCACCCACCTGAGCCCACAGGGATCCTCACTCAGTCACCCTCAGATCCTGTCCTTGCAGCGGAGGCAGGCCCGGGTTTGTTGCAGGTGGACCTGCATACCCCTTGCATGTGGGAGCAGGATGATGGGGTCAGGTGGGACCTGGCTCCAGGCAGCTGTGGACGAGGGAGCAGGCACTCCAGACACTTCAACTCTCCAGCCCACTGCTGCAAGGTCTGCGTATGGGACTGTGGGGTCCCAGTGTGGCCCGCGGAGTTACGAGGGCAAATAAATTAATTTTATCTTTACTGCCCTTTCCTGCTCTTCTCTTGATTTCATTCTAGCAAATGAAGTGATCTAAGACCTGGATGGAAGTTTTCAGGCTGGAACTTCCAGTGATTGTCTTTTTCCAAGGGAGGGTGCTCCTCCACTTAGGCTCTCCAAGCAGAGATCACTTATCTGGCCCTTCACAAGTTAATGGCAACATTGAGAAAGAACCGATGCCGGCTTTGTGAGGGTCCATGCCGACGACCCTAATGAGGCTCACCTGTGGTCCCAAGAGCTATTTCAACCCAGCTTTCCTTTTCCAAACTCAGAAGGAGACACCTTTCCCATGACTGGGGCTTCCCTGATAGTTTGGTTGGTAAAGAATCCGCCTGCAATGCAGGAGACGCCAGTTCTATTCCTGGGGTTGGGAAGATCTGCTGGAGAAGGGATTGGCTACCCACTCCAGTATTCTTGGACTTCTTTTGTGGCTCAGCTGGTAAAGAATCCACCTGCAATGTGGGAAACCTGGGTTCGATCCCTGGGTTTGGAAAATCCCCTAGAGAAGGAAAGGCTACCCACTCCAGTATTCTGGCCTGGAGAATTCCATGAACTGTATAGGCCCTGGGGTTGCAAAGAGTCAGACATGACTGAGCAATATTGAGCATACCTTTTCCAAACTCAGAAGCAGACACCTTTCTTCATGACTGGCACTTGCTAAAGAGGATGTAGTATTTAGACTAGGTACCAACTAGTTGGCCCAGCAGAATTCAGCCTGCCAAACTTAAATTCTACCCTAGACAGCAGTCATTTGCATTTAGGGATACAGTCATAGAAACAGCTGTGATATTTAAGGTACATAGTGCCAGGGAACTCAATATTTGAAAGAAGAGGTAACAGCCCATCTTTTTATGTAGTCCCCAGAGCCAAGGTAGGATAATAAAACCCACTGAGGAAAATCCAGAGTGAAGGTGATACTGAGAGCTCAAGTCAGTAGTGGTCAAGACCAGAGCAAAATGACTACTATGGCAGTCTGTATGGCTGCCAAACCATGGAGGAGACAAGAGCTGAGGTCATTTCTAAAAAGCCGCCTATGATGGTACACAATAAGCACAAAACTTTCCTTAGCCTGCACCAAAGGTTGTGTACAGTTTAGATAATTATAGATCCTGAGGTCCAGAAGGAAGTGCCCTAGTTAAGTTGTAGCCAGAAAAATAACTATGCCAGGAATGTGGACCTCTTCCAATATCATAACAAGGAAACTTGGACTCCTCCCTGACCTCTGTAGGTTCAAGACTGCTTAAAGAGTGTTAACTGATCCCCCCCCCCCCCCCACCAAACTAGGGTTAATTCCTACCAGGCTGGCTGAAATACGTGTTTTGAAAAATTTTAATAAGCCTGGACAAAGTACTGGACATTTTAAAGAGAATACTTGAACCCAATGGCTTCCTCACAGAGCCCCACACTGGAAGTTCTACCTGGGATGTTTCAAAAATGGTTGAGTACTCATTATGTGTCAAAGATTGTTCTGAGCACTTTCATGATTATCTCATTTTAATTTTTACAACAAACTATGAGTTAACAAACTGAGGAATTAGGTGCCTGGATTTAACATTCTGTACTGCTAATTAATAGCAGTGTAACTTTGGGCACATACTTAAACCTCTTCATTTTCCCACCCATAAAATGGAAATAATAGTACTAGCAACAAGTAGTTGTTAATATATAACACACGTAGATTCTGTGGCACACGGCAAGTGCTCAATAAATGTGAGTAACTATTATGTATCTTGAGTGTTTCACCCCTTACTAGTGGTGAGCTAATACTCCGAAAGTTTCTGGCAGTGTTTCTGAGAATAGAATTAGAAAAAAGGCCAACAGTGAGGGCATCTACAGGTCCTTGTGGTTGTGCTAGTACAGCATCTGAGTCTCCAGGTAGACTTCTGGGTCCCTGAGATACCACAGAACGTGTAGACCACGGTTCAGGACTAGCTCACACAACCTGCCCCAAGCCCACCACATAAAGATGGGTGCCACTTGCTCTCCAGTTCAAGCTCTGCCACACAGGGCTTCGGTCCCCCACCCAAGGGCCACCATCTAAGGCTGGGATATGAAGAAGGCGCAAACACCAAAAGGAAAAGCTAGTAGTTTATATAGATAGATATATAGATATATAGATATTGATATATATTGTGTTTACATAGTCCACAAGTTAAATGCAGGTATCCATAAGAAGAGCATTAACAATAAAAATACAATCTGTGTGTAGCCAAGTACAGAGACTTAAAATGGTAAAACAGCAAAAAGGATCTCACAAAAGTACAAATATACAGTACAAATTGATTTATTTAAAACAGTTACAAAAAAGCACAACAAAATAGAGATTATCCTTAGAATTATTAATGCTTTGTTAAAGATCAGGTAGGATTAGAGGGTAAGAAATGGTATTGGGTGGGGGGAGCACCTGACTAGTTCTAAGGCTTTAGATACAATGCAGTTGATTACATATTAATTTAGCCATTACATACTGGGGATAGTAGTTGGGGGATCAGTAATTTATCTACAGGGAACTCCTACACAAATCAGATCCATCCATCAGACCTCCCCAGTTCCGTCCTCTACTCCTCCTCAGGACCCTAAAGCCACCTGGATGACAACATCCCCATCCTCCCTTCTCCACCCCACTCCCTACCCATATATTCTTCCCTCCCCTAAGGTGCTGTGCAAGCTGAGAGCAGTCTGCTCTCTGCAGCTGGAACATACACTGTTTTGGCTACAGGGATCCTGTGTGTGTGTGTGGGGTGGGGGTGGGGGGTTGTAGGGGACAGCCTTATTTTTAATACTTTAAGTTTGCCAAGCGTACTGTCAGTCTCTTCCCCAACACAAGCTTCTCTTGAATGTGAGTGTCAAGCAAATGAGAGATGAACCCTCCCTTTAGCAACCTCAGTGATGCACTAACCACTCGTAGCTCACAACTATGTGCAAACTCCCTGTGTGGGGAGTGGATGTAAAACCACTGTGTCAGCAGCTCGTTCACACTCGCACACACGCTCTCTCTCTCTTTTTGAAGAATCTCAGTCCCCATGACAGTCATAAAGACCAAAATAAATGCTTGCAAGTTTGACAATAGGTAAAGGCACATGGGCTGCCGCCACACACACTGCAGACAGGAACTCAATTTGAGGCCATTTTCACTGCTGGGCATTTGCAGTAGAATGGCTTGGGGGAATCACACAGACTTTTGAGTTGGCAGTCTACCAGGGGAGGATCTAGGCTTAATAGGAGAACTAATAAAGAAACCTTAGTGTGAAAAGTGCATTTATTACTACTGTTCCTGCTGGGGAGGCTCAGCAGGGCACACCGCACCACTTCTCCTCCTTCCGCCCCAGGCACTGTGCATAGTCTGAAGGTAAGGAGAGAGTGCAGTGGACTCTAGCATCTCAAGGGCCAGCATCATCCTAGGCCCAGATCAGACGTGTGGCCCAAAGATGGATCCTAGAGTTGAAAGAGCAACTGACAGCTGCAAAGACCCAGATGCGTTTTTTTATTATTGCATAATGCGGGAGGCCCTGTCTATCCCAGGGAAGCTGGAGGGTGAAGGCTTCCCAGTAAAGGGCTAATAGGTTCCTGGTCAACATCCAACCTTGCATGGTTCAGATCTTCAACTGTAGTGTACACTTCTTCCCATCTGGAAAGTACTGTAGCTTCAGTGTGGTTTAGTAAACTTAGCCTCAGAGGCCAAGAAGTCTCCCTAAAACTTGGCCACTGCACTATTTGCTTTAAGACTGTAACTGAAATCTCCCGCGGCCAATTCAATCAACCAGGTTGTCTTTACTCCAACAGACCCAAGCCCTTTCCCAGTCAACTCATGTCTACCCTTTATCTCCAGTGTGATCACTCAACTTTTCAACATGCCTGCATCTTGCAGGCTGAAATCATACCACCACCCCGTGCATATTCTATGGTGCCCAGTGGTAAAAATAAAACTAAACCCCACCTGAGGGTCTATTTCAAACCCTCCCCCAACCCCAGAATCCATTTAACTGGAGCCAGATGAACCTCCCTGGGATGTTGACACAGGTCCTAACCTGGTTCCCCATCATTTAACTTTTAAAACAGGATACAAGGTATTATAAAGGAAAGAAGTGAATACACAGAAAACACCACTTACAGGACCCATTTGTCTCTTCTTCAAGAGTCAGATATTTGGAGCCAAAGGGCTCCCAAGACGCACTGAAGCCACATCCCTTTGGATTCACCAGCCCACCAGCAGCATTTCATACCATCCCTACTCAACATGACTTTGCTACAAAGTAACCCTTGCACAGGTAAGGATGGACAGGATGCCTGGGTCTCACCTATATGGCCAAAGACACAGAAAGAGTGCTGTGAAGGGCAGCAGGCAGGACAGTGAGTAGACAGCAGCAGTGGCAAAGCAGCACAGACCAAAGCCCCTGATGTGACAACCAACTGAACCAAGAGTACAGAAGGGTCAGTTCAGACCTACTGGCCGCCCCTCCTTGCTGGGCGACCGTGCTCAGCTCTGACCTCCCAGTTTCCCCTTCCCCCATGCCAAACCCCTTCCTTGTACATTAATCTTGATAGAAATGGTTATCCAAGACTTGGATGTCTTACTTGTCCTTCACCTGGTCCCCCTACTCCCAAACCGGTGTAGGCATTTCTGTTTAACACCCGAGTTAGCCATCTTCCTTTCTATGTCTAACCTCTAGGATGTCCTACCCCTGACACTGGCCTTCTCCAACTGCCCATTACCCCCTAAAGCTGACAGCTTGCCACCAAAACACTCACTCTTTCAAAATGTTCTTAGGTCTCTTATAATAACACTTATGAAATCTTCACAAGGAAGAATGGACACACCATAGATTATTCATTCCTCACGCCTGGAAGAAAAGACTGAACCAGAGGGAAAAGGTAAGGGGAATGCCAGTGCTCTGACCAGGATCTAGAGCACAGGGCTTCTTTCCCTGGAGACCATACTTTACACAAGACACCTCTGCAGCTCAGCAAAGTCAAGTGATCAATATATTACATATGCATGGCACAGTATCAGGGGAAGTGCTGGTATTGCCTTACCAGCAAGATGCAGAAGAGGAACAGCAGCAGAAAGCTCAGGACCCAGCTCACCAAGGTGCACAAGATTTTCTCTTTCCAGAATTAAGTGAAGTTACCAGGCTAGGCAGTGAGGGGTTTTTGTATTTAAACTACTTGGCGTGTATCTGGTTAGACAGAGGTTTGCTCCCATAAGAAGCTCGGTTGGTATCTGTGGTGGGTATTTCTTGAGTGTTTATGGTGTGCCTGTCACTATATTCAGTGGATGAGCCTTCCTAATGAGAAAGGAGGTTTCCGAGAAACCTGGGTATGAGAAACTGGGAATGAATTGCTTGTGGAGCAGCCAGAAATGAGGCTCTCTTTGGAGGCCTCCTCTGAGAGGATTCCTCAAGACCCAGCCCCACAGGGCCCCAGTGTAGAGACAAGCCAGAGAAAGCAGCATTGAGAGAGAACGGGGACAGAGAAGCGAAAGGACATGATCCCAAACGTGTACAAGGGTGAGTGTTCACCAGACATGGCTGGTGTTTGGTTCTGAGGTGAACCGGAGACTGAAGTGATCAGGTCAGCAGTTTCCTTTGGACAGGCCTCCAGAAGCTGACTGACCAGGAAACTGCTTGCAAGGAATGAAACCGTGGAGTGTAGGGCTTGGAGCAAACAAGCCGGTCTCAGTCACTTTGTTCCCCCAGGAGAACAACCTTTAGCACCTGAACACTAAGAATGAATCCATTCTCAGAACTCCCCCTCCCCCCAGGAGGTAGGTAAGATTATTTATCCCCATTTGGCAGCTGGGGAGGAAGTGAAAGAGAGAGGTCACAAGACTTGCCTAAAGTCTTTGACAGAGCAGAGGTTTCAGACCTCAGACGTTTGGGACTCCGGATGACAGGCCAGGCCTCGGCCAGTCCATCTTGAAAGGCCAGGGTCATATCCTGGGAGAAGCCTCACCAGAGAACTGAGTGGACAATACCCTGAGTTGTTTCAAGAGTCTAAAGACCCCCCATACAAACAGAACATCCACCCACCCACCTGAAAGCTGATGGGGGAAGCCTAATTCTCAACATCCACTGGAATCCCAGTCCAAGCTAATGCTAAAAGTCATGAAGAAAAAAATGGGCTTAAGACACGGGGGCACATGCAACTAAGATCGAAAAAACTCTTTGCAGAGGAACAGTCCACCACGAAATGAAATCTAGGAGACTTTTCAGGTATTGAAATATTATCAAGAGTATCCCAGGGAATTCCCTGGTGGTCCAGTGGTTAGGACTCCATGCTTTCACTGCTGAGGATCCAGGTTCAGTCCCTGATTTGAGGAACTAAAATCCCATGGACAAAATTTAAAAAAAAAAAAAAAAAGACTATCCCAACACCTTAGAGCTGGCTGTGGGAGGAGACGGCTTAAGGAAGCCCAAATGCTGGGAGAGGGAGTGGAGTAAGGTGGGAGGGACTCTCTAAAAACCTAAGGATAGGCACTGCCTAGCCACTGATACTGGCCCCGACCCAGGGCATAGTTCCATTCTTGTTTCCCCGCCAAACAGTTCAACTACAGGAGACGAGGGGACATGACTCTGAGTTTTTAAAACTAGAGAATAACTGAAAGGGAAACCAGAGAGACCCCCTACACACCAAAAACTAGAGGTCTTGGTCAGAGTGGACAAAACCAGTTTTGTAGAAAGGGAATGGCAATGCAGCTAAAAATCAGGCCCAGGTCAAGACACCAAGCAGACAGGTTAGGTCAGCAGAGGGCGGGGGCAGCGCAGGCACTTAGGCACAACAAAGACAGACAGAGGAGCGGGCGTAGGGGCCTTGGGCAAAGGGTCCATTGGCTCTTTTGAAAGTCGCCATTACCAACTCAAGATTCAGGACAATTTCAAAGTGGGTCTGGCACACTGAGTAGGAGGGGCTTTGTTAAGTCAGCGCCCTTCCAGAAGCTCTGCCTAGAGCCTGGTCAGTCTGGCCATCAGGTCTTTCTCCTCATATCCCGCAACTGGGTCCCCACCAAGGTAGGTCTCCACTCTGAGCCTTGGAGGGGCTTCTCTCTCCTGGTGGGATGCTAGAAGCCTTGTGGGAGGAACGATGGGGAGAGACGGGAAATGGCTGGAGCAGAGGGTCATGCAGAGTCCCCTGCAAAAAAACCCAGCCTCCAACATCTGTAACAAAACTACCCTTTAAAGTGCACAGCTCTCAAAAGAAGAGTTCTGGGTGGGAACCCTCTTACTTCCAACCATGGGGCCTCCTGCCCTCCCATCACAAAAAAAGGAAAAAAAAAAACTTCAGACAGCTGAACTGCTACTATAAGCTGTGGATCATCATTTTTGGCTCTTTCTTTGCTCCCTCCCTCTGCCACCTGCTCCCAAAGCCTGACTCTCTCCTTGCAGGAGCCAGGGATGAAGAGGAAAGAACAGGGGGCCCTGATATTTGGAATGTTTCTTATCCTGCATGCACCCCCTTCCTTCCTTGGCCCAGGTCTGCTGCTCCCCATCCCAGCACCCCAGTGGGGGCTGTTCTGAAAGGATGCCATGGGGTGACAGGTAACAGACCCTGCCTCAGGAGGCTGCCTTCGTGCCGCCTCTTCCCCACCAACCTCATTGCCCAGAGAGCTACCCCCTGCTCGGCATGTGCAAATCCTCTGCTCTGCTCGCTCACGGTGAGGCCCAGCTCTGGGGTGGAGCCCCAGGCCAGGTCTGGGATAAGTTCATTTCCCCGCATTAGAGCGCCCTTCGATGGACAGCTTCACCTCCTGCGGAATGAAAGAGGGACGGAGCAGTGCAGCCCGCGCCTCCTCCCCTTGCGTGCTGTATCTTTGGAAGCTCGGAGCCGACCAGCAGGCCTGAGCACCAGGCTCTGGCTGCGAGGGCTCTACCGACCGGGAGCCCTCGCCTGACGGCTGGCTTTTCCCATCACTGTCACATTGCTCTCGGGGTCCCAGGACTGTCCTCTCAGGTCTTTCTCGGGGAGGACCCAGCTGGCCTGTGGGAGCACAGCTGGACTGAGAGACTGAGTTACTGTTCAAGCTTTGTAAACTGATAGAGATGCAGACATCTCCCACCTGGAGCCGATGGCAGGGCAGAGAGAAGAGTTGTGCAGTCCGCCCGGGGCTGCAGGAGGACCAGCCCTGGCCATAGACGAAGAAGGGGTGCTCAGGGGGCACCTCGATGCTCACTTTGCTCTGCTGCTCACCCACCACGAAGTGCAGCATGACAAATCCAGGCCACTGGCTCTCCTGAATGTCCACAACTGTGCTTGAGTCAATCTTCAGCCCCCCGCTCACTTCGGCACTGCGCACAAAATCCTGTGTCTGGAGGTCCTCCACCCGCTTCAGCTCCCCGGTAGCCAGCTGGATGATGGCGCCCTTCATGAAATGGGAGGGCAAATGGGAAGAGGTCACGGGGGGTGGCGTCGACTCCTTGTCTGGGAAGGGGGCTCTGGCCTGTATGTCCAAACTTGATGCCACCAGGATCTCCGAACCCACAGGCAGCAGGCCTGGGTCAGTTCCAGCGGGCACCAGGTTGCCATTGGCTACAACCACTGCTTTGGGGAAAGGTCTATGCTTCAGGGGTTCCTGGTGGGAGTGAGGGGAGACCCCTCGGGCCTGGTTTCTCTCGGCCGTCTCGGTGGCGCTCCTGGCTGGCCCTCGCCCCCCGCCCTGGTGGTCGGGGTTATGGTGGGACAGGTTGAGGGGACTGGGCTCATCCTTCCTCTGAGCTGCCACCGCCCGGTAGTCCTGAGACGCTAAAGCACCCACCACCCGCTGGACCTCAAGGTCCGTGTCTGGGGTCCCTCGGTGTGCTGGCACTGCCACCTCCACCCGTGCAGACTGAGAACCTGAAAACAACTGTCCATCCACCACGCATTCGGCCACTGGCGCCAGCCCCTGGCCCTCGCCCTTGCTGCCAGGGGAGTCAAGGGCTTCGCTTTCCCGTCTCACTAAATTCCGATCTCGCGGTCTCTGTCCATTGGCAGCGGCTGCTTCCAGAGCAGGCTGGCCCTCCTGAGGAGTAACAACTGGGCTGGCACCTGCAGGGGCAGTTTCATGCAAGGTGTACCCAGCAGGGAGCCTGGACATTTGATAATAAATGGGCATCCGGCCTGGAGCGAGGTCCAGTGGCTGAGTACTCGAGTGATGTGGCAACTGCCCAGGCGGGGAGCTGGCAGAGGGGGCTTTGCTGAACGAGTGGGCTGGGGATGAAGCCTGCGGGGGAGGAGTGGCTCCTTCTGCCAGGAGTGAGGCATATGGCACAAAGTGTGGAAGGTGAGAGGTGGCAAGGTTGGCAGAAGGAGAAAGGAGGGGACTCGGGAGGAAATTAGGTGGCACGGCATAAGGAAGGCTGTACGGAGACCCGATGAACTGCAGAGAGGTGGACGGGAGCTGAGCATAGTGGATTGGGGGATAGTGGATTCCTGGATGTTGAATCAGAGAAGACGCTACATTAAATGTGGGGGGCAAGGGGCTCATGTTCACCACAGACGGGAGGCCAGTTGGGGAGAAGGTGGCAGGTGGCACAGCCACCTTATACAGCATGCCATACTGGTCCACCGTCAGACCAGTGATGGCCTCAGCTCCATCACCCCCCAGGCTGACTCTGGCTCCTGCCTGGCTCTGCCCGGCCACCACAACCCCTCGGGACCATTCAGAAGCATCACTGGAGGGTGTGTGGTTAGTTGAGCAGCTGGTGGTTCTCCCCATATCCTCGCTGGTCACGGGGAGGTCTCGTTTCTTTGGTGGAAGGCATTCCTGACTCCGCTCATGAACAGGTTTCATATTGCTTTGTGGTGTTCCTGGAGCCTGGAAGGGGTCGGCTTGCTCCTTGGGGCATCAGAAGGGGCTTCTTTGTGGCTCCCCTGCACCCCTCTGTGCTGTTGGCTGGGGCGCCCACATCTGCTAGGGAACAAATCAGAGGCAAAGAACAGTAACCCAGGGGTAAACCAAGTCAAATGGAAGAGCAGGAACTGCATCCATGGAGGAAGATGGAACCAAGGGGACTGCTGGGAAAAAAAGAGGAATGAGAAAGGGGCAGACAAGGATGCTACCCCCCTCACTCATCCAGCCAAGGGCATGAAAGAAACAATCACAAAAACCACACAGCTACAAGGTCAAGCATTCAAAAATGTGGAACGTAACCTGTTGGTCCATGACCCCAGGGAAACCAACAGCGTCATGATTAGCTGTGTCTCTGATGCGAACTCTGACTATTTTGAGTCTTTTCCCCTAAGGGGGATTTGAACACATGGTCTTTGCTGCTGGGTCCTTAAGTTTCTCCTTTTGTCACCAAACACTACTGTGCTATCTTCTTTCCTGAACGTATGAGCTAATCCTTGCTTCCTTTCCCCAGCCTAATTGGGGTTATGATCTCACCTACCCCCCTCCTCCCTCCCAGGCCTTACCTCCTTTGCCTCATATCACCACTACCCCAAGGACCCAGGTGTCAATAGGTCCTGAGGTCTGCTTGTTTTTTTAAAAAAATGCTGTTCCTTAAGTATGTTACGAAAATAAGTATCTTCTTTGCCCCATAAAATACTACATTTAAACTTGGGCCCTATGAGGAAAGTGACTGTACTAGTATTTTCTAGAATTTATTTATTTCTCCTTTTCTTCAAAGAGCAACAAAACTCTTCTGACCTCACACAGACTTTGTGTTCCCTAGTCTGGTGAAACTTCTTTTCCTCCAATGGACCTTCAATTTGCCTTCTTCACTCATTCCCTTTCTTTCTTCCTTTGCCAATGGCTCCTTTCTTTGGTAGGGAGGTTCCAGGCACCACTCCTTAAGATTCTGGTTCCATTCCCCAAAACACGCCTCTTTATCGCTATCTTAGGTCTATGCGATTCATAAGAAAGTTCTCTCTCCCCTTTCCCTATCACCTTTCATACACGCTTTTGTCCACTGTCACAACTTATCATTTTGGTCTGAATACTTGGACACGTATGAAATTTGTCACCTATTTCTTCCAATCAGGCTTCAGTTCTTTGGCTCTGAAAAAATATTTCTATGATTATCACACTCTGTTCTGTTTTTCCACTGTTGATTCCAGATGTTTTTCTGCAACAAGGTATCCAAAGCACCTCTATTACCTGAGCTTCCAGTGGTGCTTCTGAGAAGTTGTAATAAGAAGCAGTGTCCTCCCCACTGGCTTGGGAGCCTAGAAGACAGAAGCAGGAATCGAGTAAGAGGGAGCCTAGCCTCTGACGATCCCCAGGATCATGAAGAAAGTGAATTCTAAAGCCACAAGGACATTAAAGTCCAGGAGTTCCTGCCTCAGCCTCTCCTCTAGGGGTAACAACACATTAAATTCTAATTTGTAGGAAGACGTTTCTGGGAAAAAAAATTTCCAAGTGTCAAACTTTACTGTTTTCCTTAACATCGTCTTCTTCATTCTCTACCTGTACCTATTCCACCAAAGGTTACATTTATTTCCAATCCCAGTTTCAGGTAAATGCACAAAGTGGAAGACTCAGCACTGTCCCCATGTGAACAAAGGGAAGCAGGAAAAAAATCAGTCTCACGGATTTCACTTTTATTCTGGGCTAATGAAAACATAGATGTGGAAGTTATTTAAATGAGAAAAGAGGCACTGGAGGAAAAAGAACAATTATTTATGTTTCTGGGGCAGAAAATGAGGTCAAGGGGGAGTCACTCAAAGGGAAGCCCTATTAACAAATTTCCAGGGTTAAAAAAACAAAAAACAAAACAGGCTCCTGTGTGTGTGTGTAAATTTCTAAGTGACAACTTTGTAGCAAGTGCTGAATCAGGTGTGACAGAAACTGAAAGTACTGCCTTCATCCTCAGGTACGGCAACAATGGGAAACAAAACTGCTAAACTGTCAACATCTGAATCTACACCTGTCAGAAACATTATGCACTGAAGACCAGAGCCTTAATCTCTGAAAACAAAGTAATATTGACCAGTACTTGTAGAAATTGTTGATACTACCCATTGTGCTTTCCAAGTCCTACAGAATACTGCAAGCCTCAAACCAAAATGAAGGTATTTCTCCCTTAAGGTCGGCAACGTGCAGATATATCAAAAAAAAAAAAAAGGAGGAAACAGGAAAACAAGATGGAAAGACAAATTCTTCGTTCCATAAACACAAAGATACACAGAGGGCACAAGTCTTGCATTCCTTCTTTGCCAGCAGTTCCAGTAACTGAAAAGCTGTTAGCTTTCTCTGTCATTTCCAACAGAAAATGGGGTCACATCTTCAATTCTAGAATGATACTTGCCTCTCATGACTAAAACATTAAAGAAAACCTGCCTCTAGGTCACAGAGGGGTTAGCCAAACAGAGGCTAATAAAAGGACTGAAAGAGGCAAAAGGTCTGCGGGAGTAACAAAGAGCCAAGACTATGCACCAGGTTCCCACAACGCAAAACACATTTTGGAATCTGAAACGTTAGCCTCTTAAGAGGCTCAATGAGGATTTCACAGGGCAAGACGCAGCCTGTGGCCCTAACGGAGCTAACGGGAAAGGAGGACCATTCCGGAGAGCTGCTGGAGCTGCCAGCACAGCTCAGAATCAAGAGGTTGAATCCAGCCCCAGACTCGAATTCGCTGAGGGCTAGGAGCTTAGAACAGACATGGGCTAAGGCTTCCCTTGATCCCCCAATCACTGCCCCAAAAGGGGTAAGGCCCGAAATTGGGAATTCTGCGTTTAGAGAGTGGCGGGTCGACCTTTCAAGCAGAGGAGTAAGGGCGAGGCCCCGCAGGCGCTGCTTCCTTGTTTGGGGGCCCCTTCCCGCCCCGAGGACTCGGACAGCCCGGGCCGCCAGGACACAGCAGCGGGGGCGCAGGAACCTGAGGCAGCTCTCTGGGCCAGGCCGGTGAGAAGCGATCCGGGGTCTAGGCGAGGCCTCTTTAGCTCCCTAGGTCCGCGGGGCAACGGACTCTGGGGGGCCACTTCCTTCACAGGACCAACCCCAGGCCTGCTTGGCCCCAGTGAGGTCGGCGGCCTCAATCCAGGCGACACTCACCGGCCCATCTCACGGCGCTCCCCGGGCTCCTCCCGCTGGTCCCGGAGCCGCCGCAACAGCGGCCGCCGCCATCCCCGGCCCCGGAGCCGCCCCACACCCAGCGCCCCCCCAGCCGGGCGCCCGGAGATGGCGTCAAGAGCGCCCCGCCCCCGGCGCGGAGAGATGACGTCAGGGCCCCTAGTCGGAGAGCGACGCCCAGGAGTACCCCGAAGGGGAGGGGGCTGGCTCCCCGCCTGTCACTCCCAGCGCCCCCTCTGGTGGGACAACGAACTCCTCTCCCTGGGGCCGGGTCACGTGAATAGGACTGGGCCCGGCCTCCACACCCTGACCCCACAAGGACCCAACAATCGCTTACTCCAGTCAATTCTGGGAGTTCCCACAGAAGCGTGGCCATCTGTGACCCGCGTCTCCTGGATCTCAGGAACTGACTTTGTGAAACTATCTTTTGGGAACCTCGGGGAACACTGAGGCGACCCAGGTCCGGGAGAGTATTGAGATTCCCCCTAGAGAGCCAGGATGGAGAGGGGAGCTCTTTAAGAGCTGAGAAATGCCTCTGAGGGGGACGAGAAATGGACCGGAACCAGGATCTAGGGGAAAGTGAAATTAGACTTTCAAGTCTGTGAAGAATGAGAGGATGGGGGTTAGTACAGTGGGAAGCAGCTTAGCGGGAAGAGGGCTTGACTACTAGATGAACTGTTTGGTCACCAATCATTGCCAATTAACTTGTCGACTTGATAGTAATATGAACATCTGATTAACTTAAGTGAAAAAAGGGAATTCCTTGGTGGCTCGATAGTTAGGATTCGTGGCTTTCACTGAGCAGGAAACTAAGATGCCGCATGCTGCAAAGCCCTGCAGTGTGGCCAAAATAGAAAAAAAAAAAAAAAAAAAAGGACACCAATTGATTTATGCTTTGATTACAACTATGTAAAAAAGTAGTTCTGCATACAGACAAAAGCTGAACAGAGGAAAAAAAAAATAACTGGAGAGACTGGATTCTGAGTAGATTTTGTTCCTTTTTAGTTTCTGCAAACTTTGTTCAGTAAATAATCACTGATTTTTGTTCGATTTTGAAAGTACTACTGGCTGGGCTCTTGCTATTAAGCCTTTGGAAAATCGTTCTACTACTTTAGACTTCAGTTTCCTTTTCTGTGAAATGAAGAGCTTGAACTGGGTGAAGCTGCTGCTACTAAGCCGCTTCTGTTGTGTCTGACTCTGTGCGACCCCATAGACGGCAGCCCACCAGGCTCCCCAGTTCCTGGGATCTCCAGGCAAGAACACTGGAATGGGTTACCATTCCCTTCTCCAATGCATGAAAGTGAAAAGTGAAAGTGAAGTCGCTCAGTTGTGTCCGACTCTTAGCGACCCCATGGACTGCAGCCTACCAGCCTCCTCCATCCATGGGATTTTCCAGGCAAGAGTACTGGAGTGGGTTGCCGTTGCCTTCTCCTGAACTGGGTAAAGGGGCCGGAGTAAAACATAGATAGGAGAGATCGTGAAACATTTTAAGTGAAAAAATAAGCGAAGATATACATTGTGAGATCATGTATTTATTTTAAACAACATATTATAATGTTACAGTTGCATGTATTTATGTATTTGTACAGAAGAGGAGTGGAAGGATATGTACCAACTAGTTAACACTGGCTATCTCAGGAGAGGAAAGTGGAACTGGGTGGTGGCCAAGAGGAACAAAAGAGACTTTTTGTTATTGTTTGGATTTTTAAAATGAGAATATTACCTTAGAAATATTAAATGAGCAAGTTAAAATACAAATAAGGTATATGATCTCTAACATTCTTTCTAGGAAACACTTAGGCCTCAAATTTGATATTTTCTCACCTGGGTGGGTCCAAAGAATTATCAAAATTATTGAACACTACACACACACACACATGCACATGTGCATGTGCACACACACACACACACACACACACACACCCCTACACCCAAGTGGGTAAAACATAGTGACACTACTGATTCGTAGCCATCTAAATCAGCAGAGAACTTTGCTTTGTGAATATTAATATTATACATAACAATTATTTTCTCAGTTTGGCCAAGAAGGAAGTCCTGTGGTTACTCAGGGACCCTGTATTAGTGCTAACTGGCAGAACGGTTTCTGGTTCATTTCTTTGCTCACAAAACTGGCATTGAAACTGCCAAGATAAAGACCTTTGGACCATCAAAGTGTATTCAACGATATCGTTTCTCCCAGATCAAGATATGCAATCAGAGACCTGGTTTTCAGGCAAAATTGATGCAAGCAAAATGTTTTTTGGCTGCCAGACATTAACATAATGACATGGTTCAAAGATATGTGTCTATTTTTGTTAAAGGATGTTCTGAATGGTGAAACGCTAGTGATTTCCTGGTTTGATGCTGCAGTCCCAAAAGGGTAGGTCATATCTGCTGTATCTTCTTCTAGAACTCTTTACTCCAAGCAAGCCTCATTTCTTTGGTTGTACATATTGATGGTTGTTGTTTAGTTGGTAAGTCGTATCTGGCTCTTTTGTGACCCTATATACTGTAGCTTGCCATGCACCTCTGCCCATGAGATTTCCCAGGTAGGGTACTGGAGTGGGTAGCCATTTCCTTTTCTAGCAGATCTTCCCGACCCAGAGATCCAACTCTCATCTCCTGCATTGGCAGGTGGATTCTCTACCACTGAGCCACCAGGGAAGGCCCACAGGCAGGGTAAGCTCAGACAACTATCCCAACTATTTGTGATGCTAAGGAATCAATCAGAGATAACTTTGGGATAAAAACTTGGGAAACCATGTTTGTCACAACAAGAGGAGTAGGTGGCTTTTTTTCATACCGTCTTGTCTTCCTGCTTATATGCTTTAGCATGCCAGGGTGTCGTTTTAGGAAAGGAACTTCTATCCTTAGATCCTATGGCAGAAATGACAACTAATCGTAAGCATATATTGAAATTATAGAATCCTTAGCAGATTTGACTTTTCCTAGAAACATGTTTGGAGAAGGCACTGGCACCCCACTCCAGTACTCTTGCCTGGAAAATCCCATGGATGGAGGAACCTGGTAGGCTGCAGTCCATGGGATCGAGAAGAGTCGGACACAACTGAGCGATTTCACTTTGACTTTTCACTTTCATGCATTGGAGAAGGAAATGGCAACCCACTCCAGTGTTTTTGCCTGGAGAATCCCAGGGACGGGGAAGCCTGGTGGACTGCTGTCTATGGGGTCGCACAGAGTCGGACACGACTGAAGCGACTTAGCAGCAGCAGCATCAGAAACATGTTGGTTCCTGATATTAGATTATTTGGGAAAGTTTTCTAATTGTTTCCAAATGTAGGAATGTGCAGTTTTCAGGCTTCTGTTTTATCTACTTCCCTGTGTTCTCATTTCCACATGCCTTTAATGTTATGCAATCTCTCCAGGTTCCAATGGGGATTTCCCTTCCAAATTCATTAACATTTTATTTAGAAGAAGGTCTTATAACTTCTCCATAAGTGACTATTATGTCCTCTGGGGAGGAGAATATCCCTCTGTTGTCTACTTCCTCAGACACTTGCCAGAGACTTTCACTTTTTGTCAAAAACTGTTGGCAGAACTCTCAAAAGTTGCATTAAAAACACTGATGATTAGAATAAACTGAAGGAGATCTAGCTCTTATTTGAATCACAAGCGTCGTATCTGGGGAACTGGTCCACAGAGAAGCAAGTGCATTCAGGCCAGTACTAAGCAGCCAGGAGTTCCTTACACAGGATTTGTTAAATAAATAAATGTGTGCGTGCTCAGTCGTGGCTGACTCTTTGCAACCCCATGTACTGTAGCCTGCCAGGCTCCTGAATAAATAAAGTAGATGTGGAAAAATTAGAGCCTCTGATAACTCTCTCTTTGGCTGAGAAACTTCTCAGCAAGGTGATTTGCGAGCTGCTGTGCCTTATGGTGGAGAAGGAAATGGCAACCCACTCCAGTGTTCTTGCCTGGAGAATCCCAGAGCCGGGGGAGCCTGGTGGGCTGCCGTCTATGGGGTCGCACAGAGTCGGACACAACTGAAGTGACTTAGCAGCAGTAGCAGTGCCTTATGGTGAAATCACATTCAGCTCTGCCTTCAAAGCTTATGCCCTTCGCAGACAACTTGCAGCTGGTTGTCAATCGCCTAGAATTCCTGGAAAAAAATTTTTTTAGAGTGAGAGAGCATAGCAAGCTGCCCCTCAAATTCCTGTGCACTCCATGCTGCCACCTCCGAGTCCCATGGCATATCTCATAAGACCTTACTTAGCAACTCTGGAATTTAAAGGAATGTTCCTGAATTGTGGGACTGATTATTACAGTGATCAAATTGTTTAAAAATTTTCAAACACTCTCCTGTATCTTGATTGTCTCAGTACAAATCATGGTTTTGTAAGATGTTAAACCGCCGGTGAAAACTGGGTCAAGGGGGTCCTCGGTTGTTCTGTATTACTTCTTACAAACCGCATGTTAACCTACAGTTATGTCAAAAACTTTAAGAAGAAGTTTCAGGCTTCCCTAGTGGCTCATTGGTAAAGAATCCGCCTGCCAGTGGCTCAGTGGTAAAGAATTTGCCTGCCACAAGTTGAGTCCCTGAGCTGGAACAATGCCATGTGACTACGCACCAAACTATTGAACCTGTGCTCTAGAGCCCAGGAGCCACAACCACTAAGCCCACGTGCTGCAACTACTGAAGCCTGTGAGCCCCTAGAACCCATGCTCAACAAGAGAAGTCACTGCAATGAGAAGCCCGTGCACCACAACTAGAGAGTAACCCTCAATTGCTGCAACTGGAGAAAAGCCCATGCAGCAACAAAGACCCAGCACAGCCAAAAATAAATAAATGACATTTGCTTTTTTAAAAATATATAAGGAGGTTTCCAGGGAATTCCCTGGTGGTCCAAGGGTTAGGACTCTGCACTTCCACTACAAGGGGCTCAGGTTCAATCCTTGCTCAGGGAACTAAGATTCCAAATATGGCCAAAAGAAAGAAAAACATTTCGTAAGGGTTAAGATACAATTTATGTCCAAATGACTGGACTTCTCTCCACCAAAGCACAGCGCTTTATCTAGCCAAGCCTTTTTTAGATATGTAATAGCTATTAAGTTTGAGCTCCTGGGCAAATTTTTCTGAAAGAGCTTCCTTAGCTTTTTTCAAACACACACAGAAGATGCTCTTTCTTCTATCAGGTGACAGCTTAAGTCATGTTGTACCCGTGAATATGAGTAGTAGCTGATTTCTGTTGTCTTCTTTCTGTAATTTATGTTGCCTTTTGCTCTTTCCTTATTCCAGGGGGTCACATGTGCCATGACCCCCTCAGTAAACTGAGAAACTGAGGATCTCTGATTATGAGAAGGGTTCAGGTGAAATCAGTAATGCACGTAAACACAGTTTTCTCAGTGCTGCATAAATAGTGCTATTTATTATTGAATTACTATAGTCTATTAGATTATGGTAGTGGAGAGGCAGATATTACGCAAACTTTCAAACTGATTTTTAGGCATTCTTTAACCAAATTTTGCAGAGGGTGTTTGGGCATTACTTATATAAGGAACCTATGGAAAGTATTCAAAACAAATGACATATAGAGAAATCCAGTGGTACTCATTATTATTATTGTGAACAAAGAGAATGACATTGATGGTATACACAGAACTTGTGAACTTTATCAACTGTCCTTTAATTCTGACAATCAGGGATACATATTGGTTTTTTCAGTTTTTTGTCTTAAATAAAAACATTATTTCACACTATTTTGTATATGGCCCTATTTATTAAAAAACTCCTCTTTGTCAGTTCATTTTCCTAAATGCATGCTTTGTGCTGCAGCAGAACAGGCCCAGAAAATAGGAAAGAGGTGACTATCTGGCCTCTGGGAAAGAGGAACAAGCTCGGATCAGAGCACATTACCTGATAAGACTACCCCTGGAGGCCATGGAGATCCTGGAACTGTACTGGGGACCTGCTGCTGGCTTACTTTAGCTTGTTCCAGGGCACAGAGTGAGACCTATTGAACTTGCATCATTTGTCAGGCTCAACAAAATTACAAGGCATTTCTGCCACCTAGCGAGGGCAGCACTGGGCTCTAACTTGTGTGCGTGCTCAGTTGTGTCTGGTTCTTTGTGACCGCATGGACTATAGCCCACCAGGATCCTCTATCCATGGAATTCTCCAGGCAAGAATACTGGAGTGGGTTGCCATTTCCTCCTCCAGGGGAATCTTCCTGACCCAGGGATTGAACCCACATCCCATGCATTGTCAGGCTGATTCTTTACCACTGAGCCACCTGGGAAGTTGGGACTGTGTCAAAAAGCACTGTCTCCACTTAGTAGAGAACTAGTCCTGCTTGACAAGAATATGTCAGCCCACAGAACCATTTTTAAAACCAACTAGTTGTCTTTCCCCACCCTGAGCTGTAAAGATGTAGTATAAGTGTGTAGAAAAGTTAGGAAGTACAGACAAAAAGAATCTGGAGATAAGAATTTTGGTATATTTCTTTCCGTCTGTGTATGTTTATCTGTATGCATCTCCGTGTCTGTATATATACTTCTATATACTGATAGAGACATAAAGGTTTGTGTGCGTGCATGCTTAGTTGCTAAGTTGTGTCTGATTCTTTGCGACGCCATGGACTATAGCCTGCCAGGCTTCTCTGTACACAGAATTCTCCAGGCAAGAATACTGGAGTGGGTTGCCATTCCCCTCTCCATGGGATCTTCCCAACCAGGGACTGAATCGGGTCTTCTGCATTGAAGGCAGATTCTTTACCAGCTGAGCCACCAGGGAAGCCCAAGCATACATTTTCCTAAATATAACTGGCCTAGTAATATGAAAGAATCTAATCCAACTTAGAAGTTTCAAATATTTGAACATCTTAATCATGACCACATACATAACTGAGGACTGATACTCAGCTGGGACACAGGGAGGTGGCCTCAGAAGTTGTTTTCAGGCTGGTGGACACTCTCATCATTCAGCATGTCCATTCTGATTGGACAGAGCCTTGTTGAATATGTTGACTATTACCTCTGATATAATTCAAAATACTTATCATAAAGTGAGATAATACTAATCAGAAAATAAAAATATTTTTTCTTGTGTTTATTTTCTTCTTCTTATTCTACTTGGTTCCCTCACCCTCGGATAAGGCTGCCTTATGATACAAACAGAGCATCTCTTTGTTGTTGCTAAACTATACATCTCTTAAAAATTATGCATTTTACATAACAGAGACAAGAAAAATGAAGAACTATGATTCAAAACTGAAATACTACTTAAAATCTTTTTGTTTCTTTCTTTGTAGGTATGCGTGTGACCAGATTTGTTCTGTTCTTCATTTTGCAGCTGATGTGTAAACTGAATATGAACACTCAAACTCAGGTTCTAGTGGAGCAGTACCTATAGAAATGGCTAAGAACTATGTGCGTGCATGCTCAGTCTGACTCTTTGCGGCCCCATGAACTATAGCCCGCCAGGCTCCTCCATGGGATTTCCCAGGCAAGAATACTGGAGTGGGTAGCCATTCCCTTCTCCAGGGGATCTTCCTTCCCCACCCAGGGATCAGACCCTCATTGGCAGGCAGGTTCTTTACCACTGTAATGTGCCATTTAAATCCAAACCAACCTTTATGGTGAGTACTTTCAGGAAGAGAGAACTGACTTAAAGCTAAGATTTTTATTGTGCACTAGATTTTTTTTTTTTAACTTAAGAATGTGGCTTCCAGAGTTGTTCTGGCAGGATTGTAAAAGGGTGACCTCTGCACCTTTTCTCCACCCACATACTTTTTCTAGCAGAGATGGACTTCTACAGTCAGATGACCCTTCTATTTAATAAGTTGTTAGCAATAGAGGAGAAAACAAAGATGAAGCTATCTAAAGTGTTATTCCCAGAAGCATATTTAGTTTTTAAAATCTCTTTATCTGAGATCTCTATCTGAGTATTATTTTACATTTTTAAAAAATCTACTATTTTTATATATTTTTAAAAATATTTATTTAGTTTTGGTTGTACTGGATTTTGGTTGCTGCTCACAGGCTTTCTCTAGTTGTGCTGCATGGGCATTTCATTGTGGTGGCTTCTATTGTTGGGGAGTACAGGCTCTAGGGTGTGCCAGCTTCTGTATTTGGGGCACATGGGTTTAGTAGTTGCGGATCACAGGTCCTGTTGCCCCATGGCATGTGAAATCTTCCCAGACTAGGGATTGAACCACATTCCATGAGCTGGCAGGCAGGTTCTCAGCCACTGGACCACCAGGGAAGTCCTATTTTGCATTTAAATAAAGAGCTCTTGGAATAAAATCTACAAGATCCAAAGGCACAAGGTGCCATCACTGAGCCTTGGTTCAGCGTTTGAGTTCAGTAGTAAAAGGACCCTTATTTTTTTTTTTTTTTCAGTTTTTTAGTTTTTTTTTTTTTAAATTTTAAAAACTTTAATTCTTACATGCATTCCCAAACATGAACCCCCCTCCCACCTCCCTCCCCATAACATCCTTCTGGGTCATCCCCATGCACCAGCCCCAAGCATGCTGCATCCTGCGTCAGACATAGACTGGCAATTCAATTCACATGATAGTATACATGTTAGAATGTCATTCTCCCAAATCATCCCACCCTCTCCCTCTCCCTCTGAGTCCAAAAGTCCGTTATACACATCTGTGTCTCTTTCCCTGTCTTGCATACAGGGTCGTCATTGCCATCTTCCTAAATTCCATATATATGTGTTAGTATACTGTATTGGTGTTTTTCTTTCTGGCTTACTTCACTCTGTATAATCGGCTCCAGATTCATCCATCTCATCAGAACTGATTCAAATGAATTCTTTTTTATGGCTGAGTAATACTCCATTGTGTATATGTACCACAGCTTTCTTATCCATTCATCTGCTGATGGACAGGACCCTTATTTAGATCCAGCATTTATTGACTGTGAGATTTCAGGCAAGTGACTTACCCTCACAAAGACTCAGTTGTCTGGACTGCAAGAAGGAGGGTAATAACATTTTAAGAATTATTAACAGATCTCAAAAGCATGTTGAGATGATTAAATGAGCTAATATGTATAAGGAATTTATATGCAGGGCCTGGCACAGAGCAAACATAATCAAGTTTTGCTTTTCATCCTCACATCATTATCACAGAGAATGGATTAAGCTTCCAAAAGGTGGTCATGAATTTTTTAACGGCAGGAGAAATTTCTCCTTAATGCCTTCAAACTGACAGCATGGACCATGTTGGACTGTGGTTAAAGGGCACACTTGTCTTTTCTGATGTTTTGCTTCCGATGGTTTCCTGAAAAGGGCTCTTTTACTCTTTTTTTTCTCTCCCAAAGAGTTATGTGGTTTGTTGAAAAAATGACATGTAAAAAAAATTAGACAATACAGAAAAGGACTAAGAAGAAGAAAAAGCCACATGAAATGCCACCAGGGTTGTGCCTAACAGCTCAGTATCTTCCTCCCTATTCTCTAGGTGAATTCATCCAACATTGTGGGGGTTTTTTATTTTTAAAAATTATTTATCTATTTGGCTGTGCTGGGTCTCAGTTGCACATGCGGTGTGTGGTAACTCGTTCCCTGACCAGTGGTCGAACCCAGGCCCCCTGCATTGGGAGTGTGATGTCTTAGCCATTTGACCTCGAGGGAAGTCCTCAACATTGTGGCTTTTACCCCCCTTTGTGGTGAGGAATTCAACATGCATATCACTAGCTAAGGTCTCTAGGCTGATATGAACGGCAAGCTGATGTATTTGCCTGCCTTCCTGATATCTCCTTGGATATTTCAGAGGCATCTCAAATTAACGTGTCCCAAAGTGCTCTTCCAAGAACCTACTCATTCTACAGTTAATGGTGATGCTATGCTAGGAACATGTCTTTCTTGACTCTTCCCTTTCTCTCAACCTGACTGTACCCTGAGCTAACATGGGATCATCTCTGGTCTGGATGATTGCAATACCCCCTTAACTGGTTTTTCTGCTTCTACCCCTTTTTCCCCATGAACTGATGTTCAGTGTTTTCTGCTTCTACTCCTTTTCCCCATGAACCAATGTTTGGAGATCTGGCTAGTACCTAGATCAGGTTGTATATCTCCTCTGCTTTTAAAAACCTCCAGTGACTTTTTAATGTCACTTAGGATAATAGGCACCAGCTTTCCTATGACCTAGGAGGCCGCCTACCTCTTTTCTCTGGCCTTATTCCCTCGGCTCTCTGCTTGTTTACTCTGCCTCAGCTACACTGGCCTCCCTGTGCTTCTTCAAACACACACCTGCTCCCTCCTCAGGACCTTTGTACTTGGGGACTCTGTGTTTTCCAGCTCTCTGCCTGGTCCCTCCCTCACTTCCTTCTGGTCTGTACTTGAATGTTCTCTTCTCTGGGAAGCCCTCCAAAGCTACCTTCTCTTCCCTCTTCACCACTTTATATTTTTTCTCTATTGCTCTCATCTCTGAGATCTAACACACTGTATCCTTCACTTAGTGATCTCGTCTGTCTCTCACCCTGTAACATCAGCTCCATGAGAACGGGGACTTTTCTCTGTTTTATTTGCTGTGGCATCCCCAGCTCTGTGCCTGGTTTATATTATGTGGTCAACAGATTTTTGTCAAATGAATGAATAAATCCAGAGGGGGCTTCCCTGGTGGCTCAGAGGTTAAAGCGTCTGCCTCCAATGTGGGAGAACCGGGTTCGATCCCTGGGTGGGGAAGATCCCCTGGAGAAGGAAATGGCAACCCACTCCAGTATTCTTGCCTGGAGAATCCCATGGACTGAGGAGCCTGGTGGGCTGCAGTCCACGGGGTCACAAAGAGTCAGACATGACTGAATGACTTGACTTTACTTACTTACTTTACCATGGCTAAAATATGAGAAACTTTCTTGTAGACATTGTTGTGTTTTAGTCGCTAAGTTGTGTCCGACTCTTTATGACCCCATGAACTTTAGCACAACCAGGCTTCCCTGTCCTTCACTGTCTCCCTGAGTTTGCTCAAACTCATGTCCATTGAGTAAGTGATGCCATCCAACCATCTCATCCTATGTTGCCCACTTCTCTTGCCCTCAGTCTTTCCCAGCATCAGGGTCTTTTCCAGTAAGTCAGCTCTTCGTATCAGGTGGCCAAAGTACTGGAGCTTCAACTTCAGCATCAGTTCTTCCAATGACATATCTATGCATATTGATATCTAGTTCTTAAATACTGGTGCGCCACAATGTCTGACCTCACAGGTACTCAAAACATAGTCATCGAAACAGGAAGAAGTATGTAGGCCAGAAAGTCTGCAGTTTGCTCTAACTGTTATTGACTTGCCCTAGACTCTAAGTTTCATGAGGGGCAAGAATCATGTCTCCTTGGCTTGCTGTTTCTCCCCCTACAACCCCCTCAGGGCTTCTAAGGGTACTTGGCATATAAAAGTGGTAGGCGATAAATAAATGGGTCATAAATTGAGATGCCAGTGTGATTCTTGCCTCAGGCTGAAGCCCCAGCAGACCTAGTCAATATTGGACTTTCTGAGGATGTCAAGAGAGGTACTCTTGACCAAAGTGGTGGAACTGTCACAGGACTGGTGATCTACTTGGGGCATCGCCAGATTAGCACCAGGGCCCTCACCTGTGTCATCTCTAGACCCTTGTCTCTCATCCCTTCCTCCTGAAAGGTCCAAATGGTTAGGGAAACTGAATCTGGAATGGGACTACAAATAGTGCTAGAATATATTTCTAAATGGGCTCTTGAATAGTAAAATGGTCTGTCCGAAGTTATGTTTTTGTTTTTGACCCCACCACGAGGCACGTGGGAATCTTAGTTCCTGGGCCAGGGATTGAACCTGCACGTCCTGCAGGGTAAGTTTAGAATCTTAACTGCTAAACTGCCAGGGAAGTCCACTGTCATGGTTTTTTTAAGGCCGGGGTGGGGGGCATATTTGCAATCATATTGCTGATATTTGCTGATATTGCTGATATTTGATGCATTTTTGTGATGAGTTCATGAGAAAATAGGGCTATAGTCTTTTATCTACCTCTTGACTATACCACAGTAGAGACTGCAAAGAACATTTTTAAGAGCTGGTCTATTTGAAGTGTTAATGTATAGTGATCTAGATTAGATCTGCTCAGTTTTTCTAGAATGAATGCAATTTTCTTTTATGTTGAAAATAGTATAAAAATCGCATTTATTTGTGTACATAATTCTGGAGAAGTAAAAAAAAACTTAAAGAACCATATACATTAGTTTTTTTTACTCTTTGTTCCTTCGGTATGAAGGAAACAAAGAGAAATTGTTTTGTTCTTTTCATCTCGTGAAGCTTTTCTGCCCCATGAAGTTTTCTTTTAAAAGATTTTATATTTCAGTCATAATTTAACTCTGGTTTTCCTTGTGAATTTATTTGCCTGAACCACTTTCTGTATTGCTCAGCTTCTACTCTTGGAATTCAAGTCCTCTGCTTTACAAATAAAATGAAGAAAGCTTTATTATAGAAAATGTAAATGTCAAAATTAGAGCAAATAATAAAATGAGCTTTCATGTGACCATCCCTCAGTTTCAATGTTTATCAATATTCTATTGCTCTTATTTCATCTACTTACCTCTTCCTAACACCTTTTTTGGAGACAAAAGGAATTTAATTTAAATCTCAAACATTATACTTGTAATTTTACCTGTAAATACTTCAGTTTATAACATATACCTTTTACTTTCATAATATGGAGCAATGTTATTATGATACCCAATATAATGAAATATAATTCTTTATTATCATAATACTCACTATCTCAAAACTGCATTTTTACACTTATTTTGTTGAAATCAAGATCCAAAGAGACCCACACATTGTATTTGGTTTATATGTCTCTCTCTTTTTTTCTTTTTTTGGCCACACCAGTGGGCATGCAGGATCTTAGTTTCCCAACCAGGGGATTAAACCCATGTACCTTGCAGGGGAAGCGTGGAGCCCTAACCAGTGGATCACCAGAGAATTCCTGGTTTTGGTTCGTCTTTTAAATCTTTTCATCTCTAATACTTCCTTCTCACGTCATCTTTCTTTTTTCTTGTCACTTATTTGTTGGAGAAAGAAACCTCTAATTTTCTTAAACTGAATCATCTTTCACAAGTAGCATCTTCACACTCAAAGATAACAGATTTTCCAATTCTTGTATGAGGCCATAGGAGATAGAAGATGTAAAACCCATCATTACTTCTAAAGCTAATTTCCCCAAGGCATAAAACAAAACAAACAAACATACACCCTTCACCTCAAGAAGGAAGCTTGACTGTGTAACTTAAGTTAATTTTAGGAACTACTTATTTGAGGCTTACTATGAACAAAATATGCACTTGGAACTCAAAACTAATTGCTTCCCAGTCATGTTTTTTCTTGCAGAATGACTCCTATAAGAAAAAATGATTTGCTTCCTTCACTGGTTCTTGTGAAATAGAGGGAATGCCGGTAGAAGTTGAAATTGCTTAATGTGCATGAAGGTTATTTCAATTGTTAAGACTATTCTGGGCTTCCTTGGTGGCTCAGGGGTAAAGAATCCACCTGCCAATGCAGGAGACATGGTTCAATCCATGATCCATGATCCATGAAGATCCCACATGCCACGGAACAGCTAAGCCTGGACGCCATAACTATTGAGCCTGTGCTCCAGAGCCTGGGAGCCTCAACTGCTGAGCCCGCATGTCACAATTACTGAAGCCTGCACACCAGAGAAGCCCCCACAGTGAAAAGCCTGAGCACCACATCTAGAGAGTAGCTCCCACTTGCCCCCCAACTAGAGAAAAGCCTTCGCAGCAATGAGCACCCAGGACAGCCAAACAAATAATACCTTAATTAACTAAAAACAAAATAAAACTTTTCCTCCATTAGTGAGAGAAGTTTATTAGTGGTTTACCAGAAGCACAGTGCATTCCTTTCTAGAAGCTAACAGCTTTCAAAGTGGATGTGAATCTCAAAGAAATAGTGAACACACAAAAAAAATGCTTTAAAACTACTATCAAAAAGAAAAATACTACCATACTAGATTATCCTGGCACATGTTTTGAAAAATTGTGCCTGTTTAGAGAGCACTTAAAGAATATAGCCAAACAAATGTGACCACAACTACCATTCACAAGATGCGGGAATTGTCCAGTTTTCCAGCCATGTTATATGCTGCACTCTCAAAAGTGATTACAGCTTACTGTCTTTGAGGCTGGGGTTTCTTTCTGGGGAGCTGTATTGTTGTGACTTTTAATTACTTTTAGAAATGAACAAGTGCAGACTCAACCCTCAAACTTCTCCTAAGTCAGAATATTCCTTAGTCCTGAACTGACTGTTTGGGAATCAGAGCTCCTGGGCACAGATTTAATACGGCCACCTGTGTGTAGGTCTGAAGTTTTCTCATTTACGATCCCTTCGATCTCTTAAACTTTATGGTTCTCTGCCTCTCCTCGGGCTAAGACACCTCATCCTGGCACTTCTTCAAGTCCTGGATCATCCTCTGGTGTGTGTGAGTGGCTTGGCAGAGTAATTTGGTGTTTCCTGAACTGGGTACCAGGAGCTGGCTGCCCCAGTTACTGTAGATGTTCCAATACTTCGTGGACTGCTCAGACTAATTTTAAAGCATCTCGTAGGACTGACTGATTTTAGAGGAACAAGGATGGTGCTTACACTTAAAGGAAAACCAAACCATTTTATTGTGAATTCTTCCAGGCAAATGATGGTGCCCATATTAAGGAAATAAAATTACTTGAGTAGGACAAAAATGAGTCAGAAGCCCTGCTCTGTTTCTGGATGGTATGTCCGTCTCTGGTGGTCTCAGTTTTTTTTTTTTCTTCCAGTTTTACTGATGTATAATTACACAACACTCTATAAGAATAAGGCATATAGCATAATGATTTGACTTATATATGTTATGAAGTGATAATCTTAATAAGTTTAGTGAACATTGATCATCTCATATAGGTATAAAATTAAATTGTTTTTCTTGTGAGGAGAACCCTTAGGGTTTTTTTGTCTTTCTGCTGCTGCTGCTCAGTTGTTTCAGTCGTGTCCAACTCTGTGCGACCCCATAGACGGCAGCCCACCAGGCTCCCCTGTCCCTGGGATTCTCCAGGCAAGAACGCTGGAGTGGGTTGCCATTTCCTTCTCCAATGCATGAAAGTGAAAAGTGAAAGTGAAGTCGCTCAGTCGTGTCCGACTCTTAGCGACCCCATCATGGACTGCAGCCTACCAGGCTCCTCCATCCATGGGAGTTTCCAGGCAAGAGTACTGGAGTGGGGTGCCAATGCCTTCTCCATTTATTGTCTTAGCCACTTTCATTATCATGTTAGGAGGTTAGAGTTGGCTGTTGGAATATTAATTTTTACATCATTTCTGGTTTCTGTCATAACTGTAGGATTGACTCCTAACACTTTTTCTCAGGACAGTAGAAACTGTGATTAGGCACCCTTAAAAGAATTGTAAAGAAATACTTTTTGTGCAAACATTACATAAACATCAGAGGGACTAATTTTACTCCACTTTGAGGCTTATTTATAGATTCGGGTGACTCAAACGATAGCAAAACAGGCCAGTAGAGCTGCTTCTTTGACTCATGTCAGTGTATCTTCTCTGGGATTGCCTCCCCTCTTCACTCTCCTTTCTAGGCTGAGGTCTCTGGCAAGTGCAGGAGCAGAAAGAGTTCCTTATGAAAGACTGACCACCTTTCTGTAAAGAGGGCTTTCCCCATGCGCTGCAAGGTCATGTGGTTTCAGCTGCTGATACTGAATCAAATCCTGCTGATACTTACAAATCTGCTGCATCTAAGCCCAAGAGAATGGGTCCCTTTCTAGTCCCATGGATTCTATCAGACATGCCATGTCTTCCAGAAGCTATCTTTTCACTGCTCAAGCACCTAGTGACCTCTCATATTTCTGCTTCTTTTGGAACTAGAACTTATCTACTGAGTAGTAATATCACTGATATTTTTCTGGATTAAAAACAACCACCTGATTCCCTCAATGAGATTGTAATTATCTGCAGGGTAGGGACTGTCTCTTTGGCAGTGTCGATTACAAATTCTATGCACCCAGGTCAGTGTGTTGTAGTGGAAAGTCTCAGGAAGTACGTTAATTGAATGGTTACTGTATGGACTGAAAGATACATCCAAGGTTGGAAGATCTAGATTTGAATCTGATCTCTGTTTCATGAAGGTATGACAAATCATTTAACTTTCATGAGTTTCTGTTTCCTTATATCTAAAATAGGGATGGTAATATTTATCCTAAAGGCAGCTACTATCTATTGTGCCCTTATATCTACTGGCACTTTGTGCCAGTTGCTGTTTCTAAGTACTTTAAATGTATCTGCTCATTTGATGATCACACCAGCCTTAAGATGCTGATGCTATTATTTGGGGGATGTGTGTGGAGCCCCTTGGCACACAGGATCTTAGTTCCCCTACCAGGGATGGAACTCACACCCCCTGCCGTGGAAGTGTGAAGTCTTAACCACTGGACCGCCAATTAAATCCCAAGATGTTGGTGCTGCTATTAATTCCATCTTACAGATGGATACACTGAGGTTCAGAAATGCTCAGAGATGTTAGGTAACTTGTTGCAGGCCACACAATAAAGAGAGGAAGAGCAAAAAAAAAAAAAAAAAAAAAAGAGAGAGAGAGGAAGAGCAAATTTAAATCCAGGCAGTCTATCACCAGAAAACAACCTTTTTTTTTTAACACTTTAAAAAATAATACTTTAAATTAATTTTTATTGGCTGTGCTGAGTCTTCATTGCTGTGCAGGCTTTTCTCTAGTTGCGGCATGTGGGGGCTACTTTCAGGATGTCATGCTCAGGCTTCTCATTGTGGTGGCTCCTCTTGCTGCAAAGCACAGGCTCCAGGGTGCAGGCTTCAGTAATTGAAGCTTCCAGGCTCTAGAGCAAAAGCTCAGTTGTGGCACAGGAGCTTTGTTGCTCCGTGACATGTGGGATCTTCCCAGCTCAGGGATCAGATCTGTATCTCCTGCACTGGTGGGCGGATTCTTTACCACTGAGCCACTAGAGAAGCCTGAAAACAACACTTTTAACTACTATGTCATTGTGTTTGCAGAATTTACCAGCTCATGGTGGGTGAGGAGCAAATGTATCCATATATGTGAAAATATTTTTGTAAATTGTAAGACAACACACAGGGGCTTCCCTGGTGGCTTAGCGGTGAAGAATCCTTCTGCCAATGCAGGGTACATGAGTTCCATCTCTGATCCAGGAATATCCCACATGCTGTGTGGAGCCCTAGAGTCCGTGCTCAGCAACAAGAGAAGCCAGCGTGACGACAAGCCCGCACACTGCAACTACAGTATAGCCCTGACTGACCACAACTAGAAAAAACCTGAGTGCAGCAATGAAGACCTAGCGCAGCCAAAAATAAATAAATTAATTTAAAACATTTTTTTGATCGTTAAAAAAAAAGATCTCCCACCCAACTGTTATATATTCCTAGAAGTTTATTGAATCCTTTCTGGCTATGGCTGTTTTAAAATCAAAAATCTCCTTTAGTATTTGGATCCATAAAAACTGCATTATCTTATAAGACTTTTTCCCCTGAAAATGTGAGGGGAAAAAAAAGTCTTTTTTTCCAAATAAAAACACAATATGCTTTTTGAAAAAAATATAATAAAGATAATAAAAGTCCTCTATAATCCCACCATCCAAAGATAATCATTTTTACATTTTAGTTGTATCCTTCAACTTCTCTGCACATACACACTTTTTTTGCTTCCCTGGTGACTCAGATGGTAAAGAATCTGTCTGCAATGTGGGAGTCCCGGGTTCAATCCCTGGGTCAGAGAGATCCCCTAGAGAAGGAAATGGCAACTCACTCCAGCAGTCTTGCCTAGACAGAGGAGCCTGGTGGGCTACAGTCTATGGGGTGGAAAAGAGTCGGACAGGACTGAGTGACTAACATTTTCACTTTTTTCACTTCATACTTTTTACAAGCTCATTTGATAATACCATTTTGTAATGTTTTTGAAAACCTGCCATACCATGCTCATAAAGATAGAGTTGGAGCTCCAGTTTTATCAGTAGCATGATATTCCACTTTATTGATTTGCTGTAATTTATTTATCTGAAATTTGAGATTATATTTGAATAGGTGGGGAATAAGTCCTCCCAATCTTTAATAGCTAGCCACGGAGACCAAAGATCTCAGGAAAATAATCATGCTATATGTTAGGTCAATTGCTTTTAATTTTCAGTTGCATTAGGGGAGGAGTTTGGTAATTATAAAGATCAATATAAGTAAAAAAATGTACATGAAGGGGGTTTACTTTTATAATGTCTGTCATTTTCTCTTTAATGTTATACCACTTGGCATGGTAGAAGCTCCTTCCTGTTTCTTAAGAAGCTAGTTTAACTTTCCTTTTGTGGTTTACAATGGGAAACACTTAAATTCAATTTCTAAGCAAATTTTTGTGACTTGCAAACTGTTTTGGGTAACTGTTTTGCAACCTACAAACTCCTTACTTTCATGGGCGCTGCATGTTGTACTTTAGCACGTGTTCATGCAATGAAACAGTGAAATCTATGTTACGGCATGATTATGGTTTCTAGTTTTACACTTTGCTTCCTCCCCTGCGGCCCAGTGGTAAAAGAACCTGCCTGCAATGTAGGAGACTCCGGTTCGATCCCTGGGTGGAGAAGATCCCCTAGAGTAGGAAATGGCTACCCACTCCAGTATTCTTGCCTGGAAAATTCCATGGACAGAGAAGCCTGGTGGACTACAGTCCATAAGGTCCCAAAGAGTTGGACAGGACTGAGCTGCTGAGTTTACACTTTACCTCCCCTGTGATCAAGAGCTGCGCTGTGCATGAAGGGGGTATGAGGCAACTGAATTCCATAAGCATTCTGCTCCCCAAATCATTTGCTCTCGGTTTATAGCACTCTGAGTGTCGGGGAGGGTGAGTGGGTGTGTACCAAAGAGAGGAACCCCAGTGGGGGAGGGGAGAGGGAGGGTCGTTTAGCAAGTTTCAACTTCTCTGAGCCTCAGTCTCTTTGTTGGTAAAACTAAGTTCCTTACGCTTGTCTAGTCTGACTCAGGAGGTTGTCTCAAGGGTCAAATTAGATTATATATGAAGATGGGATATCAATATTTAATAATAAAAAGTGATAATTACTATTATTAGGCCCTTGGCCTCCTTTCTTTACAGCTACTTGGCATGCCCCAGTAGCTCAAGAATGAAATTGCACAGGCGGGGCTGCTCAATTCAGTTTTTGTTAACTGTTTTGAAATTCCCTGCATGAAAATGGCTAAGAACAAAAAGTAGGACCTCCTGCCTGTGACAGGTCCTAAACTCAAGATTTGTGGTTAGTTCTGTTCTCTTTGTCATCTAGCTAGGTGCTCTGCTTTATTCACTTTCAGGACTACTTGTTGCCATTTCATATGAAGGAATAGTAGATCACCTTTTCTTTGAAAGGGCAATGATATCTTGGCTCCTTTTATGTTCACATGGAAAATATTCGTGTCAGGTGTTGGTGATTATTTATCAAGCCAAGACCTGTATGGTTGGGCTGTCTTCAGCTTAGGTCATTGGTACATGGAGTTACAGTTGGAAAGCCCATTCTGGAATGGTTTTAGCTACCACTAGTACAAATCTTTTCCATGGGAATGGTCTTGATCCCTGTCTCCTGTACAATGTCATGAACCTCCGTCCATAGTACATCAGGCACTCTATCTATCAGATCTAGTTCCTTAAATCTATTTCTCACTTCCACTGTATAATCATAAGGGATTTGATTTAGGTCATACCTGAATGGTCTATTGGTTTTCCCTACTTTCTTCAATTTAAGTCTGAATTTGGCAATAAGGAGTTCATGAGCTGAGCCATAGTCAGCTCCCGGTCTTGTTTTTGCTAACTGTATAGAGCTTCTCCATCTTTGGCTGCAAAGAAGATAATCAATCTGATTTCAGTGTTAACCATCTGGTGATGCCCATGTGTAGAGTCTTCTCTTGTGTTGTTGGAAGAGGGTGTTTGCTATGACCAGTGTGTTCTTTTGGCAAAACACTATTAGCCTTTGCCCTGCTTCATTCTGTATTCCAAGGCCAAATTTGCCTGTTACTCCAGGTGTTTCTTGACTTCCTACTTTTGCATTCCAGTCCCCTATAATGAAAAGGACATCTTTTGGGGGCATTAGTTCTAAAAGGTCTTATAGGTCTTCGTAGAACCCTTCAACTTCAGCTTCTTCAGCATTACTGATTGGGGCATAGACTTGGATTACTGTGATATTGAATGGTTTGCCTTGGAAACGAACAGAGATCATTATGTCATTTTTGAGATTGCATCCAAGTACTGCATTTCAGACTCTTTTGTTGACCATGATGGTTACTCCATTTCTTCTAAGGGATTCCTGCCCACAGTAGTAGATATAATGGTCATCTGAGTTAAATTCACCCATTCCAGTCCATTTGAGTTCGCTGATTCCTAGAATGTAGACGTTCACTCTTGCCATCTCCTGTTTGACCACCTCCAATTTGCCTTGATTCATGGACCTAACATTCCAAGTTCCTATGCAATATTGCTCTTTACAGCATCGGATCTTGCTTCTATCACCAGTCACATCCACAGCTGGGTATTGTTTTTGCTTTGGCTCCATCCCTTCAGTCTTTCTAGAGTTATTTCTCCACTGATCTCCAGTAGCATATTGGGCACCTACTGACCTGGGGAGTTCCTCTTTCAGTATCCTATCATTTTGCCTTTTCATACTGTTCATGGGGTTCTCAAGGCAAGAATACTGAAGGGGTTTGCCATTCCCTTCTCCAGTGGACCATGCTCTGTCAGACCTCTACACCATGACCTGCCTGTCTTGGGTGGCCCCACACGGCATGGCTTAGTTTCACTGAGTTAGACAAGGCTGTGGTCCATGTGATTACATTGACTAGTTTTCTGTGATTATGGTTTCAGTGATGCCCTCTCAAAACACCTACCGTCTTACTTGGGTTTTCTTACCTTGGACTTGGGGTATCTCTTCACGGCTGTTCCAGCAAAGCACAGCCGCTACTGTGTGGATCACAATAAACTGTGGAAAATTCTGAAAGAGATGGGAATACCAGACCACTTGACCTGCCTCTTGAGAAACCTATATGCAGGTCAGGAAGCAACAGTTAGAACTGGACATGGAACAACAGACTGGTTCCAAATAGGAAAAGGAGTACATCAAGGCTGTATATTGTCACCCTGCTTATTTAACTTATATGCAGAGTACATCATGAGAAACTCTGGGCTGGAAGAAACACAAGCTGGAATCAAGATTGCCGGGAGAAATATCAATAACCTCAGACATGCAAATGACATCACCCTTATGGCAGAAGGTGAAAAGGAACTAAAAAGCTCTTGATGAAAGTGAAAGAGGAGAGTGAAAAGGTTGGCTTAATGCTCAACATTCAGAAAATGAAGATCGTGGCATCCGGTCCCATCACTTCATGGGAAATAGATGGGGAAACAGCGGAAACAGTGTCAGACTTTATTTTTGGGGGCTCCAAAATCACTGCAGATGTTGATTGCAGCCATGAAATTAAAAGACACTTACTCCTTGGAAGGAAAGTTATGACCAACCTAGACAACATATTAAAAAGCAGAGACATGACTTTGCCAACAAATGTCCATCTAGTCAAGGCTATGGTTTTTCCGGTGGTCATGTATGGATGTGAGAGTTGGACTGTGAAGAAAGCTGAGCACCAAAGAAGTGATGCTTTTGAACTGTGGTGTTGGAGAAGACTCTTGAAGTCCCTTGGACTGCAAGGAGATCCAACCAGTCCATTCTAAGGGAGATCAGCCCTGGGTGTTCTTTGGAAGGAATGATGTTAAAGCTGAAACTCTGGTACTTTGACCACCTCATGCGAAAAGTTGACTCATTGGAAAAGACTGATGCTGGGAGGGATTGGGAGCAGGAAGAGAAGGGGACGACAGAGGATGAGATGGCTGGATGGCATCACTGACTCCACGGACGTGAGTCTGAGTGAACTCCAGGAATTGGTGATGGACAGGGAGGCCTGGGGTGCTGCAATTCATGGGGTCACGGAGTCGGACACAACTGAGCGACTGAACTGAACACAAATTTTCTCTTTTTACAATGAGGAAACTGAGACCCAGAGAATCTAAATGTCTTGTTCAATGCCAAAGGTTGACAGGTGATAGTGTGCTTGAAATCCATTCTTCTGTGACATCCTCTATTTTTATAAAATGTGTTGCAAAGATGACATAAAACTTCAGAATCCAAGACTACTTGGAGCATGATCCTAAAGTTAACCTACACAGAAAGCTAAGGTCTGAAAAGTGATAGGTAAGAATTTGGGGTTCTGGTGGATCAGGACCAGCTCGGCCAGGCTCAGTATTCTCCGCCTCTACCTGCTTCTCCTCCCCATTTCCTCCGCTACCTTGCTAGCCCCACCCTTTTCAGGTGGCCCCGCCACTTCCTGGCAGCCCAGCTCCCACCCCACCGCAGGCGGAACCAATGTTCGTGGGCTCTGGGGTCCACCGGATCTTTCTCGCTCAGACTCTCCGCAGCGGTGACTCGGCAGCGGCGTCTCGCGTCATCAGTGACAGCCCCGATTCTTGCTACGCTTTGCGTCGCTCTTCCAGGAGCAGTCACCTCCTCCTTGGCAAATAGTCCTCGGTGGGGTCCGAATTCTTGGATAATAGGAGAGGGGAAGCAAGAGAAGTTGCAGTCTGGGAACGCGGGACCGACAAGCAGAGAGAGATAGGGCCCTAAGTTTCTGTGATAGTGTGCAAAGTTAGTTAAAAACTCCTTCCCACCTAAGATCCCTCCGCCTGCAGTAGCGGTGGTGAGGCCGAGGGAGCCGCCATTTTGGATGTTCGGTTCCTGCTGCCACTGCTGCCACCGCCCCCGGAGCTGCTGGTTTCATTCGAGGTTTCGGGCCGGTGAGTGTCAGTCGCGGCGCGAAGAGAATACTTCTTGTTTTACTCTTTGCCTGCCGGGAGCTCTCGGCCGGAAGTTTCCTGTCTATCCCAGGGGTCCGGTCCCAGATCGTGGAGGGTGAGAAGAGAGGACAGAGACTGGGCCAGGAGGGGCCGGGAGCACAAGGGTTGTTCATACTTCTTGAGGGCCAGCCCCGAGGCCTCAGACCCGGAGGCTCCGCACGCGGCTGCGTCTGTGTTATGGCGTTGCCCGGCCGGTACGGGCCTCCTTGCACCCATTGACTTTCTCAGGCTGCACTCCTCCTTTGAGGACTCATTGAGAGAGCCTGGGGTTAGCGGGGCGGGTCCCACCTCCGCGTGTCTTCTGTTTGCCACGTATCAGTGTTCTTGTATCTTGCATCCTAGTCAGGTCTTTCGTGAAACTCTCTTCTGTATTTCCAAATGCTCGGTTAGTTAATCGTTGTCTGCATCCGCATTGCCGTTCTCTTTGAACTGGACGTCGGCCTCGCCTCTCTCTAACCTTCCAACCAACTTCTTTCCCAATTTTCTGGGGTTCCCCCCGTCTTTTTCTTAAACTCACCTGTGAATGCATTGGTTACCCTTCTCTCAAAGTCCTAATCCTGCAGGCATCAGTTATTAATAATTCTCCCGATTTTCTTGGCGGCTTGACAGAGTCGGGACCGTTGGTTGTGTTTCTCAGTTAGGGTTTGGTGTAGGAGATTCGTCGAACCACTCGCTCAAGAGTGTGCTTCAACAGTACGTGTTTATAAAGCTGAGTAAAGGGTTTTTGGGGGGAAGGTGGTAGGAAGAGGCTGTCAAATATTTTCTCATTTGTATTTTCTCATCCCTTCTTGGGCTGAACACGTAGCTTCTGGGTACTTTTGGACACTTAACATATTTTTCTTAATGCTGTGTATCCCTGCCCAGGGCAGTCTGCCTCTGAAAAAGGATCTTAGTCTGACATTGGTAGAAGGGAAAGTAACCTTTTTTAGATACTGTAGGGATTAGTTAACAGAAGAGAGGAGTGAAGATTTCTTAGTGATTTTAACTTTCAAGTGGTTTGTACAGTAGTGTTCTTCGCTGATTAACTCCGGAAAAATACTTGGATTGACTTCTTGTATGTTATTTTTCTGGGGATAGTTGAATTTTAGATATTCACTTTTACTGTTCCCCATAATGCTTATCATACTGTATATGCTTTAACCTTTGCTTTAAAAATATAGACTCTCCAGACCCATAATTTCACCACTTTCATTCTATTCTTGAGGTATGTTTGCAGTATAGTATACTTGAATAAAAAGCATTTCACTGTAATTCACTGATTATTTCCTATAATTCAAGTTAGATGAGTGTGACTGAGTCACCTCTGTTTCACCTCAGCCTGGGTTTTCACATCTGCAAAAGAGAGATGTAAATTATTTGAGATGGTACCCTAGTGACTGCTGAAACTTAAATTTATAACTTGAACTTGACCAAATCTTTCAATACTTGAAATCCTAATTCCTGTATAAGTGCATTATTCTTATCAGGTTATTATCAGGTAGATAAATTCCTGTACTAGTCAAGAATGTTTCATTGTAAATAGTGTTCTTGGTATTTGTTTTCAGGAGACTTTCCAAAAATGTTTTATTTACTGTTTGTATATTTACTTTAAAGCCATGGAGTCTCATTTTGGTTTAAAGGGCTGTCTAACAAGATAAATGGAATCCTCACTCATATATGTGGGCTTCCCTGGTGCTCAGATGGTCAAGAATCTGCCCGCCATTCGGGAGACCTGGGTTCGATCCCTGGGTTGGGAAGATTCCTTGGAGGAGGAAATGGCAACCCACTCCAGTATTCTTGCCTTGGAGAATCCCCATGGGCAGAGGAGCCTGGTGGGTTGCAAAGAGTTGGACACGACTGAGTGACTAAACACAGCAGCACTCATATACTGAGTATACCCTTGTAGTTGCTACTGAAATGTTCATTTCTGAGTTACACTATCAAATACTCCCAATATTAAATATTGGGAGAGCTATCAGATGGGTGTTAACTTAGTTCATTTCAGGGTATTAAGTACTGCTATTTAAACGTCATTCATTCTTGGGTAGTTTGCATGCAGTTGGAGAAAGCATCCTTTTGCCTTGCAAATGATAAGTGTTTATTTTAGTGCACTTTCGAGTGATCATACTTGAATGTCTACTTGGTCTAAGGGATTGTTGGGGTTCCATACTTGAAATAAACATTGTTTAGGAAACCTTAATTTCTTTTGGAGCAGTTGCTTGTTCTTTGATTTGTTTCACTGACAGCAGTTCTAGATTTGAAGATGAATTTTAGAGTGAAAATATAAAGTACGAAAATTGTCAGCAATGTTTTGGTGATATTTCATCATACTATTTATTTTTAAAAGTGGTCTTGAGTCGAGATTAGTCGTGTGCAAAAACAAAAACTTATGTTTTTATGTGATTAGTAATAATACTATGCAGATTGAAAAAGTTGAAGGAATATTTTCCAAAAGATTATTTTTAATTAAAAAAATGGAATTGGGAAAACACATACCAAAACAGATTATCAAAATGCTTAATCTCCTTATTCGCATTTGATGAGGATTTAAAAATTTTGTGTATACAGCATGATGTAATTGATATCAAAACTTTAAAACTAATTTGGATTCAGCTTCAGAAAGTGTAAAACTATTACCTTTTTTCAACCTGCAGCAACTTGTTTTATCTGTTTTAGGTGCTTGTCTTTCAGTCTTCCTTTATGAATTGTTTCCAGTTCTTGATTTTGACTTTCATCCTTTTGTTACTTGTTCAGTTTCTTTCATGCAGGATGATGTTACAGTTGCTATGTGTTTGTTGCTCAGTAGTGTTCGACTGTTTGCTACCCCATCAACTAGCCCGCCAGGCTCCTCTGTCTGTGGAATTCTCCAGGCAAGAATACTGGAGTGGGTAACCATTCCCTTCTCCAGGGGATCTTCCCGACCCAGGGACCAAACCCAAGTCTCCTGCATTGCAGGCGAATTCTTTACCACCTGAGCCACCAGGGAAGCCCATTAAAGTAGTAAGCAGTTTTAAAATTAAGAGAACGTATAGATTTATGTAAGCGCTTGTATTTGTTGGCTTACAGGTTTTGAAAGTCATTTTTGGCAAAAAGTATTAGGATTCTTTCATTTGCCTTTTTGTATAGAAAATTTTGTTTCAGTAAAGGCATCATTTCTGCATTTAAAGTACATAAATAAGGTTTTTCTTCACTGAAGGAGTCATTGAAAATACTTAATTTGCTATGAATTCTGGTCACTAGAACAATCTCTTGTCAGAGTTTGAAGGGTCCAGAAGTGGAAGAAAAAAAAACCCCCACACTTGCCAAACTTGTTGAGTCAGTATTAACTAACACTTTTGTACAAAAAGGGCAAAGGTTAGGATAATATGATTAAAATGAGAAATGCTTTTTTACTAGGTACTTTGAAGTTTAGCCTTTTTTGGTGGGGTTTTGTTTTGAACTACTCAAACTATTGGAGAAGAAAATTAATGAGTTATAAATGTTGCCAGTGAAAAACAGGCTTAGAAAGAAAAAGGATTTTTTTTAAAAGATGAAGAAAACATATGTGACCTTTGTACTTTATTAATAATTAAAGACATCTTAAAGGCAAGTAGTTTTCACCCCCCTTTCTTTGTTGTTACAGTGCACCAGTCACAGTGTAACCTGATAATCCGTTGCTTTGCTCACTCCAGTTTGCATGTGTAGCTGATTGTGTTGGGCTGAGCATCCTAGGCTGTGCAGCTTGTCTGGCTTTGAGATTAATGTTATAGATTCTTAGAAAGAGCAAATATGAGAAGGACATGTACTTATTAATCTTTGGAGATGTAAAACATTTGTAGTCTCCTTGTCAATGTTTGGGTTAAAATTAAGACTGTCACAGCACAGATGGTGTACACTATTTGATCACAAGATTTAACTTTTGTAAATCATCACAGTACAACTCAAAAGAAGTTCCACTAGTGTTTTTACATCTCAGTTTAGTTTTTGCTTGCTAAACCTCACTCTTGGGAAATTGTTCAGTTTCAAGCTAAAGAGAAGAAGGGAAGTTAATTTTTTAAATTCCTTTCTAAAGTCTACACAAGAGATTCCTTTCCCACTTTTTGAAATTTTTGAAAACGTGATACTTTTAAAATATGGTGAAAATACTGGTTTGAGATGGATGGGGAAACTAATGAAGAAACAGGTACACTGTGTAGAGTTAATTGAATCTTTGTAGTTATTGTTAGGGCTTTTGGGGTCTGAATATTGAAGGAAAACTATTGTAAGAAGAAAGAGCCTTGGGATTTCCCTAGTGGACCAGTGGTTAAGACTCTTTGATTGCACTGCAGGAGGCTTGGGTCCAGTCCCTTGTTGGGGAACCAAGATCCTGGATGCGTCATGGTGTGGCCAAAAAAAACCACAAAAAACCAAGAAACAAAAGAAGAAGGAAGAGCCTCTTTTTCTGATAGTCGCTCAGTTGTGACTCTTTGCCACACCATGGACTGAAACCTGTCAGGCTCCTCTGTCCATGGAATTAATTTTCCAGGCAAGAATACTGGAGTGAGCTGCCATTTCCTACTCCAGGGAATCTTCCTGACGAAGGGATTGAACTTGTGTCTGTTTTGTCTTCTCTGTTGGCAGGTGGGTTCTTTACCAGTGAGCCACCTGGGACTCCTTTCTGTTTGTTAGTATTCAATCAATGTATGTGACCTTTAAAAATGTGTATTTCTGTCAGTGAAGGCATGGGCACTGTATTTTCTTTAGAAGCTTTACACGGTGAAAGTTTAATAAATGGCGTTCATTATTTAAGAAAGTAGAATGAGGAAGTTGCTTATAATTTGACTCTACTATCATTTGGTTGTGTTATTTTATTTACGCACACTGAACTTTTGTTGTTCCTTGAATACTTAAGTGTTCTTTCATTCATTATACCTGTTCTGCTTATACCTGGAATGCTTTTCTTTCTCCTTTCCAACTAGTGAATCTATTTTTTCTTCCTCTCTACCCCAGGCAAAGGATTGTAGTTGGGTGTTTTTTTTTTTTTTTTTTTTAATGTTTGTGGAATTGTTTACTTGTTCTGATCTTCAAAGGACAAGAACCATCTAATTTATGGCATCCCTGGTACATATCACATGTGTGCATGCAGAGTCCTTCAGCCGAGTCCGACTCTGTGACCCCATGGACTGCAGCCTGCCAGGCTCCTCTGTCCTTGGGATTCTCCAGGCAGGAATACTGGAGTGGGTTGCCATGCCCTTCCTTCAGGGGATCTTCCCCACCCAGGGGTCAGACTCAAGTCTCTTGTGTCTCCTCTGTAGCAGGCAGATTCTTTATCCACTGAGCCACATGGGAAGCTCATAGGAGTTTACTGCAGGTCATTTACTTGTGACTGATAGAGTTGATGTTATTGAAATTTATTTTCAGATTTAGAATATATACAAAACCTTATCTGTGTGTCTTTGGAAATATTATTTAGATATTTAATTCCAAAATGGATATTTTCCTTTTCTACTTGTAATTTACTCAGACCCTTTGTTATGCCGAAATTTCAAGTGACAGCAAAGAAATTTGCTCTGCCTGCCATCTTTTTTCTTTCTTTTGAATACCTGTTATGTAATTCATTATGCTCAGGGGGCTAATAGTAAGCTGAGAACTTCAGTCTTTTTCCTCAAAATGGGAATATGTTGATAGTTTAGTGATTTCTTATTGACTTTCCTACTGTTTTTGAAGACTCTACTTTAACAGTGCTGAGGCGTTTTTTAAAAAGTTCTTAATCTGTTTAGAAAACAATAGATGTCCACTGTAATAAATTAAAAAAAAACTAAAGACACACTTGAGAAAAGAACTGTTCATTTCCCCAACCGCTTTGTTACTACTCCCCAACCGTTTTACCGGGTTTTGAGTATACTTCAGTATCTCTCCCTGCTTGGTTCAGTACTGTATATACATCAGTGCACATACATGGGGTGCTTCGCTTTTGCGAAGGGGCGATCATACTTTTTATGTTACTCTGTAACTGAAACTTTTCTCAACACATCACGGTCAGTAAGTGTGATGCTACCTTGTTTTTAGAGGGGTGGGATGGAAGGGTGGGAGGGAGGCTCAAGAGGGAGGAGGTACATGTGTACTCACAGTTGAGTCATGCTGTTTTACAGCAGAAGCCAACATGGCATTGCGAGTATCTTCCAGTTAAGAAAAGGAAACCCTATTATGTCTCACAGTGTGGATGTACTCTACATAGTTTTCTCATTTTCTTGTATACATTTAGGCTGTTTCTAGATTTTTCCGCTACAAACAGTAGTGCACGAGACATCCTTTGACACGTCTCTGTATTTGCTGTTGCTCTTATTTCTACAGAGTCGAATCTCTTGGGTGGGATTTCTGAGTTAAAGGAGTTATATTTTCAGCGTTACTGTTGCCAGATTACTCTTTTAGTAGGTTGTCGTAATTTCCATCTCCACCAGCAGTGGGTTCTCCATAATGTCACATCTTTAGGTGACATTACTTAATTTTATTTTTGCTGGTCTGCCAGTTGCTAAATGTCTTCTCAGTTTTGTCTTAATTTTAACTTCCTTGATTACTGCTGAAGCTAGTCTCTTTTAATATGCTTTGTGGTCTTTTGGATTCCTTTACTGTGAATTGCCTGTTCGTGCCCTTGCTTCATTTTTCTTTTTCTCCTATCTTGCAGGAACATCTTACGGTATATTAATTCTTTGTTGTATAACACATGAACTTATTAATCTAGAGTTAAATTTTATCTGATACAAAGTAAGGGGTCTTATATGATTTTCTTTTGTATAGAGAGCCAGCTGTGTCCAGACTAAATAAGCCATCTTTTCTTCAATGAATTAAGTGCTGCCTTATCATCTGTTAAGTTCCCATATATGTCTGCTCTATTTCTGGATGTGCTGTTTGACTCTTCCTGTACCATTATTTTACTGTTTTGAATATCGTAGCTTTATATAGAAAGTTATGCTCTGTTAAGAAGAGCTCCTGTCACTGTACTTTTCAGTTTTTTTGACTATTCATAAATATTTATTCTTATCTGTATTGGTTGAATATAATTCTGTTGAGTTCAGAAAGCCTCAAAAAAGCCAAGTCAGTGTTTCAAATTGCACTATATTCATGTATTAATTTTGGAAAGCCTGACATTTTAAAATGATAACTTTTCCATATTACTATGTTTCCATTTATTGAGGTCTTATTTTAGTTTCTTCAGTAAAGATTTCATAGATTTAATAGTTGTCTTCATCTAGTTCATGTACCTTTCTTGCTAAATTTATTCCTAGATATTTTACAGTTTTTGACTCTCTTATCAGTGGGACTTCAACCCTGCCCCCCCCCCCCCCCCCCCCCCGCCATTTCTAACTAATGTCAAACATAGGTTAAAAATGAGTCTTTCATTTCCTATAGACCGGTGCTTCTCCGCCCCACCCACTTCTTGGCTATCTCAAATGAACAGAACTTGGATTCGTGAAGAATATGCTAGGGAAAGTTTGTTGTCTTAGTATTAAGTTACTTTCTCATATTTTATAAAGTCATCTGTAGAAAAGTGCCCATAGATAACTGTGACTCTGTTCTTTTAGGATGAGTGCCATCTCTTTATTTTGAAAGTTTGCAGTTTTGCTTTATTTATCCATTCTTGCGGTTTTTGTTAATTTGAATCTTTAAAGCAAGAATTCTCAAATTATGCATGTTCATTATATGAAAGCTATCAAAATATGTGGAAGTTAAAGCACCTATATTCACATGAGGTACAGATATCTCCCTTAAGATTTATCTTACCCTTTCAGTTCAATTCAGTGCAGTCACTCAGTCGTGTCTCACTCTTTGCGACCCCATGGACTGCAGCACGCCAGGCCTCCCTGTCCATCACCAACTCCCAGAGCTTGCTCAAACTTGTGTCCATCAAGTCGGTGATGTCATCTAACCATCTCATCCTCTGTTGTCCCCTTCTCTTGCCTTCAATCTTTCCCATCATCAGGATCTTTTCCAGGGAGTCAGTTCTTTGCATCAGGTGGCCAAAGTATTGGAGTTTCAGCTTCAGTATCAGTCCTTCCAATGAATATTCAGGACTGATTTCCTTTGAGATGGACTGGTTGAATCTTCTTGCAGTCCAAGAGACTCTCAAGAGTCTTCTCCAACACCACAATTCAAGAGCATCAGTTCTTTGGTGCTCAGCTTTCTTTACAGTGCAACTCTCACACCCATACATGACTACTGGCAAAACCATAGCTTTGACTAGACAGACCTTTGTTGGCAAAGTAATGTCTCTGCTTTTTAATATGTTGTCTAGGTTGGTCATAACTTTCCTTCCAAGGAGTAAGCGTCTTTTAACTTCATGGCTGCAGTCACCATCTACAGTGATTTTGGAGCCCCCCCAAATAAAGTCTGTCACTGTTTCCACTGTTTCCCCATCTATTTCCCATGAAGTGATGGGACTGGATGCCATGATCTTCGTTTTCTGAATGCTGAGCTTTAAGCCAACTTTTTCACTCTCCTCTTTCACTTTCATCAAGAGGCTCTTTAGTTCCTCTTTGCTTTCTGCCATAAGGGTGGTGTCATCTGCGTATCTGAGGTTATTGATATTTCTCCCAGCAATCTTGATTCCAGCTTGTGCTTCATCCAGCCCAGCATTTCATATGAGAGTACATCTTAACCTTTCAGTTCAGTTCAGTTCAGTTCAGTTGCTCAGTCGTGTCCAACTCTTTGCAACCCCATGAATCGCAGCACTCCAGGCCTCCCTGTCCATCACCAACTCCCTGAGTTCACTCAAACTCACGTCCATCGAGTTGATGATGCCATCCAGCCATCTCATCCTCTGTCGTCCCCTTTTCCTCCTGCCTCCAGTCCCTCCCAGCATCAGAGTCTTTTCCAGTGAGTCAACTCTTTGCATGAGGTGGCCAAAGTACTGGAGTTTCAGCTTTAGGATCATTCCTTCCAAAGAACACCCAAGACTGATCTCCTTTAGAATGGACTGGTTGGATCTTCTTGCAGTCCAAGAGACTCTCAAGAGTCTTTTCCAACACCACAGTTCAAAAGCATCAATTCTTCAGCACTCAGCCTTCTTCACAGTCCAACTCTCACATCCATACATATTTTACTGGAAAAACCATAGCCTTGACTAGACGGACCTTTGTTGGCAGTCGTGTCTCTGCTTTTGAATATGCTATCTAGGTTGGTCATAACTTTCTTTCCAAGGAGTAAGTGTCTTTTAACTTCATGGCTGCAGTCACCATCTGCAGAGATTTTGGAGCCCCCCAAAATAAAGTCTAACACTGTTTCCACTGTTTCCCCATCTATTTCCCATGAAGTGATGGGACCAGGTGCCATGATCTTCGTTTTCTGAATGTTGAGCTTTAAGCCAACCTTTTCACTCTCCTCTTTCATCAAGAAGCTTTTTAGTTCCTCTTCACTTTCTGCCATAAGGGTGGTGTCATCTGCATATCTGAGGTTATTGATATTTCTCCCGGCAACCTTGATTCCAGCTTGTGCTTCTTCCAGCTCAGCGTTTCTCATTATGTACTCTGCATATAAGCTAAATAAGCAGGGTGACAGTATACAGCCTTGATGTACTCCTTTTCCTGTTTGGAACCAGTCTGTTGTTCCATGTCCAAAGCTTATCTTTAAAAAAATTAAGATTTTATTTGAAGCATTTTGTGACCGTTTTTGATAATTGAGGCCTCTATGGTATATCTTTGCTAATATTAGGGTTAAGAGTGAAAATTTGCTTTTTATTTTATTTGTGTCAAATTGATCATGTTCATCTGTCATTGTTTATTTGGGCTTTATTACTTTTCACGTGAATTAGGATGACTGAATTGTTCAGTAGACATACTTACATTTATATATATCTAATTTTAAAATCTCAGGTTTGGTGAGTTTTTCTTATGAATAATTAAGCCTAAAAGAAGATTCTTATAACACAGTTGAGGGACAGTTGAGCTTAAGATCTCATAGAGGGATACCAGGTGACTGCTTAGACAGAGTATGGTAATATCCTAATGTGGTCACACATTTCACAGCCTTCCCCTTGAAGATCCAGAAATTCCATTTTAGTATTTCACCTAGGAATGATTCATCCTGATCAGACTCACTGATGTGTAAGTTAGGATAACAGTGTTGTAATTCATAAGGGGTTGCACTTTTCTATTGAATTACCTGTATCTACTTTGTGGGGTCCTCTGTTCCTTGTATGGAGGTGTTTGGGAGGCACGGTGCTTCAGAAGGTGATTAATAATCAGAAAGTTGCACTGTGAGCTTGAAACCAGATCCTATAAAGTTGGATGGGCTTGAGTGTTTTATCATTCTAGGCCAAGGCCAAACTTGAAAGAACTGTCCCTGTCCGGCAAGGGTGTTTTGCCTCTCCAGAGACCAAAATACTTATCCCCAGATTTAATCTCTTCTATTCAAACAGTGGTGTATTAACACTGGCCACCCCTTTTTCTTCACTCTGTAGAACAGCTCCTTTCTATGAACTCATTTCTTCATACAGGAGAAAGAGATGTGTGCTGCTTTCCCCTCCCTGCCCACTTTACCCCAAAGAAAGAAAACCACAAAGACACAGACAGTGAGAGAGCCCAGCTAAGTCAGATTAATGACAGATAGTGTCTGTATTGGAGAGGGAAATGGCATCCCACTCCAGTACTCTTGCCTGGAAAGTCCCATGGGCAGAGGAGCCTGGTAGGCTACAGTCCATGGGGTCACATAGAGTCGGACACAACTGCGTGACTTCACTTTCACTTTTTCACTTTCGTGCACTTGAGAAGGAAATGGCAACCCACTCCAGTGTTCTTGCCTGGAGAATCCCAGGGATGGGGGAGCCTGGTGGGCTGCTGTCTATGGGGTCGCACAGAGTCGGAAATGACTGAAGCAGCTTAGCAGCAGCAGTGTCTGTAAGATAAATTGTAAAGTAAAAGTCTGATTGAAGCATAATACTGTTGATTAGTTTGGTTTAAGTTTCTTACTATTAAACTTTCTTACTATTTTGGTCATGGTAGTTTTGCAAGTTTTAAATATACGAAAGCAATTCAAATAGACATATGAGATAAAAATCTGAAATAAGGGTTTTGTGTGGAGTGTAATTTGAAAGTATAGGTCATATGGAGAGTGTGAGAGAGAAAGCAAGGCAACTTCTTTTGGAGGGTTTTGCCCAGTGTTAATTTGGGTCCCTTGAGCACTTTCAGCCATACTTACAAGTCTGTGATTGGTGGTAAAGTTAACAGAAATCTTAATTTCTTTTCTTACTGTTTATCAAGAAAGATTTCAAGTATAGTGGGTGGCTAGAAAAGGAGATAATTTTCATATTGAAAAATCACTTTTAATTTGGGGTTTCTTTTTAGATTTAGAGCTCAGATACCTTTAAGTTTAGAGGAAGCAGGATCAGATAGCAGTGGGAGTCCCACCCTTTATGTATTTGACTGTTGGCTGTCAGCTCAGCGCTCACAGCCAGGGAGTGTGAGGTCAGAAGTGGGAAGAGAGTTAACCAAGTAGATAGAATAGAGGACTGGGTTAAGACCTGATGCCTTTTCTATAGCTGTTAGTGAGTATCCAGTGCACTTTATTTTGTATTCTCTGGAAAGGACAAGTACATTTTCTTTAAATAAGGGTCTTCTACTCTTTAGAATTCAATAAATGCAGTATTCAGTTCCTACTCTTCAAGGCAAGGGGAATATAAGGATTAATAAAATAATGAAGAATCAGGCTTTAGGGAGCTTATATGTGAGTGGGAAAAAAAGGTATTTCAGAGAAAAAAAAAAGAGGTGATCATGGCTTGGAGATGGTATTGATGGTTTTATCCCACAAAGGGTTTTGTGGAAATTTTGGAAAGTATTTTCTCCACTTCAGGGGTAAGATTTAGGTGAATTGGAACATTTCCTGTCTTTTTTTCCCCTGGTCTCTTCTAACTATTTAAATTTTTCTTTTCTATATGAAGCATTTATAGTTTTGATTACTTTGATATGTAAAATAATACTAATTTAGTTTTAAGCTTCAAAACCCAATTTTGTTTTACCATTTTGGATAGAGATTTTTCCAAAGTGAATTTCATACTTCCTTTTTTTTCTGTTTTCATCCTTATTTATCAAATAACCATTAATTAAATAGAATACATTTATCCACAGCTCCTGTTCCTTAATAAATCAGACTTAATTTTTTTGTGTTTGCTTTTCATCCTTGTCCTAATAAGTGTTTTACTTTTTACTTTTAGTTTTTAAAAACATGACAAAGAGGGACATTTTATTTTGAAAACATGTATAATCATGTACATATAACACGTGGATGTTTAGGCATTGACTGAAACCATTGAAATACTAAATGTGTTAGACGTACAAAGAGAAATTGACAAAAACATAATCATGGTAACAGACTTAAATATATCTTTCTCAGTCTTTGATGGATCAGGAAGTTAAACGAATGAGAGTGGACAGTATTTGAACTATATAATTTTCAGAAATTGGTTATTCCATAGATACTGTTTTATTTTCATGTAACTGTTACCTTTAGTTTTTAGAGCAGCTTTATGAGATATACACAAAATTGTACATATTTAATGTATAACTTGGGCTTCCCTTGTGGCTCAGTGGTAAAAAATCCACCTGCCAGTGCAGGAGAGTTGGGTTCGATCCCTGGATTGGGAAGATCCCCTGGAGAAGGAAATGGCAACCCACTCCAGTTTTCTTGTCTGGGAAATCCCATGGACAGAGGAGCCTGGCAGATCACAGTCCATGGGGTTGCGAAGAGTTGGGCACAATTTAGTGACTAAACAACAATGTATATAATTTGATGAGTTAGGATATAACTTTATATTCAGTTTTTTTCTACTGCTTTAAATGTTAAATGTTCTTTATGAGCCATTCCTTGATGAGCCAGGGCCTTATTTTAAAAAACTGAATATGGTACTATTTTTAACTTGTTAATATTCTTAGGACTTCAGGGAGAGTTGAAGACTTTACTGACACACTAAGTATCCTCAGACTCTGTGTGTGTCTTAAGTGTGTATAAGATAAATGCTTTAATTTGGGATTTTTTTTAAAAAGCTGTAAATCAAGGTAGTTATTGTGGAAGTCAAAGGTAGAGATTTATCAGTGATTTGGTCTTTTCCTTTTTGATTAATCATCTATAATTTTTAATAAGAGAAATCGGTAAAGGGCACAAGCTGTTTTTTAGATTGTGAAATTTTTAGAATATTTGTGTGTTTTTTAGAATACAGCAAGAGCTGTCCTCTTGACAAACTTTCAGTTGCACAATATAATATTGTATAGGCACAGTATTGTTACAGCAGATCTCCAGAATTTATGAATCTTGCTCTTGTGCTTTTGAATGCTTGCTTCTGTTAGATGTAAGTTTTGTTTGTTTGTTTTGCACCCGTTTTTGTTCTTTCTTCCCCTGTTAGGTGACATTTTAACTATCATCGGTGTCCTTTCCCAAAACAACTTTCTCCTGGCTCCCACTCTTTTCAGTTTTTCCTCCAGTTTTCTAATTTGTTCTGTTCTGGAAAAAGCTGAATAAGAACCTGTAAATAAAGGAGATGTTCTGGGTCGATATGTGTCGATGTGAATCTCTCTGTTGGCTGCATGAGATTATAAAAATGTGTTTTGGATTCTCATCTATGTTCTATACTGTATAGCTGAGTCATTACTATACATTATATTTTTACCAAGTTTTTATTTTAAAGGATAGAGTTATTGTTTTTTATGATAGACGTTTAAGTTGTTATATGTTGAGGTTTTTGAGTATTTTGAAAAGCAAGTAAACACTTTGAAAAAATAAGGAAATCTTCTACATTGTAATTAAAGTAGGTAATGTGGTCTACAGCATTCATTACATATATCTAATACACGGATGTATTTGGATCTAATTTTCAGAAATATTTCAGATATAAAGCACGTGAAAGTGAAGTCGCTCTGTCGTGTCCGACTCTTTGCGACCCCATGGACTGTAGCCTACCAGGCTCCTCCCTCCATGGGATTCTCCAGGCAAGAGTACTGGAGTGGGGTGCCATTTCCTTCTCCAGGGGATCTTCCCAACCCAGGGATCGAACCTGGGTCTCCCACATTCCAGGCAGATGCTTTAACCTCTGAGCCACCAGGGAAGCCCATGGAAAATAATAATAAACATTCATTTACCTACTGCCTAGTCCAAGAAGTAAAATACCACCAGTATAGCTGAAGCTTCCTGTGTAATACTACCCCAGTCAGGTTCCCCTCTTTCCCAGATGATTGTCTTTCGCGTACACATTCTTATTCTTTTACTGCATTTTCACAGTTGAGGCATGTGTTAGGTGTACAGCAGAGTGATTTCAGCTATACATGTACTCTTTTCTTCTTCTTCTTTTTTTTTTAATATTTATTTATTTGGCTGCCCCAGGTCTTGGTTGTAGGATGTAGGATCTGGTTCCCTGACCAGGGATTGAACCCAGGCCCCTGCAATGGGAGCACAGAGTCTTAGCCACGGGACCCCCAGGGCAGTCCCCAGTTACACATATACTCCTACTGCATTTTTGTAGTAGATCTAAAGAGTGCATACTTTCATGTCTTTTAAACTTTTATAAATATTAATGCTGTGTGACTTTCTGCGACTTGTTTTTACTCGATTATTTCATTCAGGGATGATTTGTTCATGTAGTCAACATTCCTTCAGTGATTACTATGAGCTAGACACTTTGCTAAGACTTTTATGTGTATTCTGGTTTGTTTCTTGTAACAATCCATTGAGGTAGATACTCTCCCCGTTTTATAGACGAGGAAACTGAATTCTGAGAGGTTAAGACATTTACACAAGGACACAGCTAATAAGTTGTGGAGCTGGCGTATAAACCTAGGTAATTTTACATTGTTTTAAACAGTGATGGGGCATTGAATAAGGGTACATCATCTCTTATCAGTTCTGAAATTGCCAAAGATGTTCTTCATAATTCTTTTGATGTTAAAGTTTGATCTGACCAGATGCAAGGCTGTTTGTAGTATTTAGTTCTCTCCTTGGTATGAGTATCGTTATATGATACTGCAGAAATATTGTTAGATAATACAACAGATGCTCCAGACCTAATGGGCAAATTAAGACGTATTGTGTAGGTACTATATTACCTTTCTAAAATCCAGAAAATTTTCAGTTCTCCCCTAAAGGTTTTGAATGAGTACTGGTACTGTGCTCCATAGGGGCTTCCCAGGTGGCTTAGTGTTGAGAAATCTACCTGTCAGTGCAGGAGATGCAGGAGATGAGGGTTTGATCCCTCAATCAGGAAGATCCCCTGGAGCAGGAAATGTAACTCACTTCAGTATTCTTGCCTGGAAAATTCCATGGACAAAGGAGTCTGCCAGACTACAGTCCATGGGGTTGCGAATGAGTCAGAGACGACTGAGTGGATAAACGACTGTGCTACAAATCTCTTTCTATATATGTGTGGGATTTAGGGTTTGTTTGATCCAGAAATCGCTCACAAAAGAAAAAAAAGTCTAAATATGTTGAGTTAGTTTGGCCATGACAATATTTGGCTTATCATAAATACAGTGTTCTGTCATTGATTAGCAATTTTTCCCTTTTATTATGTGGCTGGAATTTAAAAATCTGTTTTCTTCAGTAGACTTTGAGATCTTAAGGATAGAGGCTATGTCCTTGCCAGTCCTATTACAATGCCTGGCATAGCAAAGGCTCAGCAAATATTTGTTGAATGAGTGATTGGCACTTACTGGTATAACATGTTTCCCTGTTACTTAGGTCATCTCTGGGGTAATGTGACTAAGTGAATTGAACAAGGAGGAAAAAGAAGAGGTACATCAAGCTAACTTCTGATTCTGTATTTTTTACATTTTCCCTTTCCATTTTGAAATGGATTTAAATGATGCTTATGTCGATGTGTTGATGTTGTTTATGATATTGTATTCTCTGTTTTATAAACGGGCCTTCAGCTATTCAGCTTTTGTTGTTGTTCATTTTCTGTTTTAAGACTCTTGATCTTGCTGCTTTCTCAGTTCAGAATTCTCAAACTTAGTGTTAAATATAGTATATAATATTTTGCTCATTATTAGTTTGGCTTAACTTAGTTTTTCCTTGTACAGAATTGCCTGACTGTACAAGCAGTCAATTGAGGCTACCTTTGATTTGTACAGAATGATGCTTTTAAAATTGACAGACTGAAAATAGAATGATACATAGTGTGGTCATTAAATATTTGTTCTCATAGATTTTTAAAGCTGATTCAGTACTCTTTATTTTTTAATTTTTCAGTTTTCAGTATTCATATTTATTCAATACCCTTATTTTACTGCTGGAAGAGAGGCTTAGAGAAGTCAAGTGGCTTGCTGTAGGTAGTTGGGCCAACAAGGGTGGTTAAGTACTAGGATCTTCTTTTCACTGTTTTGTCCCTAACATTTCTTTTAAATATGTTTTTTTCTTTATAGAAACTGTGTCTGAGGGATATTCAACATGTTAAGAGTTTTTGTTTGAATGATTTAAGAAATTTCTTATTCAAAATATAAAACCATAGTCACTAAGGTTTATTAATGTAAGAAGACTTGGGGAGCAGGCGAGAGGAGAGGCTAGCTTACTGGGCCCAGTTCTCTTGCAATAATTTTTCCTTTACTTGTAATTCTTTGACTTTAATTACTGTTGCTTCCAGTGCATAGTTCCTGTGGTGTGACTCCCTCCTTTGGGTGCTTTGGCCAAAACACTAGACATGACATTTTGTTTTTCTCTTTTGTAGGATTTGAAATGGCTGGAATATTTAGAATAGACCTTCTTGCATATCTAAGGTAGAAATAAAGAGAAATACAAGTTCTCAAAGATTTGTCCTTGTCCTTCTCCACGTATTTAAAGCATTACCCTCTCTTGTAGTCTCAGTTCACTTGTTTAGAAGTCCAAAATGGCTATAGCTTGACAGGCACCCTTTTTGAACTGCCTGGGTTTGAAAAGCACTCCCTTTCAACCTGGCACTCAGGATCTCCTTTCTAGACGGCTTGATACCTCTGTGGAGGTTAGCTCAATAGAGCCCCTATTAGTTCCCTGTCCCTCATAAGCCCCGTTTTTCTACGATAAATTTCTAGATGTAGAGTTGCTGGGTCATATGGTAAGTGTATGTTGTAAGTTTATACGAAACTGTCAAGTTGTTTTCCAGAGTGGCAGTGCCATTTTGCTTGCCTTCCAGCAATGTGTGAAAGAGAGTCCATTTGCTTTGCATCCTCTCCAGCACTTGGTGTTTTAGCCATTTCAATAGGTGTATTTTGTTGCTGTTAAATCTTTAAGTCGTGTTCGACTCTTGTGACCCCACGGGCTGTAGCCTGCCAGGCTCATCTGTCTGTGGGATTTCCCAGGCAAGAAAGTTATCTTGTGGTTTTAATTGGTATTTTTCTAATGCTTAATGTAGTTGAGCATCTTTTAAATAAGCTTATTTACTATTCTTATAGCTTTTCGGTAAAGTATTTATTTTAGTTTTTTGCCTGTTTTAAAAAATTCAGTTAGTTTAACTGTTTCGAGAATTGTGTCTGTGTTCTAGATAAAGACATGTCCCTTGTTGATACGTGATTTGCACATATCCCAGTCGGTAACTTGTCTTTTCATTCCCTTAACAGTGTTTTTCATAGTGTAAAAGTTTGTATTTTTTATAAAATCCAATTTTATCATTTTTTTTCTTTTATGGATTGTGCTTTTGGTATAACAGCCAAGAACTCTGCCTAACCCTAGGTCATGAAGGTTTACGCCTATGTCCTCTAAAAGTTTTATAGTTGTATGTTTTATATTTAGATCTAGGATCCATTTTGAGTTAATAAGGTGTGAGAGTTAGGTCAAGGTTCAGTTTTTTTTCCTTCTCTTTTTGCATGTGCATGTTCAGTTGTGATGTGCATTAAGTTGTTCATACTAATACCTAATTATCCTTTTAACATTTGTCGTAATATCTCCTTTCATTCCTAGTATCGGTAATTTGTATTGTTTCTCTTATTGTCTGGCCAGAGGTTTATCAGTTTCATTGATCATTTCTCACAACAAGCTTTTGGCTTCATTGACTTTTTTTTTTGTTTTTAATTTCATTGATTTGTGTATTGTTTATTTACTTTTTTCTAGTTCTTTTGGGTTATTTACTTTTTAGCTCCCTGACACACAAATTCATAAAGCGTTCCATTTTTGGGGGGCTTCCCTGATAGTTCAGTAGGTAAAGAATCTGCCTGCAATGTAAGAGACCTCGGTTCGATTCCTGGGTCTGGCAGATCCGCTGGAGAAGGGATGGGCTACCCACGCCAGTATTCTTGGGCTTCTCTTGTGACTCAGCTGGTAAAGAATCTGCCCGCAATGCGGGAGACCTGGGTTTGATCCCTGGGTTGGGAAGATCCCCTAGAGAAGGGAATGGCTACCCACCCTAGTATTCTGGCCTAGAGAATTCCATGGATTGTATAGTCCATGGGGTTGCAAAGAGTTGGACATGACTGAGTGACTTTCACTTCACTTACCTGACCAGGGTTGACCAGGGATTGAACCCATGCCCTCAGCAGTGAAAGTAAGGAGTCCTAACCACTGGACTGCCAGGGAATTCCTTCTAGTTTTTTTTGAAGTAGAACCTTAGTTGTTAGATTGTTGACATGTAAGTCCTTAATGCTATACATTTCCCATTAACCACTGCTTTAGTGTATACCTCAGATTTTGGTGTGTGTTTATGTTTCTGTTCAATTTGGTATATTTACTAATTTTCCTTCATACTTCCTCTTTCACCCATGGATTATTTGGGAATGTATTATTTAATTTCGAGGTAGATGGAGAGTTTTCCAGTTAGCTTTCTGTTATTGATTTCTAGTTTAATTCCATTATGGTCAGAGGCTTTATTTTTTTTTTTAATTTCCATTTGTTTAACTTTATTAACTTTTTTTTTTTTTTTGGCTGTGTGGCTTGTGGGATCTCAGTTCTCCAGCCAGCAATTGAACCCCAGACAGTGAAAGCGCCAAGTATTAATCATTGTACTACTGTGGAATTCCCTAACTTTTCCCCCCAAATAGGTCTAGGACACAGTCTGTCTTGGTGAATGTTCTGTGATTAAGAAGAATGTATATTCTGTTGTTGGTTGGGGTGTTCTGTAGATATTCGTTAGATCCAGTTAGTTGACAATGTCATTCAATTTTTTTGTTTTATCCTTGGAGAACATGGTGAAGTCTCTTAACTATAATTGAGGAATTGTTTATTTTTCCTTTCGTATCTGTCAGTTTTTGTCTCATATATTTTTTAACACTATTGTTAAGTATGTTTGCAATTGGAATTGTTGTATTTTCTTGGTGAATTCACATCAAGCAGTGAGAGGATAGGGAGAGATTACTGCATGCTCGCAGGGTCTCAGCTCCTCTGGTCGAGAGGAGTTTCCCTTTTCCAGTTTTTAGGTGCCTGCCTGGAGGTACTGCCATTGCTTTTTTGCAGCAGCCACCAGCGGTATTACCCCGGGGCAGGGGAGAGGGAAGGAAGACACAAAACAGAATTTCTTCCTTTGTCATTTATCTTTCTTTTCCTGCTCCTTGGACCAGAAGGAGAGGGTTTTTCTTAGAACTTCTTCTCTGTACCCACTGAGCACTTCCAGATTTGGGGCTGCCTTTGGGTACAAGCTGGGCGACTGGAGGAAAATGACAGCTTCTTGCCAGTTTGATGTAGCTTCAAATTCTTCTTGCTTTCTCTAGCCTGCTCACTGTCATTTGCTTTGCAGAGTCCTCAGGTAGCTGTGACATGTGTTTTTTCTAGGATTTATAGTTGCATTCAGAAGGAGAGAGAGGCAGGACTCCATGGAGTGTTGTTTACTCCCATTTTCACTGGAACCAGAATTTTTTGTTTAGTTTTGTTCTTAGAATATATTCTGAAATATACTAAACCCTTTACTTTTTACTTTACATGCCTGTGTAAACCAAAAAAAAAAAAAGTTTCAGTAAACAAGTGTTGCCTGCCATCAAGCCATCAGCCGCTGCTGCTACTGCAGCCATCTGGTGGTGTACCCTAAAGGGAATTCAGGATGGAGAAGAGAGAATACTGGCAGATAAGATGCGGATCAAAGGAATGACTTCAATAAACCCGGAGTCTGGGATTTTCACATACACAGAAAAGCACTAAAATCATTAACTTGAGACGTCTGGTTTTTGTGATTAGCAGTCATCTTGTGATATTCGTTTGATTACATGTTTTTGGTTTTTTTGCCCATCCTGCTGGTCAGAACTCATATGTCCTGGCTCCTCCCTTATCGCTTTGGAAGGTTCCCTCTGAGTTGTCTGTATCCTTGGCCTTTAGTGAAACTGAAGTTGCTCAGTCATGTCCACTCTTTGCAACCCTGTGGACTACAGCCTGCCAGGCTTCTCTGTCCCTGGGATTTTCGAGGCAAGAATACAGGAGTGGGTTGCCATTTCCTTCTCCAAGGGGTCTTCCCGACCCAGGGTCTCCTGCACTGCAGGCAGACTTTTCACCATCTGAGCCACCAGGGAAGCCCTGAGCTATGCTGCTGCTAAGTCGCTTCAGTTGTGTCTGACTCTGTGCGACCCCACAGATGGCAGCCCACCAGGCTCCTCTGTCCCTGGGATTCTCCAGGCAAGAACACTGGAGTGGGTTGCCATTTCCTTCTCCAGTGCATGAAAGTGAAAAGTGAAAGTGAGGTCACTCAGTCGTGTCTGACTCTTCATGACCCCATGGACTGCAGCCCACCAGGCTCCTCTGTCCATGGGATTTTCCAGGCAAGAGTACTGGAGTGGGGTGCCATTGCCTTCTCCAGGGCGTCTTCCCAACCCAGGGATTGAACTTGGGTCTCCTGCACTGCAGGCAGACTCTTCACCATCGGAGCCACCAGGGAAGCCCTGAACTATGGTCTTTGGTAATTTCCCGAATAAAACATAATTCTCAACTTTTTAGGTTGTGCGTTTTTTCAGTTGACACCTATTAAGATATTTTCTTGTGATACAGAAAGAAACCAAGTAGTAGTAAGTTGTCACAGCCCAAAGAAAAAAAAATCTTGTGTTTCTCTAAGCTAGAGGCAGCCTGGTATTGGAGGAAGAGTGCTGAATGGGGGAATCATGAGACATGAGTAAGGCTAGTGACTAATTCTGTGACCTCATACGAGGTAGTTAACATCCTGAATCCTCCGTTTCCTCCTACAAAGCTAGGGGCATTGAGACTTCCCTGGTGGTCCAGTGGTTAAGACTCCACAGTTCTAATGCAAGGGACCATCCCTGGCTGGGGAACTGAGATTCCATATGCCTCACGATGCAGCAAAAAAAAAAAAGTACTAAAGAAAAAAGCTAGTGGCATGAACTATATTTCTGTGACTCTGAGGCTGATAGCTGAGAAGTTGCTTAAGGTAACTTGTTTTTCTGTCAGCTGTCTTAAACTTCTGTGATTTCCCCCATATTTTGGGACTAGATTTAGGCTTTTTCTGATAGTCTTTGTTTGCTTTGTAGAGGTCTTCTAGAGAGAAGTTACTTACTAGCAGAGTATTACCATTGATATAGATTTTTTAAAAGTGGTTTTATTTATTTCTTTTTAATTATTTTTTAAATTTCTTTCTTTATTTGGCTTTGCTGGGTCTTCGTTGCTGCACGGGCTTTTCTCTAGTTGCAGAGAACGGGGGCTCCTCTCTCATTGTGGTGGACAGCCTTCTCTTGCAGACGCTTCTTTTGTTGCTGTGCACAGGCTCTAGGGAGCAAGGGCTTCGGTAGCTGCAGTTCCCAGGCTCGAGAACACAGGCTCTATAGTTGTGGTGCACGGGCTTAGTTGCTCCGCGGCATGTGGGATCTTCCTGGATCAGGGTTGAACCTGTCTCCTGCATTGGCAGGCAGATTCTTTACCACTGAGCCACCAGGGAAGCCCTTGATTGATTTTAGATGTCTCTTGTTCCCCACACACCAAGTTAAGGTTAACAGTAAATAAGATTCTTTTTGAAAATGCAGTTACTGGGCTTTAGACGGTCAACACCTGATTTTACATTTGGTTCTTGAGCTTTCAGAGCTGTAATACCTTTATGCTTTTCTTAGTTTATTTTACTGTGTTGAAAGTATGTATATAGTACATTGGTTTTGCTTACCTTTAAATTTTATTTTGTCCTAAAGTCATTGATATTTATGATTATTGTGAAAGTAGTAGTTCTTTAAATGGACCTCTATTAATATTTTTTTATTGTGAAAATTTTAAGGATTTAGATGCCTTGTTGAAGCTTTTTGATTTTTAGAAAGCTTTCTAAAGGTGAGGAACAATTTCTAATACACAAGAAAATAGAGAATAATATAATGTATTATCATGTATTCATCATATACCTTTATCAGTAATCAACACCTGCCCATTTTGTTTCATTTTTACCCCCTCCTGTCCTCTTTCCTCGATGTTTTTCCTCCTGAGAGGAACATTTTATGTATTTATTTTAGTTCTATTTGGTTATTGCTGTCACCCCATCTCCTTCCACCTTCCTCATGCATGCACGTTCAGTTGTGTAGCCCCATGGACTGCAGCCTGCCAGGCTCTTCTGCCCGTGGACTTCTATAGGCAAGATTACTGGGGTGGGTTGCCATTTCCTTCTCCACCCTGGGAGTATTTTAAAACAAATCCTAGCAATCATATAATTTCACATAGATACAATATTTATTTTTGAAGTACTGGGAAGAACTTTTTGCATCTTAATACCAGGTTCAAGTGCCTAGCTCTGTCACTTGCCAGCTTTGTGACCTTAAGCAGGTTGAATAGTTGCTCTGAGACCAAGTTTCCTCAAAGGCAAAGTGAGGATAGTGATTTTCCATCCTTATTTTAAAATGACGTAAGGGACAAATGAAGTAATGAAGATAATAACCATAAAAGTGCTTTGTAAACTACAGACATTAAACCCTCAAATAGTTCTATTAAAAAGTGACAAAATGGGTTTAGCCAAGTGCAGGCAGCCGAAGGGGCGCCGCTGAACTGATCCGCTGGGTCTGTTGCTTCCACTGCCAACCCCTGCTCTGTGACCCGCGACTCCAGATCCCTTTTAGATCAGCCCAGGTGCCCCAGGCCCGGCACGGGTGGCGTGTTGGGAGGATGAGCCCTGGGCAGCAGCAGGAGGAGCCGTCTCAGCCGTAGCAGGCCAATGGGGCCCTTAAAGTCTCTGTCTGGAGCAAGGTGCTGCCGAGCTTCATGGCCTGGGGAGACAAGGATGAATTTTTAGATGTGATCTACTGGTTCTGACGGGTCACTGCTGTGATCTTAGGTGTCCACAGCTAAGTGTTGGGGAGTGTTCCCATTGCGAGGTTTCTTGGGAATAGCTGGGTTCTGCCTGATCAACGTGGGTGTCGTGTACCTCTACTTCAGCAACTACCTGCAGATAGACGAGGAAGACTATCGCGGCACATGGGTGCTCACAGAAGAAGGGTTTATGACATGGTTTAGCTTGTTCATGGTCCTCTGGATCGTCTTCTGCACTGCCGTCCACTGTGACTGATGGTGCACGGCCCCACTTGCTCCCTGCCCAGCCCAGAGGACCCTCTTAGTCACAGCACAGAAGCATGATTGGTAGGGGCTCCCCAGCCACGTGGAACCAGGAAGACCTATGTTTCCTGGACTGAAAGTCAGTGTGTTGGGTGTCAGTGTCTTCTGCAAGGGTTGCAGCCAGAAACGTGAGAGAACCATCCACCTTTTGGAGAAGCACTTTTGAACTGTCTATTGCCAACTGTTTCTTCTTGGAGACCGTTGTGAGATATCTGTTTGCCGATTGGAGCTGTCCTTTAATTTGCTGCACCTCTGGATCTGGATGAAACATTAAATTATCTTCCTTCTCCATCAGGTGCAGAGTTTTTAAACTACCAATCATGGGCATTTCATGTGCATGGCCTGTAGCACAGTACAGGCAGCATCTGATAACAGTTTTCATTTTAGAATGTTTTCAGATGCTTGAATAAATCAGATCTTTAATTGAGAAAAAAAAAAATGACCAAAGGGTGTTATACAGGTAGCTTTGCATAGTTTAGGACACACAGTCTTAAGAGGGCCGGTATGCCAGAGCTTATCAATACCTAGGGAACTTTTCTGAATTCCTAACGTACCATCCTTACCTTGAGGATTGATGCCATAGTGAACTGATTGGAGTGGGATATCCTACGAGTTTATTAGATTAGAGCAACATAGAAGATTATTGGTTTAGGATTCCACAGCTAATATGTACTAAAGGTGATTCTAATGATTGTCTAATTCTATAATTTTTATTAACATGGAGATATAATAATATGTATAAAATAAAATGTATTTTAAGTATACAGTTTGGTGAATTTCAGAAGTGTATATATCCATTTCTATCACCCCAAAAGATTTCCTTGCTGCCCAGTCCGGTCCCTGTCCCCGCAGGTAATCAGTGATCTCTTTTCTGTCATTGTAGATGAGACATGTCTTTCTTAAAAGTTTCATATAGGTGAAATCATACAATATGTGCTCTCTTGGTCTTACTTCTTTTGCTCAGCAGAATGTTTTTGAGAGCCTTGTGGGTTATGTATTGGTTCTGTTTTATTCTGACAAGTATACTTTTATGTGGGTATGCCAATCATGCTTTACCTGTTTATGAACATTTGGGTTGTTTCCAGTTTGGGGCAGTTATAAATGAAACTTCTTTGAACATTTTTGATCATGTGTTGGTGAGAACACATATTTTCATTTCTCGTGGGTAAACACTGAGTGGATTTGCTGAATCATATGCTAAGTGTATATTTAACTTTATATGAAATTGCCAAACTGTTTTCTAAAGTATTTGAGCTATTTTAGATTCCCGTGAGCAATGTGTGAAAGTTCATTTGTTCTATATTATTGCCTAAAATTTTAGGCATTCTAAGGGTGTAGAGTGATATCTCCTTAATAGTTTTAATTTACATTTCTCTGTTTACTGATGACATTTGCATCTTTTCACATGCTTGTTGGCCATTCATATAAGTCCTTTGTAAGGTAGGACTCCTTTCTTTCTTTGTTTTGCCTTATTTTTATAATGACATCTTTTGAAGGGTAAAAGTTCAAAATTTTTATGAAATCTAGATTATTAATTTTTCTTTTGTGCTTTGTTCTTATATGTGAAATCATTGTTTAACCCACGTTTCCAAAGATTTCCGTCTGGGTCCCATTTTGAGTTAGTTTTTTTATATTGTGTAAGGTTAGGGTGCAGGGTCAATTTTTATTTTTTCTCATGACACGAGTAGTCTTCTGGACAAAAAAAGGTTGCCTGCCATTTCAGTAAACACAGAATATTGTGACTGTGAAGACATCAGCCTGTGCAGCTGCCCCCTGATGGTGCACCTTGAAGGGAATTCTGAATGGAGGAAAATAGGATACTGGCCCTGGATAGTTAAGATATATATCAAAGGAATCATTTCATTAAGCCCAGACTCTTGAATCTTGCCAAACATACAAAAGCATTAAAATTATTACTTTTGAGATGTCAATTTTTGTGATTAGCAGTCATCTTGTGGTGTTCAACTACATGTTTGTTATTTTTTCACAGCAAAACCTATGTATCCTGGCTCCTTCCTAACTTCTTCGAAAGACTTATCTGAGAGGCTGTATTCTGGGCTACAGTCTTCAGTAATAAAATGTAATTCTTGGCTTTTAGGTCGTGCGTTTTTTCCAGTTGACAGCTTTGTCTGCTGAGATTGGTTTATTGTTTTTTTTTCCACCGCATTTTCAAAGAGTACCTAGTATATACTGAGATGATTATGTTTCTCAGAGAGGTGTTTAAGTTTGATATTTGATATTTTCTCCTCATCTCTCATTTTGTTGAGTTGAGCTTTGATTATGATATTCAGTATTCATCTCATACTTTGTTGAGCTATGTTGAGTTTAATGACAGTTGAGCAGAAAATATCTATCTTCTTTAAGGTTAGTCACAGTACTTGCATTAATTTAAGAATTGCGTAAAGATTTGACTTGAGTTAGTTCCTAAAATATTTTGATATTAGTGATAGACTTTTCATTGTTAGTGTATTTTATTTCTTATTTTGCTTTAGTTACCACTTAACATTTTTATTAGTGTTCTTTACATAAATTTAATGAATTGAGGGGTTTGTATGTAATCGCTTTGCTGGAACATTGTATTACTGGATTTAACAAGTCTTAAATTCTTAAAAATCAGAAATGTATGTGGAAAGTTGTGTGTATGGTTTTGGTAGAAAAAAAATGTGAACGTCTTTATTTAATGTCTTTCTATATCCAGAGGATGCCAGCCCCCATCAGATTGCGGGAGCTGATCCGGACCATCCGGACAGCTCGAACCCAAGCCGAAGAACGAGAAATGATCCAGAAAGAGTGTGCTGCAATTCGGTCATCTTTTAGAGAAGAAGACAATACATACCGGTGTCGGAATGTGGCAAAATTACTATATATGCACATGCTGGGCTACCCTGCTCACTTTGGACAGGTAGGCTGGGGCGAGACCACATCTAGCAAAGGGTGCTGTGCTCTGCTTAGTCACTCAGTCCAGCTCTTTGTGACCCCATGGACTGTAGCCTGCCAGGCTCCTCTGACCATGGGGATTCTCCAGGCAAGACTACTGGAGTGGGTTGCCTTGCTCTCTTCCAGGCTAACAAGGGTATTCTTATTTTAATGTCAGTAGGTCAGGGACTGTTAGTCTTTCCTGTCAAGGAGGACAGGATATTTTTGATGTCCCAGTAGTCTTATTACTATGGAACTGAGAGAGAAAGCTGCTGACCTGGGAAGGCATGATACTGCCATCAGTTGTCTTTTCCATTGGGAATCTCTTAATTATGTGGATTAGAGTATGTTTTGATGGTGGTAGTGAGTTTAAAGATTGACTGGGATTAACTGGTAGATTGTGATTGTTCTGTCACACATCCTGGACTATGATGAGTATACGTTTAAGAAAAGTTTACTAAATGTTTTCTAAATTATTTTCTCAGTGCAGTAATATTATAGCACTGCCAGCACTGCTGACAGTTGTGTTTAAGTAAAAGAAATTCGATGAATGCGATGTAATGGCATTTAAGGATTTTGTCCTGAACCTCATTCCTTGATCGCTATAGCCACTGTGCAGGTCTGCCTCTTGTTTCACTCCCACACACAAACACATATTTCTTTAAAAAAAAAAACAAACCACATATTGCTTGATACAGCCAGTCTGGGCATGATATTCTTGGTGATAACTACTTTCTTCTTTCTACTTTTATACATGGTAAGTAAGGGAGATTGAGTTACAGAGAAGGGTGTAATGGGTTGTTTTTTGATTCTTATGAATGCTATTACATTTTATTTCACTTGAAAATTTAATTGTGTGCTAAGTAGTCTTTCTAAGGAAAAGACTGCAAAATTAAAAGAATGTGCAATACTAGGTGCAAAGAGAAAAACTACCACCCATATTTGCATTATTCAATAATAATATTATTAATGTTTTGATATATTTGTCAGGAAAGATGGCCATCAGTTTATTTTCTGTTAAGCTCACTAACTTCAGTGGAAGAATATACCCTCATCATTGAGTTAAAACAAAAAAGTAATGGGATTGAATCTTCCCAGGCTGACTTGGGTGACTTTTATGCTCATTTTGGGATAGGAAATGAGATTAGCCTCTCAGGAAATTCATGATTAAGAGTGGGAGAGCATTAATTCCCCAAAGGAGAATTGAGGTATTAATATCCGAGGAAAAGACCAGCTACTAGGCAGTCAAAAGCAACAGCTGTCACCTATAAATAAACATATGCTTTTGCCATATCAGAAATAGATCTAGGTGGTTATCCATGTAGCATGTGGCATAATTAGTATAAAACAGATAGCTATTCATGTATTCTTGTTGGTTGATTTTAAGTAGACACATTGTTAGATAGTCAAGTGGAGGAAAGACTCCTAATCCTTCCACTCAGAGAGTGCTGCTGTTAACATCATGAGAACAGTAGATTTATATACTCCTAAGGCTGTTCTTTAAAGACAAACTCTTGAATTTAAAATCATAGGGTAGACTTTGGTGATATTTCATTTTGTATAGGAACTTTATGTATATGTCTCAGATTCATTTCTGTGACATGTTCAAAAAAATATATTTTCCGAGTCTATCTAGGTGGCATTTTTTTAAGAGAAACTACAGAGGTCATATTGAAAGGATTTGGTAGCCATGAGAGAAGGCTGTCATGCCTCAAAATGAGAAAGTTTGAGCTTTAATAAAAGAGCAATAATTGGGGACTTCCCTAGTGGTCCAGCAGTTAAGACTGCATGTGTCCACTGCAGGGAGGTAGGTTTGATCCCTGGTTGGGGAACTAAGATCTCACATGCCATGTGGTGCAGCCAAAAAAAAAGTAATAATTGTAGTTGAGATATACCAAATAAGTTTGTATCAATAGTTCATAATAATTAAAAAAATTTGAAAGCGTTGTTGGCCGTTTTTGGAAAATATGAGGGAAATGACTCATTGTTTTGAAAACTGGTAAAGAAAAGGAAAGAAACACTTATCCTGCCTTTTCTATCCAGTAGTTCCTTGTAATTGTTGCTAAGTTCTTTCCGAAGGATCTATTGGTAATCCAATGGTATATGTAGATAAAGTTGCTCCTTAGAGGAATAGCCTAGCTAATAAATGAAGAAGGAATGGAAGAAGAATTAGAATATTACCATTTTCAACCCCTGATGATCATCAGTGCTGCTGATGTCACAAAAGAGATAAAACCACCAGCAATAGTTAAAGGCCCTTGTTAAAAGTTCATATCACCACCTGTGAATTATATTTGCTAAATCAAAACAACTGGTAAACGTGAATCTGATCAAGCCTCCTTGTCCATTTAAAAAGAGATATTTACAAGTGTTCATTGCTGTAGTTTCTAACTGGAAAGTATTGGGAACAGTCTGTATGTCCGCAAAGAGAATAGATAAGTTGTATATTCATAGGTGAAATACCCTATAGCAGTGAACATGCCTGAACTGGAGCTTCTTGTCTGGATGTAGGTAATGTTCAAAAGATGTTGAGTGAAAAGGGCAGGAATACAATATGATACTTTGTGGAAAGTTTAAAGCATTCAAAAACAGTTGTGTTTTCCATGTATAGCTAAGGACATATGACAGGAAAGTGATCAACAGCAATTTTGAGTTTTGGTTACTCCTGGGATGAAGAGAGGGAACTTAGACCGAGGCAGACTATTCAGAGGGATTTTATTGAATTCATCATACTAAATTTTTAAAAATAAATGGGGTAAAATGTTAAGATTTGTTGAAGCTCGTTGGTGGGTCAAATTTTTGAGTGAAATATTTCATAATAAATTTTCTCAAGAGAAAAACAAATGGGATACAATAGGAATGTTAATATGTATTTTCCTCTCAACCAGAGAATGAAAAAACAGGCTCTGGTTCATGTAGGTTTTATGTTGCCAGTCTATATAGTGGTAAAGCAGTTATAACCTTGTTCTTCAAACACGTGTGTGTGTTTGTAAACTAGAAAGTTATTTCTGAATATTAAAATGAAGTAAAAGTAACTTAAAAAGACCTAACCAATCAGTTGCAGATCCATCAATATTTACAATATTTTAATTGCATCTTTTCATCGAGATGAGTGTTCACATCATAAAGCTCAGTGTTAAAAGCAAGTGTCACATGCATTTGACCTTTTGGGAAATTATTCTAAAAGCTGAAAAATGAGTGCAGCTTTTTTAAAAAGGGCAACCAGGTTAAATGTTGATAAAAGGCAGTATTTCTAGTTGGTACAGAAAAATGTGACAAAGCCAGAAACTTGGTAAAATTATCCTTTTAAAAATTGTTTTGAAATTCAAAGAAAATTGGAGCATTGAGTCTAGAAAAAGTATGTAGAAAATTAAGTTAAGTTCTCCCTCTATTCTCTTCCCTCCAAATCTACTGTATTTGTTGTAAAGGGGGCCAATAATTTCATTTCCTTAAGGCTTGTTGCTAAAGACTGTCTGGAGTTTTGGAATGCTTCTGCTGAGAAAATATTCTGAGAAAAATTCAAGGATCAGCTGGAGAGAATTAGTAGCTATTTGCCTTGAAGACATGGCATGTAGGACAACTCTTAGGGTGCTGTCTTCCTTGATGTGGCTGTTACCTTAGTGATGGGAAACTCGGCCCAGATTGGTGAAACAACTGGCTTGGGTCTCTTAGCTAGAACCAGTCTTAGACTCAGCTCCTAACTCTGATTTCTTTCTCTTCCACTCTGTGTTATGTACAGAGAAACTTTTCTCAAATGTTTTCTTTCAGTTTCTAGCCTGAATTTGGTGTCCTTCCTACCCTGTTTCCACAGTAGCTTGTGCCTGACTGTCATGGTATATATATCATATTTTCTGATAAATATTCAAATGCTGGTTTTCTTTATGTGTCCTTCTAACAGCATCACTGAGAATGACTGGCACATTGGTTTGGGCACAGCAGGAACTTACCAAATTAAAGCAAAACCACCAATGACTCGGAACACTTGGAAAGTAAATATAAAAAAAAATCAGTGAGTAGCAAAGAGTTGTCACAGTCAGCCCTTTGGGATGATAGTTGGGGAGACAGGGAGAAGGTTGCTGTGGATAAGCAGGTATATTGAGAGTGTTGTTAAGGGAGAAGTTGATAGTAGGTGAGGAATACAAAATAACCCAGCAGAAAAAGCATAGCTTTCGTGGAGTACAGAGATAAGAAAGGAGTGTACTTAACAGGCTCCGACAATAGCATCACAGATATGATAGATAGAATAGCACAGTAATTGCTCATTATGATTTTAAGTTATCTTTAAAAGGCTGATTGCTTCCACTTACTGAGTTATATTTGCATAGGGTTCGAAGGCTTTTTCATGAAATGATTCCAAGACTTAAATGCTTTTTTGAAACATATGTTGTTTAACTTTGGAGGGAGAACAAATTATTTCGTGTTTTTTTTCCCCCCTGTTTAATTATAATGTTATTGTATTAACTTTTTTAACCATAAGTTCTCTTTGTCCTGCAGTTTTTTTCTCCCAGCCCAATATTATTCATCTTTGAAATAAACAATGACAGTTCACTGATGCAAAATTTAAAAGATACAAAAGGATGTATGATGAAAACTGTGCTTTCCATCCTCTTCCAGTCACTTAGTTTCCCTCCTTACAGGTGACTTGTGGTATTCATTTCTTAACTATATTTCCAGAGATACTTTATACATCTCCAGGCAATTGACATATATATTCTTACCTCTTCCAAAATTATATTGTAACATATTGTTTGCACCATCTACCTACTAATCCATCTTGAAGATTAGTCCATACCAGTATATTAAGAGCTTCCTTGTACATATTTTTTGCCCAGCTTTGTTGACATGTTCATGGTAGTAAATCCAGCATGGTATTCCATTTATGTATGAATCATAATTTATTAAACTGATGTCTTATTAATGGACACTTATTTGCAATCTTACTGTTTAAAGTAATAGTACAGTAGAATAATATCCATTATCTTGCTCACGTGTGAATATAAATGCTTTGTCAGTTCCTAAAAGTGGATTTGTTGAGTCAGAAGGATATGTGTGTTTGTAATGTAGATAGATACAGTCTTTCTTACTACGTCTTGTGCCAGTTTATACTCTCATTACTAGTGTCCTTGCACTGTTATAATAACACTTAAAAAAAAATCTTTGTTAATAAGTTAAAATGTGATATCTCAGTATGTTTTTGATTTGCATTTCTTTCTCTTTTCTAATAACTTCACTGAATCATATTTTGCATATCGTATAACTCACCCTTTTCAGGTGTACAGATCCATTTTTTTTTTTTTTCAGTAAATTTTCCTAGTTGGTTTTGTATTTGTTTTGTGAGGAGATTGAACTTCATTTTGTACTTAAATTATTCTTTTTAGTTTGAACTGTCACTTCATATTCATTGTTGGTCTTTTTAAAAAGTAAGTATAGAATCCTGTTGTATAGGATTTCATGTCTGGGTTGCAAGTAGTTTTTCTAAGTTTGTCAGTTGTTTTTACTTTGTTCACAGAGTTTGGGGTAAAAGCAAAAGCTTTCTTTTATCTTGGTGGTGGACTGTTTATGGTGGATTTAAAGGTAGATATGAGGGTTAGCTATGTTTCAGGTGGAAGTTTTAGGTAGCTACAAATGAGGAGTAGAAGTACTGGGATGAAGTTGAGGTTGTTGTCTAAGGAATAGATACATTTAATTGGTCACTACTTTTCTTCTGTAACTTATGTGTTTGTTGTGTTTTTAGTGAGGGCTGCTCAAAAATGAATGCCTTCTCCTCACTACCTGCATCCCACTGTGTTCTGCTTCAGTCATTTTCTTTTTCAATATTTGAAAACTTTGTAACAGTCTTAATAATGACACGTGGTGCATTATGAGCTCAGTTGCTGGCGACTGCCACATAAGTGTGAAGTGTGATCAGAGTCAGTCCTTCACCTGAAGATGTATTTCAGAGACCATTTCCAGTATATAATCATATTTTCCCCTCAAATTTGTCACCTTCCAAAAAAAAAAAAAAAAAAAAGCAGTAGCAGCAGCTCATTCTTGAAGCAAAGTCACTGAACCAATGGAAAATATTTAAAAGAAAGAATTTAGTTATTTGTCTCTTTAATTTTACTTTTTCTTTTGGTGTTTAGTTAGTAGTTTTAACAGCTGTCACAAAAAACAGCAAATTGTACTCACTAGTCATTGATGAATTTTGGTCTGTCTTAAAACCTGGCTTCCCAGGTGGCTCAGTGGTAGAGAATCCACCTGCCCAGTGCAGGAGCCACAGGAGATTCGGGTTTGATTCCTGTTGTGGGAAGTTCCCCTGCTGGGTGAAATGGCAACCTACTCCTGTATTGTTGCCTGGAAAATTCTTTGGACAAAGAAGCCTGGTGGGCTATAGTCTATAGGGTTGCATGGAGTCGGACGAAACTGAGCACACGATGTGCGCGTGCACACACACTCTTAATCTTGGCCTTTAAAAATATGAAGTAATATTAATGCCTAAAAATGTCCTTCTCATTAGTTCATCTTAATAAAAAAATTTGGGGTGGTTTGTTTAATGCTTGATATTTGTCAAAAGCGTGATTCAGTAAGGATGATAAACATTTCGGTGATATCTTGATTCTTAGAACATTTTCTTTCACTGTTAAAATATTATTTATAGAATGATTAAGTGAGAAGATTTAAAAGCCTTCAGTTTGAAAAAGAGAAAGATTTTTCTAATAACATTTTAACTTGTGATTTTCTCATTCACCTCAGCAGTTACTTTTCTGCTGACATTTAAGAATGACTGTAATCATCTACTTCAGAAATTATTCTTTGAAATTTAAATTGTGTAGATAGAAAGGGTTGTTAGATAATCTTTGTTAATCTCAGAGGCATTTCAGTTTTCCTTGGGATCCTGCTTATTCTCTCTTAGAGGCTTCTTTGACTTGTTCATGATGCTATAGTCATCCCACAACCTTTTGGTGTTTTTAATGTAGGCACATTGAGAGAGCAGTTTTTAAGTAGCTCAAGATGGATTTATTTGTAAACTCTTTTACTTTCCTCAATTTGACTTTCATACTTACAGGCAGATTCGTGTCGGAAGTAGTCTCATGAGATCTCACATTGCTATGTACATTGGTCTGCATCTGAGCCCCTTTCCTTGGAATGCGTTGATTCTAAATGGGAGCATAGTTTGAAAAACTCCTCTTAAAGAGTTTTAACTTGTGTATACCCTTTGAAAACCACTGCCCTAGAGGGAATGTTTGGTTTCTTCCTTGTTAGTCAAGATGAAATGATAAAGTATATATCAGTGATTATGAAGTTCAAGAAAGTCTAAGTAGAGAGACAAACTAATTACAAGGACTTTTTTTTTATTGAAGTATTTTTGATTTACAGTATTGTCTGTATTTCCAGTGTACAGTGAAGTGATTGAGTTATACGAATGTGTGTGTGAGTATATGTTTCAAATTTGTTTTCATTATGTTACTGAATATAGTTCCCTCTGCTATGCAGTAAATGATTGTTGCTTATCTATTTTATGTATAGTAGTTTGTATCTGTTAATTGCTCCTAATTTACCCCTCTCTTTCTCTTCCCCTCTGGTAACCATAAGTTTTCTACCTTGATATGTTTCTGTTTTGTAAGTAGATTGATTTGTATTACTTTTTAGATTCCACATGTAAGTGATATCATGTACCATTTGCCTTTCACTTCACTTAATATGAAGTCCATCCATCCATGTGGCTGCTAATGGTAATACTTGGTTCATTAATACTCTGTTATACACACATGCCTGCGTGTGTGCGCACACACACACACACACACACCACAAACCTTAAACGAGTCATCTGTTAATGGGCACATGGGTTATTTCTGTATCTTGGCTATTGTAAATAACTTCATGGATTCTTAAGCTCTGAGCGTTGTGTAAAGAATTATGTAAGAGGAAATTGTATAAAATATTTTAGGTTAATTATATTACTGAGTTTTCCTGTGGCTTTTTGTTGTTGTTTACTTCTGTTTGATTCCTAAAACCTCTCTTCTTCATAGTTAAAGCCTCAAATGTAGCACTTTTCCACATAATGTTAAAGTTAGTTAATTGTCCTTTTTTAATTGTACCTTCCATGATGTTTAGGACTGTTTGACACTTGGGTGCGTTTCAGTTACTGAGCTTTTGATATTCAAAATAGGAACCAGACATTAAATACACACGTGTTAGCAGCTCATTTAATGTACCCTAGGAATTAAATTGAGTAAGATTTATTAAACCCTTATGATAACACTCCCGTAGTCTGTACAAATATTTAGATCTAACATAAACTTCACAGATTATTCGGATGGCAAGTATGATAGGGCCTTAACTAGATACTCTATTCCAGAGCTTGATTATTATCATTAAGATATTGAAAGATCTTAAGTCTTTGCCTTTTATTTAGGTGGTTTGATGATATAGGTTATACCTATGTACTTTAGTTATCCATTGACTCTGGGTTAAAAACATTGCTCTCCTGATTATGGTAGCAATTTCTTAATTTCTTCTTCTTCTTCTTTTTTTTTTTTAAATTTGCAGTTGGAGTGCCTCAAGCTTATTGCCTCTCAAAAATTCACAGACAAACGCATTGGCTATTTAGGGGCAATGCTGCTGTTAGACGAAAGACAAGATGTCCATCTTCTCATGACCAACTGTATCAAGAAGTAAGTCTTAATTTCTTCTAATAACTGCTTTGTTTTTTTAGGTCTTTTTAATAATATGACATCAAAGGCTTCTGTTTATTGATTTTATATTTGCTGTCTAGAATATAATTGGGTTGCTTTCGGTTCTGGAGCTTATATATAAAGAGGCTAAGGAAAGGATTAAAACGTCTGTAGAAAAAAGTAAAACTGTAGGGGATCATTTAAATGAAAGCATTGTTGTACGTCTTGAGTCATAGCAACTATTTAGCATGAATAAGCATTTGGACTTTGATAGCATAGAAAAAGCATTGGTAAATCTAAGCTTTCTTATCATAGAATTTTTTGAATACCATGAATTATGAGGCATTGTATTTATTAAATAATTACCAGTGTATTCTGAATGAATACCATTTAAAGGTAAAAAGAGAGGTCTTGCTTGTCAGCAGTCTAATCCCAGATTTCAGTTGCTGACAGTTGTATTTATCCTGTGAGCTTTTGTGCATAAGTCCTTTTTTCTCTAACAGGTGCTTTACTGATTTACTAGTCCAGTTATGCATTTACCTTAGAAACTGAAGAAGCTTGTCATTCTAGAAAAAGTAGAAGACCTGCAAGTAGGGAGTTAACAGTTCTTCTCAGTGTCCCTCTTATAATAAATTTCTGTTAAAAAGCTATGAAAGTTCTGATGGCCTTATTCATTTAAGGTTCTTTTTGGTTTGTTTTGGTTTTGGTATGTCTACCAGTTTATCTCCTTTTTTAGATTTCATTTTTAATTTACCTTATTTCTGCAAGTGACAGAAAGAAGCAGGGGTTTATAGGTGATCAGTTTCTAGACATTGAACTCATATTTTCTGTGGTAAATGTTATAATTTAAAATTTCCCAATAATGAAAAGTTTTAAAATGAGAGTTATGATTTGTTTGTAAAAATATAGTGTCTCATTTAAATACATTGACTCTGCAGCTTAATTTGGGAAAATTTTGTTCTTTTTGGCCTTGAAATAAATATTAATAATGAAAATACTAAGTTGCTTCAATTTATTCAACAAACATTGATTGCATACCTGTTGTATGCCAGGAGCTATTGTAAGTGCTGAGGATGGAGAATGAAAAAAGTGAGCAGAAATCTTTGATGTCATGGAGGTTACATTCCAGATGTTTAACTTGACTTCATACTCTTATTTTGGACAAGGCTCTGAAAGTTTCTTTAATTTTTGTTCTTACATGCTCTGTTGCCCTTATTACTCAAGCCTTTAGTCACATGCTGATAATTTGGCAGTTCTGCCTAGCATCAAGTTTTGAGCAAACTTAAGAATAGGTTTGTAGCTTGATTAAAATGGAAGAATGAGGCATATAGGCAAAGAAGGAATCTGCGTGTATAATGAGACCCAGCCAAGCCCCAAGTGAATTTAGGAGAGAGCTACTAATAGTTGGGAATTGATCTAATACTTCATTTTAAGTTCAGTCAAAGGACTTTGGATCATTCAGTGTTTAAAAATCTTTTAATGAATCATTTTTTTGTTTATTTGTGAGGTTTCTTGCTTTTTGTTTGTATTATAGGGCATCATAGTGTACTTGCAGTTTTTCTGTTTAATGATGGCATCTTTACCTCATTGGTCCAGAAAAACTTTTAAGACATTAATGATCTTGGACTTAAATCTTTAAAAATCAGACACATTATTTTAAGAGCTTGCATTATACAGATATTCTTAATCATTGAAAAATGAATGAAGAGTTAATGAAATATTTTTGGGAACTAGGACCATAATTAAGTTAACGTTTATTAGTAATTTTTATCTTAAATATTCAAATTAGTAGGAAGTAGCAAACCTGACTGACACTTTCCTTTTGTTTCTTTTCCTTTCTTTGTTCTTCAGGGATTTATTCATTGGTTCATTAAAAATTATTGTTAATGAAACCTTTACAGTGTTGACAGCAATACATTTTGTTATGAAATATAAGCTGTTTTCCAGAACAAAAACAGTTCAGAGAGAAGAATGGCATTATTTTACACTTTTGTAAATATCTTTAATATCTAACCTAATAAAATAAGTTAGATGGTTGTATTTGCTTCTGCATTCATTTTCTTATGATTTGGTTGAAATATATGAAGATCTAGGCTTTCACAGATAATGTTTGAAAAAGGAAGAGGGCTTTAATAACCTTTCAGCTAACTATGGATAACCTTCCATGATACCATACCAAACTCCACAAGTGGTAGTTTCATTAGGTTAGTATAGAATCTGAAACCATATCAGTGAAGTTTGTTTTTTTGTTATATTGAAACCCATTCATACAATTTGACTCTTTTGCATAGTTTTTAAACATCATACTTAAGGTATTTGGAGAAAATTGATTCACTGAGTTTTAAAGTATTAATAGACTGTCAGTTTCATGATGGCAATACAAATATTCCAAAATTCTAATTTTCACTTTCAAAGCTTAGGTTTATCATTGGCAACAAATATTGTCACTTGTTGCCCTTGAAGTGATAGGCTTATTCGGCTTTTCTTCCAGAAAATGTTTGCCAAATAACCACATTTTAATAATTATAATTGTTATTTTTCAGGTAAAAATGATGTTCATTTTAAAAACAGCTGGTTCGTAGTTTAGCTTGCAAATAAAACAGATACACAAGTACTTTTCTATGAGATTATCCCTTATTTCATTATGCATCAGAAGTATTTCATGCATACTTTCCATTTTGTCACAGAGAATATAAAAAAATACGCACTGAAGAGTCAAGGTATGAGGGAGTTCCTTGGTGGCCTAGTGCTTAGGATTCTGGCCTTTCACTGAAGTGACCCAGGTTCAATCCCTGATCAGGGAACTGAGATCCTACAAGTTGCATGGCGTGACTTAAAAGAGAAAAAAGGTCAAGGTATAATTAAGCTAGTCATTTTTACTTCTTTGTCATGAGTGACTGAACAGCAGACAACAACAAAATGGGGAGTATTAAGTGAAACTGCCTCCCTCCCTTCCTTCTTTCACTGTAACTGTGTGGCAGTGAATTCAGGGACTGGTAATACAGTTTGGTGCCTGATTTGTGCTAATGTGCCTTAGTTTTTCCCATTTGCACTAATAGTGCAATAAAGCTGACAAATAATGAGTTAGTATTGTAAAAGTAGTTTGTATCTCATGGACCCCCTGAAATAGTCCTGGGAACTTCCAGAGATTCTCTAGTCACCATTTGAGAACCACTGAACTAAAGGATTTTAAAATACTCTTTAGGCTGGTAGAAGTAGCATAAGGTATAATTCAACCTAGGAATTCAGCTTCTGCATAGTAAGAGTTGATTATAATATATAAATGCATTTACTATTTAAACGTTTAATGCTTCAACTTTTCTGAAAATACTTCCTGGCTGGTTTAGAAATAATTTTGTGCAGTAATCAGTGCCTGTTAGAAATAGAATTTTTTGTATCTGTAGTACTACATATTGAGCCTCACTGTAACATCTACCTTAGTTTAAGATGGTTTAATTAGCTGTTTTTTTAGTTATTGTTTTTCTTCTTTTGAATAAATAAAAATTAATATCAAGGTTAATACTATACCATAAGATCAAAGATTTTAGAGTGTTTCTGTTGTGATGTTTGTCATCTTAAATGCTCTAGCAGTAGAGATTGTATTTTCTAAAATTTTTTTTTAACATTTTGGTTAATATCTTACTTTTTTGTAGTTAGTAGTAGAGCATATTAAAATCTTAAAAGATAGAGTTGTGCTTCATATTCTGTCATTGCTAGTAAAGAAAGTTCTTTTGGCATCCCATAGATAGTATGTTGTACAGTTTCTGTTACTCATGGTGTTTGGAAACTCTGGGTTGTAAGCATGTAGAACGAACTGTCAGTTTACTGTGTTGTAATTTGTATTAATAATAAGGTTAGAATAAACACTTTTTTTGCAAAAATTATCCTAACATTTTCCTTACGAGAGAAATCATGAATCATTCAGAGCTTTCTCGTTAGATTGTGAAGCTTCTTCATTGGGAGCACTGGGCAGGGCATATTCATTTCTGCCGCCTTCTTTCTTTTGCAGTGATCTCAATCATAGCACACAATATGTACAAGGGCTAGCACTTTGTACCCTCGGCTGCATGGGATCCTCAGAGATGTGCAGAGATCTTGCAGGAGAGGTAGAAAAACTCCTGAAAACCTCCAACTCTTACTTAAGAAAAAAGGTAACTTTCCATGAAATGGAATGTCTGTGTTTGGATTAGGGAGTATTATGGAGAGAAGGCATATTATTCATTTTTGAAAGCGCAAGTGATAACATAACTTTCTCTGTGCAGTAAATGTTTTAAATGACTTTATATGAATCAGTTGTTCATAAGTCAAAATCTACTTTTTATGCTAATTTTGGAGGTGATTTTTTTATTGCCTATGCCTTTGAATCTTGGAAGTGCAGTTCCTTGGGACCTAGATAATTATTAGGGAATGATTTAGAACCTCCTTCCTAAAATTGGTAAATCTAAGTGGAATAGTAATGGAAGACAGCGATCTTATTCTCTTATATGCTTTTGTTAGTATAAATATTCTGTTGTTATTTTATTGCACTTGAATCTTAAAGCCTTCATAAATAAGCGGTATAAAAGTTAGGACTCTAGAAGTGAATGACATAAGATCGTCTGATTGTCAATGATTGTGCCTCTGCATTTAATGGTGTGAGACAAAGCAGTTAAAAGGGCCAAGCTGTTTTCCAGGATCTTGTGCTGCTAATGATGGCTATAGGCCAAAGCCAGTCCTTTCTCTTAAAGAATGTGTGGGCTGCTCTTGTTCAGAAAGATTACATAAATATTAAATAAAATATCCCTGCAGATTAGGAAAAAATTGTTTTCCTCAATTGTAGCATGGAAAGAATTAGTTTAAATCTTTTCTTATTAATGTACCTAAATTATGATATTCAATTCCAACAAGTGGTAGTTATGAGTCCTTTGCGGGGGTCCGGGGAGAGTAACTGAAGTCAGTCTTTGAATGTCCCTTTCTTTCCTGTGAACAAGCTAGGGCCATCTTTTCTTTAGTAGAGATTGGCTAACAAAGAGACTTAACTAAGATACTAAGTAACTTTCAAATGATTTTCTTGATTTCAGTAGATGTTGAATGGAGAAAGTATAGGTATTATTAAAAGTAGCAGCAGATTTAAAGCATCTGCAATATATGTATCTTTCACCTGCATAGTGTTTTTATAAAACCTTTTGGTTTTCTTACTCAGAAAAATGATGATCACAGACGGAGTCTTTATTTTTTAACTTTGCAAAGCTGCAGATAAATTATATTTAGCACAATTGGTAAGCTCGTGTTAACAGATGGTCTGGTTGAAAAAAGTTGTTGTCCACTTATTTGGTAATATATGACCAAAGAGACTGGTGAGTTAGAAGTTCTCATTAATGCAGTAGTATAAATTGGACAGCCCTAACCAATTAATAACTAATAAATCTGATAATAATCAGATCTATACTCCCTTTCTTTTTTTCATGTAGGTGAACTGATTGACAAGGTTCTTTTGTTTGTAAGATTGGTTGTCCTGACTTTAATTGAAATAAATCTTCTTTTGTCCTTTTTATGTTTTTTTTTGTAGGCAGCACTTTGTGCTGTTCATGTCATCAGGAAGGTTCCTGAACTTATGGAGATGTTTTTACCAGCAACAAAAAATTTGTTGAATGAAAAGAACCATGGTAATGTGATTTGGATGCACTCATGAAGTACTGAGGGAGAAGGAGAAAGAGAATAGTCTTCAGGCAGTCTTGGCCTCTGTCTCACACAGTGGACTCAGCTTTCTGCTGTGCTTGGACACCTTTTCCAGGAAGGGCCAATGGGTTGAATCTCTCTTCTACTCTCAAATGCTAGTATTGTAATTAGAGATTGATTCCTTTATAGTAAGCTTGTTTTTCATTTCTAGTCCCCTTTTACTGTATCAAAAATACTATATTACGTAATACTCAGTATAATTGCAAATGATCCAGCCTTGATTTTCATGTGTGAAACCTTTTGACTTCTTGGCTTCTTTCTTTATCTCTTTGCCATTGTAGTGTAAAATTTGTGAAACTCTGTAGGTTACTTGTAACAGGAATTTGTAATGGGTACTCAGATATATAAAACTTCGGAGGGATTAGATGGAATGAATGTATGTGGCTGTTCTTTACTGAACATTTTATTCTTGTTTTGAATTTAATGAAACAGATTCTGAGTGAAGAAAATTCTTCTGTCCTAAATGCTAAGAAAAAAAATGGTAACAGGTATTTAATTTGATCAATGCCTAGAAGATTCAGAATATATTTGTTGAATAAATGAATGTCTAGGGCACATATTTAGTGTTAAGTATGTGATTCTTTTCATTCACTCTTGAACAAGCAAGTTTACTTTGTCATTCATGACTATATTTTGTCTGGAAATTTAAAGTCTTAGTAAGATTTTTCTTCTTGAGATGTCTTTCAAAAATCAGCTAAGAGCTTACTAAATCTGGAGCAGGTGATATCCAGTTTATGTTGACTGAGCATGTCTTTATGGATATTCTCAAATGGAGAGGCTTGTACATTGGATGTCATTTGTAACCAATTATTTTGGCCACACAACTTTAGAATATTCTGATTTGACTGAGATCATCTGTGTTAAATCAGCAGGTATCTATTAATATCTTCTTTGTATTCAGCTCAATGCTTAGATTCTTGGGAGATTAAAAAACAAAAGTAGCAGCTACCTTTTTGGAATTGACCTTCAGAACTGAAAGCCCTGTGCTTATGAAACTGAAGAATACAGCCTCAATTTTAGTTTTCACTGGCTCTTTTCTTTCAGGTGTCCTTCACACTTCTGTAGTCCTCCTCACAGAAATGTGTGAGCGAAGCCCAGACATGCTTGCACATTTCAGAAAGGTAGGTGCCATTCTGTATATCTAAGCCTCTCTTGATTGAAATGATTTTCTTAAAGGACATGACTTTCTCACTTAGGAATTTTCTTTTGAAAGAAAGGTATGGAACTGAGTAAAGGCCCTAACCAACCCTTCTGTGTGGTAGGAAGCCTGCTTTAGGCGCGTAAGATCTGGCAGTAGTACAGTGTTTCCCCTTTCATAATGGAAGTCTTCTCTCCTTGGCAGACACACCGATCTCTCCTGTGCTTTGTCTACTGTTTTCACATTGAAGTTAGGAAATGTAACCTGAGGTCGAATTACAAGCAGGAATTGCGCGCGCGCGCGCGCGCGTGTGTGTGTGTGTGTGTGTGTGTGTGTGTGTGTGTGTGTGTTTTAAGGCAGGTGATTTCCACCCCCCCACCCCCCCCCAGGTGAAAGCTGCAAACTGAGATTTGACATTACCTTTACCTAACCTAGAGTCCCCCTCTGTTCATTTTGTGCTGTGGTGACTCCAGTGGTGGATGTCTCTAGCTTTCTGAAGTCCCTCCCTCCCTTTCTTAGAGCATTCTAGAATGGAAATTTTTGTTTTTTCCACTTACTTTCAGAAGGCACTAGTAAGCAGGACTCAGAGAAAGACTATTTTTTGGGTAATTACATGCATTCAGTTCCTTTTACAGGATGCTGACCACTCTATATATTGGGTTTACTTTGTACTTTAAATCTAACGAAGCTCTAATAGGAGCTCTTTGGGGCGGTGGCTGGGGGGGGGGGGGGGGCTTTTTTTTCCTCCTTAGATGATCATGTCTTGATTAAAGTATTATAAAAATAGTATGAGGCCCATATCTGTCCCTAATGCTTGCTTTGTATGTTTTGTTCCTGTTTTCTGTTTGGAATCCTGCTGTATGTTAGAATGAAAAGGTAAGAATTAACCCTCATTTAGATTCTGCATGCTGGCATTAGGTCCTTAGTAGCTTTTGTGTATCCATCTACAAATGTGACTTAAAAAATATACTAATGCTGAATCTGTGCTTAATACTGTGTTATTTGTCATAGCATTTTTGACTAAATCCTTAGTCCAGATTTTGTCTTGTCACTTAAACTCCTGACTCCACAGTCAGCCTTGGATTTCAGTTGCAGCCTTTCCTGATTTTTAAGCCTCCTCCTCTGCCTTTCCTTTATCTTCACTTGAGAAACTTTGAGCAGTTTCGCAGTGGCATTGGTGATGGCAGTCCAGATCATTTTGGAACCAAAACACCAAACACTGCTTCTTTTTGAAGTAGATACACTTTAGAACCGTGTCTGGGTAACCTCATACTTTAAAAAGCTCAGTACGTACTTCTGAACTTTCAGTTCAGACTTAGAGCTTTAATTTCCTCCTGACTTGCCCTCAATCTTGCCTTGAAGTTTTGACGTCTTAAAAGATTTTTGAGGTAGAGTGGGTGGGCATCAACTGATTTTCATGGCTGCAGCTTTTCCCTTTGTCATTTTATTTTGTTTGTCTTGTCATCAGTTGTAGTAACTTGCTTTTTTGTCTGAAAAATAAAGCGTGGTTCCAAGAATTTGTATGCTGAACACTTAGAGATATTTGTGCTTTTTGTCCCAGGGTGCTCTTATGTGGTGTGAGCTTAGTAGCTGAAGGAAAAAGAACTTTTCCAAGACAGAAACCAGATTTAAAAAAATAATGAAGGATGTGTGTAGCACAAAAAAGTAGACCATTGAGAAGTATGCAAGGCGAACTACTTCTTAGTGCAGAGCTTGGTAACTAGATGGTCCCAGTTTTATTACATTTTAAAGCAGTTTATACAGTTATATTATTCTGACTTCTAATTGAATCTGTCCAGAGTTGACAGATTTAATGAGGATTCTGTTTAGAATTTACAGGCCATCGTAAGCTTAGATTTGTTTGAATCTTGGAGTTGTCCAAATTAGATTTTTGTTTAGGTGATTTACGAAGTGCTTAATTCTGGAGTGATCTGGCCAAACCTGTTCATACAGATTATGTTGTCTTATATTCAGCAGTAGACTTAGTGTTGTGTTTTGAATGCATTCCTTGGGCCCAGCTTGGCTTTTGTTTCGGTCTTGATCCCCTTAGAGAGGAATCCAGATTCAATGAGAAAAAGATAATTGAGTTGCAGCAAAGTTGGGGCTGTTCTGATTGCCTCCAAGACAGATAAGATTGAGTTTGCTTTGGACAGTTCTTAATGTTAGGTGATTAGAATTGTTTATATAGCTAAATTGAGTTTGTAGTTGGAGATTGGAAAGGTTCTTATTGTGGCAAACATTTTGAAGTGTGGTTTTAATCTTCAATGATTTATCAATGAATTGCAATAAGTAATAGTATTTAAAGCATTTTTAAGTTCAGCTTGGCAATAAAATTGCCTCTGCTGTGTGTCATCAGTCAGTCTAGTGGACAGAGTTAAAAAAAGAAGGGCATTCTGACCATAAGGAATGTATCGTTTCATTAGTAAGATAAGATAGGCAACAAATGTATGATTAGGTCCTGAAATTAAATTTTACCAAAAATTGTGTCCTATAATTTAAGAATAGGACAAAAACAGCATTCGTGGCCTTGCTGCCTTCCTCAGGGGAAGGAGACAGTTTTTCATGCATCTTTTCCACTTGGTAGGTGTTAGAGACTTTTGTATTCCCTGTTGTTCATTGAGAAAGGATATAACTGACAATATGTTAAGAGGAGAGAGGTTTTTTTTTTCTCTATTTGAGATAATTTGTTTTAAAACTAATTTTCATAAAATTACCGGAGTTTTGGATGTGGTAGCATTTTGTATCTACATGTATTGGATAGATTAAAAACTGAGCATGCTTGTGTAACCTAGGTGTGTAAAGTCCCATAGAAGTCCCCACAGGCATCTGTTTTACTCGTTTCTCATAGGCTTTCTGACCTACTGTTATTTGTAGTATCTTTGCATATATAACTCTGGAGTAAAAATGTCTGATTTGGTTTTAATTCTGATAACGTACATACTCCTTCTTGAGTTCTGGGCCAGAATACTTCTAAGTTATGTCTGTGAAACATCAACAATATACTAGGATATTGTATCAGTAGAATTTGCTTGGACTCAGACTCTTGAATCTTTTTTTTCTAAGCCAAGTTAACCTCTGCCTATTCCTGAGAAATTCTTTGATGTTCACTGTTTTTTGATGCATCTCTCTTCCCTGCAGCTTGTGCCCCAATTAGTTCGTATTTTAAAGAACCTCATCATGTCCGGATATTCACCAGAACATGATGTTTCTGGGATCAGTGACCCCTTTTTACAGGTGAGCTTGAAGGAAAGCTTAGGATAAATGATATATTTTGGAATGAATTTTTCCTTCCTCTTATGTTTGTGTCTGGTAGTTTTGGTAGTTAATTGATTAATTACATTAATAAATGAATAGTGACGCAATTCTGTATTAGATTAACAGGATAAAATTATATTTGTAATAGTCAAATCATATACCGCATAGAAACGTGATTTTCCAGTGTGATATAGCTCTGCAGGTAATGGTATCCTGTGACTGTGAAGTGTAGGTTGTCTAACAGCTTCATTAAGACATAGAACCATACATAACTGCTCTAAAGATCATGTTTAAAATTCTTCTGTTTGAATTTTGACCATTTCTATTGGGATTTAAGACTTCATTTAAGTTATATGAATTTCATATCAAGCAAAGTTCCTTTGTGCTAGACAGAATTTGTTGATGTTTGTCATATTTTGCACATTAGGTACGAATTTTGCGGTTATTAAGAATTTTAGGACGAAATGATGATGACTCAAGTGAAGCTATGAATGATATATTAGCACAGGTGAGTAGAACAAAACTTGTGTTTTTGTAAACACTCATTTTAGTATAGCAGGGAGGAGATTGATTGTGATTATATGGAGCAATTTTTATTTATGTTTTCTCATTGGTGGCTGAAAACAATCACAAAATGTCTCTTGTTACCTCTGGATGTTTTTTGGAAGCATTGTTTTGTCACGTAACACCTTCTGTATGTTTTCAGGTTGCCACTAATACGGAAACTAGTAAAAATGTAGGAAATGCTATTCTTTATGAAACGGTTTTGACTATCATGGATATTAAGTCAGAGAGTGGACTGCGAGTAAGTTTTTAATCTTTAAACATTTTATTTTAAAATAATTGACTTGGACTTTGGAAATTAACTTTAGGAAAGAATGATGCAGGATGTATGATGCTTTGGTACCTGAGGTATCATTCTCTCCACTGAAGGATTAATGTTGATTATAATAGAAATTGGAAGATTTTACGTATGGTTATAAATATAGATGATGTTGAATGAAGGAACCATTTCAGAATAAGCTTTTGTTTGGAGCCGTGATTTGAGTTGGCCTCATTCACTTCAAACAAGATGATAACATATTTGAGTTAATCCATTTTTCTTAATATTTATTTTTATTAAAAAAATGAACACATAAAGTAAAAAAAATTCAATACAAAATGATGTCAGTTCAGTTCAGTCGCTCAGACGTGTCTGACTCTTTGCGAGCCCAGGGACTGCAGCACACCAGGCTTTCCTGTCCATCACCAACTCCCGGAACTCATCAAACTCATGTCCATTGAGTTAGCAATGCCATCCAACCATCTCATCCTCTGTCGTCCCCTTCTCCTGTCTTCAGTCTTTCCCGGCATCAGAGTCTTTTCAAATGAGTCAGCTCTTTGCATCAGGTGGTCAAAGTATTGGAGTTTCAGCTTCAGCATTGGTCCTTCCAATGAATATTCAGGACTGATTTCCCTTAGGAATGACTGGTTTGATCTTCTTTCTGTCCAAGGGACTCTCAGGAGTCTTCTCCGACACCACAGTTCAAAAGCATCAATTCTTTGGCACTCAGCTTTCTTTATAGTCCAACTCTCACATCCATATGTGACTACTGGAAAAACCATAGCTTTGACTAGACAGACCTTTGTTGGCAAAGTAATGTCTCTGCATTTTAATATGCTATCTAGGTTGGTCTTAGCTCTTCTTCCAAGGAGCAAGCAAGCATCTTTTAATTTCATGGCTGCAGTCACCATCTGTAATGATACTGAAGCCCAGAAAAATAAAGTCTCTCACTGTTTCCATTGTTTTTGCATCTATTTGCCATGAAGTGATGGGACCAGATGCTATGATCTTGGTTTTTTGAATGTTGAGTTTTAAGCCAGCTTTTTCACTCTCCTCTTTCACCTCCATCAAGAGGCTCTTTAGTTCTTCTTTGCTTTCTGCCATAAGGGTGGTATCTGAGATTATTGATATTTCTCCCAACAATCTTGATTCCAGCTTGTGCTTCATCCAGCCCAGCATTTCACATGTTATACTCTGCATATAAGTTAAGTAAGTGGCGTGTCAATATACAGCCTTAATGTACTCCTTTCCCAGTTTGTAACCAGTCTGTTCCATGTCTGGTTCTAACTGTTGCTTCCTGACCTGCATACAGATTTCTCAGGAGACAGGTCAGATGGTCTGGTGTTACCATCTCTTGAAGAATTTTCCAGTTTGTTGTGATATACACAGTCAAAGGCTTTGGTGTAATCAGCAAAGCCAATTTTTTTTTGGACTTTTCTTGCTTTTTTCTATGATCCAATGGATGTTGGCAATTTGATCTCTGCTTCCTCTGCCTTTTCTAAATCCAGCTTGAACATCTGGAAGTTCACAGTTCACATACTATTGAAGCCTGGATTGAAGAATTTGAGCATTACTTTGCTAGCGTGTGAGATGAGTGCAATTGTGCAGTAGTTTGAACATTCTTTGGCATTGGCTTTCTTTGGAATTGGAATGAAAACTGACCTTTTCCAGTCCTGTGGCCACTGCTGAGTTTTCCAAATTTGCTGGCATATTGAGTGCATCACTTTCACAGCATCATCTTTTAGGAATTCCATCACCTTTACTAACTTTGTTTGTAGTGATGCTTCCTAAAGCCCACATGACTTCACATTCCAGGATGTCTGGCTCTAAGTGAGTGATCACACCATTGTGGTTATCTGGCTCATGAAGATCTTTTTTGTACAGTTCTTCTGTGTATTCTTGCCACCTCTTCTTAATGTCTTTTGCTTCTGTTAGGTCCATACCGTTTCTGTCCTTTATCAAGCCCATCTTTGCATTAGATGTTCCCTTGGTGTCTCTAATTTTCTTAAAGAGATCTCTAGTCTTTCCCATTCTATTGTTTTCCTCCATTTTTTGCATTGATCACTGAGGAAGCTTTTCTTATCTCTCCTTGCTATTCTTTGGAACTGTTCTTTCTAATGGGTATATCTTTCGTTTTCTCCTTTGCCTTTAGCTTCTCTTTTCTCAGCTATTTATAAGGCCTCCTCAGACAACCATTTTGCCTTTTTGCAATTCTTTTTCTTGGGGATGGTCTTGATCACTGCCTCTTGTTCAGTGTCACGAACCTTCATCCATAGTTCTTCAGGCACTCTGTCTATCAGATCTAATCCCTTGAATCTGTTTGTCACTTCCAGTGTATAATCGTAAGGGATTTGATTTAGGTCATACCTGAATGGTCTAGTGGTTTTCCCTACTTTCTTCAGTTAAGTCTGAATTTGACAATAAGGAGTTCATGATCTGAGCCACAGTCAGCTCCTGGTCTTGGTTTTGCTGACTGTATAGAGCTTCTTCGTCTTTGGCTGCAAAGAATATAATCAGTCTGATTTTGGTATTGACCATCTGGGGATGTTGGTGTGTAGAGTCTTCTCTTGTATTGTTGGAAAAAGGTGCTTGCTATGACCAGTGTGTTCTCTTGGCAAAACTCTGTTCGCCTTTGCCCTGCTTCATTTTGTACTGCAAGGCCAAATTTGCCTGTTACTCCAGGTATTTCTTCATTTCCCTATGATGAAAAGGACATCTTTTTTAGGTATTAGTTCTAGAAGGTCTTGTAGGTCTTCACAGAACCGTTCGGCTTCTTCAGCATTATTGGTTGGGGCATAGGCTTGGATTACTGTGATACTGAATGGTTTGCCTTGCAAACGAACAGAGATCATTCCGTTGTTTTTGAGATTGCAAAACATATATAGAGAGACCATTCTCATTTTTAAAAAGATTGGTACAATATGCATAACATACTCTCTATCATTTTAACCATTTCTAACTTTGTAGTTCAGTGGCATTAAGTAAGTACCTTCACACTGCTGTGTAGCCAACACCCACCGTTCATCTTCAGAACTTTTTAGTTTCCCAAACTGAAACTGTGTGCCCTTTAAACAGTAATTCCCCATTATCCCCTGACCCCAACCCCTGGCAACCACCATTCTACTTTCTGTCTCTATGGATTTACCTATTCAGGACATTTCACCTAAATGGAATCATATAATATGGGCTGTTTGTGTCTGGTTTATTTCACTTAATATAATACTCTCAGGGTACATACCTGTCATAGCGTGTGTCATGATTCATTCTTTTAAATGGTTGTATAACATTCCATTGTGTGAATGTTCCTTAGTACATTTAGGGAAATTGCTATTAATGAACACTCCTATCATTTGTGATTACAGATAGTGTTGCAGTAGATTTTTGCGCATATGTTCAAGTATATTTGTCAGCTGAATTCCTAGAAGTGAAATTGTTGAAGCAGGGGATATATTTTCATTTTATAGTTTTAATTATTTATTAATTTTTTTTTCTGTGTCATGAGGCATGAATTAAACTCGTGCCCCCTACAGTGGGCGCTCGGAGTCCTAACCTAACCATCCAGTGAATACCTTATTTTTATTATTTATAGTTATTGCCAAATTTCCCTCCAGTGAAGTTGTACCAATAGTATTTTCCTGCTAGCAATATAAAAACTTGAAAACATTCTTGCAAGTTTTACTGTTGAAATAGAATATGATTTTAAGAGTTTGCCTTCAGAGGTTTTTTTTGGCTAGCAATCTGTAGAAGTGCTGACTAAACTACCACCTTTAAATAGTCTGCACTCATCAGAGGCCAGGAAGTGATCTTAAACAATATAGATGTTTGATTTTCTTAAATTCTTAACCTATGCTATTTTTCTGTAGGTCCTAGCCATAAATATCCTGGGTCGTTTCTTATTGAACAATGACAAGAACATCAGGTAAGTAAGCTGAAAAATATCTTGTATTTGGCTATTATAAACTCAGTGTATTCATGAGTGACTTTGCTCAAGAGCACACATGTAGAGTGACATATCTAGAACTTCCAACTCAGGATTTTTATTTTTAGTCTCAAGACTGTTTTGATAAGAATTTGAGGATTTGCCTCATGAGTTAACTTTTAGTGCTATTTATGCTTTACCTTTAGGAATCAGCAAACTTTTTCTGTCTGGGAACAGATGGTCTGTATCATAGACTACATGGGCCTTAGGGTCTCTGGCAACTACTCAGCTCTGCCTCTTGGTGTGAAAGCAGCCACAGACTGTGTAAATGATGAATATGGCTGCATTGCAATAAAAATTGATTTACCAAACCGGACAGCAGAGGGCTGTTCTAGGCTTAGTTTGCTGACCCCTGTCAATTAAGAAGAAAAATAGAATATTTCGGTTGCAAACCTAGAAGATGTTTATAAACTCCAGCTACTTTGAAAAAGTGAATGAATTTATCAGTGTTATTTTTTTATTCTTTCTTATCATGTTAATGATTGAAAAAAAAATGTGGAAATAATCATTATGGTACCCTGAATTATCTTCTCCTTTCAGAAGAATTTTTTATACTTGGATGGTAAATTCAGAGTTTTGTAGGGGCAGTTTTGGTTCTGGTGTCAAAAGCAGATAAAGTACAAATGGTAAAATTGAAATAATTTCTTCTTGTATTTTGAGGCTCAGGCAGCCTGAAAAGAAGTACTGTATGCTTATTTTGTTGTGCTATTTGAAAGAGTTTGGAAGAATCGAGTCCATCACTTTTAGAAGTTTAAATGGACTTGACCATGAATGCAAATCTAAATCCCAGGCTTCTGGTTGCCACAGCTTTTTATTATAACGTTGTTTATGGCTTTACAGCGTTTACATTTTACTAAGTCTGTTGTATCTTTTAAATATTTAACCATGTACAGTTTTCAGTAGTCATTGAACATCATCTTTGTCATTAAGCAGAGAACTATCCTGAATTTCCCATTTTAATTCTGTTCTTCTGCAACTTTGTTTCACCCAGATACGTAGCTTTGACATCTTTGTTGAAGACTGTGCAGACAGATCACAATGCAGTACAGAGGCACAGAAGCACAATTGTGGACTGTCTAAAAGATTTGGATGTCTCCATAAAACGGTAACAGACAATTGAAAGTTCTGTGCCCCCCCATCCTCCATCTGATAACTTTGTGATAGAGTTTTGAGAAGGAGAATGTTGACATTTGTGTATTCAGTCATTATTTTGACAGAGTAAATCCTTTTTTTGAAAAGGATTGGCAGGGAGAAGTTTAGATCAATGAGAGAGACCAGTAAGGAATACTTAAGTGCACCCTGAAGTTACCCTTGGTTCTTTGTTAAATAAAACAGGTGCAAGTAGGCTGGGCATACGTTTACTCATCAGAGGTACTGTGTTCTGTGTGCTGGAGGATGAAGATACGAAGTGATCCATCGGCTGAGTGTTCTATCACTATGCTGAGACGCGAATGGCTGACAGCACACATTTTCTCGCAGTACTTATGCCCCAAGATACTAGAGGCAGCCTGTTAAAACAGTGCATCTGGGAATGACTTTTAGGCAACATGTAGGACTTTAAAAAACAACAAAAAAAAAACCTTTTATATTGGAGTGTAGCTGATTAACACTGTTCTGATAGTTCAGGTGAGCAGCAGAGAGACTCAGCCATATATATGCATGTATCCATTCTCCCCCAAACTTCTCTGCCATCCAGGCTGCCACATAACGTTGATGTGGCATACAGTAGGACCTTGCTGGTTACCATTTTAAAATACAGCAGTGTGTACATGTCAGCCCCAAACTCCCTATCTCTTCCCTCATCTTCTCTGCTGGCAACCATAAGTTCATTCTCTTAAGTCTGTTTCTGTTTTGTAAATAAGTTTATTTGTATCATTTCTTTTTAGATTCTGCATATAAGGGATGTCATATGATATTTCTCCTTCTCTAACTTATTTTACTCAGCATAGGACTTTGAAAGGCATATATTTTTTTCCTTGATCAATTAACCCTACTGGTCCTCCTCTTAGAATAACTGTATGTGTTTGTAAAACCTAGTTATAGTAGGTTTCAATGAACTTTTGGTTTACTGTTCAAACCAGAAAAAATTTAATTTGAACTGATCTCTGAAACTATTCACTTAACAAACATTTATTGATAATTGAGTTCCTTTTATTTGCAGAGAACAGGTGTTAAGTGCTTGGGCAAACTAAAAATAAGACCTGGTCTCAGTAATAATGACTTTTATATAAAGCTTTGTGAAGGATTTATAAGCACCCTCTCAGTTGGTTCTCAGAGCAAGCCAGTAAGAGAAACTAGGCAATTACTTCTCTCCTCAGTTAACAGATTAAAGTACAGTCCCAAAGGAATCAAATGACTTAACTCTAAAGCTTACTCCTTGAACAAGGCAGAGCTTGGAATAGAAATCAGATTTTCTGACTCCTATTGTGTTGTTTCTCTATAGCTCTTGACTGGGCTTTGCATTTCAAAAGTAAAACCTGGGTCTTTTGACAGGTTGTATAGCAATAGCAGCTAAGACTCTGGAGCCAGAAGGCCTCATTTCAGATCCTAGCTTTGCCCTTAATAAATTTGGTCTGGTTACTTAGTCTTTCTCTACTTGGTTGTCTCCATATACAGTGTAGAGGCAGGAGCACCCACTTCCAAAGGTTATGTGGGATTAACTGGACTCGCATATGTAAAGCACTTAAACACTGTATAAGAAATTAGGTATTATTGCATTTCTGTAAGGATTGAGTTTTTGTTGCTTGTAGATTAAGATGAAAGTATTTTCAACTCATTAAATTGGTATTTTTGAAAGTAAATTATATGCCTTGGTTTGTCATTATTGACCAAATATGAAAAGATGAGTATAGTAACTAGCATCTCCATATTTCCCTTGGTTGCCAAATTTGATACGCAGCTATTTGTTATTGTTGTTAAGTCGCTCAGTCATGTCCAACTCTTCGCAAGCCCATGGACTGCAGCACACTGGGCTCCCCTGACCTTCACTATCTCCCGGAGTTTGCTCAAACTCATGTCATGGTGATGCTATTATAGAAACTCTTGTTTGCTCTCATAGCGCATATCTTTTTTTCCTTTTCATGGTGCTTACTATCTTTTTTAGTTTTTCTTTCCAGCTTTATTGGTATATAATTGTATGAGTCTAAGATGTACATCACATTGCTTTGTCACACTTTATTGCAAAATGTAACTCCTGCAGCATATCACATAATTACCATTTCTTTTTTGTGGTGAAAATATTTAAAATCTACTCTCTCAGCAGCTTTCAAGTATATTAATATATATTATTAATAATAGCCATTATGCTGTATATTAAATCTCCAGAACTTATTTATCTTACATGTGGAAGTTCATGTTCTTTGACCAATATCTCCCTATTTTTCCCACCCCACAGTCCTTGGTAACCACCATTCTAGCTGTATTTCTATGTATTCAGCTTTTTTAGCTTCTATATATAAGTGATATCATACAATATTTGTCTTTCTCTAACTTATTTCCCTTAGCCCTCAGGGTTTGTTTTTGTTCTAATCACCTGTATACCTTTCGATGTATGTTACATCATCTTTGGGTTGAAGTGAATGTTAGTAAGAGAGTTTGGTGACTGTATATCACAGTTTTAACTGTTGGTGCAGAGGGATAGTATCTTTGAGTATTAATTTCTTTGCCTCTCATTTTGAGCCTTGTAGGTATTCTAAATTTCAGCTTCATAGAATATACTGTTGAATCCAAACTGTCTTTAGTAGTGTGTATCTTTTGGGAATTTTTGAAGAAAAGCATTGATGAAAGTTCAAAATAACTTTTGTTAACTTTGGTTATCTCATGTGCAAAGATTGGGATTACAAGATTACGCAAAGACATCAATACATCTACTGGTGCTTGGTGTTCAGGGACAGCATACCTGGGTCTTTGTTTCATTCCCACTGTAAATGTCATAACTTTTTTTCCTCCCTCCATGGAAGGCGTGCAATGGAATTGAGTTTTGCCCTGGTAAATGGGAATAATATTCGAGGCATGATGAAGGAGTTACTTTATTTTCTGGATTCATGTGAGCCAGAATTTAAAGCAGACTGTGCATCGGGAATCTTCCTTGCTGCAGAAAAGTAAGATTTAACTTTTACATTCATTGGTAAAAAATGCTTGGAACTTTTTGGAAAGCATCTTTAAAACATGAGGGAAATGTTGTAAACATGTTTAAATACGTAACGTTTATTTCAGGCTTACCATTAGAAATTGGGTTTCAGAAGGTCATTCTAGTCAGTATTTATGTTAAGCATTATACTAAGACCAAAATAATCCCACTTTTATAAAATCTCCTCTTGTATCTGTTCTTTAACCTCTCTTCTATGATTACCTTTTAATGAAGAGAATAGAAAAGTTAAAACATTTGAATTGTGGTTCTTTGTAAAACTTTCTGGGATGAAGTGCTCAGGATTTTGATAGTATGGTTATTTCTCCTCTTTCCATTGTGAATTTAAGGGGAGGCAAGTCCTAGACCTGATGTTACCTGGGTCTGGGAACAGTGCTCTTTATTCTTTCGTCTCTGTCCTCTCCTGTCCTGACTTTATGATTTCTTTTCTAAGAAAAATACTGGAGACAGAGTCCTCAGTTCTCAACTCAGCAACTCCTATTGTAGTATTTACATCTGAATTTGACCATGTACTGTTTCATCGTCCATTGAAATGGGAATTGATGCTAGTTTAATTGCTGGTAGTTTTGAAGGTGAAATGTGTCCAGATAGAGCCACTTAAACCTGTGAACCTCAAGACTATAGGACAGGAGTTTTGAAAGTCACTCTGTGTGTGTGTGTGTGTGTGTGTGTGTGTGTGTGTGTGTGTGTGTGTGTGTTGCTTAGTCGTGTCCGACTCTTTGCAACCCCATATACTGTAAGTCAGTGTGTGTGTGTGTGTGTGTGTGTGAGTTGCTTAGTCGTGTTGGACTCTTTGCAACCCCATATACTGTAGCCCACCAGACCCATCTGTCCATGGGATTCTCAAGGCAAGAACACTGGAGTGGGTTGCCATTTCCTTCTCCAAAAGGAACTATAGAAAGAAAGAAAGTCAAGTCTCTCAGTCGTGTCCGACTCTTTGCAGCCCCACGGACTGTAACCTTCCAGGCTCCCCCATCCGTGGAATTTTCCAGGCAAGAGTACTGAAGTGGGTTGCCATTTCCTTCTCCGTGAAAGTCACTGAGCAGAACTTAATTTATAGGTTCCAGTTTTTTCACCTGTGCCATTATTTTCTCAGGTATGCACCTTCCAAACGGTGGCATATAGACACGATTATGCGCGTTCTGACAACGGTAAGTAGTTTTTTTAGGCAGGTGTGTACTAAGTGCTGGATGTGTCAGTTAATGAGACAGACAAAGCTCTTATTCTTGTGTAGCTTATGTTCTAGTGGGGGAGATAGGAAATTCATGGGGAAAGAAGGACGCTCCTGTCAAGCAGGGGGCAATGCTGTGAAAAATACTAGAGCAGCATGAGGAACTGTAGTGATGTCAGAGGAGAATGGGATATGGGGCAGTGGGCCAGGTTCTTGGGTAGAATAGTCAGGGCAGGTCACTGAGAGGAGGTAACATTTGAGTAGAGAACTTGGTAAAGTGGTAAGCTGTGCAAAGATTTGGGGGAAGAGTGTACAAACCAGAGGGAATAATTGGTGTTGCAAAGCCCAGGGGTAAGTAACAAGTTTGCCATGTTTGGAGAGCATCAAGAAGGCCCATGCAGCCAGTAGACTGAGAGGCAGAGAATGGTTTGAGGCAGGGGCTAGATTCTATAAGGCCTCTATAAGGATTTTATTTTGAATATGACAGGAAATCATTGGGAAGCTTTGTTTAGTTTTGTTTTGGCTGTATTGTGTAGCATGCTAGATCTTAGTTCCCAGACCAGGGATCGAACCCATGCTCTCTGCAGTGGATTCGCAGAGTCTTAACCACTGGGCCTCCAGGAAAGTCAAAACCTTTCTTTAAGAAAGTGCTCCAACTTTTAATTTTTCCAATCAGTTTATATTCTCTTATTATACGATTATATGCCTTTTCTTCTTTAGCGTGTTGATGTGCTAGGTTATACTAATTGATTTTTAAAAAATAATTTATTTAATTGAAGTTTAGTTGGCTTGCATTAATTGAATTTTTAATGTTGAATCAGCCTTCCATATCTGGAATAAAAACCACATGGTTGTGGTGTATAGTTTTCTTTAATACATTATTAGATTTGATTTGCTAAAATTTTAAGGATATTTGCACCTGTGTTCATGAGATACTGGTCTATAGTTTTCTGTTCCTGATGTTTTATTTGACCCTTGTATTATTTAGTAGTGTGTTGTTTAATCTCCAAATATTTGGGGACTTTTCAGCCATCTTTTATTGCTTATTTCTAGTTTAATTTTGTATGATTTCTGTTCTTTTAAATTTAAGACATTTTTAATGGCCCAGAATGTGATCTGTCTTGGTGAATGCTCCATGTGAGCTTGAGAAGAATGTTTATGCTATTGTTGAATGACATAGTCTGTAAATGTCAATTAGATCATGTTGAAGCTTTCTCTTAAAAACATTCTGCTTTTCCCATTAGGGAAGAATATACATGTCTAAGTCACACCACTAATTACCTGGTTTTTAGTGTCTTACCTTTACTTTCTGCCAGTTTCCCCAAACTTCTCCCTCCATTTTTGTGTTTCTTAACAGGAATGGGTATCCTACCCATCTGGGATTTTTTTCTTTGTCTTTTTCTGTTTCCTCTTCAAAGTATACGTGTGTAGGCCAGGTCTTGTTCCTGTAAATCAGATCCACTCTTCTATCCAATAATGGGAGATTGACCAAGGTGGGCAGAGCTTCCACAGTTTGTATGTCCTGTGCAGCTTGGTTATCATAATGCTCTTGTGAGGCCAAAATTTAATTTCCTCATAGGTTAAATAGCTTTACTTTGTCTCCGTGGTGGTAAATCTCAGATTCCATTTGTCAACAGGACAATAAAGAGATCGTTGTGTTTTTTTTTTTGGAGTGTGGATAATGAAATACAAAACACTTCCCATTTCTGGGGCTATGTATTGGTTCTATATTTATAAACTCTAGTCTGTGAAGGACTGTTATGTTTTCAAGAGATTCTGATTTTTAGAAAGTTACTGTTTATTTCAGTTTTATTTATTAAGCCTTTTTGAACTGTTCATACACAGCCCTTTCTCCATATCCTGGAGTAGTGTGACTACCATAGCTGGCTTGTATGCTTTTATTTATTTATTTTTAAATCTCAGTTTTATTTATTTATTTATTTACCTTTACAATATTGTATTGGTTTTGCCATACATTGACATGAATCTGCCACGGGTGTACATGTGTTCCCCATCCTGAACCTACCTCCCTCCCCATCCTATCCCTCTGGGTCATCCCAGTGCACCAGCCCGGAGCACCCTGTATCATACATCGAACCTGGACTGGTGATCTGTTTCACATGTGATAATATACATTTTTCATTGCCATTCTCCCAAACCATCCCACCCTCGTCCTCTCGCACAGAGTCCAAAAGACTTCTCTACATCTGTGTCTCTTGCTGTCTCGTATACAGCAGGGTTATTGTTACCAGTTATCGTTACCATCTTTCTAAATTCCGTATATATGCATTAGTATACTGTATTGGTATTTTTTTTTCTGGCTTACTTCACTCTGTATAATAGGCTCCAGTTTCATCCACCTCATTAGAACTGATTAAACTGTATTCTTTTTAATGGCTGAGTAATATTCCATTATGTGTATGTACCACAGCTTTCTTATCCATTCTTCTGCTGATGGACATCTAGGTTGCTTCCATGTCCTGGCTATTATAAACAGTGCTGCAATCAATATTGGGGTACACGTGTCTCTTTCAGTTCTGGTTTCCTTGGTGTGCATGCCCAGCAGTGGGATTGCTGGGTCATAAGGCAGTTCTATTTCCAGTTTTTTAAGGAATTTCCACACTGTTCTCCATAGTGGTTGTACTAGTTTGCATTCCCACCAACAGTGTAAGAGGGTTCCCCTTTCTTCAGCATTTATTGCTTGTAGACTTTTGAATAGCAGCCATTCTGACTGGCATGAAATGGTACCTCATTGTGGCTTTGATTTGCTTTTCTCTGATAATGAGTGATGTTGAGCATCTTTTCATATGTTTGTTAGCCATCTGCATGTCTTCTTTGGAGAAATGTCTATTTAGTTCTTTGGCCCACTTTTTGATTGGGTAATTTATTTTTCTGGAATTGAGCTTCAGGAGTTGCTTGTATATTCTTGAGATTAATTCTTTGTCTGTTGCTTTGTTTGCTGTTATTTTCTCCCATTCTGAAGGCTGTCTTTTCACCTTGCCTATAGTTTCCTTTGTTGTGCAGAAGCTTTTAATTTTAATTAGGTCCCATTTGTTTATTTTTGCTTTTATTTCCGTTACTCTGGGAGGTGGGTCATAGAGGATCCTGCTGTGGTTTATGTCAGAGAGTGTTTTGCTTTTGTTTTCCTCTAGGAGTTTTATGGTTTCTGGTCTTACATTTAGATCTTTAATCCATTTTGAGTTTATTTTTGTGTATGGTGTTAGAAAGTGTTCTAGTTTCATTCTTTTACAAGTGGTTGACCAGTTTTCCCAGCACCACTTGTTAAAGAGATTGTCTTTTCTCCATTGTATATTCTTGCCTCCTTTGTCAAAGGTAAGGTGTCCATAGGTGCGTGGATTTATCCCTGGGCTTTCTATTTTGTTCCTTTGATCTATATTTCTGTCTTTGTGCCAGTATCATACTGTCTTGATGACTGTGGCTTTGTAGTAGAGCCTGAAGTCAGGCATGTTGACTCCTCCAGTTCCATTCTTCTTTCTCAAGATTGCTTTGGCTCTTTGAGGCTTTTTGTATTGCCATACAAATTGTGAAATTATTTGTTCTAGCTCTGTGAAAAATACCGTTGGTAGCTTTGTAGGGATTGCATTGAACCTATAGATTGCTTTAGGTAGTATACTCATTTTCACTGTATTGATTCTTCCAATCCATGAACATGGTATATTTCTCCATCTATTAGTGTCCTCTTTGATTTCTTTCATCAGTGTTTTATAGTTTTCTTTATATAGATCTTTTGTTTCTTTAGATACATTCGTAAGTATTTTATTCTTTCCATTGCAGTGGTGAATGGAATTGTTTCCTTAATTTCTCTTTCTGTTTTCTCATTGTTAGTGTATTGGAATGTAAAGGATTTCTGTGTGTTGATTTTATATTCTGCATCTTTACTATGTTCATTGATTAGCTCTAGTAATTTTCTGGTGGAGTCTTTAGGGTTTTCTATGTAGAGGATCAATGCCATCTGCAAACAATGAGAGTTTTACTTCTTCTTTTCCAATCTGGATTCCTTCTATTTCTTTTTCTGCTCTAATTGCTGTGGCCAAAACTTCCAAAACTATGTTGAATAGTAGTGGTGAAAGTGGGCACCCTTGTCTTGTTCCTGACTTTAGGGAAATGCTTTCAGTTTTCACCGTTGAGGGTAAGGTTTGCTATGGGTTTGTCATATGTAGCTTTTATTAAGTTGAGGTATGTTCCTTCTATTCCTGCTTTCTGGAGGTTTTTTTTTTTTTTTTTTTTTTATCATAAATGGCTGTTGAATTTTGTCAAAGGCTTTCTCTGCATCTATTGAGATAATCATACGGCTTTTATTTTTCAATTTGTTAATGTGGTATGTTACATTGATTGATTTGAGAATATTGAAGAATCCTTGCATCCCTTGGATATAAAGCCTACTTAGTCATGATGTATGATTTTTTAAATATGTTGTTGGATTCTGATTGCTAGAGTTTTGTTAAGGATTTTTGCATCTATGTTCATCAGTGATATTGGCCTGTAGTTTTCTTTTTTGTGGCATCTTTGTTTGGTTTTGGTATTAGGGTGATGGTGGCCTCATAGAATGAGTTTGGAAGTTTACCTTCCTCTGCAATTTTCTGGAAGAGTTTGAGTAGGATAGGTATTAACTCTTCTCTAAATTTTTGGTAGAATTCAGCTGTGAAGCCATCTGGTCCTAGGCTTTTGTTTGTTGGGAGATTTCTGATTACAGTTTCAATTTCTGTGGTTGTGATGGGTCTGTTAAGATTTTCTATTTCTTCCTGGTTCAGTTTTGGAAAGTTGTACTTTTCTGAGAATTTGTCCATTTCTTCCAAGTTGTCCATTTTATTGGCATATAGTTGCTGATAGTAGTCTCTTATGATCCTTTGTATTTCTGTGTTGTCTGTTGTGATCTCTCCATTTTCATTTCTAATTTTATTGATTTGATTTTTCTCCCTTTGTTTCTTGATGAGTCTGGCTAATGGTTTCTCAATTTTATTTATCCTCTCAAAGAACCAGCTTTTGGCTTTGTTGATTTTTGCTATGGTCTCTTGTTTCTTTTGCATTTATTTCTGCCCTAATTTTTAAGATTTCTTTCCTACCACTAACCCTGGGTTTCTTCATTTCTTCCTTTTCTAGTTGCTTTAGGTGTAAAGTTAGGTTATTTATTTGACTTTTTTCTTGTTTCTTGAGGTAAGTCTGTATTTCTATGAACCTTCCCCTTAGCACTGCTTTTACAGTGTCCCATAGGTTTTGAGTTGTTGTGTTTTCGTTTTCATTCGTTTCTATGCATATTTTTTAAAAAATTTCTTCGGGATTTGTTGGTCATTCAGCAGCATGTTGTTCAGCCTCCATATGTTAGAATTTTTAATAGTTTTTCTCCTGTAATTGAGATCTAATCTTACTGCATTGTGGTCAGAAAAGATGCTTGGAATGATTTCAATTTTTTGAATTTATCAGTGCTAGATTTATGGCCCAGGATGTGATCTATCCTGGAGAAGGTTCCATGTGCACTTGAGAAAAAGGTGAAATTCATTTTTGGAGGGTGAAATGTCCTATAGATATCAATTAGGTCTAACCGTAAAAATGGTCTATTGTATCATTTAAAGTTTGTGTTTCCTTGTTAATTTTCTATTTACTTGATCTATCCACAGGTGTGAATGGGTATTAAAGTCTCCCACTATTATTGTGTTATTGTTAATTTCTCCATTCATACTTGTTAACATTTGTCTTACATATTGTGGTGCTCCTATGTTGGGTGCATATATATTTATAATTTTTATATCTTCTTCTTGGATTGATCCTTTGATCATTATGTAGTGTCCATCTTTGTCTCTTTTCACAGCCTTTGCTTTAAAGTCTGTTTTATCTGATATGAGTATTACTACTCCTGCTTTCTTTTGGTTTCTATTTGCGTGGAATATCTTTTTCCAGCCCTTCACTTTCAGTCTGTATGTGTCCCTTGTTTCAAGGTAGGTCTTTTGTAGACAATATATATAGGGGTCTTGTTTTTGTATCCATTCAGCCAGTCTTTGTCTTTTGGTTGGGGCATTCAACCCATTTACATTTAAGGTAATTATTGATAAGTATGATCCTGTTGCCATTCACTTTATTGTTTTGGGTTGAGTTTATACACCTTTTCTGTGTTTCCTGTCTAGAGAAGATCCTTTAGCATTTGTTGGAGAGCTAGGTTGGTGGTGCTGAATTCTCTCAGCTTTTGCTTGTCTATAAAGCTTTTGATTTCTCCTTCATATTTGAATGAGATCCTTGCTAGGTACAGTAATCTGGGCTGTAGGTTATTGTCTTTCATCACTTTAAGTATGTCTCGCCAGTCCCTCCTGGCCTGAAGAGTTTCTATTGAAAGATCAGCTGTTATCCTTATGGGAATCCCCTTGTGTGTTATTTGTTGTTTTTCCCTTGCTGCTTTTAATATTTGTTCTTTGTGTTTGATCTTTGTTAATTTGATTAATATGTGTCTTGGAGTGTTTTGCCTTAGGTTTATCCTGTTCGGGACTCCCTGGGTTTTTTGGATTTGGGTGATTATTTCCTTCCCCATTTTAGGGAAGTTTTCAACTGTTATCTCCTCAAGTATTTTCTCATGGTCTTTCTTTTTGTCTTCTTCTCCTGGGACTCCTATGATTCGAATGTTGGGGTGTTTAACATTGTTCTGGAGGTCTCTGAGGTTGTCCTCATTTCTTTTAATTCTTTTTTCTTTTTTCTTCTCTGTTTCATTTATTTCTACATTCTATCTTCTACGTCACTTATCCTATCTTCTGCCTCTGTTATTCTACTGTTGGTTCCCTCCAGAGTGTTTTTGATCTCATTTATTGCATTATTCATTATATATTGACTCTTTTTTATTTCTCCTAGGTTCTTGTTAAACCTTTCTTGCATCTTCTTTATCCTTGTCTCCAGGCTATTTATCTGTAACTCCGATTTGTTTTCAAGGTTTTGGATCATTTTCACTATCATTATTTGGAATTCTTTATCAGGTAGATTCTTCCTCTTTGGTTTGGTTTGGTGGACATTTATCCTGTTCCTTTACCTGCTGGGTATTTCTCTGCCAGTTCATCTTGTTTATATTGCTGTTTTGGGGTGGCCTTTCTGTATTCTGGAAGTTTGTGGTTCCTCTTTATTGTGGAGATTCCTCACTATGGGTGGGGTTGGATGGGTGGCTTGTCAGGTTTCCTGGTTAGGGAAGCTTGTGTCTGTGTTCTGTGGGTGGAGCTGGATTTCTTCTCTCTGCAGTGCAGTGAAGTGTCCAGTAATGAGTTTTGAGATGTCGATGGGTTTGGTGTGACTTTGGGCAGCCTGTATATTGAAGCTCAGGGCTGTGTTCCTGTGTTGCTGGAGAATTTGCATGGTATGTCTTGCTTTGGAACTTGTTGGCCCTTGGGTGGTGCTTGGGTGATGGAGTGTAGGTATGGAGGTGTTTGATGAGCTCCTATCGAGCTCATTGATAGGATGAGCTGGATAGGATCTTCCCTGGATTCAGGAGTTCTCAGGTATTCTCAGGATTTGGACTTAAACCTCCTGCCTCTGGTTTTTAGTCTTATTTTTACAGTAAGCTCAAGACTTCTTCATCTATACAGCACCAATAATAAAACATCTAGTTTAAAGATGAAAAGTTTCTCCACAGTGAGGGATACCCAGAGAGGTACACAGTTACATGGAGAAGAAAAGAGGAAGGAGGGAGCTAGAGGTGACCAGGAGGATAAGAGGGGGAATCAAAAGGGGAGAGAGCCATCTAGCCAGTAATCACTTCCTATGTGGTCTCCACAGTCTGGACCTCTCAGAGATGTTCACAGAGTTACACAGAGAAGAGAAGAGGGAGGAAGGAGACAGAGGTGGCCAGGAGGATAAAGGGGGGAATCAAAAGGAGAGAGACAGATCCAGCCAGTAATCAGTTCCCTAAGTGTTCTTCACAATCCTGAACACACAAAGAGATTCACAGAGTTGGGTAGAGAAGAAAAGGAGGAGGGGGGAGATAGAGGCAACTTGGTGGAGATAAAGGAGAGTCCGAAGGGGAAGAGAGCAGTCAAGCCAGTAATCTCACTCCCAAGTAAAAATGGGTACTGAAGATTGGGTTCTTAAAGGTACAAGGTTGATAACAAATACCAAAAACAAAGATTAAAAATATAGAGTAGAGGTTAGATTCTCAAAAATACAATATTAAGAAAAAAGTCACAAAAATTATATACATACATGAATTTTGCTTTCAAAATAGGGTTTTTTGCAAGGTAATAGTAGGTTATAAAAATGAAAATTAAAGGAGTAATGGGGGACTTAGACATGAAAAAAATTTTTGTTTTAATTTAAAAAATGATAAGAGTAAAAATATATCTAGGACTTTCTCTGGAGCTGTTGCAGACAGGGTGGGGTCAGTTCATTTTCAGATAGTTCCTTGTTCCAGCTTGTACTTCTCAAGGTCTATAGGCCCCTTCCTATGTAGTCGGTGCTAACTACAGGGTTTTAATCTATTGCACCTGTCACTTCCAAAGCGGTTCCCTCTGTTTATTTTAGCTTCTTCTGTTTGCTGGTCTCTTCAGTGTCTAATTTCCACCCCGACACAAGGAGGGCTGTGGTGGTCACTTTTTTTAGTCTCACTTGTTCAGTCGTGTTGTGGGGAGGGAGGAACACTGCAAACAAATATCACTGGCGTGTGCTCACAGTAATTCAGCCACACTGGGTTTGTCCCTGCTCACGGCGTGTTGCTTTCCCAGTCTACCCTGTTCAGGCTCTAAGTTGCTCTGCCGGGAACTGTCTGATGCTGGCCCTGGGTTGTATGCACTCCCCAGGTCTAAGCCACTCAGGTTCAGGTTTTTGGGCACTCCTCAAAGACACCAGACTTGGTTGGGCCTGTGTTTTATGCCCGTCCCAGGTCCAAGCAGCTCAGGTGACCAGGTGCTTGGCGAGCACGTTGCCCCCAGTTGAAGGCTGTGACTTATTGCCTCCCCTGTTCCAGCTGCTTGGTTTTCTGGGTGTACAACGGGTGTGCCTTCTCAGGTGTGCCATGTGTCTCTTCTGGGGAGCTGATCTCTCGCTGTGACCCTCCTGGTGGATGTCGATCATCCAGAATCTCAAGAAGTCTTGGTTAGCAAGGAAGTCTGCTTGCAGTTTGGTATAGGATGCCCCTCTGGGGCCGTGCTTGCTCCCTTCCAGCTCTGGCTTCCCTCGCCTGCCTGTCTCCTGAGGGGGATGGGCCGGTTCTCAGCCTGCTAGCTCTGCTCAGTCCTTTGTTTTGTGAGTGGGCCTGGAGGTGTCTTAGGTTAGGGATTTTCTCGGGATAGCTATCCCACAGTCTGGGTTGCTTTCTCAAGCTAGTTCCCTCAGATTGCCTCAGGGCATTCAGGCCTGGTCCTTACCCTAAGCAATACAGCCTGTTCCTCCCTGCCCCTCCCCCCCCCACCCCCCACCCCCCCACTTGCTAGTGGGGGATGCGAGCATCTGGGCTGCTGCTCTGTTGGGAGTTGCTGTTAGGCACATAATCTGTAGGTTTTAATTATTTATTTATTTTTCCTCCCGGTTATTTTGCCCTCCGAGATTCCAAGGCCCGCCACAGACCTGCCAGAGAGAGTATTTCCCGGTGTTTAGAAACCTGTCTCTTTTTTAAGACTCCCTTCCTGGGATAGATCCCCGTCCCTACCTCTTTTGTCTCTCTTTTTATCTTTTATATTTTGTCCTACTTCCTTTTGAAGACAATGGGCTGCCTTTCTGGGTGCCTGATGTCCTCTGCCAGCATTCAGAAGTTGTTTTGTGGAGTTTGCTTGGTGTTAAAATGTTCTTTCGGTGAATTTGTGGGAGAGAAAGTGGTCTCCCCGTCCTATTCCTCTGCCATCTTAGGACTGCCTCATTTGTACGCTTTTAACACCCGTGTTGAGGAGTTGTGGGGAGGAAGAGGTTGTTGTAATTAAGTTCCCAGTGAATGTATTTCTTACATCTTTGCGTTAGTAAACATTCTGAGTAGAAAGGGCCTTTCTTGAAATTCTGAGCCTTTATATTTTAATTTTACTTTGGACAAAGAGAAGATTTTATCTTTTTATAAAACCTTAGAACTTAGAATATTCATTTAAATAAGACTTTGAAATTTGAGCTGCTTCTGAACATGAGAATTGGAAACAACTTTATCTTGGAGGGTGTTTTGTAGTTGTCTCCTCTGAGCAACAACAGCACTAGCTGACTTTTCTTAACATTACTGTGTGTTTCTTGGGGTAACTGTCTACATTTCCTTTTAGGCAGGAAGCTATGTTCGTGATGATGCAGTTCCCAACTTGATCCAGTTAATAACCAATAGCGTGGAGATGCATGCCTATACTGTCCAGCGCTTGTACAAAGCAATTCTTGGTGATTATTCTCAGGTAAGTACTTTTACTTTAGGGGGGAAATTGCCATTATTTTTCTGATATGTTCTTATTACTGTCACTCTAGAGGTGCCTCAGTTGTGACCTTTATGGTTGGATGACCTATATGATTTGTATTAATCCTTTAAAGGATAAAAATCTTTTTCAAACTGTGACTCTCTTTTGACAGCAACCTTTGGTGCAAGTGGCTGCATGGTGTATAGGTGAATATGGAGATCTTCTTGTATCTGGCCAATGTGAAGAGGAAGAGCCTATTCAGGTACCCTTTGTCACTCTTGGTTAAGAAAAGGGAAGACAGTGTTTTTGTTTTAAGAGTAGTGTTTAATGCTTTGAAGTCGATTCCTTGAAAACCTTTTAAAGACGCAAGGGTGGAATCATAGATTCATTGGAAAGCTTGCTCAGTTTTCAGTTGGAACCTACTGGGCCATTGTGAGATTTGAAACTCACCTTTAGGTCCCTCTCCCCACCCCATCATAGTGACTTACATTGTTTCTCTTACCTTCTGGCTGAGGAGAAGTGAGAGTGTCATGTTTCCATTTTTTTCTCCCCAGGTAACAGAGGATGAAGTGTTGGATATTTTAGAAAGTGTCCTAATATCTAATATGTCCACCTCTGTGACACGAGGTTATGCCCTCACTGCTATTATGAAGCTTTCTACTCGATTCACCTGTACTGTAAAGTGAGTATGGAGAAAAAGGGTGAATGCGATATATTTTTTAAAAACTTTTATTTTGGGAAACTTCAAGCAAAGGCAAAAGTAGAATAGTAAAATCAACTGCCTATACCTCTTACTCCTCAGTAACAGTCATCACTTCATGGTTAATCCTTATTAGATCTATACTTTGCTCCCTGTCATCCCTTCATCCCACCACTGCTTAATTTGAAGGTAAAAACTAATGTTTTTAAAATCAGGTATCTGATGTCTGTTTATTTTTTTAAAGTACTGAAGTTATTTTCCCATGTAAAGGTTCTGGTTTATTATAATTTGAGATATCTGAATTGGAAGAAAATCATTTTGGTGTTTAAATCTTTAAATTTTGCTTTTTTAAAAAAAGCCACTGTTTTGAATAGAACTCAATTCTTGGGTCAGTTTCCCAGTCAAGCATATTTAATATAAACTTAGTTCTCTCAGATGTTTTGCTTTTGTTTTTAATGTAAAGCCTCATGAAGAATGATATTTTTTACTGTTTAAATTGTGAAGTATAAGAATTTGGTATTAGGCAGTGACACTTTGCTTATAAAAGTCTGATGCTATGACCCTTTTGTTGATAAAAGCTTACTACTGTAAAGTTATTAAAGAAGGGAATGAATACTATAAATTTGTTATTTTATAGCAAATTAATAATTGGTACTTTTGTTTATCAAATTTTAGGGTATGAGATATTAAGATGAACATTTCAAAATTTTAACCAGAAACCTCTGTTTTAAACACTGTTCTTTCTGCTTGTTTATGAATTTTCTTTTGGATGTTTGAATTTGTTTGTCGTTTTATCCCAAAGCCGAATTAAGAAAGTGGTTTCCATCTATGGAAGCAGCATTGATGTGGAACTCCAGCAGAGGGCAGTAGAATATAATGCACTTTTTAAGAAATACGACCATATGAGGTAAGTGAAAGAAACCGAACAATGCATGTGCCTCTTAGCATCCCAAACACTTTCTCATGATAACCCGTAAAGGAGTTTCACCCCTCATGCTTTATTGGTGGGACATCACAACCCCGTTCAGTTCTTGCGGCTTGGCTACTTGTGTTTTGTTCGTCTTCTGTTCTGCCTAGCCTCTAAAGAAATAAGTGAACCGTGTTCTTTTAGTCCCCTTTTCCCCTTTCTCTTGGTAAGGAAAGTTTTCTTCATTTCCATTTTATTTGGTGAAGAAGTGAGAGTTGTTTCATCTCAGGAGAATCTCATTGAGATATCATTACTATTACCATTGTGAACTGCTAATATGTACTTGTTTATCTTTCTTTCATTCCAATTTCTCTGTCACTTATAATTCTCAGGCTCTTGGGATTTAGATGGACAGTTTGTCCATTCAAGGTTTCCTGCCTGCCCTTAATCCAGTCAGGAATGTAGGTCACGTATTCTTGTAATCCAGCTTCTATTTTAGTATATGTGTTGGGATGTGGGGAGGGGAGAGGTCTCTCCACATTTGGCTGGAGTACAGTTAACAGTGATTGTTTTGGGTAGGGAATCTAGGTTAACTGCCTAGAATTTAACCACTTCAGATTCTTCCAGGTCTGCCCTTCTTGAGAGAATGCCTGTCATGGAGAAAGTGACCACAAATGGCCCTACTGAGATTGTACAGACAAACGGAGAGACAGACCCAACTCCTCTAGAGACAAAGCCACCGCCCTCGGGGCCACAGCCCACCAGCCAGGTAGCTTTTCCCTTGCTTATCCTCATGATCTTCTGGTTCCTTAGACCCTATTTCTTAGGTGATTCCCTTCAGTGTTCCTGGGTTGATTGATAATTCTGTTCCCTGTTTTTAAGTATTGAAGGGGCTTTGTGTTAGATAACAGATTAGACAGTGACAATGAATAAGATATTATTTTCTTGTTTAGGCCAATGATTTATTGGATTTGTTGGGAGGAAATGACATAACACCTGTTATTCCAACTGCACCTACAAGCAAACCAGCTTCTGCTGGTGGAGAGCTTCTTGATTTGCTGGGAGACATCAACCTTACAGGTGAGGCCAGACTAGAGTTAATTTCATGCTTGGCCAGGGATAAGGGCCTTAGGGAAAAACTACACTGAATGTAGACTTTCTGTCTAGCACATGAGACAGTTGAAGAATGGAGAGGGTAAGTGACAAAAAACAAGAATCTTCACAACTTCTGGCCTATGTTGCCATACTAATACTCTAGAGGTAATTCATAGAGATTCCTCAAAGTCTAATTTTTAATTTTTGGAGAGTAAATTACTCAGTGTTTTAAGACAGAACAGTCTCAGGCTAGAAAAGAAGCACATCCCAAGAAATACATGACTTTTTCTAGGTTTCTTTCTACTCATGGTTAGTTTCCAAGAGCTGTGGCCTTCTGTGGAGAGTGGAAAGATGTTAACCTGTTTTCCTCTTTCCTTCTCGCCCTTTCTTTCTCCTTCGTGTTAAAGCAATGGAAGGATAAAATTATCCAGGGTTATAATATTCAAACATAACTTTTCATTTGGGGATATCTTATTTTTATTGACATGTAGTAGAAATTTATAATTAGTGTGTCTGCAGATACTGTAAACACAAGAGGTCAAGAGAATATCACTGTAGCATATAATTTCTATCTTAAGTGACTTCTCTAAAAGTAAAATGGAGAGTTACAGCATACATGACCTTGAGTGGAAAACGGCCATAGGTTAAGGATGTTGGATGCTAATCTAGACAGGCTATCACAGACTTAAAGGTTTTTTCCTAACATAACTGCCTCCCAGAACTTATGGTTTATATTTATGTCTTAACAAAATTTCAAAATATTGCTTGTCATTGCTTAGGGCCATTCACAGTCAGTTTCAGATCCCGGGATGCCAAAGCTGTCCTGAACATACGGAAAAACAGGAACAACCCCATTTGAAACATAGTGTTTGGGGACCTTCCTGGCAGTCCAGTGGTTAGGACTCTTGTGCTTTCACTGCCATGTGCCCAGGTTCAGTCCCTGGTCAGGGAACTAGGATCTCACTGGCTGTGTGGTGAGGCCAAATGAAAAACCAGAACACAGTGTATAGATGATATGCTTTACTTATTAACATATTAGCATTTCCATGTTAGTGTATAATCTTCACAATTATAATTTTGGATGGTTGTCTACTATTTGCTAAGTTTAACCATTATTTATTCAGTTCCTTACTATTGGGCATTTTGCTTGTTTCCAGATTTTTCTTAACTGATGCCTCAGTAAATATTGTTATTACATAAATTTGCCCAAATTTATTTTGGGTTTACATTCTTAGGCTCAGTTAAGTTAGGCTTACTCTTTCTGAATCTGTTTAAAATAAAAATGATTCTTACACATCATAGGGTATTTGTGAGGAATAGTGACAGTGCATGCATGACACATAGTAGGCACTTGGTAAATGTTACTTACCTTTTCCTCAATGTCTATGAATTTCACTGTTAGTCATAAATAAAAAAGCCCTAACAGTGATTGACCCTCTCGTCTTATTTTTATTTTTTCAGTCTAGGGAATGTTTTATATTTGTCCATATTTGTATTATATGTGAATTTCCATTTTGCACATTCCTTTTGTCTCCTTTAACTCATTTATTCTGGAGCCTTAATGTTTTATTTTTGTTCTTTCTTTTTTTTCTAGTGTTAACAAGAAAAAGCAAAATAATGAAGTCTAGCTTTTTTTCCTTATTCATAATGTATTTTACTTTTTTAATTTATTTTTTAATTAGACGAACATTGCTTTACAGTGTTGTGTTGGTTTCTGCCATGCAACAACATGCATCAGCCATAATTATACATACATCCCCTTCCTCTTGTGCTCCCCTCCCCTCACCCTATCCCACTGCTCTAGGTCATCACAGAGCACAAAGCTGGGCTCCCTGTATTACATAGCAGCTTCCCACCAGCCATGTATTTTACACGTGATAAAGCGCATATGTTGAGGCTACTTTCTTCATCTGTCCCACCCTCTCCTTCCCATACTGTGTGCCCAGGTCCATTCTCTACATCTTCATCTCCATTCCTTCCCCGCAAGTGGGTTCATCAGTACCATTTTTCTAGATTCCATATATATGCGTTAATGTAAGATATTTGTTTTTCTGACTTATTTCACTCTGTATAACATAATGTGTTTTAAATGCAATTCCCCATTTTCTTTACAATTTTAAGTAAAGTTTTGAATTCTAGATTCTTTAAGCCATCATCACAGTCAAATCCTCATGCACCATCATTTAAATGAGTATAAATTAGAAAATAAATTTAGTATGTGCTTTTAGAAAAACTTGAGCTCTGAGTTTCTGTTGTTTTTCAGAACTACCTATTGTACCATTATAGGAGGAAAAAAAGCTACAATTTGAAGGACTAGGGACCCATATGTTGCCTCTGTGTCTTGGGTAGCCTATGATTTTCCATGGAAAGATGTTTCTAAAATTGTTTTGAAAATGGAAATTGTGGGAAAATTACTAGATTAGTTTTATAGAAACTAGGATAGCTATCTGAATATTGTTTATATTCTTCATTGGTAATCTGACTGCACATCCTGTGGTGTCTTCATTTGTTTTAGGTCCTTGTGCTTTGCTTGGTCATATGTATTTCTCCCTTACTTGCTAATTTTTACTATATGATTTTTTTTTCCTAGTGTACTTGGGTATTTTTTTAAAAGCTAATTCAACCTTTATTTTATTTTGTGATTTTTAAAATGGTGTAGTTTCAGCTAATTTCATAAAGTAGTTTGAAACCAACTTAAGCATAAAATGCATTCTGTTTCTTTTGGTGAATTTTCTTATGCTTCTTCTTAGAATCTTGATTTCTGTCAGTTCATGGTCATGTTCTATCATTTGCCCTCCATAACTTGTTCTTATTTGGAAGGATCAAATAAAAATAATAGACTGACGATTTTGTTTCCCCACTTCACACCACCTTTCCCAGGATGTGTGTGTGTGTTAATGTAATACTCTGCAATATTTAATATATGTAAAATTCAATAAATAAGTCTTGTCTTGATCTTCTTAGCTTGGAAAATAAAATGTTGCTAAGATTGTTGACATTCCCTGTGTACTACCTCCTTTTCTCATTCCCTCTTGATCCCAGAGGTAACTACTGTCTATCCTAAAATAGTGTTAGCTTTGGTGTTTACCATTCCTGTGTATTTTTGGAATGTTACAGTGTGTAGTATTATTTTGGCTTTTTAGAACTGGTGTCCAATCGAATGTGTACTTTTATACCTTGCTCTTTTGCTGTACATTGAATTTGTGAATAATCTATGTTAAGTGTATTTCTAATGGATTCACATTTTTATTGCTGTATGTGTTTAGTATTTTGGGCTTTCATGGTAGCTTGGCAGTAAAGAATCTGTCTCTCGGTGTAGGAGATATGGTGATACAGTTTCGATCCGTGGGTCGGGAGGATCCCCTGGTGAAGGAAATGGCAACACACTCCAGTATTCTTGCCTGGGAAATCCCATGGACAGAGCAGCCTGGTGGGCTACAGTCCATGGGGTTGCAAAGAGTTGGACATGACTTAATGACTAAAAAACAACAGACAATGAATAGTATTTTATTTTGTCAGTGTACCACAATTTATTTACCCATTATTTTGATAGTGAACATTTTGATTATTTCTAGAATTTCATTGTTAGAAGTTATTTTGCCCTGCACACTTTTTGTATATGTCTCCCTGTGTAAATATGCAAGAATTAAAGCATTCCTAAAAAAGGCAGTGGGTCTCAGTTGGGGGAGATTTTGCCCACCAGGTATTGGCAATGTCTGAAGATACTTTTTGGGTGTCAGACTGAGAGGATGCCAGTGGTGCTGAATCCTACAGCGCAAAAGACAGCCCCTCACAGCAAAGTCTTATCCAGCCTGAAATTTTGTTAGTTTTGCAGTTGAGGACCTTTAGTTTAAGGGTATACTTGTATTCAGCTCTGATGTTGTTTAGTTGCCAAGCTGTGTCTCACTCTTTGGCAACCCCATGGACAATAGCCCTGCTAGGCTGCTCTGTTCATAGTATTTCTCAGGCAAGAAGACTGAAGTGAATTGTCATTTCCTTCTCCAGGGCATCTCCCTGACCCAGGGATCCAACCCACATTCCCTGTGTTGCAGGAGGATTCTTTACCACTGATCCACCAGGAAAGCCTGTATTCAACTCTGCTACTGCCAAATTGTTCTCCAGTTCACAGCCCTGTGGCAGAGATTAGAATTCCCCATTGCTCCATAGTCTTAACCAGTATCTGGTGTTATCAGACACTGAAGTATTCACCATGCTGGGGGGATGTGAAGTAGCACCTCATCGTGGTTTTAAATTCCATTTCCCTCATTACTCGTAAACTTGAGCATCTCTTTTCATAATATTTCCTTTTCATTCATGTTTCTTCTGTGAATTGCTTGTACGTATCTCTTTTTTCTTTTTTGCTTGTACATTTGTCTTACTACTTTAAATTGGGTTATCTTTATTGACTTGTAGAAGATATTTATAGTTTTGGATACTCATCCATTTGTTATTTTGTAGCATACACTTTCTTCTGCCTTTGGTCCATTTTTTGGTGGTATTTTTTAGTGAACAGAAGTTACTCATTTTAAAGTATTTGAAATTTTTAATTCTTTATGGTTCATGCTTTTTGCAGATTGTTTAAGGCTTCCTTCCCTTAATTTGAGATCGTGGTAATTTTCTTATGTGTTCTCTTGGTGGGATTTGTCAGCTAAGATTGACTTAACTGTGGGATGTGCCATTTAGGTGCTCCAGCTGCTGCTCCTGCCCCTGCCTCAGTCCCACAGATATCCCAGCCCCCCTTCTTGTTGGATGGGCTTTCATCACAGCCTCTCTTCAATGACATTGCTACAGGTACCGTTACTGGTGTTATCATCATTAGACCTATGAGAAGTAGTTGTTGAAGAAAGGAGGTAGTGATTTGGCAAGCCTTAGGCTGACTGCAACTTGACTGATCTTCCTGTGTTCTCCCAGGCATCCCCTCCATCACAGCGTACAGTAAGAATGGCTTGAAGATTGAATTCACCTTTGAACGGTCAAATACCAACCCTAGTGTCACAGTGATCACGATACAGGCCTCCAACAGCACAGAGCTGGACATGACGGACTTTGTTTTCCAGGCTGCAGTACCAAAGGTACTATAATTGTCGTCTTGGCCTTTATCCTTGAATTAAAAATTGCTGATTATTTTTTTATGTGTTTGGTAAGGGATATATTTTAGTGCCTAGAGATTAAATTTGCAGATTCAACTCAAACTATCAGTAATGTAACTGTTACGGTCCATTGGAGCGTGTCATTTTTAATGAATACTTTTGCTTAGTCATAAATATTCTTACAGTTAGTATTATAGGATAAAGGAAGTACAGTCTAAAAGTAGTTAGTAAGAGAGTAGAATTCTACAAGGTGGTTCATTAATGCTCAAGAGTATTGAGGATAGATTGGAGTTCGGTAATACAGTCGTGAAGACCTAAGAAACACAAATTTTACATGAAATTCAAGTTCAATCAAGATGAGAGACTTCATGTATTGTCTTCTAGTCACTGGATCAGAATTTAAAGTTTTTGTCTCCTTCATTAACATATAGCTAACTATTGATGCAATGACTGCTTGTTTTTGTAAGTTGAAGTTTTGTTTATACCAGTTCTTAGTTTAAGGAGTGTTTATGTTCATCATTGAATTATGAAAAATTTTGAAAAAGGAGAATTCAGAATGAGGAGTGGGCAAGATTTATCTGTGAACAATGAGATAGTATTTTAGGCTGTATGCTGTCAAAGTGCCATTACTGCGATAATACATAAAGTCGCATGGCTCTGTTCCAGTAAAACACTTGCAAAAACAGGTGTGGGTTCATTCTTGGCCCATGGGCCATATTTTACCAACCCCTGAGATAGATTAGGCTAATCGAATCTTTTCAGTGACTTGTGAGGTATGACATTCAGATAACACAGTTTTGGAAATTGAAGACTTTTATTTGTGGTTATTGCTGCCTATGCATCTGTCTTTACTTTCATTTTTAGGAGTTAGAAAAATGTAGATGTTTTAGAAGCAGTAGATTTAGTGGTTTCAATACTAGTTGTATGACATTAAGCAGGTTACTTAATCTTTATGCCTCAGTTTCTTTATTTGCAAAGGGGGCCTGTCATCATGATATCTACTTCATAGGGTTTCTTTGAGGAATAAATGAGTTTTATGTGCCAGGTACTGTCTTGTTTTAAGCACTTTTCATGTGTTTGTTAGCTTCTACAAATTCAAGTTTTATACTTATTACTTTAGGCTGCCGCTTTAACACATACCACCTCTGCTTTAAAGCATGGCCTTATTCTTGGTGCTGTACTATACAATGCCTATTTGCATATTATGATGTATCTGGAACATCAAAACATTGTATTTCATAGATTCTACTAATACTGATTTTGCTTTTTGTTACTTCTGAAATTGAGGTACATTAAAAAAAATTTTTTTTAATTGGAAGTATAATTGCTTTACAATGTTGTTTTAGTTTCTGCTGTATAACAACGTGAATTGGCTATAGGTATACATATATCCCCTCTGTCTTGAGGTTCCCTCTCACCTTCCCTGCACTCCACCCATCTAGGTCATCACGGAGCACCAAGCGGAGCTCCCTGTGTGATCAGCAGCTTGCCACTCGCTGTCTGTTTTATGTATGGTAGTGTATATATGTCAGCGCTGCTCTCTCAGTTCGTCCCACCCTCTTCTTGCCTCCCTGTGTCCACAGATTTGTTCTCTACATTGGTATCTCCATTCCTGCCCTGCAAATAGTTTTTGTCCGTATGGAGTATATTTTGTAATTGATGCTCTTCTCATGGTTTCATTGGCAGACTTTCTCTCAGTGGTGTATAAAATAATGGTGTGGATTACAGTTGATGGCATCTAACATTAATTAATTAAATGTAAACAAATAAATGATATTTTAGTTTATGTAATTTATCTTGACAGTAGACTTATAAGTCCCAGGGCAGGTGTACCATGGACCTTCCTCCCTTCTTTCTTTCCTCCCTCCCACCATTTCTTTCCCCTTTGCCCTTCTTGCTTTTCTCTCCCTCCATTCCCTTCTTACTCTCCCCCTCTTCTTTTTTGTTCTCTTTCTCTCTCTCATTCTCCTCTCCAATATTTTAGGAGACTAAACTTTAGGAAATTAAAAAAAAGAATCCTAGTCTATAAAATAGCAACATATATATATATATATATATATATGTCGACATATATACTTTACTGTGCTAACTATGACTTACCTATCTTGCTCATAGCACTTTCATCTCTCTTCCCTGTAAATACACAAACAAATCTACCAACATTCAACAAATTACGGTGTTTGATTTTCAGGTCTTTCACTGTCTAGGCTAGTTCTGCACCATAATTTTTCTGCTAGTACTTATGGTGTTTCATTGTGGAGACCCTGAGGTGTTTCACATCCGTGTGAACAAGCTGCCTCTTTTCAGCCTTTCCTGCACCTCCGTCATGTAGGAGTGACCCTTGACACATTCCAGATTATATAGGCTTTAGAAAACAAAGTTCAAGTCCCTGACCTCAACTGTCCAAATACACAGAAGCATGAAGGCTTGTTGTTGGTGAATAGGGTACTGGTTTACTATTTTTAGAATCCTTTTCATTTCTTTGTAGTTTTTTTTTAGCCACAGGCACCCAGGTTTTTTGTTTTTTCACCTACATAGTTGATCAGTTACTATTCAGTGAGGCTACTAGAACAAGATTTGTTTACCTTTTGAAAAGTGCTCGGCTAAAGTTGCTTCTACCAGAAAGGAGAAGGTGGCTCGTTGCTAGAAACAGTAGTGTTTTATAAATATCATGAAGTGATAGTCTGCATGCTGAGAATTGCTGATTATCTGGAAAACAAATAGAATTTAGTATTAGGTATATCAGTTAATTGAACCATCATCTGGGTGTCTGACTTGACTTGTTGACATCTCTGACATAGTATTAAGTGTATTTTCTGAAGAGTGCCCTTTGTCTCCCCTCCACCCCACCAGACATTCCAGCTGCAGCTTCTGTCTCCTAGCAGCAGCATCGTCCCAGCATTTAACACGGGGACCATCACACAGGTCATTAAAGTTCTGAACCCACAGAAGGTGAGTACCACATTCAAAGACAGTATCTGAGCAAGACATAGCATTTTCCTAAAATAAAATTTACTTTGTTTCTCTTTTTTTTTTTTTTTTCCACTCATAGCAGAAAAGATATCTATTAAAATGTCTGGCCTTACCTCCTTGTTCTTTTGTAGACAATAAATGAAGCCCAGACACATGAAATGGTTTAATGGCATCTTATTAAAATATACATTTAAATATTTCTCTACTTAGAGGCTTAAAGATCTAGTCTTTTGCATGGGGAAGGTGGAAAGCTTACACATTTTAGTCTATATTAGTTGTTGTCTGAGGTTGAGAGCATCGAACCAGATATTCACATTTACTACAGTAATTATTAAGTATGCATATCAGAAGTGGAGACATTTTCAATGAAGCAGCCAAATGAAAAATAACTTCAAACACCTGAAAGTAAGCAATATTTTTATTACATCTTCTCAAAGAAGTGTATTGGCTCCACTTAATATTGATCAGTTGTCTCGTTTTCAGCAGTTTTTGAAAATGGTTCAGAGGATTTCTAGAGACTTCTGAGAGATCTCTAGTAGTGTCTCATAAATACCAGTATGATTTCCTGCTTTTAAAACACCTTGGTTCTCCTCTGCTATCCACTGTATTTTGATTGTCTGCCCAAAAGGACAAGTACAAATTCTTTTGATGATCTGATACAAAGAGTAAACATTTTCTTAGTGTATTAATGTTTGAAATCTGCCTTATAAAGTAAACAGCACGTATAATTGAGTTCTCTTAAAATATAACTGTTATCCTAGGTTAACTCTTCTTTTTTTCTTTTATGCCTTGAGAACAAAACAAGTTGATATGCACATTTACTGTCAGTTTTACAGACAAAACATCCAGTATATCTGAATGTAGACTATAATAGATGAGTATGTTTACCTCATTTTTCTAGAAAATTGGATACAAGGGTCAAATCCTTGTGAAAAGTACTCAGCAGATGTTACTGTGAAAATGCTCCCGAGTGGTTTGTCCTGTACTGTGGCTCTAGGGTTGAAGCCAGTGCTGCAATCTGGAGGTCGTTTTCTCTACTCGACTGCGTGACGTTGGCCAGTAGCTACAGTACTAGGCGTTTGTTGTTGTTGTTGTTTGCCTGTGTGTCATTTTAAGAGACAGTTCTGCTTCACAATTATTTGTGTTTTCTGTGATCAAAAGTCCATTTGTAGGACTTCCTTGGTGGTCCAGTGGTTAAGACTCCATGCTTCTACTGCAAAGAATGTGGGTTCGATCCCTAGTCAGGGAACTAAGATCCCACATGCTACCCATTGTGGCCAAAACAAAAGAAAAAGTCTATTTGTAGACTCTACAGATTCTGGAGTTTTTATTTCAGTGTGTCATTTTTTTTTTTCTTTTTTCCTCTCTTCAGCAACAGCTGCGAATGCGGATCAAGCTCACATATAATCACAAGGGCTCAGCAATGCAAGATCTAGCAGAGGTGAACAACTTTCCCCCTCAGTCCTGGCAATGAGGGTCCAGCACCATTCTCATTCTTATCCCACTCAATCAAAGGAACTCTGGGAAGGAGGTTGTGATCGCTGGCAAGTCCCCCCCAACTGTACCATGGGCATGAGGAACTGAAGAGAACTGTTGAGGAGGATTTTTCCTAAAGTTATTGCTGACCTTGAAGCATTGTTAAAGACTAATCTCCTCTCCTCCACTGTTGAGGCCGGCTGCTTCTGGAGACTACTTTGCACTCTTCCTCCTCTCCTCCTGTTTCCGCACTTCTCCACCCCTCCTACATTTACAGCCAGAATCAACATTCCCTGGGCCCCCGAGGAAATAAGCAGCTGGTCTGGAGGAGAGGACTGGAATCCATGACAAGAAAACACTCACTCTGTCTCTGCAGCAAAGAGTTGCCCCTTCTTTCTACCGTGTTTCTCTGTGGACTGGGCGAGGTGGGGTACTTACTCCTCACTAGCAGGGTTACCATCTTCAGGCGCTTCTTACATCTGGCATTCAGAATGGAAATGTAACAGTGGACATGAGGGAGCCATGCCTTTTTCTACTGGTTCCCCCAATGTTTGAAAGAGGCATTAGGCTCCTGGTACCCTTTTCTGTGCATTGCTGTATATACACAGACACACACATGTATATGTATGTTTGTTACCAAGGACTGGTGAGACCTTGAGAGGTTATTTGTAAACACTGGACAGATGCAGTTGAGAAGAGCTTGTGTTGAGATTTGGCATGAAGGTTATGGTGCTCTATTTGTAATAGAAACTTCCAAGGCTCTTCCAGCTCCCCTTTCTCTCCATTCTTTTAGCTGTAGTCATGAATTCTCTCCATGATTTTCGAAACTGATTCCCCTTAAAGTACAAAGTGGACAACTTCTAAAAGATATATTAATAGTTATTAATGCCCCTGTTTCCACCACAAATTTTAAAGTTTCTCCTAAACCCATAACTTGCCTGATGAACTATGGTAAATGGGTGGAAAGAGGAGTTTGCCACTTCTAAAGTACAAACTCCTCAACAAAAGCACCTTTGCCCATATGAAGAGTGAGTATCTGACTCACCCTAGAGCGTATTGGAGTCATATTCTCCATTACTCCAAACCTCCCTTTTTATTTCCTGAGCCTGGCTTGGACCTTGGCATTCCGTTTGAATTTCTTCTTCTAACTGGAACATTTGTGTTGTATCTGTAACACTGGCACTGAAATAAAGACCACACGGTTAAAGAAATCTTTCCTATATTGTACTTTATGGTGTTGGAATGAAGCCTTGAAGCTTCCTTGTCCCCTCTGTCAGAGGAAGTCTCAGGGACACTGTAGGGTAGGACTATCGTTTCCTGAGTCTGAGAAGTTGGTCTTTCTCTTGAGAGGCCAGACTCATGAATATCTACATCAAAGCCTTGAGATCTGGAGCTTTTTAAACTAGTGAGAATGCCTAGTGCTTTTCGAAAGGCCCCTCGTGGTGTCCAGTCAGCACTGAGGTGCGGGCATGAGGTAAGGTGGCTCTCCTGTGGCGCTGGTTGAATGCACCATGTGCCTTCAGGCGCACAGGCGCTACGTCTGATGTGCTAAAGAAGAGGAAAGGCCAGGCCCACCTTGCTCTTAAAACATTTTCAAATGTTACTGTATTGAGTACAGTATAAGGACTACTTTGGCTTTGATCTTAGAACTGGGTACAGATAGCCATTGTTTCCTTTCCATTTCACCAAGCCTTTACTGAAAATCTTCAGTGTCTTGTCAAATCTAGCTCTGTATCAGATGCTAGACTATTCCTAACATTTGACAAGCAGGAGTTGAACTAAAGGCTCCAATGGGGGAACTTCCTGGTCTTATTTTAGTATATAAGAGCAAGATTTGCTAAAACTTACTCTACCGGGTAAATGGTTGGCTGAGTCAAGAACAGAATATTATCTTGTGCATAGTTTTCAGTAAAGTAAGTGTGGACTAGTGTACGTTTGAGACAACTGCTCTGCCTGTATGATGAAAAGTAACCTTTAGAGGTTTCTTTGCAGACAGATTTCATTGGATGGGTATTTAACGCTGTGAAACGTGATAGGATTAACATAATATTGGTGGATTTCTTGAATAGAATTTGTCTAACATTCCTTTTTGTGGTTGAGGCTTTATTTTCTCTCTCACGTCTATAGTTAACCAGCTCAAGTTTCTTTAGTTGAACCAAACTGAATCTCAGAAGTCTGCTGAAGATCATGCTATGAGACAGCGCTACCTGATGGGGCTGGAAAAGGGGCTACTCTGAGAACAAAGTCTCTTTGGGTGAATGTAGTTTGAGGTAGAGTTATGTGATCATCCATGGCTTCATCCAGACAGAGTAAAAATCGGCCTTAACACAAAGGGTGCTGTGTAGAATATGTAATGATTCCAGAGAGTGAACCTAAGCACCATATTGAAGGACTAGCAGCCAGATGACTTGCCTTGGACACTGATGGTTGTAAAGACTGTTTCAAATGATAGGATCTTGGAAAGCTTCAGCGTGCCTTAGTTTCTAGGATCAGAATTCGTTCTCCTCTCCCTTGGCCTCAGTGCTAAAGGAGAGGTGTCTTACTTTCTATCAATATTGCACATTTTAGTTCTTTTCTTTCCCTAGTATAACCATCCAAGGGGGAGCAAATTTGGATAGATTTACAACTTCAGAGCCATTGTGAGGAAAGAGTGATTTCCATGGCTGCTCTAATAACTCTAGGGTGATAAGCCGTTGAGCCTACAAGCACTTACTTGGATAATTTCACAAGCACTTTTACCTCATTTTTTCTTCCTCTTCCAGAGTAGTTTTTATTCTCTACGTCCTCCCTGCCCTCACAGGAATCCTAAGGGATAATTCATCTAAGTAATCTAAAAAAATTGTAGGAAGGGTACTCTACCCAAGAAACTTCTCCCCCAATGCTCCGGTGCTTTACCTTGAGGTGATTTGGACAGCCATGGAACGCTTCATGCTGTGTATAGTGATCATCTGTTCATTTTAAAGTCTTTCTCGTTTAAAGAAACATTCCTCAGCATAACATTTGGGAGAGGATTCTCCCCTCTTGCTAGGTTAAAGAGTGGGTTGTACCCCTTGTTTGTCACATTGATATAAGAAAAACTGTCAGCACTAATGGTTTGAGTGTTTCCATCTATCATATAACATGCTTTCTGTGTTTGTTCTTATAAGAGGTTGGAAATGAGGGGACACTGTTTTTGAGGCTCAACTTCATTATCTTCTGCATTGGAAAATACCGGGCTATGAGAACTAAGGGAAGGAAAGTCTGAATGCGTTAATTTTTTCCTAGTGAATGTATCTTATCCCCACTGTCCTAAACAGAGAGGGAGCTAGAAAGCAAAAAGTGGATATTCATGTACTCTGTGGTTGGTGGAGAGGTGGTACATGTCTGTGCACTTGGGTTTGGGAATGGGGAGGATCACCGAAGGGACTAGCTTAGAAAGTCCTGAAGTTGAAAACACTTTGACCATCTCTCGCTCAGGAGGGTGGGGCTGCTTGTAGAACTGGAAGTGCATAACTTCTTTCAAGCAATAGCAGAGAGTGGGTCCCATCTACAGGGTTCCAGGACCTGAAACATTCAAACAGAAGAAAAAGCTGAAGCAGCTTGCAGAATTGCTTCACAAACTTCCACGAGGCTGATTCTGGCTTCCAGATGGAGCATTGGAGGTTTTTTCGTTGTTTTGTTTTTGGAACCTGCTGTTGCGCTTTGTGTATTTTTGTTTGTGTTTTCTCTTTGGGGGCCTCATGGGAAAGAGCTTCTGAACTCTTTCCTCTGTGAACTCCAGTGTGTCCCTGTATAGTCCCTTTTCTTTCATAATGTTGTAAGTTACATTTTCATTAAGCCCCATCACATCTTCTTTACTGTAAAAATATTAAAAGGCTGTTTCCAAGTGGGATGGCTAATGAAGTTCTAATTATTGCAGACATATTTTTGAGATGTAAAAAAAATTTAAAATTAAATGATAAGTCTTCGAGGCGAGTGAGGAATAAAATGGATGTAAACATTTACATGGGATGCATTAGAATTCTGCTGTGTGTATTGTCTTTTGGTTGAAACAAATTATGAACAGTGACTAATAATAAAAAGTCAATACTCAATGATTTAAATTTTGCTTCCTCACTTCTTCCAAGTGGGTTGGAGAAGCCCTGGATGGGTTCTTATTCCAGAGCTTTGAGCTAAACCCACTAACCAGTTCATGTTCCTTTTCCACAGAAAACTTAGCAAGAGAGAAATTTAAACAAATTAAAAAAAAGATTGTTCAGTTGCTCAGTTGTGTCTGACTCTGTGACCCCGAATTCTCCAGGCCAGCATACTGGAGTAGGTGGCCCTTCCCTTCTCCAAGAGATCTTCCCAACCCAGGTCTCCCGCATTGCAGGCAGATTCTTTACCAGCTGAGCCACAAGAGAAGCGCCCCCCTCCCAAAAAAAAAAAACAAAAAAAAAACCTCGGTAGTTAACAGAAAAAGTATAGTTGGAAATTTTAACTAGTGACTGTTTTCATGCTGATCTTCTCCACATGGGTGAATTCTCAAAGTAAAAATACTGAATCATGTCTAGATGAAGTATGTATTTGAGGGTGGTCATGGACTTTTAGCTATAAGCTTCTGTTTGTGGTTTTTTATCTGTGACTAGGAAGAGGAAGCCTTGACCAGCCAAAATGAATTCTGTTTCCTGATCTATTTTATACAAACTCTCCCATAGAAGTGAGAGTGGTTGAAAGTTGGGAGCTTATACATGATCCCTGACCTTGATTGAGATAGAGGGAGAGTATGATAGTCCCTTAATTGAAAAGTAGAAGGAAGTACGCCTTAGCAATTAATCTGGTTTATGCAGAAGTGCCCCTTGGTGCTGTTTGATAAGTGACATTTCTATAATCTTTCCTTGTATGTGGCTTAGTTAAAATTCATATTTGTTTCTAATATTAAATTTACTTGACATTTTCACCTTTGTGTAATGAGATGAAAATATAAGAGTTACATTAGAAACTGTTAGGCAGTAATAGACTCCAGACATTTTCCTAACAATACAATGAAGAGTAGCAGATTTGAACTTCCATCCAGAAGGACCAAATTAATTTTTATCACTTTTAAGTATTTTTCATGCTATTTCCTGCTCTAGTTCAATTGTCTCCAGATTCAAAAAATATAGAAATGTTCAAAGGAAAAAACAGTCCTATAAACCTGGAGGCCAGGTTAAGTCCACCTTGTTTATTCAAAACTAAAAGAAGGAATATCTACATCTGCTCAGCCTATGGTAGAAATAACAAAGCACTGAGGCCTAAAGATGACTTGTGATCACTGAAGGAGTGGGAACTAGCTATAAAGAAGCACATGTAGAAAGCTCTTAAGACTCCTTTACCAAAATCTGGCAGACATGAACTCTCCTTTCCCAGACTTCTCTTTCCATTTTGTAGCGAGGATTAGGAAGAGCTCCTAGAATAAATGCTGTGTGTGTGTCCCTCTCCAACCCCTTTCAGGTGGAGAGAGGTATGCATAGCTGCTTATAGGAAGAATACAGAAAGGAGGTAGTCTAATGACTTCTCTGTCTCTTGGCTTGATTCAAACAGTGATTTTTATAATGATGAACCTGCAGTGAGGGCAGATGGATTTTTGCAAAAAATTCCCAGAGGAATTTATTTTTAGGGTTAGTCTCAGCTGTTTACCATTTCCAGAAACTGTAGTTACATAACCCTTGGCATACATAATACACACTGCCTTGAACTGGGGGGAGAACATGGATATGTGACCCTTGAAACAGTATAAAATGTAAATGGCAATACATGATTTGAAAGGAAAACTCAGTCAACTGGTCGTCACCACTCAACTGAATTGGATCTTAATAATGGAGACTTTTAAAGAGCTGTATCATAAGTTACCCCTACAACACCTGGGCTTGTAGCTTTTTGTTCTACTTTTGAAAGTACTACTGTTGCTGCTGAAGAAGTAGTAAATACATAACTCAGCATATGCTGGTATTCTGAATTGATGCCCACTACATTAATCATAACAACAGCAAACCCATCATCTAACTGCTGCTGTTTCCCAGTACAACTTCTAATGGTGGTGGTCCTGGAGAGAACTTCTGCTCATGAAATGTGGAAAAAGTAGCGTGTAATACCTCAAGAAATGGGCTTTTAGAAACACTCTGAGCTGCATTCATTCTTTCTGCCTCTGCCCTTGGTCAAGTCCACTTCTGTCCCCATATTGGTGCCTATCCCTTATATATGAGTGTCCTTGCTGGAGCAAGTTACTCAGTAAGCACTGAAATGAATCCCAACAACTCTGAGTAGCTTTCTTGAAGGTAATTTGAGGATAGAAGGAAAACTCAGAGGCAGACAACATAAGAGCTTTTTTTCATCTTATGCCAGACTGACAGAGACATTATTTTAAATTCACTAAAATGAAACAAATGAAGATAACTGGAGATTGGAATTTTGGTGTATATATAAAGTAACTCAAGTGAAGGGAGAAAGTAGTGACCAAACTTCCACAGAAGAAATAATTTGTATAGAGTCAGAATCTTTGAGTCAAATTTTGTCTTAGAATTTAAAATGTCTATAAATGGACCAATCTCCTAGAAGAGAGGGGAACAGTTTGCAGTGTTAGACCTCAAACTCTCTTGTACTAAACCTGTAATTAAAATATTCTTAACATACAGTTGGTCTGGACTAGGTAATCTGAAGGAGTGGATAATTGGTGATACCATTTATACCAATTATTCAAAGTGTAAGAAACTTTTTTTTTCTGCTTCATTCCTTAGTTGCTTGACGATTTAGACCTGTGTAGGAGGGGAAGACCTAAAAATTCAGAGGTCTAGAGGGTTTCCTAGGAAAATAAAGAGCAGAATTAAGAATAGGACTCTGAGGAATTGAATGGATCTTCAATTTGAAAATTCAGAATAATAGTGACTGCTGTGAATCACTATGTGTCAAGTACTTTGTATGCATTTGCAAAATCTTCAGACTTAACTCCTAGACAGACTATTTTCTGTTTCACAGCTAAGAACCAAAGGCTTAGATCAAATAAATTGCACAAGGGTATAGAGAGAATAAGGGGTTGGTAGAGCTGAAATTTGGAATCAGGCTCTCTGATTTGGCTCACTGGCCGGCCACAAAATTATCACTGCAGGAACTAAAAGAAAATAAAAAATTTCTGAATTAGAATTGCAAATAACAAAATAGCTTAGAGACCAGACCACATTACTGCTTGAAGCAGAGAACAATATTCAGAAAATTCTACTACATGAAGAGAAAGGGAATTCAAATGTGGCTGGGAGGTGAGATGACATTTTGTACAGAAGGTGGGGTCGAATTTTCTGAAGAAGGCTGTGACCATCTACAACAAAGAAGAGAAAGGGCCTTGCTAAGGTGGGTATTCTCAATTCGTTCAATGGCTTTGTACCCGTGAGGGTGACGGGCCAGTTTTGGAGTAGAGAGGAAACGTCTGGGAGAGGTAAGTTACAAAAGCCACCTTCTGCAGAAGACAGCATCCTCCCGGCTCTGTTGACAGGTGCAAACCTCCCTTGTCCCTGTCCAGCCCCTACTTAGGAGTCGCGGAGAGCAGAAAATAACTCTCCCTGCGCCTCAGTCCTCCAAACCGAAGGCTGACTGACCGACGCGATGGCGGCGGTGACAGTAAAGGCCCAGCCCTGCGGCGGCGCCGGGCTCCGCCCGTGAAGTCCCCGGCCGACTGGCGGTGGCCTGCGTCCCTTAGCGCTCGGGACGCACCGGGCCCGCAGCTACGCAGGCCAGGGACGGGCGGGGCTAGGGGCGGGGCCAGAGGGCGGCGGGGGGCGGGGCTGCTGGGTGTTCGCGCGCGCCGCCGAGGCTCCGCGCGGCGTCGCGCCGGCCGGGCGTCCCTGTGCAGCCGCCGCTAGCCGCCGATGGGGGAGGTGGAGCCGGGACCCGCGGGCCCGCTCGATCCCCCTGAGCCGCCTGAAGCGCCCGCGAGCCGTCGGCCGGGCGGGATTCGGGTCCTGAAGGTGAGGTGCTCGGGCGGGCTGGAGAGGGCGAGAGAGCAGGGAGAGGCCGCCCCTGCCCCGCGCGGTGGGTGAGGTAGCAGGCGACCCCCGCCTCGCGTCGGTCGGTCAGCCTCGCGGCTCGGTCGCCCCCAAGCCCGGCTGGAGGGGCCGCTGCACCCGCTGAGGCCTCTGGGCCGGGCCCCCGCCGAGGCCGCGGCCGCGGCCGCCTCCGTCCCCACCGCTGCCCATCCCTGGCCGCGCGCCACCCGCCTCACAGGCCCACGCCTTGGGTCTGGCGTCCACCCGGCCGCCGCCGCCCACTCGGCTCCTTCAGGACCTGGGGGCCCGCCTCTGCTTCCTCCGGCCGCGCTCGCGGCCCCGGGCTGGCGTCTCCTGGCCCGAGAGCGGAGCTGGAAGTACGCAGGGCTCTCTCCCCGGACACCTGAAGACATCACCGCAGCGGGAGGATGGCGGCGGTGATTGGCCGGGCGCTGAGGTGTTCGGGGCTGCGCCGGCTGGCGCGGCAACCTCTGCCCTCGGAGCTTCCCACTGAAGTTAAGACCCGCTCCCCGCACCCGAGCGCCGGCCTGGGAGCACGACCTGTCCCGCCTGCAGAGAGAATCCCCGGAGGAGCTTAATCTCGGGGAAGCGCTGGGCGTGTTGCAGGAGGGAGGAGGGGTTGGACAAAAAGGGGGCATTCCTCCTGGCGGGAGCGGGGCTGACAATCCAGGGAGACGGTGATGGGGGAGCAGTTATGCAACAGGCAGCTAACGGGGCTTTTTGGCAGGAATTGGAATTAGGGGGAGTAGGAGGAAATGAAGGCAGATGCCGGCAAGGGGTGTGGGGGGAATGGAGCCTTCAAGGTGATGAGGAGAAGTTAAAATGCACAAGGAATGTAGGGTGGGGTGGGGCCAGTGAAGGTGGTTAGAAGGAGAGAGAGTGGAAGATTCACTGGAGGGAGTTTTAGCCTTCGAAATATCTAGTTGGAGAGAAATTTTTCCGTAGGTCAAATGCGTAAACTAGGTGTCCTGGAGAAGGAATGGAATTCCTTCTAAAGTTCTGGAAGAGGAATTAGCAGTATTTAAAACTTGCCAGAGAAAAGGAAGAGAGCAAAGAAAATTTAGATTTGGCGTGTTTCGAAAATACTTTGCAAAACAATGAAAATACATCATGTTGAAAAATTTATTAAGTAATGGTCTTTGGGATTGAGAGTGCGCACCATGTACTTGCTACTAAGGTTATTCGTAGGACATCACAAAGATGGCAACACTGAAAAAAATAGTAGATTTGAAACATCTGGTGAATCCACGAAACCACATAAATTAGAACTCTGTAAAATAAAAAAAATTTTCTGCTACTACCTCCCAATCTTAATACAGGAACTTGAAATAACTTTTCGTAGTTAACTTCCACTTCCACATAGACCTTTTACATATTTATTGTAAACTATTTAATCATGTTTTAAATTTAATTACTCAAAGGCTTTCGGATATTTACTGTAAGGTCACAAAAATATAAATTGTGAATGAACTTTAAAAAATTCTGCTGGCCTGGCTTATCAGGAAAGGGCAAGTCTGAGAGATAGGTAATGCCCTCTGGCCTTGAAGGTAAACAGCCTTTGCTGTTTTTACAGCAACTATTTTTCCATGGGGAATGAGATGTGGGAGGGAAGGAATTGAGAAATAAGGATCTTTATTGAAGATTCCCAGCGTCCTACAGTTCCAGGAAAAGATCCAACCTACTACTGGGGTTCCAATCTGGAGGCCATTAGAAAGATTCCAGAAATTAATACTTAGTCTAGTGCTGATCTGGTGGTATGGGAGGCTAACAGTGTCTTAAGACCTTTGCATTCTTGCCAATAAACGGGATTGACTGAAGAATAGGTGCTGTGTGTTTTTTTACAAACAGAAGTTGACTTTAGTAGCTGAGTGGTTGAACTTTGTGCCAGGTGAAAGGGGAAAGGAATACATAAGTAGAAGACTTTCAGAATCTGTTGTCTCCTAATACTCTTCTCCAAAAACCCTTTGAAAAAGACTTATCATTCTTTTTTGTAACTCTTCTGTTGCTGTTCAGTCACTAAGTCGTGTCCAACTCTTTGCGACCCCATGGACTATAGCGCACTAGGCTCCTCTGTCCTTCACTGTCTTCTGGAGTTTGCTCAAATTCATGTCCATTGTGTCAGTGATGCCATCTAATGATCTCCTCTGCTGCCCCCTTCTCTAATACTTAATATCAAATAATGAGCATCAATTATAGCTAAGCTGGTGTAACTTAGTCAGGTGAGATCTAGGGCTTCCCAGGTGGCTCAGCGGTAAAGATTCTCCCTGCGATACAGGATGTAGGAGATGTCAGTTCAGTCCCTGGGCCAGGAAGATGCCCTGGAGGAGGGCATAGCAACCCATTCTGGTATTCTTGCCAGGAAAATCCTATGGACAGAGGAGCCTGGCACACTATGATCCATGGGGTCACAAAGAGTAGGACACAGCTGAAGTGACTAAGCACGCACACACCACTATATGGAGTATTGGAAAATTTGATTCAGAATTTGGATTCAGAATCTTATTTAGCAAATTGCTATTTAGAATATAGTCCTTCATAACTGTAGTTGGAATGTAAGTATATTTTTAATATTCTTTAAGATTATCAGGAGTATACTTGAAGCAAAAATTTCCAGATGTTTGCTATAGTTTAGCTTTTTTTTTTTTTACTCAGTTTAGTTGCTCAGTCATGTCCAACTCTTTCACTTTTTTTTTTAACTGAGTCTGTATAATAAATGAAATTATAGTTCATCAAGTCAGTGACTGCTATGAGACCTGTTTTTTCAATAGTAGTTTCAAGTTTTTATCAAATTGATGTGCACATGTGGTTTTTAAAATCAATCACTAACAAAAAGATTTTAATGAACTGAAATATTCTTCCTCTCTTTATCTCTTCCATCCATTTCAAGATATTCCTTAGCATGTGTATTCTGAGATGAGCCCATATCATTCTGAACTTTTGAATGCGGGAACACATATCCTGCTTTAGGATATTTCACAGTCTAGAACTCACTGAGTATGGAGAGTTACTTCAGTAGACCCTGTTCTACCATGCATGGTGTGAAGTCGCTCAGTCGTGTCCGACTCTTTGCAACCCCATGGACTGTAGCCTACCAGGCTCCTCCCTCCATGGGATTCTCCAGGCAAGAGTACTAGAGTGGGTTGCCATTTCCTTCTCCAGGGGATCTTCCCGACCCAGGGATCGAACCCAAGTCTCCCGCATTCCAGGCAGATGCTTTAACCTCTGAGCCACCAGGGAAGCCCCCAACTCTACCATGCATATCTAGAGTTAATTGTGTGTGAGCGTTTAATAGTTTTATCACCTTTGAACTAATCAGAGCTAGCCCTCAATGTTGTCTTCATTTTTTAGAGGGTGGAAAGTGTAAAACTGAAGTAAGTACTTAGTTCATCGCTTCCTCTAAAGATTTCTACTATCTAGAAATATCTTTAAATCTTAAATGTGCTCTTAATACACTTGTTTGATGGGAGGATGATTATGGTTGTGTTCCCTTTTAGAGAAGCTTGTCAGTAGTTCTTATATAAGAAGAGTAAGTGAGGAAATAAAGTATTTTCAATCTAGCAATTCCAGTGGAATAGTGATTCAAAAAGCTACAGGCATCTTAAAGGAGAGAACTGACCTTCCCAATACTTCCTTGATGGTTTAGGTCATGGAGAAGGAAATGAAGTGAAGTGAAGTCACTCATTCGTGTCCGACTCTCTGCAACCCCATGGACTGTAGCCTACCAGGCTCCTTGGTCCATGGGATTTTCCAGGCAAGAGTACTGGAGTGGGGTGCCATTTCCTTCTCCAGGAGATCTTCCTGACCCAGGGATCAAACCCGGATCTCCTGCACTGTCGGCAGACGCTTTACCGTCGGTAATTCAGCAGTGACTAATGATAGCTAAGGGCTTCCCTGATGGCTCAGTGGTAAAGAATCCGCCTGGAGTCCAAGAGACTCAGGTTCAGTCCCTGGGTTGGGAAGATTCCCTGGAGGAGAAGATGGTAATCTATTCCAGTATTCTTGCCTGGGAAATCCCCTGGACGGAGGAGCCTGGTGGGCTACAGTCCATGGGGTTGCAAAAGAATTGGACATGACTTAGCGGCTAAACAATAATTATAGCTAACCAGTTCATCTAGATTTTTCCCAGAAGGCTATGCCTTGGTATCTAGACCTTTGAATGCCCATTGATCAGGTTTAAGAGAATATCTACTGAAGTTCTAACTCAGCCGTTTATTTTCATAGGGTAGAATATGTCATATAAAAGGAGATACATTCTTTGACCAACAACACATGTGTTTCAAGAGTGTAGCTTTCTTAAAGAATTTATGTATAGTCTTTTAAGGGAAATAGATATTCACATTAAAAAATTACTGTTAAACATTCTCACCGAAGAAGAATCATGGGTGAATTAATGTAATACCTCCTGGGGTCTGCCTTGACTTTTCTAAGATTGAGAAGGTTAGTGGGATATTGTTTGACCTTAAGTTTTTTTAAGGATTCTTTCTGATGGATTTGTGGAGCAGTGTCCATGGCCCTCTCGATAGCAGTGAGTGAACTTTCTCTCCACTGAAAATGCGGGGTTTCTTTGCATAAATGTAGCTGTACCATATGGACACTGTTTTCAGAGGATCAGTTGATCTTTCCCAAAGAATAAAAATAAATACTTAAAATCAGTTGGTTAATTATGCACTGGTTAAGATTATTTAGTCGTGCAGATATGATGGTCCCTTGTTTATAAGTGCTTAAAAGCCCTTTGTTAATTCTAATATGTTCAGCTTTGAGAAAATGCTCTTGATGAGAATAAAGAGACCTAGTTCCCACTTGTGGCAGGGCTTTACTCTATTTATCTAAAGTTAGTATCAGTAATAATCCTCATGGTTTTGGTTTAGCCATACTGCAACCCCTGAGATCTATAAAATGATCAATTTAACTATTATCCTAAATTTAAACAGTGAAGCCACTCTCATTTCTTATTTTTCTTTCTCTCCACATGGGGAATACGTTCTTTTTCTTCCCCTTTCTTTATCATCTTCAGAGATTGAATTTTAGGTGCTGCTGCTGCACCTTCAGTCGTGTCTGACTCTGTATGACCCCATAGTCGGCAGCCCACCAGGCTCCCCCGTCCCTGGGATTCTCCAGGCAAGAACGCTGGAGTGGGTTGTCATTTCCTACTTCAATGCATGAAAGTGAAAAGTGAAAGTGAAGTCGCTCAGTCGTGTCCGACTCCTAGCAACCCCATGGACTGCAGCTTACCAGGCTCCTCCGTCTGTGGGATTTTCCAGGCAAGAGTACTGGAGTGGGTTGCCATTGCTGTCTCCGTTAGGTGCTACAGTTATCTTCAAATATTTAATCTCAGTAAGTACAAGAATAATATCAGCTTTATTATAGATATTTCTGTTTTCCAATGAGGAATATTAGCAAAAGTATTTGCTTTGTGGCTGATAGAAAGGAAAGATTATAAGGTTTCCTATTAAAAAATGGAGATTTTTTTCCCCCCAAGTTTATTCAGCTTCTTGCCAGAGCTAGTCAGGCTTCAGTAGGGACCAGGGATAAATTTCTGTGATATCACCTGAGTTGTGCATGTATCTCTGTGCCACCTAGGCTCTAAGGCACTATAATAGTTTCTCAGTGTAAACAGAGGACAAAATACCAAATAATTAAAAACATAGGGTGATTTACGTAGTAGTGGAAGTATGTTTAAGGTGGAAAAGTTCTGCTGAGGAGAGAGTAATTAATTCTTTCAAGATAGGAGAAAATGGGAATGGGAGACATGGAAAACTCCATAGAGAGGGTGACATTTGAGTAATTTTGAGGGATAACTACTGAGGTGGACAAGATGGAGGAGGATTTTCAGGTAAGTCATGGAATTGTGAAATAGTTGGTATTTTGGGGGAGTTGGATATGACTGAAACAGAGTGAAAAGCAGTGGGGAGTGGACCAGGAGAGGTGCATCAGAGTAACTATGTGGAAATTGGTTTTTTTATTAAAGGGAATAGAAATGGCCCATTATAAAAATAGAGCAGGTCAATATTGATCTTTAGAGACGAAATGGCAACCCACTCCAGTGTTCTTGCCTGGAGAATCCCAGGGACGGGGGAGCCTGGTGGGCTGCCGTCTATGGGGTCGCACAGAGTCGGACACGACTGAGTGACTTAGCAGCAGCAGCAGTATGTTGCTGCAGCAGTTGTTTTTGCTTTGAGGTGATGTGATTTTGCAATGTATATGCACACCTAAGTTTTCAAAGGCAGCAGGAATTTTTTTTTTAAAACATGAGAATGGAAAGAATATTTGTGCAGCGTTGTGTTGATTCTGTACTTGCTTGTTTGGAATATAAGGCAGAGGATGAGGACCCTCTGCCTCAGATGTATATCTCCATCTGAAGTTTTCAGATGGAGATATAAAAAAATGTTCATTGCAGCATTGTTTTTCACTGTTTCCCACAATGAAAAATTAGAAACAATCTAAATGCCTTTAGTAGGAGAAGGGATAAATTTTGGTGTGTCATGCAGTGGAATGGTATTCAAAAGAATGAGCTGGGTGTAATATCATAGATATATTTCTAAACCAGTGTTGAGTCAAGGGGAAAAACAATGACAGGGTGAAACATATGTATGTCAGGTTTTAGATACAGTTTTAAATTATGTAAAACAGTATTAGAGTTTATAGATGTATACATATAGGGCAAATGTAAAAAAATGCATGGGATGATAAACAGTATAGTGGAGTGTTTGTTTCTGGGGAGGGAGAAGAGAAATGAGGTTTCAGGTAGTGGGTGGCTTTAGCTATATATGTAAGGTTGTATCATATATATGTTCTTTAGAATAATGATCTGAACTAAATCTGGCAAAATATAAAAGTTTGTGAAAGTTAGGTAGTGTGCATACTACTGTTGTTCTTGACATTTTTCTGAAAACATAAAAAAGGTGTCAGAAGATGATGGGCAGAGACATGAACAGCTGCCAGGAAAGAGAATGAAACTTTCTAGTTGTTGGGATGGGCGTGGCAGGTGCAGAAGGCTCCATGAGAGGAAGTGGTGCCCAGCCAAGTATTGGTGAATAAGGAGTGGAAAGGTGGGGTAAGGACCAAATATGTCTAACTCAGTCGGACAGTTGGGCTAACGATCTCTTTTTCTTGACTTGTTTTTTAGAGAAATATGAAGCGCAATGGGAGCAGAAATTGTTTGAATAGGAGAAGTAGGTTTGGTTCTCGGGAGAGAGACTGGCTGAGAGAAGATGTGAAGAGAGGCTGTGTTTACCTGTATGGAGCGGACACGACCACTGCCACTACAACCACCACTTCCTCTGCTGCCTCCTCCTCCTCTGACTTACATCTTGTCCTTTGCACAGTAGAGACACCAGCATCAGAAATTTGTGCTGGAGAGGGAAGGGAAAGTCTTTATTTGCAGCTTCATGGAGACCTGGTCAGGTGAGGTCAGAGTTTTACCATTAATTCTACTACAGTATAAGTCATATGTGTTTCTGCTTGGAAGTGGGCTTTAGGATTTTATTTGTGCTGGAGCTGATGATGGTTATAGTCACAAGGCTTGAAAATAGACTTGTCCTTAGAATGCTGACATTAGAATCCTTGAATTTAAAAAGTATTAGAGGAGGAAAATTTGATAGTTACTTCATTTGGGTTACATCACGGGTTGAATATCTAAATTAACAATTAATAATTTTTTAAGTTTTATTTTCTTTTTAAAAAATTGTTTATTTATTTTTATTACTTTTGACTGTGCTGGGTCCTCATCGCTGTGCACAGGCTTGCGCTAGTTACAGCGAGCCAGGGCCGCTCTAGTTGCAGTGCGTGGGCTTCTCATTGCAGTGGCTTTTCTTGTCGTGAATCATGGGCTTTAAGGCACGTGGGCCTTAAAGTTGTGGTAGTTGTGGTGCATGGGCTTAGCTGCTCCGCAGGAGTGGGATCTTCCCAGAAGGGACAGAACCTGTGTTGCCTATGTTGCAAGACAGATCGCTACACTGAACCACCAGGGAAGTCCCTGAAGTTTTATTTTTTTTAATGATACAGGTAAATAGAATGAAATAAAAAGGTATAAAAGGAAATAGAGAATGACAAGTACCTATGCTCATGCATGAGTAGGTGTCACTATTTGTATATGAATTTTTAAAACTGATGGTGCTATATGCAGTGCCTTGTCCACTCACTATCTTAGATACCTTTCCATATTAATATTTTGTAATTTTCATTTATTTAATGGCTACATAGTATTCCATTCTACAAGTCTACCATAAATTTAGCCAGTCTCCCATTAGTGGGTCTATAGGTTGTTAGCAGTTTTTTTTACTACAAGCACTGCTGCAGTGAATATCCTTGTACCTGTGATATTTCTCCCACGTGGAAGTCATCTTAGGAATGGAGTTGCTGTCTCAAAGAATATGTGCATTTTTTATTTTGATAGATATTGTCAAATTCCTCTTCATAGAAGTTATACTTTGATGAATAATGTAAAAGTATACCTATTTCGCCCTTACTTTCTCCAGAACACGTTAGTGTTAAATTTTACATGTTTTGACTTCCTCACGCATGAGCACATACTAGATTGTGAATAGAAATGATTGTCAACAGTTTTTAGAGAATTGTAAATTCAGCATTCCAAGGACAAATCTATTTTCAAGCCTGAAAACTTATATGTTTGGAAATCTGATAGGAATTTTGTTATTTTAATTTTCACTTATGTGATACAGTGAGGTTGAGCGTATTTTCATAAGCTTAAAAGCCATTTGTGTTTTCCTTAAAATCTTATATAAATACGAAGAAACAAAGTAGTCTCAAAGTAGTCTTACACTGTGCATGTGAACTCTGATTCAGCTTTAAAAAAAATAAAACTCTATTAGCAGCTCTTTGAGTTATACCTCAGATAAGAGCTCCTTAAGTGTCTTTCTCACTTCCCCTTTTTCAGTAATAAGTAAATGTCTTCAAACAGAATTTCAAAACTGTGGATTCAATACTGTTGAAAGTGAGAAAGGAGGCTCCCGCTTCCACCTAAAAATGTGGTAATAATAGTAACACATTTAGCTGAGCTAAAAATTGATACCATTTTAAAAGTCTAAACTGAGGTTTATTGTGTGTTCCTTTTAGAATTGGACTAATTCCTGAAAAAGTAGATTAGCACTTGAATGTTTTCCTTGTTCACCAGTTAACTACATTTCCTAAATCCATTTGTAAAATGAAAGGATCAGACTGGGTGATCCTTAGGCTTTTCTAAATCTTAACACTGATTCCGATCTAATTTTATCAGGTGGAAAGCCTTGACCTACATTATAGCTGGTAGTGACTGATGGAGTTCAAGTATTTAAACCTTAGACTTACTCATCTGTATACCAATGTGTATGTATACAGAGATATTAGAAAAGTGGAAAAAAGCCCACTAGAATTGGCTTGCTACTACTAATTGTATTGTTAGTTAAGAGTCCAAATGCAATACAATTTACTTTTGTGAACCTAAACTGTCCTTAAAATGGAGAGTGTAGCTTTGATAATTTTGTAATGAAATAGCTTTTTGGAAACAAAACAATGAATTGATTACAAAATAATGAAAACACTATTGAACTGTGGTTTGAAGATATGAATATATTTTTTTCCTTTTTCTAAAATTAAAAAAATTTTTTTAATGTTTTATACAATTTTTAAAGGTTGCACTCCATTTACAGTTATTACAAAATATTGGCTGTATTCCCTGTACTATACAGTACATCCTTGTAGCATGTCTTATACGAAATAAACTGTACCTCCTACTCTTCCACCCCTGCCAAATCTCCCCCGACCCCCTCGCAGGTAACCACTAGTTTGTTCTCTGTGTCTGTTGAGTCTGCTTCTTTTTTGTTACACATTCACTAGTTTCGTTGTGTTTTTTTAGATTCCATGTGTAAGTGGTATCATACAGTATTTGAGATATGAATATATTTACTTTGCTGGAGTAGGAGATAAGTCTCAGTTAGCCAAAGAAACAATAATGGTGATGATAGATTTTAGCTAACATTAAGTGCTTTCTTTTGCTAGTTAGCAGGCTTACTGCTTTATGCATTTTTTTCTCCTTAACTCTTCACAGTAACTGTAAGAGAGGTAGGATTATTCCTTCTCAGTGAGGAAAACTGAGGCTTTTTGAGAGATCCGGTAGTATGTTCAAGGTCAGGCAATATCTCTTCTTTAATTATTGGAGTGTAGTTTATGATCACTGTAGAGATTTTGGAAAAAGTGAAAAAATGTACAAAGAAATAATAATTTCCAATACTTAGACTTTTAGTAGATTATCTCATTTAATCCTCATGACAATTTTATGAGGTAAATATTCTCCCCATTTTATAGATGAGGGAAATGAGTCTTAAAAGAGTTAATCGTTTCATCTAGAATCACTCAGCTGGTGAGACCTGGAATTTGAACTCTAGATTCTGACACTAGCTTCCATATATTGCCTTCCCCCTTCCCCCAACACCCTGACATTTTTTTCCAGCTCTTTTTCAAAATTAGTAGGTATGTCTAATTTTTAAAAATTACGTAATTGGACTCATACCATTTATTTGTTCAATTTTATTTACTGCTTACCTCAACTAATTTCCTTGTGTCGTTAAAAATCCCTTAGATACCAGTTTTAATAGCTACAGAGTACTCTATTTTATGCATATGTTGTAACTTATTTAAAACTTGAGAACTAATATGCAGTAATGGCTTAGAGCTTGGGTTCTGGATTGAGAGCTTGTGGGTTCAAATCCTGGCTCAGACTGTTAACTGTGCAAATGACCTAATGCTTTGTCTTCAGTTTACTAATCTATACAATGGAGGATGATAATATTTATATTATAGAGTTATCCAAGGGTTAAGTAAATTATACATGTTATGAAGATTAAATGAGTTTATACTTGTAAGGCTTCTTAAACTCTAATATCCACCTGGGGAGTTTGTTCAAAGACAGATTCTGATTCAGTGGCTCTGGGGTCTGTGTTAAGCTCCTACGTAATGTGCTACATTTTGAGTCTCAAGGAAGTAAAGTACTTAAAATGATTCCTGGTCCTAGTTAGTGTTAACCTCTTCGGGTTGCTTCAAGTCATTCAACACTCAGAAATAGTGTGATAACTAAACTTTGCCCATGAGTTTTTTTTTTTTTCTCTCCCCATTTATCTTAAATTGTTGATTTCTGTGGGCTGGGTCCTAGAAATGGGATTATTGGCACTAAAATTACCCCATTATTTTTCCTAAATCATCCATGATTTTCTTCTTTCCTTACTCTTTTTTAGTTATGGACTTGTCACTTGAATTTAACTGAGGGGTTATGAATTTATAGAATTTTAGCACTCGAAGGAACCTGAGAGAGATACCTACTAGGAAAATGAACCTGACCTAACAGCCCTGCCACCTCCTGCCCTTTCCATCTGGGAATATGTGTGGGGGCCTCGCTTTTGTCATCACAACTACAGGAGAGAATTACCAGCATTTAGGGAACAAGGGCCAGAGAACCTTAATATCCTCAATGTGTGGGAAAGTCTTGTACAGCAAAAATTGTCCTGCCTAAAAGGCTAGCAACTTCCCCATGGGAGTCACAGAAACCATTTTCCTTCGGTTTATAGATGTGAAACCGAGGACTGGAGAGGTGAGGTCCACAGCACATTCCTGCAGCTGCGTGGTGCTAGAGCTTTAGCTGGAACACAGGTGTCCTGTCTCCCAGTCCAGTGTTCTTTACATAATATTTGGTCTGTCTGTTTTATTGGACTGTTTAAGTGATAAATGACTCACTAGTGAAGCTTAGTGTAATCATTGCCTTCTCTTTGAAAAGTTGTAACAACATTACCTTAACAAAACGAAATGCCCTTTGGCTCATGGTCATACATTTACTTTTATTTTTAGTCATCAAAATGACTAAGATTTCGGTGGCTGATACACTATTTTTTAAGATAAGTTCATAATTGATAAGATATGTCTAGCAGAAAGTTATGCCCTTGCGATTTGGAATCCTGAGTTGTAATTCCTTTACTATCACTGACTTGCTAGGTGACCTCTTACAAGTGTCTGAAGTTTCGTTTACCATATTTTAACATTAAAAAGGGGAGTGGAAAGTCCTGTTTCAGAATACATACTGAGCTGATTAACTCTGAGGTAGGAAAAAGATTGTTTTGTTTCATATTTCTGTACTATTTTAAACTGTAAAAGAATGTGTTATACGTTAAGTAATTTGTCTTTTATGAAAATTTTGCTTTTACATTTTAGTTTTTCACTTCTGAAATCAGTGTGTATTTTACATTTGTTGGTAGGTCATAGTCTAATTGGCAGTGTTTTTTTTCTTAATGGTTATTGCAATGCCGTCTGGTTTACTGAGATACAGTTCTGACAATAACCACCCAGACTTTGCACAGACTTCCTTCACAAGTTAAAGGACATTACATCTGCAACTATCACAACGTTATTGCACCCCTTCAGGTTCAGTAATTCACTAGAATGTCTCACCGAACTCAAGGAAGCAGTATTTAAGATTACTATTTAAGTATAGGTGTTAGTCGCTCAGTCATGTCTGATTTTTTGTAACTCCAAGGACTGTGGCCCACCAGATTCCTCTGTCTATGGAATTCTCCAGGCAAGAATACTGGAGTGGGTAGCCATTCCCTTCTCCAGGGGATCTTCCCAGACCAGGGATTGATTCTCTATTGGCTGAACCAAATGAATACACACATAGGGAGCATCCGTATTACCCTCCCAGCACATGTGTTCATCCATCAGGAAGCTTCAGTACAGAGTTTTTGTTGAGTAATAGGGTAGGATTGATTGATTTAATCCTTGATCTTGTGCTTGAACTCAAATTTAAATCTCCAGCCCTCTCTTCCCCCAAGATTGGGCTCATGTCAAGCCCCAAGCCTCTCTTCAGGAGGTTGGTCTTTCTGTGACCAGCTCCCATCCTGTGTCAGCTCATCTCTTAGCATAAACTGAGAGGTGATCCAAGGCGCTTGTGAATAACTAAGACACTTCCATTACTCAGGAAATTTCAAGAATCTAAAATCCCTCTCACAGAAACCAGGGACTACAAAGACTAGCAGGATTCTTACACAACAGTGATGCATAAAATAGTATATCTTTGAAATGAGGATGTATCAGACTAACGATGTACAATAATTTTAAAACATAACTTTTTACATTCCTGGTACAAGTTAACATAGGAAGTACTTTGAGCTCTCTTCTGCATAAATTATTTTAACTACATTTAAAAATAATATTGTTAAAAAAATAATAATAATAATATTGTTTGCCTAAAGGCTAGGCTTTGTAAGGAAATTGACATAGGTTCAAACCCTGATGCCAAATGTACTAATTATGCGACTCTCTCTTGTACTTATTTCCTAGTTTTGTAAAATGTGAGACACTTCTAGCATAATGTCTGCTGCTGCTGTTGCTGCTAAGTCGCTTCAGTCGTGTCCGACTCTGTGCGACCCCGTAGACAGCAGCCCACCAGGCTCCCCCATCCCCGGGATTCTCTAGGCAAGAACAGTGGAGTGGGTTGCCTTCTCCAGTGCATGAAAGTGAAAAGTGAAAGTGAAGTTGCTCAGTCATGTCCGACCCTCAGCGACCCCGTGGACTGCAGCCTTCCAGGCTCCTCCATCCATGGGATTTTCCAGGCAAGAGTACTGGAGTGGAGTACCATTGACTTCTCCGAGCATAGTGTCAGATATGAAGTAAACATTTATCAAAGTATCCTTGTTTTCTGTATCATTATATGTATTGTTGGTCTTAAAAGTTTGCAGATTTTACCTTATTGGCTAGAGATTGAGTTTTAACCTGACTTTGATGTATAAAATGCTGCTCTATGCTGTGTTAGGGTCTTGGATACAGTGTGTTGGGTTGCAAGAAGGTACTCCTACTATTAACTAGAGTTCTTGTGGAGTGATTGTTGTTGTTTAGTTACTAAAGACCTACTCTTTGGGGCCCCGTGGATTGTATAGCACACCAGGTTCCTGTCTTCCACTATATCCTGGAGTTTGCTCGGTTTCATGTTCCTTGATGTGGAGTGATCCCTGAAATGAAACTTATCCTTCTCTTACCTGTAATTTAACTGTGGGCACTGTTCAGAATAGCTGTTGGCTAAGAGCTACACGGACTATAGTCCATAGGGTTGCAAAGAGTTGGACATGATTGAAGTGACTTAGCATGCAAGCGCTACAAACACTGTTGATAGCATTACTGTATTGGTTGGCTGGTTTGGAGAAAAATAACTAGATGCACATATATTCAGATTTACAAGGACTATTGTAGCTTCTGGAAGCCCGAGAAGCACACTGTTCACAATAGTCTTATTGTCTCTTCTTAAAGCCTTAACGGGAGTATTTCAAATCATGAATGGAACCTTTTCTTTGCTAACATACTCTGTCTTACACCTGTTTTTCAATAGAGTGTATTTCCTTTGATTTATGAGAGATTTAACACATAAATTAGCAGCCTGTTAAACTTTTGGAACTTTGGAACACAGAATTGATCCATAAGCATATGATAGAATTTTCCCTCCCCCATACTCTCTACTCCCTTAAGCAGATGAGTTTAATGAGTAAATGGAATTAGTCCCTTGTTTTACTTGTTTTTGCAGTTCTTGAAATATTTCTTGTTTGCTCATTTATGCTAAATTGATGAGAGCAGATGTGGAGTTTCTCTTAGTTTTTTTCCCTCTCTCCCAGGGAAAATACTTTCTTTTGGTGGAACTAGTTAAAGAGGGTTTCCAAAATCTACAGAGCCTTTTTAGATCAGGAAATCTGATGATGCAAAATATGTTAGGATGTTTACAATTGTCTTGGTTTTCTAGAGAGAAATAAGAAAATTGAGCTGATAAGATAGAGCTTGAGTTAAAGTTTCTTGGTCTTAATAGGTGATCATTATAGTATATATGGTCATATATATATACACACACACACACACACACACCATATATGTGGAATTATAGTTAAATACATTGAACTCTGTATCCAAAAATAATAGCAGTGATTAGGTAGAATTTGTACTGTATTAGGAAGGTGTCTTAGATACATCATGGACCCCTGAGTTGTAAAAGACCCTAGAGATCATCTGGCCTGACTTGATTCCTAGAGCAGACTCTTCTAAATTGTCTGTGACAGGTGGCTCCCTCTGAGCTATTTTGGTGGACAATCTGTTTCATTATTGGGCATCTCTAACTATTAAGGTTCTGCCTCATTTTTAATCCAAGGCTACCTGTGCAACTTCTTACTGGTCATAGTGCCTTTCTTTGGATCAATCTAGACTAAATCTAATAACCATTCTTGACATGGAAAGATGGAGCTGTTTATGCCCCTGGTCACCCTGTCTTCAGCTTAATCCTTCAGCCAGTCTTCCTGTTACATGACTAATTGACCCCTCCAGGATAGTTTATTACAAGTCTCTCTTAAAATGTATCCTTCTTTGAAGGATTCTACCGTTGTATGAGGAAGGTACCCAATATTGTCACAACCCTTTGTGGACTTTTCTTTTATTTGATTAGAGATTCATTGTAACTGATGTTTTTATTTTGAAAAATATATTTTCCATTTCTGTTAAATTCAGTATTTGCTGATCTTTGTAGGCTTTTAGTTCTTTGGTCATTCCCCATGTAGTACTGAGTTTACAGAAGCTGGAAGTCAGAACTGAGTCAGGAGGGTCAGGAGGGGCCATATCGTGGCTTTTATTTTTGTCTTTTTTTTTTGTATGCATCAATATGATTTCCATTTCTACATTATAATTTTTTTACAGTTGTTTATATTTCACTTTATAGTATTCTCATTTCATGTTTTTAAAAAGTAAATCTTATTGCCAACTAGTATTTTCTAGTTCTTGAACCACAAAACACAGATCCTTCATGTCTTTATGCCTTGATGGAAGGTGTATCATGTTTCTTGCGATTAATACAAGTCTTAAGTTTTCTAAACAGAATCCTTTTAAAGAGTGATGTTCTTCAAGATATTTTAAACACATAGGCTTTCCTATACTTGTTTTTTGATTGTTGTTTCAGTTGGGGGAGACATTCTACTTTTATTCTCATTAAAATTTTATTCCATTCCTAAGAATTTTTTGAATAATAATTGTCAGTATATTATCGAATGCTACTACATGTGAAATAATTTGCTAAGCCCTTTATGTACTGTACGATATCTTCTTATAAGCAAATAAATAAATACTTCTAGTAACAACCCTGTGAGTTAGGCACTGTTGTCATTCCCATTATGCTAGTGAGGAATAAGTCAGGGAGGTTAAATAATTTGTCTAAGGACACACATGAGCTGATAAGTGGCAGAAGTTAAACTCAGACCCAGGCAGTCTGACTTTTGGAGTTCATGCTCTCAGCTGCTGTATTTGTTATAACTGTTTGCTTTCTCCTAAAATAATTGTAAAGAAAGCTTTAAGTTCATGTGATTTTAAAATATGCAGTATCCCCAGAAGCCACAAATGATTACTGATATTCTGGCTTTTCCTTGCTTTCAGTCATAACCATGTAACAGAATGATTTCTGGGTAATTACTGGGCAGTTCATTCCTAACTTTTTTGGAAAAATCCATCTTTGAAGCCAGAGGTCAGCAACCCAAAGTCTCCATTTTTAATTGTGTTCCAGCTTATGTGAAATCAGTTATGGCCGAGTATAATCTTTTATATCTCATAGTGTTGATGCCTTTTAGTTTGAACCAGAGATTCTCAGAGGACCTTCTGGGGGTCTCTGAGATTCTTTAAAGAAGTTCATGAGGTCAAAACTATTTCATAATAATAATGGGGTATTAATTTTCTTTTTAATTCTCAGTCTCATAAGCATACAATGGAGATTTCTAGAGACTACGTATCTTAGAGCTTATCTGTTTTGTTATCCAGTTATTAAAGACATTTACAAAGTGCTGAACAGTATAAGTCTTATCACTACATTTGTCCTATTTTGAAAATACAGTTTTCAGAAAATATTTGTTAACATGTAATGGGTTTATTGTTACTTAAAAATGAATAAATATTTAGAAATTCTTAATTTTAGTTTCTCAGTAAATAAGTAGATAAATGTCACTAGGTATACGCCGTGTAACTATCAATAGATAAACCCCATGTAAACAAAAGCTCTTTGGGGGCTTCAAAGACTATAGAGGGATCCTGAGACCAGAAACTTTGAGCACCACTAGTTGTATCATAAGATATTAAAGAAAATTGATATAGAAGTAAAAATCTAGAGCATATTAAAAGACTTTAAAAATCAAATAAAGTGTGTTTATAACTTACCGAATATTTTCCTTCTGAATTGTGTAAGCAGGAGATTGGAACCTACCGAACGGCCTCTTCAGATTGTTTATGATTACTTATCCAGGCTGGGGTTTGACGACCCTGCGCGAATACAAGAGGAGGCAGCAAATCCTGACCTCGGCTGTATGCTCCGATTTTATGGTGGTAAGAATTTTTCAGTGGCTTTGTGAATATATTAACTATTTTAAAAGACAACATTTTGTTTTATATTAAGGTACAGCCAGTTAACAATGTTGTGATAGTTTCAGATGAGCAGTAAAGGCACTCAGTCAATCATATACGTGTATCCATTCTTCCCCCAATCTCTCCTCCCATCCAGGCGGCTACATAACATTGAGCAGAGTTTGCTGTGCTTTATAGAAGGTCTTTGTTCTTTATCCATTTTAAATATAGCATTAACTATTTTTAATTGATTATTTGTACCTGTAACTTCAGCCTTTTAAAAATATTTTCTTCAAAGCTGCCTTTGCTTAGGCAGTCAGAAAACAACAGCAAAAGTCTTCTCTTTTTATTTTTGCTCTTTTTGTTCTAGTGTTTTGCTGACTTCTGAATTATTATGTACCTTTGCCAGCATCTCGATTAAATCAGAGCTTTAGTTTCAGATTTTCAAATTCCTTATAAGGGTCATGAACTTCTGGATAGTTCGAGGATGTTAAGTAGTAGGTGGTTATTATATATGACTTAACATTTGATGGACTCATCAGATGTGTATATTGTTGAATTTAGTAAGCTTTATTTTTTTTTTAGGGTTGTTTTTCCTTTCAGTGTATGAGTCTTGCACCTCCTTGGTTAAATTTATCCTAAGTACTTTATTCTTTTTTAAAAAAATTTTATTTATTTTTTTATTTTTGGTTGCATTGGGTCTTTCGTTGCTGTGTGCAGGCTTTCTCTAGTTGCAGAGAGCAGGGGCTAGTTTCTAGTTATGGTGTGTGGGTTTCCATTGCAGTGGTTCTCTTGTTGTGGAGCACAGGCTCTAGGTACGCAGGCTTCAGTAGTTGTGGCTCACAGGCTCTAGAGCGCAGGCTCAGTAGCTGTGATGCATGGGCTTAGTTGCCCCACAGCATGTGGAATTGCCCTGGACCAGGGCTTGAACCTGTGTCACCTCTATTGGCAGGCGGATTCTTAAACTCTAAACCGCCAGGGAAGCCCTGAGATAGTACTCTTAATATTGGCTGAAGCTGTAGAGGCTTGAGTGGGGCTGGAAGATTCACTTCTAACGTGGCTCACTCATGTGGCTGTTGGTAAAGGCCCCAGTTTCTCACCAGCTTTTGGCAGGAGATCTCAGTTCCTCGCTATGTGGACCCCCTCTTGAGCTGCGTAAATATCTTCATGTTGTGGTAGCTAACTGCCCCCAGCGATGAGACACACACACTCACATGAGCGTGTGCATACATGTATATGTAAACACACCGACTTCAGTTTTTTATGACCTAGTTTCACAAGTCACCATTGTTTTTACTACTTTCTGTTCATTAGAATTGTGTCACCAAAAACAGCACACTGTTGAGTGGGGAATTAGGCCTCACCTTTTGAAGAAAGGAGTATTAAAGAATTTGAAGTATTTTTTGAAGCAAATATTAACAGCTTATCAATCAGCTTTCAATATTTCATGTATAGAGCCTTTGGTGAGTTACCTTAGGTTAGAATATAGTCTTAATAAGGCGAGGGTCAGAGGGACCCAAGTTCAGGCCAGTTAGTTTTGCTATGTTTGCCGAATATAAAAGTTGCTCAGTACTTCAAGGGCCATTGTGCAGATGCCAGTTACCAGTCTTGCTGGTGTGGGTGCTGGGGGAAAATGAGTAGAGTGACTCAGTGCAGATTCATGATATAAAAGCCTTGAAATAACATGTGTGACTAAAGATGAGTGGGTATTATGATTGATCACAGAGATTAAGAGAGTCAGTTAATCAACTCGTTATGTATGAGGAAGTGGAGTCTGGGAGGTGTGATTTGCTGGGACTGAATAGTTCAGGTAGCATAGCACCCAGCCTGAGCGTTTCTTTATATCCCATATTCTCTCACAGGTTGTCTGAGACACTTCCATCCAAGAGGCATAAACACATACAAAAGAAACTGGATACAAAAGAATCACATATTATGTTTCCATTCATTTAAAATTTGAAGACAAGCAAAACTCAGCCATATTGTTTAGAGACGTGTGACAGGACCACTGTTTGTCCATCAGATCTGCTCTTCTTCCGTAACAAGACTGGGCTTAACTGCTTGGCTATACCTCATTCTCAATCTTTTATGCAGTTAGATGTGCTCCTGTGACAAAATTTTCATCAGTGGTATGGAATGAAATTGTTGTGTGCCACTTTTACACCTGGTTCCTAAATCTTCCCATGCAGACTTCTTGTTCTTTTCCTCTCCTGTAGGCTAGGGAGGCAGTCATCCGAGCAACATTGAAGTCATGTGTTGAAATAGCAAAGCCACTTTCAGCTGGAGTTTCTCAACAGAGTTGACTCCTGGCAACCCATATTGCCTGCCCTAGCAGAGAATTAGATTTCTGTTGAATTATGTATATTCTTTTTGTTACAGTAGTTAAAACCACTATAACTAATACATAAGTAGCAAAAATACAAAGAAAATAAGGAAATGATCTAAAAGTCAAGAGAATGGCTGACCTCTAGGGTTGAGGGAAGAAGTGATTCCTACAAGTAGTGTTTTTGAGTCAGTACAAGTATATACCAATAGTGGCTATCTATTAAGCAATGACATTAGTGTGATAATTATGATATACTAATCAATTTGGTATATACCTGTTGAGAATTTTCTAACTTTTATTCCTACCTAATGTGTATTTGTAGAAATATATATATATATTTTTTAACGTAAATCCTATCATTTGGTATTGATCTTCATGCTTTTTTTCTCCCAGTAGCATTTTGGAGGTCTTTTTAAAACTCTTTTATATGCCTTTCTTTATGTTGCATACTGTTGAATGTCACGTATGTATTATAGTTTATATAACAGTTTCCCTAGTGATGTGCTGTTTTACACAGCATTATGATAAAATTGCATCTTTGTACACCTGTTCTTCAGAGTATATCTTTAAACGTGAAATTATTGGGACTTTAAATATTATTAGCATTTAAAGTTTTTACAAATCTGATGGATTAAATGATGGTCTCATTGTTTTAATTTCCTTGATTACTAGAATGGTGGAATATTGTTTCATAGTTATATTAGATCTTAATTTCTTCTTTGAATTAGCCTTTATATATTTCTGTTTATCTTTTTCTTATTATCTGAAAGACTTGTGTATATATTCTGAATATAAATCCTCTGGATGCTGTATTTGTGACATATTTTTCTTCCAGCTTGTAACTTGTTTTGTAGTTTTATTTATTGTTTTTTATGGTGCAGAAGACTTACTTAATCATATTTATGAATATTTTCCTTTAATACATTTACATTCCTTTCCTGTCCTAGGTCATAAACATCCTCTATATTTTCTTGAAGTATTTTTATAGTTTTAAAATATGATATGAGGTAGGAATCTAACTGTATTATTTTTTTTCTCTACTGATAGCCAGTTGTCCCAACAATACTTATGAAATAGCTCATCCTTTTCCAACTGATCTGATGCATCACCTTTATTAAGTTCCTATACAGGCAGACGTTTATTTTTGGACTCTATCCTATTACATTGATCTCTTTGTCTAATGCTAATACCAACACTATTTTTTATTAATATACCTACATGATAGATTGTAATAGACGATGGGGAAGTTCCCCTTTACTGTTCTTCTAGAAAATCAGGAAGGTCTCTAGAAACAGAGAAATCTTTCTGAAGAAGTAGTTTTTGAGTTGGTTCCTTAAAAATGGGCACAATTTCAGTAATCACAAAGGAAAAGGAGGACAGAGAAAGGGTATTAGGAATTTCAATGCATGTTCTGTGAATCAGATAATTTGAGTCCAGATTGTTCTGGGCCTTGAGTGCAATATCAGAAATTTGCCCTTCATTTGGCAGATGGTGGAGGAAGTGATGGGATCCAAGTGGGGCTGAGAAGGATGATTCTGGCACCAGAATGGATAACAATTCAGGCTTGAATTAGGGATCTGAACTAGAGAATGGAAGGAATCATTCATATAGAGACTTTTTGAAGGAATAGTAAGTGTTGGTGGTTGATTTAAAAAAAGATGTTGAGGAAGAGATCCTAAGAGGCAAAACTGACTGAGGTTTTGAGCCTGGGCGGCTTTGGGAGAATGACAGGACTTGACTTGTGAGAAGAATCTGGTTTCAGGCAAGTGTAACTGTAAGCAGTGGTAGACATCCAGTTGGAGATGTCTGGCAGGTAGTCAGATATGTGGAACCAGGAGCTTTGGAAATACAGATCTGGGAGTCAGGTACATGGGAGTGTTAAATCTGTGGAAGCTGTTGAAGATTGAAAGTAATACTTAAAATATAGGAAAAGAAGGAGGCTTAAGGCAGGACTTTCATTATATTAATAATGACTATCTTTTATTATATACCCTCACTATGTGCTGAGCACATACTAAGGTACTGAGCACTCTGTGTACTATTTTTCATTTCATCCTTACAAGCATTTAGGTAGATATTATTACTCCAGAGAGGTCTTAACTGATTCTAAATCTCATCTTCTTAACCTCTAAGGTACTCTTAGTATTTAGTTGATAGAGAAACAGTTTACAGGAATAAAAAGGATCCATAAAATGTGAGACCTGGGCAGGACTAGGGATCATCTAATCCAGCTCCTTGGTCTTTAACTTGGGAAATTAAGGCCTAAAAATATATTAATAAAATTTGTTCAGGGTCACGAAACCACATGGTGGGATTGCTTCACCAAGTTTGAAATTTGTTTTGAAGTTTCCTGTTTTACTCTTGCAGTGTAAGTAAATGTTTCATTTTAACCCCCAATAATACCAGCCAGTGTTTATTTATTTGTCGGTTTAACTTTTTATTTTGAACTAGCTTTAGATTTTCAGAGTGGTTGGAAAGATAGCACAGAGCGCTCCTGCACAGCCTTCATGCAGTTGCTCAAGCAGTTGTTCCCATATAAATAGTGCTTCATTTTCCTCTGGCTTTAAAGATTTTTCCTTTGTCTTTAATTTTCAGCAATTTGATTGTGAACTGTCTGGGCTTGACTTTCTTTGTGTTCAGCCTGTTTAGGGTTCTCCAGCATTCCAGATGTTGTGTCCAGGTTTTATAGGTGAATTCAGTGGGAGAGACAGGGCAGACCGAGTGTGCTTTCTCTAACTCAGAACCAGAACCTTAATGGTATCTTTTGATTAAAAGAAGTATTTCATTTTGATGGAGTCCAGTTTAGCAGTCCTTCCCTTTATTATTTTCTAGATGCTATATTGCTTTACCTTTCAGTTTATATTCACAAGGTCTGTGTAACTTCACTTTTCATTGTCTGTTTTGAGTATCATCATGATCTCATGGGCTTATGTATGTTTGTTTCAATTCATTGCAGCCATTTTTCTTTCTGATGCTTAATTTGTCTCATCTCAGTTCCTGGGAGCTCTTTCAGGTTGCCTTCTGTGTCCTTCCAACATGACCCCAGTAGGGCTACACAGTTGGCTCAGTGGTAAAGAATCTGCCTGTCAGTGCAGGAGCCACAGGAGATGCAGGCTCAATACCTGGATCAGGAAGATCCCCCGGAGGAGGAAATGGCAACCCATTCCAGTATTCCTGCCGGGAAAATCCCATGGACAGAGGAGCCTGAGGGGATATAGGCCATGGGATCCAAAGAGTCAGACACAACTGAGTGACTGAGCCTAGCCCAGCACAGTCTTTGGTAACATTCTAGATTTTTCCATTAAGTTCTTACACAAAAAGATGTCCTAAGCTGATCTTTTCATCATGATTCACACCAGGAATAGGTGATTTTTCTAAGGACTCCTGGTTCATTTTAATGAAACATAATGTTTAGAGATTATACTATGGGCATTGTTAGAGAACTCTCCTTGATTTTTTAGAAACTTTTTTTCTTAAATTATAAAACAATCCATGTTCTTTATGAAAATGAAAGTGTTAGCTGCTCAGACTATAGCCCACCAGGCTTCTCTGTCCATGGGATTCTCCAGGCAGACATACTGGAGTGGGTTGCCAGGCCCTTCTCCAGGGGATCTTCCTGACCTAGGGATCAAACCTGTGTCTCTTACATCTCCTGCATTGGCAGGTGGGTTCTTACCACTAGCGCCACCTGGGAAGCCCCTATTTTCTATTTTCTTTATAGAACATTTCAAAGTATACCATAATTTTCCACTTAGAATCTTGACTTTTGAGATTGTAAGTCTGTTTTTAACTAGAACTATTAGTCATTCCAAACATTTATTAGAACTTCCTTATTCTGTTTTTTACCACTTTCAGATCAGAGACTTAGAAAACCCTCCAAAAATAATAATAAGACAGCATATTATTTTGTGTATAAATAACTTATTCCCCCCAAAATTGAATATTCCTTTCTGAGAGTAGCTACAGATAGCTACTATAGAAGCACAAATGAGAAGAAAAGAGCCTTAAAAAGATAAACTTATAGAGTTTCTTAAAATATGATTTGTGGGCCATCTGCATTTAAATTACTTGAGATACTTGTTAAAAACATATTTTCCTTTGTTCCATCCCAGATCCTCTGAATTAAACTCTCTGTGGGTAGGTCGTGGCGTTTTGCATTGTAAACTAATTCTCTGATAATTCTTGGGCACACAGAAATTGGAGAATCCCTGATCTAAAGGAATTCTACAGTTGAGACTGAGAGTGAACTGGAGAAAACTTGAGTGCTTTTGTAGCTTTGATAGAAACAATAGGGAAGGTGGAGTTGAAGAGTGAGGAGGAAGAAGAACCAAACTCCCCAAGGAACATGAAATTTAGAATATAGATGAAAGGATTAGCCTAGACTAGAAGGAGAAATGGTGGTGTTAACATACAAAGTTTAAAGCTTTGAAGTAAGCCAGACCATTTCCTCATTTTTTATACAGGAAACACACAGTCAAAAGGGTACCATGATGCCCAGGGTTTAATTAATTATGTAACAGTATTGAGTATAACCCAGTTTTTTCACTTCCCAGTCTGTTGCTGTTCGCTCAGCCTCATACTGTTGCTTCTGTTCGTTTCTGTATAGAGTTACTGTCTATTTCCAGTAGTACTTTAACCAAGAACATTTCTTCTGTCATAATGCTCTGTTTTGTTCACTGTTATCTGTCATATAAAGTTTTATAAAGGGTGGAAAAAGATAGAGATGCTCTTGCATGTCTGTATCAGCTTCTGCTACCATAATTGGGATAGTTGATTGAAATATCAGTCAAAAGCTTTTCCTCACAAAGAGCAGGAAGATGGAGGATTGTATACAGAACTAGTCATTAATTTCTTCCTTCTGCAGTAGGCTAAGCACAGCAATAGTGGCTGTCTCTTATTCCATACTTCTTTTGTATCTAAAACCAGGCTTACTACTTTACATTCATTGTCTTACTTTTTTATAAGGATCTTCCAAAGGTAGGTAATATTAAGATGTGAACTGTATACATGGGGGATGTCAAGGTCAGTGAGATTATGTAGTTCAAGGAATCAAAGTAAGTAGCAGAACTTAAGTTTGAATATCTGACTCCCAAGTCCATGATCTTAACTACTCCGTCATACTGCCTTTCTTTGTGTACATGGGAGCTATGACTGGAAGAAGGATTGACGGTAGCATCCGAAATTCATAGTGTTCCCATTATATAACTTCAGGGCTGGACAACATTTTAAGACTGAGAGCTTATTTTGTAATACTTATATTGCTTAGTTACTTAAATCTGTATTAGGGTTGCTGAATGTTGACATGTAATGCTTTCTTTTTCCCTTTCATTATTTTTGTACTACCTTAATGGTGGCTTCTGATGTACTCTTTTCTTTCCAGAAAAGCCATGCCAGATGGATCATCTGGATCGAATCCTTCTGTCTGGCATCTATAATGTACGCAAGGGAAAGACCCAGCTGCATAAGTGGGCTGAACGCCTGGTTGTTCTCTGTGGCACCTGCCTCATCGTGTCCTCAGTGAAGGATTGTCAGACCGGGAAAATGCACATATTGCCTCTGGTTGGGGGAAAGGTAAGACCCACAAACAGAAATTACTCTTTCTTTGATCATCTTAATTAAAAAAAAAAATCACATATGCTTTTCAGAGTTTTTTCCACATCTTTTCAAAGAAGCCATTCTGAACATTATTAAAGATTACATCACAAAGTTTTTGCATTCTTAAGTTTAAATGAAACTGACTCAGGCTAATTTACACATAAAACAAGTTTTTCACATCACAAACCCCCTCGGAGGTCCAAATACTATGTTGTTGATCAGTTGCTAAGTCATGTCCAACCGTTTGTGACCCCATGGACTGCATCATGCCAGGTTCCTCTGTCCTCCACCATCTCTTGTAGTTTGCTCAAATTCATGTCGTGGAGACTATCCATGCCCCAGATTCTGCTGCAGACCCCGTCTGTTGAAGAAACCCCTGCTTCCACTGCTAGGCACTAAATACTGTCAGTAGTACCACCAAGAGTAGCTGCCACTAGCAGCTGCCTTTGGAAACTAGAAGTAGTGGCCACTTTTGGAAACTAGGCTGCCTTTGGAAGCTTAGCATCCAGCACCAAAACTGATTCTTTGCTATTTCTCCTTTTCTCCCATTAGACTGAAATTCAGAGTCTGAGTGCTCATAAGCTCCTATCAAGCAGCCAGAGAGGCCTGCCTTTGGAAACTTAGCATCCTCCACCGAAACAGATTCTTTCCTATTTCTCCTTTTCCCCCGTTAGACTGAAATTCAGAGTCTGGAGTGCTCATAAGCTCCTATCAAGCAGCCAGAGAGACCTGCATTTTTTGCATCTGTACAAGAGAATTCCCCATGGTAGGAAAAGCAGTTCAAAGTCATCAGAGTGATAGATGACTGGAAACAGATAATGCTACTGTTTATTGGAAGTTATAGGAGAGAAAAGATAACCTGCAAAGAATTGACAGGCTGACAACAGCTTTCTTTTCATCAACAATATGTACAGAAGAGTATTTGCAAAATTACTGAGAAAATAAATTGTATTTTGTATTTTTTATCCAGTTGAATTACTTTATAAGAATCAAGGCAAAATAGAACATTTTCAGACATTTAAAAACTAATGAGGGACTTACCTTGTGGTCCAGTGGCTAGGACTCGGTGCTTTCACTGGGTTCAGTCCCTGGTCAGGGAACTAAGGTCCTGCAAGCTATGCTGCACAGCTGAAGGGGGAAAAGAAACCCAACATAAAACAAATGAGCTGGCATATATCCTCACCAAAAGAACTACTAAAGATGTATGTCTAAAAAACAACACCCCTCCAAATAAAACAAACAGGGAAAAAAAGAAGAAAACAACAAAGGAACGAAGGAAAGTAAATTCAAAGGAAGGTATAAGATATAAGAATAGATGATGAATGGGAACACTGATAAATTATATAAGATATAAGAATAGATGATGAATGCAAATACTGATAAAATATGGTAGTAAATTTGATACTGATTATAAAAAGATTTAAATTTTTTAATATCTTAAATATAAATTTCAACAACCAAAGCTCAAACTCCTGAACAGCATTCAGGGTGTGATGATGTGTTCAATGAGGAACTTGTGATGCAATCTTTGGATAAAAGGAAAAAAAGAAAGTGAAAGTGAACTCGCTCAGTCCTGTCGACTCTTTGCGACCCCCATGGACTGTAGCCTACCAGGCTTCTCTGTCCATGGGATTTTCCAGGCAAGAGTACCAGAGTGGGTTGCAATTCCCTTCTCCAGGTGATCTTCCCAACCCAAGGATCAAATCTGGGTCACCTGCATTGCAGGCAGATGCTTTACCCTCTGAGCCACCACCAAACTTAAAAATTTTAAGGATGACTACTAAAAGTAGAGTGGGAAAAGAGAATATAAGCTGTGTAATGCTAAAAGAAGGCAGGAAAAGGGTTGAGAAAAAGGAGCAAAATAATTAGCATGGTAAGTTATTATAGTGACATAGAAATAAACTCAAATATTTTCTACTAATTACTGTTTATAGGAGACACACCTAAAACTTAGAAGGTTGAATGTGAAATGATAGAAAAATCACACTAATCAAATAGCAACCAAAAGAAAATTGGTATGGTTATATTAACATCATACAAAGCACATGAAAGTTTGTATGCAACATAGGACTTGTGTCAGAACTACATAAAGAACATTTACAACTTGGAAATAGACAAATAACCTATTTTGGCAAAGTTGGGAAGCAACTGGGAACACAGTCCCTTTGGAAAACAGGGGTTTTTTTTGTTTCTTATAGTTAAAAATCTGCTTTTCAGATGACTGAGCATTTCTCTTAGATACTGAGAAATGAACACAAATATTTCCAAAAAGTATAAGTGAATGTTCATAGCAACTTTGGTTATAATTGACCCAAACTGGAAGCAACCCAAATGTTCACTGAGTGGTGAATTGATAAAACAGATGTGCTGTATTCACTGTGCCACTGAGCAGTGAAAAGACGTGAGCTGCTGATACACACAGGAAAAAGAGCGAGTCTCAAAACATTAAGTGGAAAAAGCCAGAGGTAAAAGTCTATTTATTGTATGATTCCATTTACATGAAATTAAAAAAAAGCTGTAGTCATAGAAAAGAGACCAGTGGTTGTGCCAGGATATGGAAGAAGGGGATTGGCTGCAAAACAGCCATAAGGGACGTTTTGTGGGTGATGGGGTTGTCAGACTATGTATCTCATCAAATTGTTCACTTAGAGTTTATGAATTTAAAAATCACAAATTTTATATAAATTATACCTCAGTAAAACTTGCCTCCTGAGAAAGACAATGTGCAAAAGCGTTAATAAGGATTAGGAGGCTCACTGCAAACTGATGAGAGGAACATTTTACGTGTATTACCATGTAGTCTCAACATACATATTGCAAAACTTAACAAAATTACTCAGAAGTTGACAGATTAACTTCTAGTGGGAGATTTATAAGCCTTTCTCAGAATTTGGCATTATATGACTATTTTTCTGTGTCAAACATCCCATAAAAAATATTTAGAAGAAAAGGTTATTCTAAAGCAATCAGTAATGCCTGTTCTTCATTTCAACAAAGTCCCTTATTTTGACACAAACTCACTGAATTGTGGTGATTTATTACTAATAAAAATGGCCTAGTTGTAAGCATCACAATTGAATGTTATGAATATTATTTAATTTTATTGGATCTTCTTAATATGATTCTTATTTGTTTAAAAGTATTTTGTGTTTCTGCCATTTGGTTCAGTCTTTACTTGGCACCAGAAGTCTAATGATTTATAACTTGGAAGTTTCCAGCTGACTCACCAAGATTCAGTAGCTATGACATATAGAAGTGAGATGTCAGACAAAGATATAAGTGGTTCCATAGCTATAAAAAGACTTCATCTTCATCAATGGTATATAGGCTGGGTTGTTGAAGAAAGCTGTTGTTGTGCTATGAATCCTTACCATCACCCCAAATGGGACTGGAGGAAGTTCTGACTCTTTCCTCAAGCCCAGTGAAAGAGGTTTCAAAAGAACCCATGGAATCCTGGTTCAGGTTCCCTGCAGTAAGGGGGACATAGTGCACTGGTGTCCTGCCTTCTGACCAGGAAGTCTTGAGGATGAGATAGGCTGCTTTAGTGATTGATAGAGCACAGAGCCTAACTCATGTATTGGGATCCTTGTGTATTCCTTGGGTTTGTTAGTATGTGACCCAGTTGGGTTGAGAGGAAACACAAGCCATTGGTTGGGTGGGTGGGTGGATTCTCATGTCTGGTGGGGCCACCTAGAGGGGCCAGCAGACTTCATTGGAGGACAAGCTGTCAGGGGACCACCAGGTTCCTTCACGTCTGAGGAGGGAATGGTCACCTATTGGAATAGTATGCATTACCCTGGTCAAGGAATCTGTAGGTGAGAAGCCACTAATGGTTGAATTAGGGGGCTGGTATCCAAAGAACCTTCAAAAGGGCCTATTGAGAAAGATCATCCCCTTTAAAATCTAGTAGGTCTGGAGAGCGTGAAGTCAGGTTATGACTCTGCTAGTTTAGTAATAACCTTTGGGTTTGCATGTTCCCTGTTTTTCATTCTGCCCAATGTTTGTGCTGGACGGGGTCAGAAATGGCTTCTAGCCCGTCACCTTGAACATAAGAGAGGGGGTGAGTCCAAAGAGGAGGCCAGCGTACCCCTTGCAGGCAGGCAGACAGCTATCTCCGGTGTGCCACAGTGGTGGTGAAAAGGTATGGAGCAGTCTTACCTTTGAAGTGAAAACTTTGCCTCTTCCTTGTGGGCCTACAGACTCTCCTGTTCTGAAACTCCCCTGCAGTGGAAGCACAGAATCCTAACCACTTCACCACCAGAGAATTCCCCCTTTGGTGTTTTCTAAATAGCTTTATTGAGATGAAATTCATATACTATACAGTTAACCCATTTAAAGTATGCAACTCTGGCTTTTAGTAAATTCACAGAGTTGGGCAACCGTCACCATAATTGATTTTAGAATACTTCCATGACCCTTCGAAAAGAAACCATGCACTACTTAGCCTTCATCTCCCCATTCCTTCTCTAGCCCCAGGCATCCATTAATCTACTTTCTGTCTCTATAGATTTGCTCATTCTGGACATTTCACATGAATGGAATCATACAATGTATGGTTCTTTGTTAACTGGCTTCTTTCACTTCGTGTAATGTTTTCAAGGTTCATGTGGTAGTGTGTATCAGTGTTTTATTCTCATTTATGGCTGGATAGTATTATATGGTGTACTACATTTTGTTTATACAGTTACCTGTTGATGAACATTGAGGCTGTTTCTACTTTTTCCTATTATGAATAACTCTGCTGTAATTCACAGAAAATTTTTGTATGGATGCATTTTTTCTTGGGTATATACCTAGGAATGGAATTGCTGGGTTACATGGTTGCTGCTACTGCTGCTAAGTCACTTCAGTTGTGTCTGACTCTGTGTGACCCCATAGACGGCAGCCCACCAGGCTCCCCGTCCCTGGGATTCTCTAGGCAAGAATACTGGAGTGGGTTGCCATTTCCTTCTCCAGTGCAGGAAAGTGAAAAGTGAAAGTGAAGTCGCTCAGTTGTGTCCAACCCTCAGTGACCCCGTGGACTGCAGCCTTCCAGGCTCCTCCATCCATGGGATTTTCCAGGCAGGAGTACTGGAGAGGGATGCCATTGCCTTCTCCGGGGTTACATGGTTACTATATGTTTTCACCTTTTGAGGAACTCCCCAACTATTTTTCAAAGTGACTGTACCATATTACATTCCCAGATTCAGTTTCCCTGCATCCTGCTAATGCTTGTTACCCAACACTTGTTATCTGTGTTTTTTATTTTAACCATCCTAGCGGATGTGAGGTGGTACCTTGTGGTTTTGATTAGCATTTGTCTAATAAATAATGACATAGAGGGCTTCCCAGGTGGTGCAGTGGTAAAGAATCTGCCTCCCAATGCAGGAGACACAAGAGAGTCAGGTTCGATCCCTGGGTTGGGAAGATCCCCTAGTGTAGGAAATGGCAACCCACTCCAGTATTCTTGCCTAGAAAATTCCAAGGACAGAGGAGCCTGGCAAGCTATAGTCCACAGGGTCACAAAGAGTCAGACACGACTGAGCACACAGTCAGTGATGTAGAACATTGTATCATGTGCTTATCAGTCATTCCTCTGTCTTCTTCGGAGAAATATCTTTTCAGATCTTTTGCCTAGTTAAAAAAATTGACTTGTTTGTCTTTGTTATTGTCCTGTGGTTTTTTGGATTGGAATTGTTCTGTTTAATTGGTTCTGGTTTTCTCCCCGCTTCTTCAGGTAGAAGAAGTGAAGCGACGTCAGTACTCCCTCGCATTCAGCTCAGCTGGAGCCCAAGCGCAGACCTATCTTGTCAGCTTTGAGACTTTGGCTGAGTACCAGAGGTGGCAGCGGCAAGCTTCCAAGGTGAAAAGCTGTCAGACGTCCTCATGGGGAGATGAGAGCAGAGAAACCAACAGAAAGATATTTTGAAACTGAACTTATTCCCAGGAGATCGAATTATAATTCTTATGCACATCACTCCAGGCTTTTCTGAATGCATAGTGAATGAAATGGAATTCTCCCAGGTCCTTAACTTATTATTTATATCGGCACAGTGCAGACCACTTTCAAAAGTGTTTTCAGGTACCAGCTCTGTGAGGAAAGTAGGGGCTTGAATGAGTAGAGACACAATGAGGTTCAAATGACTCTCCCCCCACCATGGTGGTCTGTATAGATGGAGCTGTCCCCTAAAGATGAAGTGCTCTAAAATTATATTTCAGTGCTCGCTTCGGCAGCACATATACTAAAATTGGAACGATACAGAGAAGATTAGCATGGCCCCTGCGCAAGGATGACACGCAGATTAGTAAAGCGTTCCATATTTTTAAGTAAAATAAGGTAATAAGAAAAAAAATATATTTCATTTTCCAAATTCTCTTGCTTCTTAGCCATCTTTTCAGGATTTAAACGCATTTTTCTTCATGGGGCTAGGTAGTTGCATTAAAGATTGTTTTAGTATAATGACATGCCACCAAAACATGAATGACTTTTGTAGTGATATTTTGAGTTTTTTTTTAGATCCATTTTCACAGCCCATGTTTTATTAGTATACTATTGTGGCAATATAAATCTTTTTCAGTGTTATTTCTGTATTTGTGATAGTAATAAAATCTGCTATGAATAAAACTAGTTTCAATTTTAAACAGCTTCTCTATTCTTCTGCCCTTGTAAAGAGAAATTAATATTTTTTGAGCATCTTTTGCATGCTAAGCAGCAGTGCTGCATACTTGGTTTTTTAATTTTCCTCATGACAGATGAAGAAGCTGTGCAATTTAGGAACTGAGCTTATGTAGCTGCAAAAGGCCATATTAAAAGATCCTTTAATATCACATTCCCTCCTAAAGTTTTGAACAGTTACTTGGAATCATCTTAACTTTACTTCCTGCATGAGCTGTTACTAACTTTCCATCTTTATGATTTTTTTTTTAAACTTGTAGACACTTTATAGCTTATACCTTTCTGTTTTTCAAGCATCATATGGTTTTGGGGAAAAAGTAAAAATTCACTGCTTCTTATAAATGAATACTCAGATCTTGTGACCTTTCTTGTCTTCCCCATCTTTTTAATTGGTTCCTTGTTGTGTCAGTGCTGTTCCATCCTCCGCTGGGTGGGAGACATTCAGCACTGGCTCAGATGGCTCTTCTCTGTGACCTCATCCAGGTGGTGTCCCAGCGCATCAGTACCGTCGACCTCTCGTGTCACAGCCTTGAGGAGGTTCCTGAGCATCTCTTCTACAGTCAAGATATCACCTACCTCAACTTGCGACACAACTTCATGCAGTTAGAAAGACCAGGGGGCCTTGACACTTTCTACAAGTATGTGGGGCACAGGTTTCCAGACCAACTTACTAAAATCTAATTGTAAATCAATATCTGTAGATAAGCATGTTTACCCATTGTGTACATATTTGAAAATTTCCCCTCCCTTTTGAAGAAGTAAGAATTTTTGTTCAGTTTTCCCACTCCCCCTTTCCCCTCTGTATAAGATATGATAGATGTGAAGTTTCTGACATGGAGGCAGCATCGAGCTGCCCTTGATCTGGATAATCTTTTTCTATAAGTCATTGACAGTGGAGCATGATCTGCAGCTAGGGTAAATAGAGAGATTCCATATTTGGGAAGTTTTTAAATCAAAAATTTCAGACTTAAATAACTTAAAGGAAATAGGCCAAATTTCAAGAATTCCACTCCCAGGTTAGGGCTTTTATCTTTCCTTTGCACCTGCTGCTGCCAACTCACAAGCCTTTTGTCAGTGATGAAACCTCTCTCTCCTAGTAAAGGAACCATTTCAGTCCTAAGTGACAATGACCCATATATTTTTCCATCTCCTTTGTTAGAATATATTCCCCATTCCCACCATCCACCAACTTCACCTCCTTCCTTTCTTTAAAAAATGAGTAGAAGTGAATAAATACATGGTGTAAGTAATTGGGCTTCTTGTGGGAAGGGGAGAAATTGAAAGTTACAGTGTTCAAACTACATGGTAATCAAAAAGCTAAATGCACATTGAAATGTATTTTACATACTTCGTAACTAGTATTTCATAATTTTCAAAAAGTGAATGATTTTTACCTCATCTGAAATGTTTTGCAAAGTTTTCAAACATAAGCCTCTATGTAGTAATGAGATAATTATTTTAATAATATTGATGTTTAAAAATTAAAACAAGCTATAATTTTAAGGAAGTGGACTTCTAGTATTTCCTTCTGAATTTCTATGAAAATAGGGTTAATCTTGTTTGAGGGCTGGCTTAGGAAATTAGAAGTCAAGGTGCCAAATCAAAGGAACAATCAGTACTCAAAGTCAGGATATTTGGAAGACAAAAGTTGAAATTTTCAAAGAGAAATGTTAGAGAGGGGTACCATGGATTCACATCTAGAAGTAGATGATATGGTTCATCATTGTGGAGATCATCACCTTAGCCTTACCATCTTGCACTAGTATAATAATGAAGTATAATACTCTTAAGTAGAATTACAGGAGTGACTCTTTAGGATCCAATTTATGATGATACTATCTCTCAGTGAGACATTATGTAGATACTTCTATAAAAATTTGAAGTGTTAAAAATTACTATTTTCTGTTGTGTATCATCACATTACAGTAAAACTGCATATCACCTATGTATTTTTAAACTAACTGGCTCAGTCATTTACAAAAAGAGAAATTACTTGTAATGAGATTTGATCCACAGCTTTGTTAGTTAGTCCTGTGTCCATGAATTGATTAATTGTAAGGCTTTTGTGTATTCCATGTAGACATTTAATAAAGGAAATTATTTGAAGCATATCAATAATGGTATTGATTCAACTTGATAGAAAATAATTGTACCACTGTGAGTTTTTCAAGAGTTTGCCTTTCTGAGGAGAAGAGAGAACAACTCCCATCTCACCAGACCTGGTTTCCTTGATAGCTCAGACTGGGCGTTAGTCATCCTGGTGTCTGTGCCACACATACTGTTTGACACATACTGAATGTTCAGTAAATATACGCAGAACAAATTCTTTGATGGACATTTACAACATCACTTTTTCATTCAGTAGTATAATGTGCCTTTGCTTTTTAGATTTTCTCAGCTGAAGGGCCTGAACTTGTCCCATAATAAGCTTGGGTCATTTCCTGTATTGTTATGTGAAATTCCTACCCTGACTGAGCTCAACCTTTCCTGTAATGGATTCCAGGACCTGCCGAGTCAGATTGGCAGTCTGCTGAAGTAAGTACCTGATTTTTACTGGGTTTTTTTCCTTTGTTTGCAGTGTAAGGAACTTGTCTGGTATTTGGAATGAAGCTAGTTCCATCAGCTCTTGCAGTGAAATAGATCATGTAATTATGAGAATTCTAATCAGCAGCAGTTACTTGCCTACAAAAGAGACTATCCCCTCAGTTTAACCACAGAGGCTCTGACTACCCTTGATGTTAAAGGGACCATCTGTATTTGAGTCATCTTAGTAAATCTCTATAGATAGACTGAGGGCATCTAATCATATTGGACTCATAATAAATTAGTGACAAGTAAAAATCCATAATTCTAGTTTTATCCATTCCAATTAAAACGTTTCATCAGGGAGTTTTGTGTTGGTTTCTTCTTGCAGTCTTCAGACTCTCTGTCTTGATGGCAACTTCCTGACTACTTTACCTGAAGAACTGGGAAATCTACAACAGCTGTCCTCCCTGGGAATTTCCTTCAACAACTTTAGTCAAATTCCCGAGGTTTATGAGAAACTCACTATGTTAGATAAAGTGTTTATGGCCGGAAACCGAGTGGAAGTGCTAAACCTGGGGGTGCTGAACCGGATGAGCCATATCAAACATGTGGATTTGAGGTGAGGTCATTCTTTTTCATTTTTGATTGCACTGAGTCTTCACTGCTGCCCGTGGGCTTTCTCTAGTTGTGGCAAGCAGAGGCTCCTCTTGTTGCATAGTGCAAGCTTTAGGCACATGGGCTTCAATAGTTGCAGCATGCGGGCTCAGTAGTTGTGGCTCGTGGGCCCTAGAGCACCAGCTTAGTAGTTGTGGTGCCCGGGCTTGGTTGCTCTGTGTCATGTGTCCCAGAACAGGAATCGAACTTGTGCCCTCTGCATTGGCAGGTGGATGCTTATCCACTGCATCACCAGGGAAGTCTGTTTGGTCATTGTTCACTGTGCTTTCTTTTTGCCTAACCTCTGATGTTCCTTTACATTTTCTTTTTAAAAATAAAGACTCTTGAAACCATTAGGATTTTAGAACAATGTATGTTTTTAAAGCTATAGTAAAGCTTCATTTTTCACTTAATGGTAGAGAGATTTATGGATGAGGTAGGTGTACCATGTGGTAGAGATGAAGGTTGTTCTGACTTACCCACCTAGCAACGTTTTATGAGAATTCCCATTTCCTTTCATCCTTACCAATGTTGGATTTTAGCAGTCTTCTTCCTTGTTAGTGTAGTAGGTAAAAAACAGTATTTCATCATTTTAATCAGCATTTATTACGAATTAGGATGAGTGTCTTTTTGTATGCTTATTGGTGGTTTGTATTTTTCCATAATAAACTTGACCATTTTTCTGTTGAATCCTTGGGTTTCTTCTTGATATCTGTGATATTAGAATTGAAATGTTACCAGTTTTACTAGTAATATTTTTTAATGAGAGTTTTATTCCTTTCTAAAATTACTTATATATTTGTAATCTTTTCCTAAACGAAAGTAGTAAAGCACACATACTGAATGTTCTGTTATTTACACTGAGCCATTGATGTCCCTCATAAAGACGTAGTAACAAAAATTTATTGAAGAATGGGAAAATGAGAATAAGCCTGCATGCATTAAATCATATACCTTATAGAAGAAGCCAAAGAAGTCGTTTTCTTTTACTTGCCCTTGAACTATTCCATATAGATAACAGACTGTTTTCCTCTCCCTTAATTAATGTAATGGGAATCTTGGCACTGGACAGTAGGCAGAGCAGTGAGAGGCAGCGTAGCTGTTTGTTCTTGCTCTCATGTGATACTTACACTATGACCGTCCTGCTAGTCCCAGCCCCAAAGGTTATGCTCATCTTCTCATTTCTTTGTTTTATTCCTTCATCCCTGCCTAACCTTACTAGGTATTTGGATGCAGGTTTTAGGCTAACTGTTTGTGGACATGGTCCCCTTTTCTTTCTCTTTAATTTGTACATGTATTTGCCAATCTGCACAGTCTCTAACTTAGTTTGTAGACAAAGAACCCAAGGTACAACTATCTGTGGTTATTTACCTAGTACCTTGCACAATGAGGCAAGGAGTAAAATTCTTAAGTTGTTTAGGAAAGAGACAAGAGAAACATACTCTCCTGTTTTTTTCTTTTGGTAAGCACATTTAGTAGAATTTATTTCTAATGATTTTCTTATTTCTGAATATTAAGGATGAACCGTCTAAAAACCATGATTATTGAGAATCTGGAGGGAAATAAATACATCACCCACATGGATTTGCGGGACAATCAGCTGACTGACTTAGATCTTAGCTCCTTTTGCAACTTGGAGCAGCTGCATTGTGAGCGGAACCAGCTGAGGGAGCTGACGCTCAGTGGCTTCTCGCTTCGAACTCTCTACGCGAATTCGAACAGTGAGTTCTCTACCCAGCCTCCTGTGTTTCCTCTTGTAGCTCTTGTCTGAGCTATACAAGAACAGTGGCATCTGAGGTGTTCCTCAGCCACTCTGCCAAGTGGAGTTTGAGGTTCATAGAGACCTAGCTTTAAGTTTGCAGTCAGCACTTCAGTGGTTGAGATATGCATAAAAAGGCATTGCAGGATTATTTGAGCTTCACTAAATGAATGTTATAATAATCAGAGGCATTTTGCAGAATGCTAGGATGTTAGGGTGGGCAAGCATGTTCAAAAGAGAATTTCAGTAATAGTCTTGCAACATGGGTTGGCCAGCTGCAGCCCTGTAAATATGGCCTACATCTCATTTTGTGTGGCCCTTGAGGGATGGGTTTTTATATTTTTTAAAGGTTGGGTTTTTAAAAAAATCAGAGGAAAAATAATTTTGACATGGGTAAGTTATATGAAATTCAAATTTAATTGAATAAAGTTTGATGGGAACACACCCATGTTCGTTTGCATATTAACCACTCTCCTGCTACAGTGGCAAAATGATTGAGTAGTTTTGAGAGAGACCACATGGCCTGCAAAGGCCAAAATGTTACTAAATGCTTAACCCTTTACAGAAGATTACCAGTCTCTAGTCTAAAACCTTGTGCTGCCTTAATTCCAGAATGAGAAGCCCTTCACTTCAATAGTGATTTATTTGCCCCAGGGCTATTTTTCAATGTAAAAGGCCTCATATTTGTTGAGGCCATTCTGTTTATAGAGAATTCTTTACTGAGGAAGTTATACAGTTGACTCTTGGGAAACATAGGTTTGAAATGCACAGGTCTGCTTTTTGTTTGTTTTGTTTGGCCATGCCATGGGGCTTGGGGGAATCTTAGTTCCCTGATCTGGGATCGAACTGGGGCCATGACAGTGAAAACGCTGAATTCTAATCACTGGACCACCAAGAAGTTCCCTGTACAGGTGTACTTAAACATGGAGTTTTTTCAGTAGTAGATATGGTTGGTCCTTGAATAATGCAGGGTTTAGGGGCACATCAAACAAACCCTTTAGACAAAAATCTAAGTGTAACTTTACAATCAGCCCTCTGTTTTCATGATTGTGTAGTATTGTAGTATTTACATATATGTATATATATATGTATGTGTGTGGGGGGGATATATATATATAAATAAAACTATATAAAGTTTTGTATGAATTTTCAACTGCTCAGAGGGTCAGTGCCTGTAACCCCCACATTGTTCAAGGGTCAATTGTAACTGCTTTTCTGTGTTTAAAGAAGAAAAGATATTCAATTTCACTAAGTGTCAAAGAAATGCAAATTTAGGTAATACCTTTCTATCACAGAACAGAGCAAAAAAATTGTTCTGTTCACAGAATCCTTAAATTCTACAACCTAGAAGAATTCACACGAACACTTGAGGTTTTTGACACCTCAAGAGTAAAGAACTAAGCTTTCAGCTTCACAGAAGGATGTAGCCAAATAGCCAATTATCAGAGGGAAAGGCCCTCCCTGGTCATCAGGGATGTCTTTTATTGAATTTATTACAGTATTGCTTCTGTTTTATGTTTTGATTTTTTGGCCAAAAGGCATGTGCAATCTTCGCTTTCCAATCACAGATCAAACCTGTGTCCCCTGCATTGGAAGGCAAAGTCTTTGGACTGCCAGGGAAGTCCCTACTTACTGGTTTTTATCTTTAGTTCATCTCAGTAGATGACACAAATTTTTATCGATTTCCCCCCGTGTTTCCTCTGAGTTACATTCTTCTTTGGAGAATGTCACTAACACCAATCTGTTCTCTGATTAGGATTGACAACAGTGAATGTCTATCCAGTACCCAGTCTGCTCACATCTCTAGAACTCTCCCGGTGAGTGTGTCTCATTAGAGTGGTGGTGGTTTGATTCCTATACTTAAGAGATGTCTGTGGGCACTCTGGCAGTTTTGAGATATAGGAAATCCCAATATGTTGAAATATTTGGATAACCTAGAGAAGGGCAAAAGGCTGGCTAAAGGAGTACATTTAATGGCCATACTATCTAGTTAAAGTACTGAAGCTGAAGCTCCAGTACTTTGGCCACCTGATGCAAAGAACTGACTCGTTGGAAAAGACCCTGAAGCTGGAAAAGATTGAAGGCAGGAAGAGAACGAGATGACAGAGGATGAGATGGTTGGATGACATCACCGACTCTATGAATATGAGTTTGAGCAAGCTCTGGTAGTTGGTGATAGACAGTGAAGCCTGGCGTGATGCAGTCCATGGGGTCGCAAAGAGTCAGACATGACTGAGCGACTGAACTGAACTGATCTAATTAAGGGAAAGGTGCCTCTGAATTACTCAGTTACAGTTTGTGGATTTAGAATGAGTTGCAAACAAAGAACTATTTCCCTTCCATGGGCATTGATTTTTCCAATTGGAATCAGATAATTCTTGGTTTTGAGTGACTTAAAATGTTATTTTCTTACTCTTGTGAGCCATGTCAATCTGATTTGCAGAATGATGTTAATTATATTCAAGATTTTATTTCTTCTGTCAGTGGTCAAGAATAAACATAAATGAGGTTTGCTTTCTTTCCTTCATTCATTTTTAACACTGTGTTAGGCATTCAGGAGTCAGTGGCTGAGTTTTACAGTCTAGTTTTACAGTCTAGCTTGTCTTGACAATTGGACAAGCAATGAGAGGGCAGCATCATAAGTGCTGTGGGTATAGAGTGGTAGCAGCATGTGGAATGGGCAGTGGATGGAGTCCTATATGGTCAGAGTTGCCACAGAGTTTAAATGAGACAATAAATGCAACCTATGTAGCCTAGTACCTTGCATAAAATAGTCTCTCAAGAAATATTAGCCATGATAGCCAGGATTCCTTTTGTTGTTGTGACTTTATCATCATTATTATTAAGCTGTTGTTCTGGATTCCCTTCCATCCATTTCATTCTGTCGTCTTCCTGTCAGCAAAACCTCTGCATGGTTCAAGATGAAGATTTACCTTCCGCACTGAATTTGATCATTACTGAAGAAAATCATGTGGACCCACCCTAAATTCGGTTTCCAGCCAGCCTCATCTGGAGTTTCTTCTCTTGTCAGTTCTTTCCAGGGTCCTGGATCTGTTCCAAATTGCTTGGCTTCTTTCGACCCCTCCCCTTCTTATGTCCTCTGCTCTGGAGCTCAGCTTCCCACTTGACTGAGAAAATAGAGGTCATCATGGGTGATCTCCCTTAGCTTCCTACCCCCTTGCTAAAATTCACATAGATCCATATGCATTCTCAGCTTTCCTTTATTCCAAGCCAGCCCAGCCATCTGTGCCTATGACCGCATCCACTCCCACTGCCCTGAACCTTGCTCTGTTAGTCACCCCTCCTTCTCTCCTTTCACATGTGTTCAGTGTCTTTCTTGGTCTCTATGCACATTTATATCTCCTGTCTTAACAAATAGAAATTCCCATTATCTTGCACCCCTTCTAGCTACTATTCTGTTCCTTCATCTTGCTCATCCCTTTTTTGTCCACATTTCTCAAGAATTATCTATTTTTTGGCACATTTTCCTGTTCCCAGTTGTTCACCCCACGACAGCTGGTCTTAGACCTCCTCTTGTGGAACTTTTCTATATTGACATTGTTCACCTTGCTATCTTTTATTCAGACATGCTGTTTCCTTGGCTGGCTGATACAGTCTGATTTTTTCTATGCCCCTCTGACCATTTCTCCTGTCTCTTCTTAGCCAGCCCTTTAAAGGTAACTTGTCTCAGGGTCTGTCCTTGGCTACTGCACTTCTCATTTGACACAATCTCATTTAGGATCTCACTACCCTTCAGTGTCCGCATCACCCAGAGTACCAGTCCATACTCTCTTCTTTTAGCCTCAGACCTGTGTGTCCAATTTCATAATAGATGTTTCCTCCTGCATGTCTCCAAATACCTCAGATATGTGCAAAATGAGATTTATTATCCACCCCTCCACCAGCACTTTAACTGGTTTGTCTAGTTTTCTGTTTCAGCTTTTGGTGTTACCATGAGACGATCAGCTCAAGATGGACACTGCTGAAATTCATGATTCTCAACCTCATTTGGAGCTTCTCAGTCCTTCCTCTGGATAGGATCTCCTCTCTGATGTCACTTTTGAGTCTTCTCCCTGCTCTACTCACATGTTTACTCCATTTCTAAGCCATTTTAATTTTTGCCTCCTAAGTGTTTCTAGCTCCTTTCTCTTCCCTTCCCTTATCATCTCCTTTCAGGATAAAATTGTCTCACAGTTTCCTGATTACGCTTCCTTTTAATAATACAACCACCTTAGCCAGACCTCTCTTCTATTCAGAGTGAGCTCTTTAAAGTGCAGAACTGACATTGTCTCCTCGAAGCTCACAAACGCTTCAGTGGTCCCCCCTGCACCTGCAGGATAAGGTCGCAGCCTCCGAGACATGGTTAGGTCTTTCCAGCCTTGTTTCTCCTCACTCTGCTCCATATTTGCCACTCCAGCATCACCACACTACTTCTTATTCTTTTCTTGCCTCTGTGCTTTAGTGCGTGTTGTCAGCCTCTTGCTTGACATGCCTGCCACACCTCAGGGCATTGTGCAACATTCTACCGCAGATGTCATATTTCTTAGGGGGCTTGCCTTGAAGGGCTTCCTTCACTGAGTAGTCAGAGCAGCTTCTGCATTTCTCTTTTTTTTTTTTTTCTGGAAACTGATACAATTTCTTTATTTTGGGGTTTGCTTATATACCTTTTGTTACACATAGGGATGAATACAGAGTCACGCTGGGGTCAGCAGTCCTGACCTTCATCAAAATCAGGTGCTTCACATAAATATATTAAAAAAAGGTCTTAGGGATATTACATCATCTTCTGGCCTTGAGACCTGCTGACACTTTATGATCCTTTCTTTCTGATAACCAAAAAACTTATTTTTTCCAAGGGTGTTTTTTCTTAAACCAGGCACCACCCTCCAAATAAAGTTACATTCCTATAGGGTGAGGGTGTAGTGAGTGAAGAAAGGAATTTATTTAACCCAGGGTTAACATGATTAATCTTAAACGTTAATACTTATTTCTCCTATATGCTTAAAGGTTAATACTTATTTCTCCTATACGTTAGTCACATTCATTATAAGGGCAGGGAATATGGAGAATTAGCTGCAAACATCAGCCCAACAAATGAAAATCCTTTCACCGATGTTCCCCTTAAGATCTATTTAGCCTTAAGATAGTGATAAAGTTACATTTTTACATAGCAAGGACACAGTGATTTATAACAAAGTACAGTGATCTATTACAAAGAGAAAATTCATTAACTCAAAAAGTCTAGTATTGCTAACCTTTTTTTTTTTTTTTTGCACAACAGAAATGTAATAAAGTTGTATTTTGTGACCCTGTTCCAAGTTCTTTTTTTTATTTTTTATTTTTTTTTTAATTTTAATATCTTTAATTCTTACATGCGTTCCCAAACATGAACCCCCCTCCCACCTCCCTCCCCATAACATCTCTCTGGGTCATCCCCATGCACCAGCCCCAAGCATGCTGCATCCTGCGTCAGACATAGACTGGCGATTCAATTCTTACATGATAGTATACATGTTAGAATGTCATTCTCCCAAATCATCCCACCCTCTCCCTCTCCCTCTGAGTCCAAAGGTCTGTTATACACATCTGTGTCTCTTTCCCTGTCTTGCATACAGGGTCGTCATTGCCATCTTCCTAAATTCCATATATATGTGTTAGTATACTGTATTGGTGTTCTGCATTTCTCTTGCAGCATTTACTTCACTCTGCCTCATCATACTGATCCATCCATCAGTAGAGACTTTTAGTCTTAGGGAAACTAAGTAACATCTGAAAATAAAATTCCTGTGACTGAGGATCTGCCCAATGCTCTACTGAAGATTTGAATTCACATTCTGAATGATCTGGCACTTTCCCCTGACGTGTTACCTTTTGTTCTTGCTTCTTCACTTTTATTCCTTTGGTTCTTTTCCCCCAGAATTCACTTCTCTTCTCCCCCAGTCATTATCACCTGGGGATAGCCTCCTCAGCTTTGAAGATACGTGTACGGTGCCTCATCTTCCTTTAAGACTTCCTCCCCTCTCTCTCCTGTCCCATCCTGCCATGTGTGTGCTTTTAGTGCTAAAGGTCTTCATATTTTCATGAGCCCCAACACAGTTGATCCAGTATCACACATGTGTGTGCTTCTTTCTCTCTCTCCACCTTTCTGTCAGCAACATTCATGGAGCATCTACTGTATTCCAGGCAGCACACCAGGGGTGCCCTGGGCACTGTGCTTCTGCCCTCTGGGAGCACAGGGGTGGATGTGTTACAACGGTGTGAGTTCCTCCTCATTCAAAATGATACCCTTTAATTGTTTATTTTCTGCAGAAACCTGCTAGAGTGTGTCCCTGACTGGGCCTGTGAAGCAAAGAAGATAGAAATATTAGATGTGAGCTATAATCTCCTGACAGAGGTTCCCATGAGGTATTCATGTGTTAATATATATATTATGTATGCATTTAATTAAATAATTTTCTTATATTTGGGTTGCCTGTCAAGGATGCTTTGATTCATCTCTTCGGTAAACATTGAGTATCTGTTGAGTGCAGGGCGGCATGAGTGCTGTAAGGAGTACAGTAACACATCAGGCCTAGTCTTGGCCAGCAAGGAACTTAGTAAGCAGACAGTAAGGGTGACCTGTGCAGAGATGACTGGGATACAATGTACAAGAGTTGCTGGCAGAGGTCAGTGACTTGTTAGTGATAATAGAACATCTGTACTGAGTGATTTGGTATGAGCTGGTCAATGTTCTAAGAGCTTTACTTTCATTATCTTATTTAATCCTGTGTTAACCTTATTTTATAGGTGCTGTTACTTCATCTTACAAATAGGGAAACTAAAGCTTAGAGTGGTTAGATAGTTTGTTCAATGTTACACTTAACTAGGAAGTGATAAGAGCTGGCATATAAATGTAATCATTCTTACTCTAAAGCCTCACTTTTGGCCACTGTGCTGTATAAATAACATGCCTTAGAAATTCAGAACTTTGAATAATTAGGGGATGCTGTGTGGAGAATACCTGTTTGAATTGACCTTTATAAGATGGTGGGGTTTCTATCTGTGGAGGGGAAAAATACAAACATTGGGGGATGAGGGGTGGTACCAAGATGTGTAATGTGAGGTCACTACCTAGAAGAATCTTTAAAAGTATACAGGAGGCTTTGTACATAGTAGATATGAACATGGCATTAGAGTCAGCCTTTAATCCTGACTGTACCATTTACTATGTGTGATGTGAGATCTTTGGCAAACCAAAGTCACTTAACCCTTCTAACCTAATTGTTAAATGGTCTGGCACATTTTAAGAACTGAATAAGTCGTAGTTTTTGTTACAATAAATTTTTTAATTATTATCATTGATTATATTCATGTTAATAAATTCACTGAATTTTTGGTCCCGTCTAGACTTGAAATCTAAATTGATTTATGGCACAAATTGCTTTTTTTGTTTGGGGCTTTTTATGTTTGGGGCTGTGTGCTTTCATTAGTTCATCTTTCCCCAGAATGACCTGAGTGACTTCCTGGTGGGTGGTGGGTAAACATATGGTCATGGCTGCTTTCTGCTCAGGCACCTGTTGGTGATGATACTGTCTAGAAGAACACGTTTCTGTACATTTACTGATTGTAGTTAAATAGCCAAGGGCAGACTCAGGAAGAGAGATTTAAGCCTGTTTTTTTTTGTTGGTGTTGGTGTTTCTTTGTGCTCTGTTTCCTTAGAATCCTTAGTAGCTTGAGTCTTAGGAAACTAATGCTGGGACACAATCATGTGCAGAGCCTTCCCACGCTGGTGGAGCACATCCCTCTGGAGGTGTTGGATGTCCAGCATAATCTGCTCACCAGGCTGCCAGATACTCTCTTCTCTAAGGCCTTAAAGTAAGTGCTGTAGATTTTATTGAGAAGAGCAGGACAATGGGATAAGCAAACTACCTGGACTTATCATCGGAGTGACCTTTGAAACTATCTTTACAGAGTGTTTACTTCATAGTCTGGCTACGGGTGGACTTATTTCCAGTTTGTATGGAATAAAATATGACACTGTCTTAGGAGGCAGGAAGCTTCAACTCAAAAGGTGAAATAACCATCAAATACTTGGGAAGTTATTATGTTGTAAACAGGTTTCAAGAGCTTGGGAAGGTTCAGGCTTTCATCTCAGAAAAGGAATACATTTATGATCTTCAAAGAGAGGCTGCAGTGTTCTGATACAGCTTCTTTGGGCACTTTTCAGCTTTTGCCTTAGGAGAAAAGGACATACCACTGAAGTTAATTTAGTTTTTGCTTCTAGCTTGCCAAGCTATCATTAAGTTACACTCTTTATCTGCAGGCCTTTTTTACTCCCTGCTTTGAAAACTTAATTTAAATGCAACATTGTTCCAAAAGTATTACTTGCTTTCTCATTCTTAATTAACAAATAGATAGTAAATCTTCCTATTTTAATACCCATAATCAGGTTTATTTAACACGTATGTCACCATTCAATGAAAACTGGTTTTTAATTATAGTCTTCTGCAATATGGAGAAAGCAATATTGTCTTCAATTTAGACATGGAGAAAGCAGAGAGAAGCAGCAGTAATTAACATAAGGCTGCAGGATGCATACAAAAAGCATTTAGCCCACAAGCGTCTGGCTTATTCTTTGTTTGGCAGTTTGTTGTTGTTAAGTCGCTCAGTTGTGTCCAACTCTTTGTGACCCCGTGGACTGCAGCATGCCAGGCTTTTGGCAGCTTATACATCTCTTAATGTATGATATATTTGGTTGGATTTTCCTAAAGATCTTTGGAAATTCTAAAAAATGCATGAAGGAAATTTTCTCTTTGAAAAATTTATGTGGAGTCTTAGTGCAGTAATATTTGTTAATTAGCAAGTATTTGTTAGTACTGCATTACAGTGCCTTTCATTCTGATGAAGTCTGAATAAAATTAGTTTACAGGCTTAGAATCTGCAGTAAGGAAGTTACCTAGAGGTTGTAGCAAACTGTCAATAATAGTTACTAGTATCTGCACAGAGAATTTGGGACATACAAAGATACAGACACACAGTACCCTCAATAACTTAAAAGCTAACTGGAGATACAGATCACACAGTTTGAGGATGACTTAAGAACCGAGTTTAATAATATATTAACTGCCTTTTATTGAACGTGTTCTATATGTACCAAACTCTGTGCTAGGCAGATTTTTAAAATCATACCATGTTTTACTTATTAGATAGGTGAAGGTTAAAGTGAATTATGATATTCAGTGTTGACAAAAGTATGAGCCAACGCATTCTTTGTATCCTTCTTGTGGGAGTATAGTTTGTTATAGCCTTTCTGGAGCTGATTTTGGCAATATATGTATAAAAATCTTAAAGATATGTGTAGCCTTTGACCCCACAGCTTCTGCTCCTGGGAATGTAGCCTAAAGAAATAATTGGGTATGGGCTCAAAGATATTCATTACAATGTTTATAATAACAAACAATTGGAAATAGCCGATATGCCCATAATTAGGGGATTATAGAAGGAGTGGCTAAGTAAATGATTCTATTAAAATCAGACAAAAATTTTTCCAAAGGGTGACTTCACAGTTCACATACTTGTGAATGTGATACTCAGCAGCATCCTTTCAGCAGACATACAGACAGAAAAATATGAAGCTGGGTTAGAATCAAGCCAGTGCAGAAGCCCAGGAACTTAACTGGCATGAGTTGAGTAAAAGAAACTTTCATTGGATAAAGTGAAGCAGAGAAAACACCCTGGAGGAAATTATTTTGTCATCAGTTTGGGACCATGGAAAGGCATTGTTGCATACTAAGATGGCATGATGGTTTCCACGTCAGAAGGCAGCAAATAGCCATAAAGGAAATGATGGTTTGCATGTGTCTGTCAGTCTCAGATACTTGAATGCATCCGCAAATAGTCTGGAGTCTCTGCCATCTGCCTGTGCTGGGGAGGAGAGTCTGAGTGCGCTACAGCTGCTCTACCTGACCAACAACCTCCTGACAGATCAGTGTGTGCCCGTCCTGGTGGGGCATCCGCACCTGCGCATCCTGCATCTTGCAAACAACCAGCTACAGACATTTCCTGCAAGGTAAACAGATCCATACTCTGATCGTTTCAGACATGTAACGTGGTTCCACATTTGTCAGACTATGTCACAGCTCTTTTACTGGGTGCTCTTGCTTTATGTTGACCGACTTACCGATCCCTTACTTGAATGAGAAAGTCTGTTTGTACCCTTTTGTAAGTATCATTAACCACAGAGGTTGTGGTTAAAATGTGTTTAATTCTTAGTATATAGGTTGAATGTCTGCTGTATGTCAAGACCTGTGTACATACTAGGGAGACAGTGATAATTAAGTTGCAGTCTCTGTCCTTAAGGAACTTGAATTTAAATTAGGGAAATAGAAAAGTATTATAATATTGGCAGTTGCAGTGCAGTGTAATAAATGCAGGATGTTAAAGATATGTGTAGGTAGCTGCATTGCAGAGATGAATAGTATTTAGCCAGGCTGTATTTATAAGACATAAGAGAGACATTTGGTGTTGTCAAAGTTTTAAACAGCATTAGTGGAGAAATAAGTATCTTCCAAAATACCTTTGATTAAAAAATTTTTTAGAAAATTTGATACCAGAAAAATCCATGAAGGTAGTTATTAAAAATCATATTTTCAAAACCTACACACATAGGAAAATGACATTTGATATAATTTGAGTGAAATTATATATATATCATAAAATTATATTTGATACCATTTGAATGAAAATTTTCTTTTCTAGTTTTGTTTTACAAATTTTCTTAGAAATGTGTTAAACACGGAAAACAGAGATTGTAATTTTTGTGATTGTTTATAAAATATTTGGCGCTTATAGAAGATAAGTGCAATAAAGTTGATTGCTTCCTTGAAAGAACTTGAGCAATAGCTTTTAAAGTGAATGCAGAATCTCAATTTCAAGATGTGATAGATCTCTTGAAATCCTAGCAGATTAGTTCATTTGGCCTCAAATATGTTCAGATAAAGTGAAAATGACACACCACTGGTAAGTTATATGAGTTTATGAAGCTCTTGGGAAATACCAGATGTAATACTCTTGAAACTTATGAAGTCCTCCTAATTTGATGACATTGTTGGACTAGTTCAGTTCAGTTCAGTCACTCAGTCGTGTCCGACTCTTTGCGACCCCATGAATTGCAGCACGCCAGGCCTCCCTGTCCATCACCAACTCCCGGAATTCGCTCAAACTCACGTCCATCGAGTCCATGATGCCATCCAGCCATCTCATCCTCTGTCATCCCCTTCTCCTCCTGCCCCCAATCCCTCCCAGGATCAGAGTCTTTTCCAGTGAGTCAGCTCTTCACATGAGGTGGCCAAAGTACTGGAGTTTCAGCGTTAGCATCATTCCTTCCAAAGAACACCCGGGACTGATCTCCTTTAGAATGGACTGGTTGGATTTCCTTGTAGTCCAAGGGACTCTCAAGAGTCTTCTCCAACACCACAGTTCAAAAGCATCAACTTTCCTCACAGTCCAACTGTCACATCCATACATGACTACTAGAAAAACCATAGCCTTGACTAGATGGACCTTTGTTGGCAAAGAAATGTCTCTGCTTTTGAATATGCTATCTAGGTGGATCATAACTTTCCTTCCAAGGAGTAAGCGTCTTTTAATTTCATGGCTGCAGTCACCATCTGCAGTGATTTTGGAGCCCCCGAAAATAAAGTCTGACACTGTTTCCACTGTTTCCCCATCTATGTCCCATGAGGTGATGGGACCAGATGCCATCATGATCTTAGTTTTCTGAATGTTGGACTAGAGTAATCTGAATACAGATAATAAAACTAAATGGAATTCAGGAGCAGATTTTAAGGAAAATATGTGTTCTAACCTCAATCGTAAGTCTGCTGTCATCTCCTGAACAACGTTATAATTGCATGGGCACAGTCCAAGGCTTCTGTTTCCTTTGGATTGTGTTCAGAATCCAGCACAGTTCTGGGTGCTCAGTAAGACTGATTGAGATATAGATGCTGTGCCTCTGTGTAAGAGAAAAGCATGAGGTTTGGACATGGGAACACCTTAAATATATATGATTAAGTTTTTTAAAAAGTTATAAAACAGTACATGTAATAAGCATCATGTTTTAATTTTTAAAAAAATAGGGTTTCATGCATTACAAAGGACAAGAATACTCACCACCAAATTGTCATCGGAGATTACATCTGGTCATGGGGTTAAAAGTTTTTTTTTACGTTCAGCTTTATTTTTCAATATTTTCCAGTGAGTATTACTATTGTAATAAGAAAGCAATTTTAATTCACGAAACTCAATTATTACAAATTTTTTAGTATTCTAGCAATGGAAATTATCTGTGATCTATGAAAAGGGCAGAGTTAATGCAAAATCTACATATGAAAAATTTGACAGGAAATTCAGCAAAATGAAAATAACTTTTTCAGATTGGTGGTGGTACTCTGGGTATATTTTTTTTATTTTCTGAACTTTCTGTTGTGGGCTTCCCTAGTAGACCAGTGGTAAAGAATCCATCTGCAATGCAGGAGACGTGAGTTCGATCCCTGGATCAGGAAGATCCCCTGGAGAAGGAATACCCACTCTAGTGAATCTTGCCTCTGAAATCCCATGGACAGAGGAACCTGGGAGACTGCAGTCCATGCGGTCACAAAGAGTCAGACACGACTTAGCAAGTAAACAGCAATAACAAACTTTCTGTTAGAGCAGTTTATTATCTTTACAGTTTTAAAAAATCTAGATAAAGATGTTAGGCCCTCTGAAGCGATTCTGCTTACTGCATAGAAAGCTTGGCTTACTCCAGTGGGACAGTGTGAATGGCCTGCATCACAGCCCATGGCACAGGGTTGTATTTATGCTCGGCACTTGGTAAAGTTTATGGAAGCTGGATCATGTTATGAATAACTGGAAATTAAAACTGAAAGGAATGTTAGTGATAATTTAGTACAACTTTTTATTTTATAGCTGAGGATATTGATGTCCAGTGACTAACTTACCCAGTATTTTGCTACTAGTTAGTGGCAAAGCAGTACCGTAATTAGTCTAGTTAACCCTAGGAAGACGTTCCTGCCCCGAAGATCCAGCAGCTGCAGTAGAACCATGGGACACTCCAGCTCTCAAGGTGCACTGAGAGGGAGGCAGATGAGGCTGCATTTGAGGCTGAGGCTCGGCGGGAACATTCGTTCACCGTGGTGGCTGTTCATTATGGCCAGTTACCAGGCCACAGGCTGGTCCCCTCTGTACTCTGGCTGCCGTAGAACTTGCTTGGCAGCTGCTTGTTTAGGTGCAGTATGGTATTTTGGTGTTTCTTTTTCAGCAAACTAAATAAATTGGAGCAGTTGGAAGAACTCAACCTAAGTGGTAACAAGCTTAAAACCATCCCCACGACCATTGCGAACTGCAAAAGGCTGCACACTCTGGTGGCCCACTCCAACCACATTAGTATTTTTCCGGAAATACTGCAGTTGCCTCAGATCCAGGTACTTCTGGGTGCTGTATCCTGGGGTGATGGCTGAAGTGTGACTCCTAAGAAAGCGGCAGTTTGGGATCACAGTATATTTAATTGACTCTTGGAAAGAAATGAAATTCCCTTTGAGGATATAGTAGGAGTTTGAACGTTAGGGAGTTAAGAATTAACTTAATCTCTCCCTTTTCCTTTCAGTTTGTAGACCTAAGTTGCAATGACTTGACCGAAATCCTGATTCCAGAGGCTCTGCCTGCTACTTTACAAGACCTGGACCTGACTGGAAATACAAATCTGGTTCTGGAACACAAGACACTGGACACATTTAGGTAGGAAGACTTCTGATGTTGAATCCACGTGTGCTCTTACTCCCACCAACCTTGTGTGGTTCTTCATAATGACTGTGTAGACCTCAGTTTATTAAAGCTGTAGGATGACTTAGCCCCTCGGTTCTCTTCTTTGATCCAGTTTGTGTTGGGTGTTCTGACCAGCAGTCAAGCTCAGCATCATGGTTGCTGCTCAGCCGTACCCCGGTACCTTTACAGGGGGCTGCATCCCACAGGCTTGCAAACCCTATACTTGCCCACGACCAAAGAAAGAGCCCAGAGGAGGCAACAGAGACATCATGGTTTAAAGGGTAGGGGGTTCTTACTTGTTTGAACCAAGGTACTAGAGCAACACTCCACCATGTGCAGCAGATGGTGTGCAGGACATGGTAGTATCTACTGCAGAGGGGGAAGTCACGGTTACCTGGGAAACAGCAGAGGAGCACGCCCCCTCACCCCTGCCTTTGATAAACTGTCATAGTAGAGATAGATAGTTCACATCTAAAGATCAGAACAGTCACCAGCTAGGGCTAGGTAAAGTGGTGGGAGGTCAGATGTGGGGTGGGGCGTTATATATGAGTTTATGATTAGGCTCTCTGATTAAGAGGGAAGGTCAGTCAGGTGAGTAGGCTGTGAGTGAGACAGGAATTGGTCAAGCAGGGGAGGTACAGAGAGCAAGAGAACAGCTATCTTGAGTGGTCTGATTGTATAGCAGGCATAGGTAATTTAGGTGGCACAGATTATATTGTGTTACATCTAAGACAGTGCAGAATCACTGTACCAAGACTTCACTGTATCAAAATACTTCAACTAAGTAGACAGTTGGTTGAAACTAGAAATCTTTGTTGTGCTTAGTTTTTCAGTGAAATGAATGGCATCAGTTATTACAAAATTGGCCCGTATGTCTTCCTCCTACCCCTTTTCTTTCTTTCTCTTCCTTCTTGGTCTGTGGGTCTCTCTGGAAATGAGTCTTGGTATGTCAACAGATTATTTTGTAAAAACAAATTATTGTTGGGATAGCTTTTGTAAAGTAGAGATGCATGTAAGGTTTAAACCTCCTTTCCTCTACTTCCCACAGCCATATCACCACCCTGAAAATTGATCAGAAACCTTTGCCAACTACTGATTCTACAGTTACATCAACCTTTTGGAGCCACGGACTGGCTGAGATGGCAGGGCAGAGAAATAAGTGAGTATCATGGCCATGAAGTCTGAGAAAATTCTCCTGACATCTGGGAACAGATATAATGCTGAAAGCTAGGCCATGTTGTTCTCCTGGTTTGACATAAACAAATCACAGAATGTCAACATCAGATAAGATTCCTCTGAGACTGTGATCCGGTAAGACACAACAAGATGTGCACAGAACACTCACATCCCACCTCGTAACTAAGATGGGTGACTGCTCCTTTCTTTATCAATCACAGCTTTGTTCCCATGCTAACCTTCTTTCCCTGTAGTTAAGGTTTGTTGAGATTATCAACCATAGAATAGCCCTGCTTTCTTTTTTTTTTTTAACTTTATTAAACATTTTTTTCTCTTATTCAGTTCAGTTCAGTTGCTCAGTTGTGTCTGACTCTTTGTGACCCCATAAATTGCAGCACGCCAGACCTCGCTGTCCATCACCAACTCCCGGAGTTCACTCAAACTCACGTCCCTCGAGTCAGTGATACTATCCAGCCATCTCATCCTCTGTCATCCCCTTCTCCTCCTGCCCCCAATCCCTCCCAGCATCAGAGTCTTTTCCAGTGAGTCAGCTCTTCGCATGAGGTGGCCAAAGTACTGGAGTTTCAGCTTTAGCATCAGTCCTTCCAAAGAACACCCAAGACTGATCTCCTTTAGAATGGACTGGTTGGATCTCCTTGCATTCTAAGGGGCTCTCAAGAGTCTTCTCCAACACTACAGTTCAAAAGCATCAATTCTTTGGCACTCAGCTTTCCTCACAGTCCGACTGTCACATTCATACATGACTACTGGAGAAACGATAGCCTTGATTATATGAACCTTTGTTGGCAAAGAAATGTCTCTGCTTTTGAATATACTATCTAGGTTGGTCATAACTTTTCTTCCAAGGAGTAAGCGTCTTTTAATTTCATGGCTGCAGTCACCATCTGCAGTGATTTGGGAGCCCCCAAAAATAAAGTCTGACACTGTTTCCACTATTTCCCCATCTATTTCCCATGAAGTGATGGTACCAGATGCCATGATCTTTGTTTTCTGAATGTTAGCTTTAAGCCAACTTTTTCACTCCTCTTTCACTTTCATCAAGAGGCTTTTGAGTTCCTCTTCACTTTCTGCCATAAGGGTGGTGTCATCTGCATATCTGAGGTGATTGATATCTCTCCTGGCAATCTTGATTCCAGCTTGTGCTTCTTCCAACCCAGTGTTTCTCATGATGTACTCTGCATAGAAGTTAAATAAGCAGGGTAACAATATACAGCCTTGACGTACTCCTTTTCCTATTTGGAACCAGTCTGTTGTTCCATGTGCAGTTCTAACTGTTGCTTCCTGACCTGCATATAGGTTTCTCAAGAGGCAGGTCAGGTGCTCTGTTATTCCCATCTCTTCAAGAATTTTCCACAGTTTATTGTGATCCACACAGTCAAAGGCTTTGGCATAGTCAATACAGCAGAGATAGATGTTTTTCTGGAACTCTCTTGCTTTTTCGATGATCCAGCAAATGTTGGCAATTTGATCTCTGGTTCCTCTGCCTTTTCTAAAACCAGCTTGAACATCTGGAAGTTCACGGTTCACGTATTGCTGAAGACTGGCTTGGAGAATTTTGAGCATTACTTTACTGGCGTGTGAGATGAGTGCAATTGTGTGGTAGTTTGAGCATTCTTTGGCATTGGCTTTCTTTGGGATTGGAATGAAAACTGACCTTTTCCAGTCCTGTGGCCACTGCTGAGTTTTCCAAACTTGCTGGCATATTGAGTGCAGCACTTTCACACCATCATCTTTCAGGATTTGAAATTTCTCTTATTAATATGTATATTTTAAAATTTTTGGCTGCACCGTGAGGCAGGTCCCCAACTGAGGATCAAACCTGTACTCCCTGCCTTAGAAGGCAGATTCTTAACCACTGGACCAACAGGGAAGTCCCAGAATAGCCCTGCTTTCTGACAGCACCCAATCTAGTATCACCCCCCACTTTGTTAGAGTTTCCCCAAAGTGATCCAGCCAAACCCAAATACTATACTAGGTTTTTTCCAATACCCACTAATATACTCTTGAGTCCCATGGTGTGCTTTCTCTCGTTGTTATATGATAAACCCAACTTGTTGAGCTACAGGTGTGTTGTACACTTTGGGGAAGTCTTTGAAGGGTGTCGATAATAGGCCTTTATCACTACTGAGAAAAAACATCTTTCTAGCCTTCTGTAACATTGCAAAGGTAATATGTACTGCTCCTGAATGTGGCTGAATTCCTCCATTTCTTATGACATCAACTCTTTAAGATGTTGCCTACTTATCTTCTGTGTAACCCTTTTTTCATGTATAGATGGAGATTTACCACTATTCTTCTCCACTCAATCAGGGCTGCACCACATGGCGTACAAGATCTTAGTTTTCTGATCAGGGATTAAACCTGTGTTCCTTGTGTTAGAAGTGAGTCCTAACCACAGGACTGCTAGGGAATTCCCTTCCTTTTTTAAAGAAGCTCCCTGGAGAAGAATGCTTTGCCACTGACTTTCTCTGTCTTTCTTCTGTTTCTGTGATAGGTTATGTGTGTCTGCTCTAGCTGTGGATAACTTTGCAGAGGGGGTGGGAGCTGTGTATGGCATGTTTGACGGTGACCGGAACGAGGAGCTCCCTCGCCTTCTCCAGTGCACCATGGCTGATGTGCTTCTGGAAGAGGTGCAGCAGTCAACAAATGACACAGTTTTCATGGCTAATACCTTCTTGGTATCTCACAGGTAAGCAGGTGGGTTGGTCTGGGTCTCAATTATAAGTACAGGAGCAAGGTGAGATCTTGATTTTTGTCTCATGACCGTTCTGTCCATCAGCATGGAACATGGGGACTGTGGCTCTTTAAAGAGCCTGTGGGAGCAGTTTGTTTTCTCAAGGCTGCTGAGAATCTGGAAAGCCCAGACAGCATGTGTTATGTATGTGTTATGTGCATTTGAGGGAAGGAAGGTGGTTAAGCCTCTAGAAGATTCTCCTAAGGGTCAGTGACCTACAGAGGTTAAGCACTCATCAGATTCTTGTTTTTAAAATACTTATTATTGAGGATTTACCAACTAATCTCCTCGCTGATGCTTAAGCCCCTTAAAGGCAAACACCCTATAAACCAAACTGTTGAAAACTCTTTGCGGCTAATAGAGCATCTTGCCCAGCAGGTGGGCTGCTTAAAGCATACGTGCAACTGAGAGAGTGACCCTTTGCATACTCATTGTTCAGATGCGACAGCCTGGAGCCCAAGCTGGTTTCACCTGTCATTATAACACAAAGATGTTGGGAAAGAAGTCTATTTTTCAGTAATAGAATTGAGCCTAGGGACTTGGCAAAATAAAGCATTTGGGAAAGGAAACTCAATTTATGAGGCACTTCCCAAGAGCTGGGCACAGTTCCAAGCATTTTTCATACTGTATCTTTAATTTTCTAAATAAGCCGAGGAGGTGAGTATTTTAATCGGAAAAATTTCTTGGAGCATTAACTTGCTGAAAATCTATAGCCCATAAATGGGAGAGCTGGAATCTGAAACCAGATCTTTCTGATAGCATCTGTTCTGTGCTTAGCATTGTGTACCAAGTGCTGGGGGTTGGGGATAGACACCATGTGCATGGGAGAAATAGAAGGAAAACTATGGGCCTTCTTTTGGGGAACTTACAACCCAAGTAAGTGGTTCAGAGTGTTGTTCTAGGACCAGAAGCCTCAGCATCACCAGAAACTTGCTGGAAGGTAGATTACTGGGCCAGCCCTTTCCCCCACTGAATCAGAAACTTAACAAGCACTTCAGGTAATTCTGATTTGCTTCAGTTGGAAGCCACTGAGTTAGGTTATTGCTGATTATGATCAATCAGAAGCAGCAGAGAAAGTTACCTCTTTATTGTCGTCTTTGCCCCCACCCTTTTGGTAAAATTTTTTAGCTAAGAGTAGAAGGCAAAGCTCTCTTCACCATCATCACTTATATCAAGATGGATGAGGGTGAGGTGGGTTCATGGTCAACAGAAAAACGAGGAAGTCTTGGATATGAAGGACTGCTGCTTTCTTGTAAAACTAGCTGTGTTTTCATTTTCTTTTCTTTCTAAACAGGAAATTAGGAATGGCTGGCCAGAAACTAGGCTCTTCGGCTCTCCTTTGTTACATCCGTCCTGACACTGCCGATCCAATGAATAGCTTTAGCTTGACTGTGGCTAATGTTGGCACATGCCAAGCAGTCCTGTGTCGAGGTGGGAGGCCAGTGCCACTCTCTAAAGTCTTCAGCCTGGAACAGGATCCAGAGGAGGCTCAGAGGGTGAAGGACCAAAAAGCCATCATAACAGAGGTGAATCTTACTCGCCACCACTCACTTCTGCTCCTCGAATCCAATGAATGCTATTCTACATAGAACAAAGAAAGTCCATTTTCTTCCTATCAAGCCTTGTAAATTGTACTCAATCCAGATAATAGTAACAGAAGAAAATCTAATGAGCAGCTAATGACTAGCAGAAAGAAAGAGCAAAGTAATTAAAAATGAAAAATCCTAAATTGTGGTCTTTAGACTTATACCTAACATGTAAAATAAATGCAAATGTCCTCCTTAGTTAATTTTCATCTGATTTCTTATTCCAAAACAAGAAGAAAAAGTTTTATAGTTTGGGTGATCCCTCTTCTGAAGTGCAAAGTTTCACAGTAGTTTTCCTGTTTATGGCTGAATATATTCTGTTTTTTTTTTTTTTTTTAATAAAGAAGCATCAATATTTCTAGTATTTCATAACTCTTCTCCTTTTTCAGAAGTTAGCATAGGACTTTTGCTTTCAAAGAGACTTTAGCAATTACATGTGAACATTGTTTACTGCAAAGCAAAGCAGAATTTTGTTCAGATCTTGTGCCCGTATTTAATTGTTTATTTCTTGACTGTTGAGTTCTTTGTGTATTTTGGATACAAGTCCTTATCAGAAATGTTTTGCAAATATTTTCTCAGTCTGTGGCATGTCTTTCATTCTTTTAGTAGTATCTTTTGCAGAGCAGAAGTTTTTAGTTTAATGAAGTCCCACTTACCAGTTTTCTTCCTCATGGGTCATGCTTTTGGTGTTGTATTTAAAAACTCATTGCCCAACCCAAAGACACCTAGATTTTCTTCTGTGTTGTCTTCTAGAAGTTTTGTCTTTTACATTTAGATCTGTAATTTATTTTGAATTAATTTTTTTTTAGTAAGTGTAGCTTGCTCCATGTCCAGATTTTTTTTTTTTTTGGACATGTAAATGTCCAGTTGTCCCAGCAGCAAATTGCCTTAGCTCCTTGTCAAAGATCAGTGGACTCTTATTTGTGTGGGTCCACTTCTGGGCTGTCCTGTCAGAATTTTACAATAAAGACTGTCTAAAAGATTCCATCTAAGGAAGCACAAAACCAAAAAATTATCCTTCTAATGTGGTTCATGCTATCTGTGAAGATTCTGGAACTATGATCTTAGGAGGGTCTTTTAGTCAGAACAAATGAAAGATAAAAGATAACTTTTTATTTGATTAGTCTATTACATAATTTAATTAATGCTGTTAAGATTTTTTCTTAGGGAATCCTAGACAAGTAGGAAACATTTTTATAATTATAGACATGTACTGTTTGTTACCTGCTTAAGCATTGTACTTTCATTGTTTTGTTTAACCTTCACAATAACCCCCATGAAAGAAGTGCTTTTATTTTTATTTCACAGATGAGGAAAATAAAATGATAAATTTTGAGTTTGTGACAAGTTCTGATAAATAAGAGTGCCAGGATTTTCACCCAAAGAATGACTGCAGCTATGAAATTAATATATTGAGGGCTTAGGTGGTTTTGTTTGGTTTTCTATTAAGAAATCAGTATGAAGTATCTGGCAGATGAACATGCCCAGCTTGCAACCAGGGTTATTCCTTTTCCTCTGAGTCTATAATTATATCATTCTTAATATGACCCTTAGAGAGTAGGTAAATTATACCATGGATTCAAACTTTCCTTTTCTAGGCCAAATGACTTCAGGGATTATTCAGTGCTTTAGCTATAAAGATTCTCTTACCCAGTTAATATCTTCAGTCCCAACTCTGCCTTTGTTGTTTATTTGGCTGTGCTGGGTCTTAGTTGCAGCATATGGGATCCAGTTACCTGACCAGGGATCGAATCTGGGTCCCCTGGACTGGTAGTGTGGAGTCTTAACCACTGAACCACCAGAAAAATCCCCCAACTCTGCTTTTAAATGAGAAGTCATTTTTAGTGACCCATCTGAGTTTTGGCCCCTGCCAGAATACGAGTGATGGAGAATTAATGATAGTTTTGCTTATTATTTTCCTAACAGATGTGTGTCTCTATTTAAGAACATGCTGAGGCCTATACTTAATGTTAGAGCGAATATCTTTTGAGATGGAGGTGCCTTTTAACCACTTAGTTTTTATTGGTTTTAACTCAGTCCTCTCAACTATTAGTGGTATAATACCCATTTGATATTCTGTCCTTTTGGAATTCTATACATTTATTTTTTGTAAATCCACTTAAAATTACACAGACTCTAGGAGAAAACCATATAACATGTTAACTCTATTCTATTGTAGAGCCCTAAGTGTTGTGATCTGGAAAGATATAAAATTGTGTGTCACTGTTGCTTGTTTCTCAAAGTTTGCATTCTGCTTATCTCTAGGACAACAAAGTGAATGGGGTGACCTGCTGTACCCGGCTTCTGGGCTGTACATACCTCTACCCTTGGATCCTTCCCAAGCCCCACATATCTTCCACTCCACTCACCATTCAGGATGAGCTGCTAATTCTGGGAAACAAAGCATTGTGGGAACACTTGTCATATACAGAAGCAGTCAACGCAGTACGCCATGTGCAAGACCCATTAGCAGCTGCCAAGAAGCTGTGCACATTAGCCCAGAGCTATGGTTGTCAGGACAATGTGGGGGCGATGGTGGTTTATTTGAACATTGGTGAGGAAGGCTGTACTTGTGAAATGAATGGGCTCACGCTCCCAGGTCCTATGGGTTTTGCTTCAACTGCCATCATCAAGGACCCACCCAAGCCGACCACTCCTTCCTCCAGTAGTGGTATTGCCTCTGAGTTCAGTAGCGAGATGTCCACTTCAGAGGTGAGCAGCGAGGTGGGGTCTACTGCTTCTGATGAACATAACACTGTTGGCCTGGATGCTGGCTTGCTTCCGAGGCCAGAGAGGCGATGCAGCCTCCACCCGGCACCTACTTCGGGGGTGTTCCAACGCCAGCCCTCTTGTGCGACTTTCTCGAGTAACCAGTCTGACAATGGCCTGGACAGTGATGATGATCAGCCGGTAGAAGGGGTCATGACAAACGGCAGCAAGGTGGAAGTAGAAGTAGATATCCACTGCTGTCGGGGGAGGGATCTTGAGAACTCGCCTACCCTTCCAGAGAATTCTCCTGCCCCGTGCCCCGAGGACCGTGCTAGAGGATCGTTATTTGGGATCCGAAGACAGAACAGTGTGAACAGTGGCATCCTCCTGCCAGTGAGCAAAGACCGGACGGAGTTACAGAAGTCTCCCTCTACTTCCTGTCTCTATGGAAAGAAGCTCTCCAATGGCTCTATCGTACCCCTGGAAGACAGCCTGAACCTCATCGAGGTGGCCACTGAAGCACCCAAGAAGAAAACCGGCTATTTTGCTGCCCCCACTCAGCTGGAGCCAGAGGACCAGTTTGTCATACCTCATGACCTAGAAGAAGAAGTGAAGGAACAAATGAAACACCACCAGGAAAGCAGGCACGAGCCTGAGCCCAGTGAAGAGGATCGGACCGAGCTCCCGGAGGAGTTTGACACGGCTCTGTAGTCCTCCCCCAGAGGCCATGGCATCGCGCGAGGCTGCGTGGTGTAGGGTAGGGGACCCTGCCGGGGCGTTCTGCCTCTGTATCTCTAAACCACAGATGAGAGGGGGCTGGATCTCAGAGGTGGAAATGGTGAGAGCTGTCAGGGTCTTGCTCTGGATAAGCTAGTCAACACCATCAGTGTTAAGTTTCACATTTAACCTGCATAGGGATCCCCAGGGTTCCTGGGGAGCAGGCAGGCATCACTCTGTATCAGTCCTACCACCTGCCATTAACCCTTTCTCTCCTAGGATAATTTTGAGAATTTGCCTGCCTGGGCAGGAAAGGGACTATTTCTGTGGAGGAATAACTGAAGATTGGTTCCTTTTACTGATTGCTGCTGATGGATCTCTGTGACAGAGAAATCACCTTCTATCTCAACCTGATGGGATGTGATGTGACTAGTCACATGGCTTTTCCTTCTTCTCTACGAGAATACAGCCTATTGAAATGATGTTTATTGGAAATGTAGAACCAATCAAACGGATAATTTATGTTTGTGATGTAATGAGAGCACTTTCCACTGACTGTGAACTTTTTATTTTCAAATCTGCACTCGAGCCAATCTTCTTAGAGGCAGCCTGGATCCTTTGTCCGTAGGCAGGATGATCATCGGGAGTTGGGGCCAGCTGTGAGGGTACGAGAAAGGGCCCTGGGAAATGGACTGTTGGATGTCAGACTGTGAAAGTTCCTGAGAAACAGGGGAGTAGGATCTTCTTTGGGGGATGAAGATGGGGAAGGGGTGAAGAACAAGACTACTTCCCCCAAATCACAAAAAGAGAATAACTGACAAATGCGACACCTGCTAGGAATCTCCCAGAAGATCACAAGAGAGGCATTTGGAGATTGGCTTCTTTGCATAACATGAGGTGGAGCTGGCAGTCAGCCTTCTAGTACGCAGGGCCCAAGGCTGATGCTGCTTCTCACATCCAAGTAACCTTGAGTTACAGCAGATGACTCTGAATAGACTGAGGCTGAATGAGAACAGATGGATGGATGGAGCTTCCAGTTAGACAAGTTCCTTCTCTCATGCTCGAGCCTAGAGATGGTTTTCTAAAACATTAGGAGTGAGTTAAGTTTCAACTTTTAATGGTTAACAGAGTCTTCTGAAAATGCTTATCCACCTCACATGGCTTGACAGTACTGGGCTCAATTTCTGAAAAACTTGATTGAGAAAATCCTAAGCTTACAGAAAACCTGGTTTACTGATTTTTTTTTTGCACATTCCATGTAAGCCTAGCAAAATGCAGTTCCTTCCATATTTCTGTTCCTACAAGTTTTGACATGCTTAATTTTACCCAGTGGGGAATGTGCTTTGAATTTTTAGAATACTTTGACAATTAAAAAGAAAATAGAGTAGAATCATTTTAAATCTGTTTCATGACAAATGAAATGTTAAAGATAGGGTTGCTCTATACATACATATGTTGGGGGTTTTAAGTTTTGCTGAAGCAGTAGTAGAAAACCAGATGACCTCTCCACAGATAGGTATCCTCATCTTCTCAGAGGCCTGTACCCATGTGTATGTGTCAGTGGGGTACACACTCTTGGAAGATTCCATACCAATGAGTGTCTGGTGTTCAGCCTCTCTAAGATATGAATTTGAGTCCCCAAATTGTCAGGAACACTTTTTTCTGTGTCAAACTACTTGTTAGCTACTGAAAAATTGTAGAACTCAGGTCTTGATTTGAAGTGGGGAACATAATATGGTTCATACAAAGTTCAGGTGCTGTAAGAAAGATGGGAACAATAGTGTGTTGCCGCCTTATTTTTTTATGGGAAAATGGGGAGAAATGAAGGAAAAATGAAGGGAAAACCCAAGATGATAGTGATGAAAATTATTTTGGGACGATACCACTTTAATAGTATAGGCTTTTTAAAATTGTCCTTTGTCTGTGAACTGTTTCTTGTCTCTTTGTTTCCCACCCTATGCTAATTGGAACCACTACAAAGCCCAGTTATGCAACTACTTAACTGAAAGTAAATGTATTTATTTGGTAATCAGAAGAACCTTCAAATTCCCAGTGTTCTTTTATGTTTATGTCCCAGGTTTATGTTCAGGAAACATTAGGTTGTATGAAAATCTTTTAATATAGGCTGTACCAAAACTGATTGCTTTTTTTGTAAGTTCCTTTGATTCACTTCCCTCTATAATTGCTATTTGTTAAAACAGAGGATGAAAAGGCCATAGCCCATCACCAAAAATACACAGAACCCTCTTGACCTATGAAGTCATTTACACTTACTGTGTGAGCTGATTAGGTTGTCAGATGGTGAAAGCCAGTAATCTGTCTCCAGGTGAATGTAATCTGCTTCCCAGGACTTTACCCAGAGGACGCGTTCCCCAGGTGGGCAGAGGCCTGTTGATCTCTAGCCCAGAGGTCCCGGCCTCTGCACAATTCTCAGGTCCCTGTGTATACCTCCCATTTAATGGAGCTGTTTAAAGAGAGTTTCTGAAAGAACATCACTCCTGCTTATGGGAGCAGTCCAGGAGTCCCATGGAAGAAAGGAAACTATACACGTCTTGGCAGCCATGGTATTTTTATTCTTATCCAGATGGATTGGAAATGTATTTGAAAATTTGAATGCTAGTATGTCATAAAGCTACCGTGATACCATAGAGTCATTGAATTATTACTCCTCATTCAAGTGAGGGCTTTCTTATACTACTGTAGAGTGTATGTGCAATAAGTTGATGAATTCATTTTCCTGATGTATAGAAGAACCAACACGAGCAGCTTGGTAATCATTGGGTGCTATTTTAATTGTTTGTAGCGAGTGCTATTTTCTAGGAGATGGAGCCAGTTAGGTTTGGCTGATCTGCTGAATATCAGATGATGCCCTTCTTTCCATGTCAGCTCTCAGCAAAAGCAGGTACTTGGAAGCCACAGGCTCCCCTCCTCTGTCTACTCAATAATCACTAATGAAGAGACCTCCACAGGGAGCACTTGGCTGTTGTCGATAAACATACCAATTATTAAATAGTCTCCAAGCCATTCAGTGATGTCTGCAGCATCACTCTAGAACTGTCTTGTGTCACTTTTTTACTTCCCTCTGGGCGGGGCCTCTCAGACTCCCCGGTTCATGGAGGCAAGTTAATCTTTCTCTCCAGTTAGTGACTTTTGCCCCATAGTTGGGTAAGCACTTTCTAGACTGAGAAAAGCAGCTACAGTAAATCCTGCTCTGTTTCCCTCATTTGGTGATCATTCAGTCACACATAAGCTCCTTGTATTCTAAATTTCATGCACTTCTCCCAGACGCTATAGAGTTTTCTCTCACTGTTGCCAGTGGAGGTCATCCAGACAGTGAGTTCATATCTTATGGTTTTGTGCAATCATTGTCGTATTGTAGTCCTAAGACTCATTATAGTGTATTTTTGATATTTTTGAAATGTGTTAAATTTTTTAATTCAATAATATGAGCCAGAGCATGTTGCAGCAAATCTATTGTTTGTAAAAAAATAAAAATAACAATAACAATAATAATAAATAAAATAAAATGGAATATCTTTTTCATGGCTTTGTTTTAAAATGGAATACCTGTTATTTTATAAGTACTTTATTTTAGCATGAAACTGTAATTTTCTCTAACTTGTATGTAGAATTAGTTTCTTAACCAAAAGCACCTTTAGGATTTTTCTGCTTTTTCTTGCTTTAGGGGAAGATAAGTGAAATCACATTCCATGACAAATATGAAGCTATGAGTTAAGGCAAGAATAAATATTTTTGATCACCTTTTAAGCTGAAATAGCAATAAAGTTTTTTACATTAAGAAATATTATATTCTGACTTGGTTTATATGTTTAAAGAAATCCCAAAGACAAGAAGCATGGTCCTTATTTCCATGCAGGTTATTAGCTGATGAAAGGGAACTCAACTTGTGAATAATCTACAGCTCCTCTTAAACCACAGAGCTACCGACGATACAGTGGAACTAAGTGGATAATCTGGCCATCATGTCTGTCCTTATGGCTTTGGTGTTAGACTTTAAGGCAGTGAGTTTTGGCTCACAATACCTCTGATCTAGGTAAGCCTCTAAATTGTTCCCCTTCCCTCTCCCTATTGGTTGTCTCCCATAATTTCTGGATGTCCAAGCAAGATTAGCTACCTCTCACTCCAAATAAAGGCCCAGTTGAAATAATTTTGCAGGTTTCCTCCTCATTTAGCAGAATTTATGACACTTCTAATGTGCTGGGCCCAATGCCGCCACCTGCTTTCATACCTCAGTTCCATGACACACAAACCCACCTATTCCAGGGTGGCCTAAGTACTTCATGTGACAGTTTCCCTGGTACATCACAAGAACACTGGAACATGTTTCAGTGTGTGATCCACGGGGTCTGAGTTTTGCCTCTGCTACTTATAAAAGATTTAACTTTAGGCAAGTTCATCTCCCCAGGCACAGTTTTTTTCTTGATGTTGAATGGAAATAAGAGTCATCAGCTGAGTTAAAATGAGATGATGCCAACAAATACTTCCTTAGCTCAGCACTGGACCTGGCACTGAGCAGTCGTGACAATGAAATGTCAACCATTGGGTGAGCCACTTAAGCCTTCCTGAGCCTTCATTTCATCTGTGAAATGTAAGAAACCTTGACCGACTGACCTGCTAAGTGGTAGTAAGGCAAGTTTGGCTAAGGCGTTTTGAATGTGATGGGAGTGTTACTGTAGTGTAATGATGAGAGGAACTGAGCTGGAACAGTGCTGTATAGCTGGGCCTGGGCACCATATGGGGGTCACAGAGGCGGAAGTCCTCATTTTCCCGAGCCCCTGACCCAGACGTGGCAAACATCTCAGGACATACTTCAGGGAATAAATCCTACGTGAGAATAGTGTGTGTTCGGAAGTTTTGGTGGGGTTGGGGGGTGCTTGGGGTAGGCAATGGGTTGTTTGATTTTTGCTGCTGTTAAACCTGTCTTACCACTCAGTCAAAACTGCCAGGACTCCAGCCACTGCCTTGGGCTAAGGTGGTGGAGCCGAAGCTTCGTTCTGTGGCATAGGTGTTTGTATTTTAAGGTCACAATGTGGACTTCTAGTTGATTGTTTTCCTCCAAGCTTTACTTTTTGTAAAAGTATAATCTAGATTTTTTTTTTCCCCATTTCTGTACAAGGTTTAGTTTTGATCCTTTGCCTGGGGTAGGTTTTATAAGAATTAAGAGTAGGACGGATTTAACAGGTGAGAGAAAAGACGGTATATTCCAGGGAGAAGAGCAAGCAAACATGCAGGAGTAAAAATGTCCAGCCCATGTCAGAGGAGATGATGTTGACAGTTGTTTTCATAGTTATTTTGGCATATGTTGAAACAGGCTTATGTTGGCTGATTTCTTACTAACTGTATAGACAGTCTGAGATTTGTCAAATTTTCTGTTTTTAGAAATGTACTTAAAATTCATTTTGAGTTTATTTAATCTCATGACAATAAGTTATGAAAAAATATGGCAACTAGAAAAAAAACTAATAAGAACATGTTTAGTTGCATCCCACATGAACTGAATATCCAAGACTAGTTGTAAAGTATAAGAAGAGATATAAAACTTTAGATTAAAATTATCAAAAGAACTTTATTTTTGAGATTCTATGTTAATGAACTGTTGTATTACAGAAACAATTCAGGATCATGAAGAATTTATAATTAACCTTTGAAAGCCTAATCTGTAGGGCACTGGAAGGGATGCAGAAATAAAGATGCCTCCAATATTCCTGTATATTCCAGGAAAATCATCTGCTTTATCTTTGCATTCAGCTGAATAACATGTTATAAGAAGTTTATGAGTTATTTCTCATTGTTTGGAGGCCTCATATTTCAGGAAATGATAAAATCTTCCAGGAAAGTAAATTCCAATCAAATAACTTTAGAAAGAAACTAACCTGCAAGGGTGGCAAAAACCATCTTCTCTGAGCCCTAGCACAGGAATCCTGAGGAGGACCATGCATGCTAAAAGCACTTGCCTTCAGGTATCAGGGATCCAGCCCCCCATCTCTAATAGAGGAAGGCTTCTTGGGGTCATGGCACACTATCTTATCTAGTGGGCAGGAGAGTTTTCTTCTAGGGAGAGAGAATGGAATTACTTGTTTGAAATCTAACCACACAAAGGCTTTAAAATCACTCCCCTGGGATCATATATAGGGGAAAATGGCATGTTTTTCTTAATGACTTTAGTTCAGACAGGCAAGATATTTCTACTGCCTGCTACTGCCTGATGTGTTATTTTCATCTTTCAGAATTCCTCTGGCTAATATTTAAGCTATTATTATTACCTTACCATTTGGCAAGAGAGCCAAACCATAAGCATATATGCAGACTTCCTAATGTTGCTCTTTGTAGTAAAGGTGGAGGTATTTTTTGCACACTCTCAGCAAATAAAGACACAGATAGAAAAATGGGATGATCATCTAGCTTTGTATTGGTTCCAGAGGGAGCATTTATGAAATCAAGTATGTGAAAACCAAAGTGCAATTTTAATGGACCCATCTTTTTGAGAGAAACAAGGTGGGTTGACTTTAGGTTCCAGTGGATCTCAGAGTACTCCAGACCACACGTATTCTGGTGCATCATTGTGATTTCTCTGCTGTTCCTGGCTGTCCTTGTACTGCTTCTGTTCTCGGTAGCTCCGCAGGGCCAGCACCACGCTGGCACCATACATCACCACCAGAAGACAAGCAAAGGTGGCAGCTGCTCCATCGGTGCCTGCCAGCTGGCAGTTCATCCAGGTGAGACCCTTGCGGGCATAGACCCTCTCTCTTGTTCTGCAAGTGTCTGTGGCATTGATCTGCAAGGCTGTGTGGAGGTAAATGCCGATGCCCACGCAGTAGCCCACTGCCGCCAGGAGGCTGAAGATGGCCTCCAGGAGGAGCCACTTCCCTGGCAGTTTATGTAGACTTTTGGCTCCTTGGAGTAAAACACCCAAGGTGAGGACACCGAGCCCCAGAGAAACAGCCACGCCGCCATATATCAGGGGTGCCCGGAGGATTGTGTACTGCTGGTCCAGCTGCCGAACCTGCTCCAGCTCGGTGCCCTCAAATGGTGAGTAATAGTTGTTCCCAAAGCCGCCGCCACTGGCAAAGCTGGCACTGAATCCGGCCAGGACAAAGTAGGAGGCCACGATACACATGAGAACCATCCCATTCAGTATCACCTCCACTATCTGTATCACACCTAGGAGGAGAAAGATGGGGGATTTAACACTGATCACTCACCCAGGAAAGCTCCCTAGGTCAGACAAGAGAAATAACATCGGTGAGCTGATTGTGAGGACACAGATTCAACATTAACATCCTTGGTTTTGGGTTTTTTTTTGGTTCATCTTGGGGGGCTTTCTTTTTGGCTACACCATGTGGCATGTGGAACTTTCCTAACTAGAGATCAAATCCATGCCTCCTACAATGGAAGCACAGAATCTTAACCACTGGACCTCCAGGGAAGTCCCTGTTTTTTATTTTGTTTTAGCACTAGTGTTTGAAAAATCAAAATGCCATTGTGGAAAAAGTTTTGGCAAACTACATACACTTAACCACGTGACTTTGCAACCTGTACCCCTGAGCATTCATCCTAAAGAAATGAAAACCTAGGTCTACAAAAAAACGTACATGGATGTCAGAGCAAACCCAAATGCCCTCCAATGGGTGAATGGTTACACAAGCTGGTACAGCCCTCCCAAGGGGAAACTCTACTCAGCGGTGAAAAGGAATGAGCAGTTGATACTTGGAACAGCTCGGATGGATCTCAAGGGATTCATAATGAGTGGAAAAAAGAAAAAGCCAGACTCCAAAGGTTACATACTGTATGATTCCATTTACATAACAGTCTCAAAATGAGAACAGATTGATGGTTGTCGGAGGATGGGGATGAGTGGCGGTGGGGAAGGGGAGGAGGGGTGGGACTGTGAGTGGGGGAGCCAGAGAGATGCCTGATGATGGGGTAGTTCTGCAACTGACTGTGGTGCTCACACGAATGTGCACGTGTGATGAAACCTCAGAGACCTACATTCACACAGATTTGAGTGCATATAAAACTGGTCAATCCCAAACAAACAAAAGCTCTGAAGATTGGCAGTGTCCTGGTTGTGATACTGTATTATAGTCACCACTGGGGTAAACTGAGTTCATGCCACGCAGTGCAGTACTGTGCTGTATTAGCGGTGTTCCATGAATGTATAATTATTTCAAATTGTAAGGTTTTAAAATAATAGAAGTTACATAAAAGATTGTAAACTGAAAAAAATTCACCCATGTCACTGTCCACCCTGTTCTCTACCAGCAACCACTTTCAGTGTTTTCTAATACAACTTTCCAGTGTTCCTTTATGCAAATAAAAATATTTGAGTCTGAATTTCACCCCTCCCTTCCCCTGCTAGTGTCATTGGGAGCACACCACACACACTGCTCTGCATCGTGCTTTTTTCATTGACTCATTCCTACAGATGTTTTCAGATCAGCCAAAAGGGTCCCCGTGTCCTGTGACGTGCCCTCCAACCCCACCTGTGGGTGGACCAGTCTACTCAACCAGGATCCTATTGCTGGATACCTAGCCTGTTCACCTGGGGGGTTCTTACAAGTTTAAGGAACCCACAAATGCCACGAGGCAGGAGACACCAGCAGGTGAATGGAGATAAACGTCATCTTGTCCAGAGTCACCCTTCACCCTTCATTTCTCCCTGAAGGGGACCTCAGCCTCTTGTGAGGCATATTCCTGGGAGAAGGTCTCCTGTGGTTCCCTCAGGTGTCAGGGATGAAAACAAAGAGGAAAGCATAAGAACTTAGAGTGGGAGTGCAGGCTCACTTCCCCGCTCTTTGCTGCCTTGTGACTGTGCCCAAGTCATTGGCTCTAAGCCTCAGATACTTCATCTGACAAATAAATGAAGGTAATGCCTTCTTTCGTTTGTCTTACCCACAGGGCTGGGGTGAAGCCCAGATGAAAGCAAGTATGTGAAAATATCTGGAAAATCATAAAATGTTATGCAAGTGGATGGTGATGCTACCTAGTAACATTTATAAAATGAAAGAGGATTAGTAAGAGATTTTAGGAAATGGGACAAGTTTATGAAAAGCATGAATTCCAGAAATCAGAAAAACCCTCTAATACACAAAGGGGTACCACAGTGTTTATAAACTGAGCAGCTAAAGACCAGTGTGTCTAAAGTATTTAGGCAACAGCTACTGGGCTTGCTGATTCCATCTCCTGCTGGGCCCACACAAATTCCAAGGAGGCCCACAGGACAGAAGTAGCAATAATTAAGGACTCTGAGAGTTGAGAAGCTACATTCCTCTAATTTAAATTTGAAAATAACATCAGACCAGAACTGCATACTCCTACCCCAGGCACCATAAACTACTGGCTACTCTCTCCCTACAGCGAATTGACCCAGAGATCATTCTAATTCATGGGGAGTAGCTATCTCCCCTAACCATACCTTTCTCTGCCTTGGTTTTCCTTCTGCATGCAATTAATCTCTCACCCTCTGAAGGGAAGCAGGAATTCTGTGCTAATACAAGACGTGCGCAGCCTGAACCTCTCCTTCTAGGACAGATTCTGCCAAAACAGCAGAGTCAAATACACAGAGCACATATCTGCCAGCCTGGCATGGAATATATCTAGATCTTGTCAGCCACTCCATTGACTACAACAAGCAAGAGGAATAGCGGTCTGTTGCCAGGTCCAATGATGAAGAAATATGGCCACTGGGTATTACTCAGAGCACTGGCCTACCTGGCTTTGCTGAAAACAATGAACAGGTTCAAGTATTTCCAAGCATGCAGTTAGTGCAGAAAGATTCACAGACATCAGGAGAAAAGAAAAGAGTGGCCTACTAGGAGCCTGGTGGGCTACAGTCCATGGAGTAGCCATGAATTGGACAGGATTTAGTAATTAAACCACAACCACCACTAGAGCTAGCAGTTAGGGATAAGCTGTAGAGGGAAATAAAAACTGAAACAAATAGATTTTTGTTGTAAAATAGCATCTTTTTTGGGTGAGGCTGCTTCTGTGGCTAATCGAATTAAAACTCTTCTCCAAAAGCAAATACTGTTAATACTTTCTTATATATTCTTCAAGAAGCTTTCTAATCATATACAAGCAAATTTACGTATTTCCTTTTGTAAACCCAAATGGAACTCACCTTTTATATGTGCCACGTAAGGAAATAATATTATAAATGTAAAGAGAACCATCACCTCCAAATCAAAATTTTTTCTTTGGATTTTTATTGGTGTCACATAAAGCAAAGAACATATTCACTTGTACCAAGAATATATTATAATGGGCCATAAGTCCTAATTTAACATGCAGTAAGAACTCATGAGGTTGTCTGGCCAAAAGTAGCATTCTTCTGCTGGGAAAGATTTTACATTCTTTGATTCTGGATGGATCCTGAATTCTGGTTGTCAAGTTGAATCTGTTGTACAATGGTACATTTACAAGAGGTACAAAAAACGTATTGAGCTTTCAAGGCCATTGTAAGAGGGTTTGTTAGAAAACCTCTTTTGCAACCCTGTGAAATAATCTGATTCCTCTTTCCGTAGCCCACGTCTCCTCCAACTTAAATCTCACAGAAGTGGTCTCCCCAGCATCCCCACTCGCCCTCACCCAGAGCATTAAGGAAGTGAAGAACCTAGAATTCAGTAAGGAAAAAATTTGAGGCTAATCTGCTTGAGACAGCTGTGTTTAGATGACTTAAGGCTGAAATGTTTTTTCATGTTTATGTGGCTTTTCATGCTCACTGAGGATAAGGTTCTTCAAGTACCCTTGGTTATCTCCCTTTATTCAATCAAGAGTGCATTTTGCCACAGTACATGCCTTTTCCTTGTGGCTCCTGGGCTCTGGTTTTGGTGTGTTTTTATTGTTTTATTTTCATCTTTGTTTTTAAAAGTCATTTTGGTCAGTCCCTCACCAAAAGAGAGCTCCAGAACCAGGGTTTATTACATCAGGCGGTGCTGTTCCAAGTACCCTGGAATTTGGCCCAGCAAACCAAAGCTGGACTGTTTACCTCCTGAGGGCTGGCAAGTTCTACAACAAAGCATTCCATGAAAGATGGTAGTTCAGAGTAACTTCCATCACTCAAGTCTGACGGAATGTTTTAAAAAGCCTAAAACTCCAACATTTCTGCAGGCTTCTCCTTCAGCTTCCTGACCTTTTGGTAACCCCTGATGGCCAGCACGGCTCCCACTGCAAAGACCCCAATGCCCAGGGCAGCAAAGATTCCAGCACCAATGTCTCCCCCATGGAAACTGCAGCTGAAGCCACTGTATCCTTTGCTCTGGTACAGTGCCTCCCTCTCTTTGCACAAGGGAGAGGCGTAGGCAGCCGAGAGGTTGTGGAAATAGAAGTACAAGGCCGGGATGTATGCCCCGGCAATAAGCATGTGCAGCACACCTTCAATCACCAGCAACGGGGGGCAGTGCCACGGCACCCGCAGAACGCCCAGGGTGAGGAGGAGGCAGCAGAAGGCCATGAAGGCTCCGCTGCAGGCCATCGCCACAGTGACCGTGGGCAGCTTTAGCTGGTAGAACTGAATGTCCAACTGCTGTGCTTTCTCCCCATCAGCACCACTGAAACCACTGTAAGCCCCTCCATACTGGTAGTAGTAAACTCCCCCCAGGCTGGTGATGCCTGTGTAGCCCCCCGTGGAATTGTAAGACACAGAGCTGCAGGCCAGGATCAGCAAGTTCAGGAGAACTTCCAGCATTTGGCAGCAGGCTGCAAAAGAAGGGCGTGTTACCATTTTGAGAGATGCTGTTTTACACTTGAAGACTTCCACCTCAAGGCTTATCTTCCCAGTGACAGCTCATGCCACAGCCAGCTCTTCTGCCCCTTGGAAAGCCTGGGCAGCCAAAGCTGCAGGATTAGCACTAGATGGTAGCAGGGAACCGTGGAATCCAGAAATTATGTCAGAGATACTTAGGACTGAAAAGGGTAACTCTAAAAACAGCAAAGCAGCTGGTCCAGGTGGCTGCAGGACAATGAGGGGAGAAGTCAGGCCAGGGAGCAGGAAGAAAGGTGTTGTTTATGGAAGGCAAGAAGATTCTCTGCCATAGCCCTGCCCTGCAACAAAGGCTGAAAAAATAGTTACGTCCTCTTTAGATGTTTTGTGGCCATCTTCAATTTGCTTCCCTTGTGGCTCAGCTGGTGAAGAATCCACCTGCAATGCAGGAGACCCCAGTTTGATTCCTGGGTCAGGAAGATCTGCTGGAGAAGGGATAGGCTACCCATTCCAGTATTCTTGGGCTTCCCTTATGGCTCAGCTCGTAAAGAATCCACCTGCAATGCAGGAGACCTGGGTTTGATCCCTAGGTTGGGAAGATCCCCTGAAGAAGGCAAAGGCTACCCACTCCAGGATTCTGGCCTGGAGAATTCCATGGACTGTATAGTCCATGCGGTTGCAAAGAGTCAGACACAACTGAGCGACTTTCTTTCAGTTTGGAAGAGGAAACTTCTCCAAGTTTGAAAAAGATTATAACATAGTGCTTAAAAATTACAATAAAGTCAGAAAAAAGCATGGAGGTTATCCATCAAAATATTAATCGTGGTTCACAAGTACCAGAGATAGGAAAGATTGTTAATTACTGAATTAAATATAATTAAACAGTAAAACATAACTTACTGTTCTTAGACTTTAACTCAAGAAGTAGTGGCTCAGATGGTAAAGAATCTGCCTGCAATTCAGGAGACCTGGGTTTGATCCCTGAGTTGGGAAGATCTCCTGGAAGAGGGCATGGCAACCCACTCCAGTATTCTTGCCTGGAGAATCCCATGGACAGAGGAGCCTGGCAGACTACAGTCCATGGCATTGCAAAGAGTCGGGCATGACTGAGCCACTAGCACTTTCACTTTCAAGAGCAAATCTGTGATACTTTCCCAGAGCTGGATTTTTTCAGGATCCTTGGCTGGACAATCAAAGAGCTCCAGCTTTTCTACCAAAGCTGAGTGCTTTCCTTAAAGTCAGTTTATTGTGATATACCTTATACACAACAAAATGACCCGCATTAAGCACACAGCTTGATAGAGTCTCACAAATGTGTATGCCATGTAATCATGATCAAGATATAGACTGTTTTCATCCTCCCAGAAAGTTCCCTAAAACCCTTTGGGGTCAACCCCTCGCCCTCCTCCTCAGGCCACCACTGATCTGCTCTCTGCTATTCGAAACTAGGTTTGTCTTTCTCGAATTTCATGCAAATAGAATCATACAGTTATGTGCTCTTTTGTGTATGGCTTCTTTTTCTCTTCATAATACAAAGCTGGGAATTGTATGTGCTGGCATGGTTCTATGGGTCAGTTGACAGAAGGATCAGGCTGTTGCATCTCCCTGGCTTTTACAGAACCAGATTTTGGGCCTGGGTCCAGTTGGTCTAGGGTTCCCCTGGTGGCTCAGTGGTAAAGAATCTGCCTGCCAATGCAGGAGACATGAGTTCAATCCCTGGAAGTTGGGAAGATCTCCTGGAGAAGGATGTGGCAACGCACTCCAATATTCTTGCCTGGAAAATCCCATGGACAGAGGAGCCTGCTGGTCTATAGTCCATGGGGTCCCTAAGAGTCAGCTAAACAGCAAACACCAGGTAGTCTAAGCATGAAGGTGTGTTACATTTGCACATTTGCTAATTGAAACCAAGCACTCTCAAGTATTATGTTTACACTCTGCTACCCCCTTCCAAAATGCAAACAGCATTACTGTTTTAATTATAAAAGTAACACACAAGGATGGTAAAAAAAAAAAAGAAAGAAGAATATCTAGATGAAACGAACATATAAAAATGATCTAAAGTCCAATCAATAAAACTGGAGAAGCCACTGTTACCATTTTTTTTTCTTTTGGACTTTTCTGCCACATGTGCATAATTTTTGCTGTTTATTTGTTTTTAAGTAAGAATAGGGTTCTCTTCTCTCTACTATTATATAACCCATTTTTTCACTTAATATAGTATGAACAGTTTTTTTGCCATAGCAAATATAAATATACTTATATCATTAAAGGATTATAGGATGCCACGATGAATTTAAATAATTTCAATGAAAAGGATATTTAGGCTTTTCGCAGTGTTTTGCTATATGGAGCAGATATATGCTATGTATTTCCTAATAGAGTTTGGAGAGGACAGAGCCTCCACAAACTCTTTATTCCTGTTGTAGTTTTAAATAGAACCAGAAAACAATCACCAGGGATGGGGGAGATGTCTGGTAATACGCTTTTAAAAATAAAAGCCCAGAGCCTCTCTAGGCCTTACTTGCCCCTTAAAGGATCTAGCTCACTGAGTCAGCACTTCTCTCTTAAGAAGCAGTTATGCATTCAGGTCATTCATTCCTCTGATTCTGGCTGAATATTTCAGATCTGTTAATGAGTTAACACTCTTAGAGTCAGCCCTGGTTTGAAATATTGACATAGGCTCAGTCCCATAAGCACTGGGTAAGGATTTTGAGAATGTAAGGGTACTGGGGTACTGAGAATGCAAGTTGAGGAGCAAAATCTCCACAATTGTCCCCCTGAACCTTTTCAGCATGGTCACAAGTCAATTCCATGGGCAGTAAGAAGCCATCTCAGAACTAAACCTCTAGGCTCTGAATGACAGACACCACCACTGACTATAGAGATTATAACATTTGGAGACAGAAATTAAATTTTAAAGGATGGTTTGCAAGTAAGGCTGCAAGCTGAATGCAAACATTACCTTTTAAAAAAACCACACACACTTTCCTTGTTATACTGGCCTAATTTTCCTCTTACGATATTTTCCATTATGATTTGAGCAACAGAGGTCTAAAGGAAGAGGAAAAGGACAAAAAGGGAAAGGAGAAGCTGCCCCAAATGCAAATTGGAGGGAGCCAGGAGGAGAGCAGGCAATGTATCTCCTTCCCAGGGAACCTGTAACTCCTCACCATCCCTCCAAATAATAAACCTATACACACACAGGATCCTAGTGATCTGATATGCACATGTAATATTTGTACTTGCTTATTATCTGATCTTTATCCTCAGCCTTTAAAGATTTTGGTAGCTGAGGAGTCTTGCCCCAAACCGTGAATTCAGGGCTTATCTATTTTTGTCAGTGTTCCACTGAACTTCCTAAGAGTGACTCAACCCAAACTGCAGGGTCTCCCTAAGAAGTCAGAGCCACAGCTGCCTCCCCTCTTTGCCCGTTTGCTGGAGGAGGATGTGATTTCACCGATAAGGAAAAGAAGTCACAGAAGATCTAAGACAAGGCTGAAATTCTTCAGGTGACCTTTATCCAGGTGTGCCTTTCCTGCTGAGACAAGTTCCTGGTGTTCAATGACTGCTGCTCTCAAAACAATACAACGTTGTGTATACATACGGGTCTCTGTGTGTCCAGAGATCTTTATAAGCTTTCATTTGTTAGCTTCTGACTGCTGAGCCATCCTTTCACTATCTTGACTCAGAAACCCAACCTCTAGGCCCAAAGCCAAATAACCAGAAGCAATCAAAGTTAAATCAGGGTCCTCAAGCTCGGCCCTCTCCTCTCTCTTGGTAAATCAATCACCAAAGAAGAATACCTCTAGAGAGAAACCTGTTAAACAGCCTCTGGCTTGTTCCTACTATTTATATCATCATGAAAAGAAGGTCAATCACATAAACCATATCAGGCCTTAACGTTAGGCTCTAAGTTTCAATTCCAGCTCTTCCACTTCACAGCTGTGTGACTTTGTATAACTTACTGTACTTCTCTGAGCCTCAGGAGTTGTTGAGAGAATTAAAAGCAATGGGGTGTGCCAACATATGTCAACTAGAATGAGGATTCTTGTACCTGGATTACCCAGAACTCTTCAATAAGAGTTCTACATAATCCTATAACAACGTATCTCACTGTAATCATTCTAAGGGTCACTTTCAGGTGTAAGTTTCATGATTTCTCCCCCTTAGGCTGAGAAGTTTTCCCCTCTTAGTCATAGGCAGCTGAGGTAAATTTCTCACCAAATCATGTGAGCCATAAGGACTCACCCTGACAAACCTGATTTTCTTCATTGTTGGCAAGGCCAAGCCTGGTGCTATGATGGGAACTCTGGAAAACTACATTTGGAGCTGACACATGATATTATTTAAAATCATAGTTCTTCAAACTGTGGATTCTAAGAAGTTTTTTTTTTTAATATTTAATTTTATTTTACCTTTATTTATTTGGCTGTGTCGGGTCTTAGTTGAGGCACGCAGGATCTTCACTCTTTGTTGCAGCATGCAAACCCTTAGTTGCAGCATATGAGATCTAGTTCCCTGACCAGGGTTCAAACCCAGGTCCCTTGTACTGGGAGTGGAAGTCTTAGCCAGTGGACCACCAGGGAAGTCCCTTAAGTGTGGTTTTTTGTTTATTAATAACACAAAACAGGATAGAAGTTGGTTCATGATGTGTGTATTTCTTACTGTGGGTTTCAGTCAACAACATTTAAAAGCCATGATGGCATGTTTGGACATCAGATCTCCTGTCCTGTGGCATGAGCTCAACCTGTCTGCCATCTCCAGGTCATCTTCCCTCTCTAGTTCTGACCACCTTGCCTGATGAGCCCCACTCTGACAGTTGGCAGCTCAGAGCTGGCTCTGCCTGGAGGTCCATCTGCAGCGTGAACATTGCAGGCATGACTGTCTCATCACCCCTAGGCATGTCCGAGAAGAAACATGGGAAACCCGGTCACCTGTTTTTTGTTTTTTTTAGAAAATGTGATCCTCATGCGGGTATGAAAACAAAAATGCTAGGAAACCAAAAGGGAGGTCTGCTTGAAATTTTGCCCCACCACCTTGGACCACCACCAAAGGTAAGTAAATGGTCTGCCTTCAAAATGGCTCACCTCTCCCGGTGCACAGGTATCTGCACTTGTGGCATTCCAGGAGCCCTTCAGCCTCTGACTGGTAATATACCACTTCCTGTAGTCCAGGCTGGGGGTTCGAGAGTGGGTATCTCCCTGAAGTGGGTTCACTATAACCAAACACATACATGGCCATTAGCAGGCTTCAAATTCAATAGCTGTTCAGTATTAGAACTCTGGACACCTCATGCTGGGCCCAGAGGTTAAAGAATGCACAGCACAGAAAATCTGCCACAGTTTTCATACTCCAGAGAATTTTCTGGCTTAGTGGCTCCAAAGGGTGTTCAAACACTTGGCCCAATTCTGCTAAGTACATCACTTATCCCAGTAATTCTGAGCCCTACCTCTCATGCTGGCTTGTTGGCCTGCTGGGGAAGCGGGGAGGGTGGCTATTGAACAGGTAGCTGGGAACCACTTGGGGGAGCTTTTCAGTTCATTGAGGACGGGCTCTCTTCAAAACTAGTTTGCATTCACAAGACTGATGTCCAGGCTGGCATTCTCTTCCTTCCCTTGTTACTTTGGAAAGAGGTGAATCAGCAATAATTCTCTAGGCTCTGGTGGTACAGAAAACTTTGGACATCATAGCTCTCCCTCTTCTTCTGACAGCCCTGGCATATTCTATTCTGCTCCTTCTCCTCATCCCCTACTCCCAACCTTCCCCATCACTTTATCCAGCACATCCTGGGCTTTTGTCCAAGATTCTGTGGTGAATGGTAGGGGCTGCATTCTACTACCTGGGCTCCAGGGATTCTTACAGAACACAGATCTCATCATGTAACTTTTGGGTTCGAAATCCATAAAGTCCAAACTTTAAGCACAGTGCAGGAGGGCCCTTGTTCATCACTCTCCACTCACAATCTCACTTTTACAGACCCAGCCATAGTGAACTGCCCCTCTCCCTGCCCCAAAAGATGATCTGCATTCCCATGCTTTTAGGTCATCATGTCACCGTGAGAAACAGCCTGGAGCTCCTTCTCCAGAACTCAGCTTTGAGTCTGTCTCCTCCGGCAAACATTCCAGAGCCCAGTCAGGGCCCCAGCTCAGTTCTCTCTGAATCGGTTTCCCCTGGAGCAGCAAATTGGCCTGTTTACTTGTCAGTGTCCTGTGGACATCCTGAATGGACCTCTGTAGTCCCTGGCCCTGCCTCCCATCCATTAAATACATGCTTGTTATGTGGAGGAGAGTCATATAAATGGCTTTTGATTTTAAACCACCAACTAACTGTGAACAAAAGAAACTAAAGTATTCCCTTCACTAGCTTTGAGGCTAGCAGGGGTAGTGGTGATTGTGGTGGTCAGGGAGCCCAGGACACCATTTTAAAAGGAAATTTAAAAAAGAAGTTGTGGCTTCTCCTAGGTCTGCTGCTGCTAAGTCACTTCAGTCGTGTCCGATTCTGTGCGACCCCATAGACGGCAGCCCACCAGGCTCCCCTGTCCCTGGGATTCTTCAGGCAAGAACACTGGAGTGGGTTGCCATTTCCTTCTCCAATGCATGAAAGTGAAAAATGAAAGTGAAGTCGCTCAGTCATGTCTGACTCTTCGTGACCCCATGGACTGCAGCCCACCAGGCTCCTCTGTCCATGGGATTTTCCAGGCAAGAGTACTGGAGTGGGCTGCCATTGCCTTCTCCGTCTCCTAGGTCAGGTAGTTGCAGCGCAGTTTGGCTTTAGGTAGGGAAACAATGACCAGTGCCTGTGACTGTAACTGGGCACATCCTTTGTTACACCCTGGCTAGTTAGTTCTAGATAATTTAACATAAACTCAGGATAGTAGCTTTCCCGCTTTGTGGACACAACTGGGAGAGAGACTGGGTAAAGCCTCCAAGTCCCAGAGCAGACAGGAGCCTGGAGTCCTTGTAGGGATGACGGCAAAAACCAGCAGGTCATCATCACTCTAGTACCTGCCTGTCTCCTGGCATCTAATCTGGGCATTCAGTAATATTTGTGGAGCTAGACAGAACGTCCAATGGGAAAAGGACCACTTCCCTAGAGAAAGAGTGGGGCCTGGGAATACTGCCTCTCCTTCCTTCCTTCCATCCTAACCCTCTCTCCCAGCTCACCAAGTCGTCTAAAACATCATGATGCTGTCACTCCACAGGCCTTTTGGGAACTCTGTTCTAAAGATAGGGATGGCAAAATTTGTTCATTCAGGGGGGTGAGGTCTGAGACAATCATGGGATTTGAATGAAGCTGCCCAGAAGGACCTCATTGACAAAGATGGGGGAGATCTCTGCCCTTTCATGCAGTTTTAGGTTCATACAGTTCTTTGGCTAAAAGTCTAGCTTCTCCCAGCTGTCTGGTTTTGAAATGCATATAGCCCTGGAAAGGGTTACACATTAAGGTATTAACTTTTCACTGGGCTGACTTTATTAGGCCTGGACCTCCAGGGAACGGGGAGGGCTGGTTTTGGAAAACAGGACAAGGGTCTGAAGCCTCAAGGGGGCAGTCCTGTGACCACATAGGTGTGTCTGGTGGGGGATGGGGTGGTGTCAGGGAGGAGCCTGACACAATCTCCTTCCTACTCCTTACCCTTCCGGTCCTGCAGTCCTTTCTTGAACCCCGGCCCTTCCACTTTCCACGGGGAGTGGGGCGGGGGGAGTGGAGAGGGGTAGTGGGTCTCTGTTGTTAACCGGGTTCGGGTCAAGCAGTGTGTGCGGGGGAGGGGAGAGGGTGTGGTGGTGGGCCTCGTCTTCCTTCCCTCCTTAGGTCACCTCTAAAAGCTCAAAAGGGAAGAATGGCACTTTCTCTAAACCCGCTTCCTAGGACAAGTAGTTGGGACGGCAGGCGGGCCTCAGACCCAGGCTTCCTCAGGGCAGAGATCCAGGGCCCCGCCGCCCCACCTCACCTTTCTGGTCCTCGGCGTCCGAGGCCCTCCTTCCGCAGGGGCGGCGGCTCCGGGGTTTCCCACGTCGCGGGCCAGGGGGGCGGGGCCGCGTCCCAGGTCGGCCGCCGGGGTCCGTCCCGCGTCCGACTCTGGCGGGAGTTTTCCCAAACTCTTTGTTCGCCGCCGCGATGGTCCCCGGCCCTGGGCCTGTCCTGGCGAGGTTCCCGGTTCCTCTCCCTGTCCCGGTCCCCGTCCCTCCGCCCGCCTCCGTTTCTTTCCCTGTGCCGGTCCCCGGCTCTGTCCCGCTGTCTCTCGGGGTGGCGGTCTCGTTCCGGGCGGGGATGCCGGTCTGGGTCCCGCTCTCTCGGCCGGGCCCGGGACTCGCGAGTCCCCGACGTCTGTTCCATGGCCCGGTTGCGCGTCCCCGCCCCGGAGCGACCCGAGGGCCACAATCCACAAGTTTCGACGGCAGGTGGCCAAGCTTGGGGGCGGGACGCTCACCTGCGCGCACGCGCACTAATCCCCCGGGAGAGCATTCACCTGAGGACCCGCGCCGGCAGGGGGAGCAGGTGAGCGCGGCCAGGGCTCTGGGCGCTTGAGCCCGGATTGGGTGCGAGCCTAGAGCGTCGTGCAGCTTCACACACTGAGGACGCGACTACTCCCTGCCCGCCGTGCCTCGTCAGCCCTGAGGTATCTGGACCGTGACCCCTCAAGATGGCGGCCGGGGGACTGTGCCCTCAACTTAGCACCTTGGGTTTGCTTTTCCAGAGTGTTCCCATCTGCTTTCTCCCTCAGCCACTCAGCCAGCCAGCAAGCGGTTGTTCTCTTCCTCCCTCTCCTGCTGTCCTTACAACTGTATTTTAGGGGACTTGAGGCCAATTCATGCATTTATAAGAGTCTAGTACTCTTGCCTGGAAAATCCCATGGACAGAGGAGCCTGGTAGGCTGCAGTCCATGGGGTCACGAAGAGTCGGACACTGCTGAGCGACTTCACTTTCACTTTTCACTTTCACGCATTGGAGAAGGAAATGGCAACCCACTTCAATATTCTTGCCTGGAGAATCCCAGGGACGGCGGAGCCTGGTGGGCTGCTGTCTACGGGGTCGCAGAGTCTGCCACGACTGAAATGACTTAGCAGCAGCAGCAGCAGAACTTACAAAGCTTTTTTTTTTTTTTTTTTAAATGATGACCCACACAGAATGACAGCTTTTTTTGTCAAATCAGGATACTTTGAAACATAAATTGCTGTCTGTTAATGAATTATTTCAACAAACATGTGTGAGCATCTAGCTTAGTGGGCTTGAGAGATCCAGCGGTGATCTATCCTCCTACCGCACTTCCACTCTACTGTGTAAGGAGGAGAACAGGCAATCAAAAGACAAGACAAACTTTGACGGAGCAGGTTTGTTTATATAGATCTGGGAAGGGGACACTTGAGTTCTGGAAGAGAAGGAGGCAGCCTTGGGAACAGCTGAGAGAATGTTCCAGAAAGAGAAAGAGCCTGCGTTATGCAGAGGGCTGGAAAAGAAGGTCACTGTGAGCCTAGTGAGGTGGGGATGAGATGAGGCTGAGAAATGGAGCAGGAGCTGGTATAGGACTTCACGAAGAGTCATTTTCAAAGAGCAGCCAGGAAACTTTGACATGTTTTGAGCCGGGAGAGTGACTTCTGATTTGCTCTGACTTACCTGTTCTCTGGTGGCTCAGAGGATAAAGCGTCTGCCTGCAATGTAGGAGAGCTGGGTTCAATCCCTGGGTTAGGAAGATCCCCTGGAGAAGGAAATGGCAACCCACTCCAGGATTCTTGCCTGGAGAATCCCATGGACAGAGGAGCCTAGCGGGCTACAGTCCACGGGGTTGCAAAGAGTCGGACATGACTGAGCGACTTCACTTTCACTTCACCTGTTTAAAAAAAAAAAATAGATCGCTTGGGCTTCTGTGAGGAAGATGGACTCCGTGGGCCCAAGAACAGTGTCAAGAGATAAGTTAGGAAGCTACGGAAGCATTCCAGGTAAGGAGTAATGGTGGCTGAGTTGGTGGTGACAAGTAGACAGATGTAGGTTGCAGTTTGGAGGAAGAAATTAAAAAGATGAGTGGATGGAGGAATCATTTACTGAGATGGGAAGACTGGAGAGAAACAGGTTTGAAGAAAATTGGAGGGTTCTATTTTAGACATGTTGAAACCACAGGACTCCACTCAGGACTTAATGAAGCTCAGATTCTTTATGTCTCAAGTCAGAGGGAATTCAGCGAGCGAGAGGCAAAGTGATAGGTAAGAAGTAGATTTATTAATATAGAATGCTTATGAAGGATACAGGTGAGCAGGCAAGAGGGTGCTGCTTCAGGAAATAAGTGGGCTACATTTTTATAATCAAAGGAAAAGTAGGGAAGAAGAGAAGACTACCTTCTTCCTCTTCCTTTGTAAAGATGTTGCAGGAAAATACGACACCAGAGAAGACTCTACACATGGACATCACCAGATGGTCAACACCAAAATCAGATTGATTATATTCTTTGCAGCCAAAGATGGAGAAGCTCTATACAGTCAATAAAAACAAGACCAGGAGCTGACTGTGGCTCAGATCATGAACTCCTTATTGCCAAATTCAGACTTAAATTGAAGAAAGTAGGGAAAACCACTAGACTATTCAGGTATGACCTAAATCAAATCCCTTATGATTATACAGTGGAAGTGAGAAATAGATTTAAGGGCCTACATCTGATAGAAAGAGTGCCCGATGAACTATGGAATGAGGTTCGTGACATTGTACAGGAGACAGGGATCAAGACCATCCCCATGGAAAAGAAATGCAAAAAAGCAAAATGGCTGTCTGGGGAGACCTTACAAATAGCTGTGAAAAGAAGAGAGGCAAAAAGCAAAGGAGAAAAGGAAAGATATAAGCATCTGAATGCAGAGTTCCAAAGAATAGCAAGAAGAGATAAGAAAGCCTTCTTCAGCGATCAATAAAGGAAAAGAACAGAATGGGAAAGACTAGAGATCTCTTCAAGAAAATTAGAGATACCAAGGGAACATTTCATGCAAAGATGGGCTTGATAAAGGACAGAAATGGTCTGGACCTAACAGAAGCAGAAGATATTAAGAAGAGGTGGCAAGAATACACAGAAGAACTGTACAAAAAAGATCTTCACGACCCAGATAATCATGATGATGTGATCACTCATCTAGAGCCAGACATCTTGGAATGTGAAGTCAAGTGGGCCTTAGAAAGCATCACTACGAACAAAGCTAGTGGAGGTTATGGAATTCCAGTTGAGCTGTTTCAAATCCTGAAAGATGATGCTGTGAAAGTGCTGCACTCAGTATGCCAGCAAGTTTGGAAAACTCAGCAGTGGCTACAGGACTGGAAAAGGTCAGTTTTCACTCCAATTCCAAAGACAGGCAATGCCAAAGAATGCTCAAACTACTGCACAATTGCACTCATCTCACATGCTAGTAAAGTAATGCTCAAAATTCTCCAAGCCAGACTTCAGCAATACGTGAACCGTGAACTCCCTGATGTTCAAGCTGGTTTTAGAAAAGGCAGAGGAACCAGAGATCAAATTGCCAACATCCTCTGGATCATCGAAAAAACAAGAGAATTCCAGAAAAACATCTCTTTCTGCTTTATTGACTATGCCAAAGCCTTTGACTGTGTGGATCACAATAAACTGTGGAAAATTCTGAAAGAGATGGGAATACCAGACCACCTAACCTGCCTCTTGAGAAATCTGTATGCAGGTCAGGAAACAACAGTTAGAACTGGACATGGAACAACAGACTGGTTCCAAATAGGAAAAGGAGTATGTCAAGGCTGCATATTGTCACCCTTCTATGCAGAGTACATCATGAGAAACAGTGGACTGGAAGAAACACAAGCTGGAATCAAGATTGCTGGGAGAAATATCAATCACCTCAGATATGCAGATGACACCACCCTTATGGCAGAAAGTGAAGAGGAGCTAAAAAGCCTCTTGATGAAAGTGAAAGAGGAGAGTGAAAAAGTTGGCTTAAAGCTCAACATTCAGAAAACAAAAATCATGGCATCTGGTCCCATCACTTCATGGGAAATAGATGGGGAATCAGTAGAAACAGTGGCAGACTTTATTTTGGGGGGCTCCAAAATCACTGCAGATGGTGACTGTAACCACGAAATTAAAAGACGCTTGCTCCTTGGAAGAAAAGTTATGACCAACATAGATAGTATATTCAAAAGCAGAGACATTACTTTGCCAACTAAGGTCCATCTAGTCAAGGCTATGGTTTTTCCAGTAGTCATGTATGGATGTGAGAGTTGGACTGTGAAGAAGGCTGAGTGCCGAAGAATTGATGCTTTTGAACTGTGGTGTTGGAGAAGACTCTTGAGAGTCCCTTGGACTGCAAGGAGATCCAACCAGTCCATTCTGAAGGAGATCAACCCTGGGATTTCTTTGGAAGGAATGATGCTAAAGCTGAAGCTCCAGTACTTTGGCCACCTCATGCAAAGAGTTGACTCATTGGAAAAGACTCTGATGCTGGGAGGGCTTGGGGGCAGGAGGAGAACGGGACGACCGATGATGAGATGGCTGGATGGCATCACGGACTCGATGGACATGAGTCTGAGTGAACTCCAGGAGTTGGTGATGGACAGGGAGGCCTGGTGTGCTGTGATTCATGGGGTCGCAAAGAGTTGGACGCGACTGAACTGAACTGAACTGAGAGGATGATCAGGTCCCAGGTGAGTTCCTGGGATGGGCCACCAAATAGTGGTCCTTGGCTTCGCACAGGAAAGAACTCAATTCAAGAGCAAGCCATAGTAAAATGAAAGCAGGTAATTGAGAGAAATACACATGCCATAGGCAGAATGCCCTTTAACTGAGAAGGAGAGAACAGCCCCCAAATATGGGGTGGTTAGTTTTTATGGGCAATTCATAGGCTAATAGGGTAATTTCATAGGCTTAGGAGCAGGAGGATTGTTCAAACTATTTGGGGGGAAGGGGTGGGGATTTACAGGAATTGGGCCACTGCCCACTTTTTTGCCTTTTATGAACTGTCGTGGTGCATGTGTGTGTGTCATTTAGGGTAAGCAACATTTAAAACTGGACATGGAACAACAGACTGGTTCCAAATAGGAAAAGGAGTCCGTCAAGGCTGTATATTGTCACCCTGCTTATTTAACTTATATGCAGAGTACATCATGAGAAACGCTGGGCTGGAAGAAACACAAGCTGGAATCAAGATTGCCGGGAGAAATATCAATAACCTCAGATATGCAGATGACACCACCCTTATGGCAGAAAGTGAAGAGGAACTAAAAGCCTCTTGATGAAAGTGAAAGAGGAGAGTGAAAAAGTTGGCTTAAAGCTCAACATTCAGAAAACAAAAATCATGGCATCTGGTTCCATCACTTCATGGGAAATAGATGGGGAAACAGTGGAGACAGTGTCAGATTTTATTTTTTGGGACTCCAAAATCACTGCAGATGATGACTGCAGCCATGAAATTAAAAGACACTTACTCCTTGGAAGGAAAGCTATGATCAACCTAGATAGCATATTCAAAAGCAGAGACATTACTTTGCCGACTAAGGTCTGTCTAGTCAAGGCTATGGTTTTTCCAGTAGTCATGTATGGATGTGAGAGTTGGACTGTGAAGAAGGCTGAGTGCCGAAGAATTGATGCTTTTGAACTGTGGTGTTGGAGAAGACTCTTGAGAGTCCCTTGGACTGCAAGGAGATCCAGCCAGTCCATTGTGAAGGAGATCAGCCCTGGGATTTCTTTGGAAGGAATGATGCTAAAGCTGAAACTCCAGTACTTTGGCCACCTCATGCGAAGAGTTGACTCATTGGAAAAGACTCTGATGCTGGGAGGGTTTGGGGGCAGGAGGAGAACGGGACGACTGAGGATGAGATGGCTGGATGGCATCACGGACTCGATGGACATGAGTCTGAGTGAACTCCGGGTGTTGGTGATGGACAGGGAGGTCTGGCGTGCTGCGATTCATGGGGTCGCAAAGAGTCGGACACGACTGAGCGACTGAACTGAACTGAACTGAATGTAGTACAGTAAGCATATAAAGAGATTCAAGGTCTATAGGAAAGAGAATCTTCTGCCTTCTTGGGCCTGGTAGGTTCTAACTAGTTTTTGTCATATTCTCAACAGCTATGGCATTCATTCTTTTAAAGGTTGTGCCTTGACTCTTTTCCTTCTGTCTTAGTGTTAAATTTGAGATGGTATGCTTCATCCACGTGCCCAGGTGCAATGGAATAAATGAAAGAGTCTGGAGTTGGGTGGTGCGGGGGAATAAAAGGACTCCTCTAAGGAGAGAGGGAATTAGAATAGAGAAGGGCTTGGGCAGAGCTGCAGGAAAACTAACATTTAGACTTAAAAAGCAGGAAGATTAAGAAGTGAGGAGTGAGGTAGAAAATCCAGGAGGGTGGGGCCACCAGGCCTATCTGCATAGACATCATCCCCCATCCCACAGATGGGCTCCTATGAACTCCACCAGCCTTGCTTCCCAGAGTGGAGAAGATGGGCCAAATCCTAGGACCGTCTACAAATATTTATGTGAACAAACTCTGTTCTGAGCCTGGGACTGCTATGGCTATAGAAGAGTTTTGTGAACAAGCAGACACAGGATGGTTTGTGAAATGTCATGGTCCTTTCTCTTTCAAACCTTCCCTCTGGAAGCTTCTTTTGGAATAAACAGACCCCCATACCAGCTTATCCTTTGTTTCATTTGTTTTTGTTTTATTTCATATCTTTACCTTAATAAGCTATTTTGCCACATTTGTTCTATAATTTTATATATAGCTATAAACTCTTTTTTATGAAACATATAAGTTGCAGACACATGAGTGTCCCCACTAAATACTTGCTTATACTCAACTTGAGTTTATTGGTCATTTCCTTATGATTAACTTCTAGTTTAACATTTTGGCAGGAATATTAAAATAAGTGATGCTATATTGTTCTTGCTATGTTCTATCAGGAGACACAAGATGTCGGTTTGTCCCACGATTGGTGATGTTAAATTTGATCACTCAGATAAGGTAGTATCCATCAGATTCTTCATTTTAAAGGAAGCACCCTTCCATTTGTATTTAATAGCTTTAAGGCTTTATGTTCCTTCTTAACCTTTCTTGCCTGAATGAATTATTACAATGGTGGTTGCAAACTTTTGTTTTTTAATTCTATCAATCCTTCTATATTTATTAATTTATTGGCATTTTCCAGTAATGCAGAACTTTCCCTTCCACCTACTGTGATCAACCTGCAGAAGTAGTTTCTATACCCCACCCCAAATTTAGTTCTCATGTCAAGACTTATGATGCCAAAAATGCACCAGCTGGTTATATTTGTTGCTTACATAATGAGGCTTTCTGTTGAGAGCAGAACAGATTCCTAAGTAGATTTGATAATGACTTGAGAAAGCAGGAAGGGGTGACTGGCCTTGGGGTTTTATTGTGATTAGGGAATAGATCTGGGGTGAAGATTCTTCTGTGTTCACATCAAGAACCTGCCTGATGTGAACTTCTGCCAGGGTCAAGGACTTACCTAAGCTTTCTTATCAGCTTTCTCAGATGTGGGGCAGAAGGGGCAGGGGACTGGTGGGACTTGAAAAATGTCAGTAGTCAGAGTCAAAATGGTGTCAGACTATTGATAGACTTATTTTTTCCTTGACAATGTGTCATAATGTATTAATTTTTTGAAACTTAACATTGCCCAAATTTGGCTAGTGGGAATCCTTTCACACTATTTCCAGTGTGCTTTTGACATCAGGAGAAATGTGCTGATGTGCTCATCAGTCTTTGTGGTTTCATCTTGTGCCTCTTTGACTGATTTGCCTTTTTCCTGAAGCACTCACTTCTCTTTCTCTCTCTTTTTTTTTTTCCCTTCTCTTTCTCTCTCTCTCTCTCTCTCGCTCTTTTTTTTTTTTTTTTTTTTTTGAGCTCACTTCTCTTGATGTTCCCTCATTTGGAGAATGCTCACTCCTGAGCCCCACATCCCCATAGGAATGTTCTGTTAAGGTCCACAGAATATCCTCTGTTCCTTCGAGGCTTGTCAGAGTTAGATCATAAGATGGGCTGGATGGGCCAGTGACCCAATGTAACAGTATCTTAAACATGATAGAAAGTTATTTTTCTCTTGGAAAACTCTGAGCCTATTTGGTGGCTCTGCTCTGTGAAGTTCTTGCAAGTCTAGGCTCCTTCTATGTTGTTCTGTCACCCTTCCAGATGCTGCCCTCTTCTAAAGCTCCAAAATGTCAACCAGAGACATTTCAGCCCACAGGAAGGAAAGAAAATTAGGGATTAGTAAGGGCTCTTCTCATTTCTTTAAGAGTGAGACCCAGAAGTTGGAGACATCACTTTCTGTTCACATCTTGTTGGCCAAAAGATAATCACATGACTGTAGGTAACTGCAAAGGAAGCTGGGAAGTGTAGCTATGTACCCACCTGAAGATTGGGGCATAAGACCATGAGAGTGAGGGAAGAATGGAAAACAGGAATTTCATTGGTTGGTCTCAAAATTTGAAATTATACATTTGTTTATGCTGTCTATTCCTCTCTCTAGTCTGTCAGCTGCCTGGAACAATGCCTTTGCCATTATGCATGGCACACAGTTGGTGCTCAATAAGTAACTGTTAAATATTTATTTACTTATTTATTTGGCTGCACCGGGTGGCACACGAAATCTTTAGTTTCGGCATGTGGGATCTAATTTCCTGACCAAGGATCAAACCTGGGCCTCCTGCATTGGGAACTCAGAGCTTTAGCCACTGGACCACAAGGGAAATCCCAGAAATTGTTGAGTAAATAATATTAGTTTTTAGATGAATTTGTCTACTCAGGAAGATGACAGGGACCTTATATTTTCCATGGCATCTTGAATAAGGTGTAAAGTGGCATAAAGTGCATTAAAAGTAGAACGATCCTAATGTATATAATTTTTCTTAAATCCATCAACAACACAGGTAAGGAAGCAATAAGTAAATAAGTAAGGTACTTGAGAGTTAAAAATATGATGCTCATTATTGAATTTAAAATTTATGTCCTTTTATTTTAGTTTTTGTAGAAGACTTGGAACCAATGCCCTGACCTCACTTTTGCCTTAAAAATGTAACATACTTTGCTCACTCCATTATTATTTCAGGAATGCTTGATTAGACATTATGCATATGGTAGAAGGTTTAAAGGCAGGGGCCCTTTTCTGAGGAAACCCTCTGAGTTTTCACCTAAAGCAAAGACCACAGTAGCAGATGGCTGAAGTGTAGGGAGAAGGAAAATACTTGCCATTGGGGGTATTAGAGATGATATTCCAAAAGAGGTAAAATCACAAGTCTTATTAAAATGACCACATGCTAAAGATTTTATTTAACTCAATAATCACTGAGGGGATCAGCCAATGTTACAGCAGTTTCAGGAGAAAATCTGAAGAACAGATTCATTATAGATCAGGAAGAAGGAAATCAATGTACAAAGGAGGAAAAAACTGATTTCTTACAGAGAGGGAGAGGAAAATCAATTGAACCTCCACCAGACAGGATAGAATTTGTTCGTCTACAGACAAGAGTTTTCTTTTCATCACTATCAGTTACCTGCAATACACAGAGTTCTAAAAAATAGCTTAGTTTTCTAGTGAAGCACAAATGGAAAGGCATTGCCTTTGCTTGAACTGGAAAAGTGGAATGCGGAGGGGTCTTAGAGATCTGGGGGTTTGGGAAAATGTAGAATATGGAGAAATAGTAAAACATCAGTGGTTCTAAGGCTTGAGATGGAGCCTGGGTGTCAGTAATTTTCAGTTGTTCCACGGGGCAACCTACTGGCAAACCAATCTGTTAATACAAATTAGCATTCAATTCTCCATCCTAAAAAAGTTTAGCATAAGAATAATCCAAATAGTTACTTAATTTTTTTCTTAAAAAATAAACATTTGTGTTGGTTTTCGGTAAATTCTGTGGTGTTTGGTGGCAGAGAGTTTGCTTGCTCAGTTCTAACTCAGAGAGGTTTCATTCGGCTCCTCATCAGGGAGATGGCCTTTATGTGTGTGGATCAGGAGACATCTGTGTATGTTCTCGGCGTGATCTTATGGCTCCCTCTCCCTCTTGGAAAAGATCCTGCACTTGTTAGAACCCAGGCTCAAGCTCAGGTGACAGAGGGGACTTCGGAACTGGTTAAGCCTGCAGTGAGGGCAGATCTGGCCAGCAGGGGGCAGCAGAGGCCCAGGCTAGGGCTGCCCACATTTACTATACACCCTCTCCTGGGCCCTGGTGGCTAAGACGGTAAAGCGTCTACCTATAATGTGGGAGACCTGGGTTCGATTCCTGGATCGGGAAGATTCCCTGGAGAAGGAAATGGCAACCCACTCCAGTACTCTTGCCTAGAAAATCCCATGGACAGAGGAGCCTGGTGCAGGCTACTGTCCATGGGGTCACAAAGAGTCGGACACAGCTGAGCAACTTCACTTTTCCTTCTTTCTCTCCTGGGCCTGGATGACTGTACTCTCATCACAGGTGGATGGAAAGGATGCAGTTCAGTTTAGTCCTGTACTTCCTGAACTTTGTCTATTATATAAGTGACCTCTGGAGGTTACTTAGTCTCTCTGAGTGTCTTAGTCTGTCTGAGTGTCCTCATATGTGCAACAGGGATAATGATACCGTTTCATAGGATTAAATAAAGCAAATATGTGTACAGCAACTTGACTCCAGTAGCTGGCATATATTAACACTATAAAAATATTGGCTGTTATTACTGTCATTGTTATTATTTATAAGTCACTGTGGACTCCTAAGTGAGCAAGACAGTTACAGAGCTCACAGCTTAATGAGAGAGGAAGCGAGGTAAACATTGTGGATTTATTTATTTGTTTATTTTGGACTGTGCCAGTCCGCATGCAGGATCCTTGTTCACTGACCAGAGATGGAATCCATGCCCTGGGAGCACGGAATCCTAACCACTGGACTATTAGGGAAGCCTCCACATTGTGTTTGACTACGAAAGAAGAGATGTGTATGAGGTGTGTTGAGGGAGTATGAGGCAGAAATAACACAAAAACAGCTTTCCAGAAGGAGTGCCTGAAGAATAAATAAGATCGAGGGGCTTGAGGGAGCCAAGGCAGGGGACAGCCTTCCAAAGAGGGCACGAAATGGAAAGCAGGCAGACTGGGGAGCTTGAATTTTAAATCCTTCCATTTGGACCAAACCATTAGGAGTGAGAGAGGAAGCAAAGGATAAAGAGACAGAAGAGACAGGCAGGAGCCAGACTGAGAGAAGCCTTGAAAGTCAGCCATAAGTTCTTGAATTTAACTGCTATGGGTCTGTGGTTACTAAGCAAGTGCACAAAACCCCTCCTGCACTGAAGGGAAAGAAATTAGAACTTCTACTTAATTTGTAAATGCTATTTCTTTGGGAATTTTTCTTCTATACTTAATTCATTATATATAAATATAAGCAATATATTTTTACAGTGGTGGTTGTTGTTTTAGTTGCTAAGTCATGTCCAACTCTTTTGTGACCCTGTGGACTATAGCCTGCCAGGCTCCTCTGTCCAGGCGATAATACTGGAGTGGGTTGCCACTTCCTTCACCAGGGGATCTTCCTGACCCAGGTATTGAACCTGTGTCTCCTGCATTGGCAGGCAGGTTTTCTACTACTGAAACACCAGGGTAGGCTACATGGATATAATTTACAGTGGTACGTGGATATAATTTATAAATAAATATTTGTGTATTGGCATTCACGCTAGGTTTGTGACCACAAGTTGTGCAGAACCCACAGATGGCTTTTTATGAGGAAGTATCTAGTTAAATTTGCTATAGAAATAACCTTTTAGGAAGTTTGGGAAGGAGAGCTGGTTCAAGCCAGGGCATTGTGGATGGAAAGGAAGTTGATTTAGGCAATAAGGGGATTCCCTGGTAGCTCAGCTGGTAAAGAATTGCCTGCAGTGCAGGAGAACCCAGTTCGATTCCTGGGTCAGGAAGATCCCCTGGAGAAGGGATAGGCTACCCACTCCAATTTTCTTGGGCTTCCCTGGTGACTCAGATGGTAAAGAATCTGTCTGCAATGTGGGAGACCTGGGTTTGATCCCTGGGTCAGGAAGATCCCCTGGAGAAGGGAACGACTAACCCCTCCAGTATTCTTGCCTGGAGAATTCCATGGACAGAGGAGCCTGGTGGGCTGCAGTCTATGGGGTCACAAAGAGTGGGACATGACTGAGCAACTAACAGTGTTGGAATAAAGTATATAGTAAATGAGAAAGAGCAACCAATCAGTAAGTGCCAAGTGACCAAGAGCATGGTCACTCAATGAAAGATGAATACCCAAAAGAGTGTCAATGAATGTCAGATATTGGTAGCTATAAATATTTTTTTATTACAGAAAGCTAAGTGAATTCAAGATTGGAAAGTGGCCATTGTATTTGGACAGTGTTAGTGAGTTTGGCTGGGCTTCCCTGGTGGCTCAGTGGTAAAGAGTATGTCTATGCAGGAGACGCAAGTTTGATTCCTGGGTCAGGTAGAACCTATGAGGAAGAAAATGGTAACCCACTCTAGTATTCTTGCCTGGAGAATCACTTGGACAGAGGAGCCTTGCAGGCTGCAGTCCATGGGGTCACAACGAATCGTACATGACTTAGTGACTAAACAACGACAATGAGTTTGGCTAGATCATGAGAGGGTTGCTAAGGAGGAACCAGATTGCATTCTCAGGTGAGAAGAGTAGGAGACAGCACCGCAGCCAGAAGGAAGGGAAGCTATCTTCTAGAAAGGAGAGACTTAATCATACCTATGGACTGAGAGAAAGGGGATCAATAAAGGCATGAAAAACAGAAACGATGTCTCTTGTATAGAACTTCAGGGCCTGTTCTAGAAGCACCTCTCCGCTTCCCCCCCCTCACCAGAGAAATTCCTTGTCAAAAATACTCATCTTAAAAAAAAAATTTTTTTTTTTTAGTTTTAAAAGTATGCATTTATTTGTTGGTGCTGGGTCTTAGCTGCAGCACATGCAATCTTCAGTCTTCATTGGCTTGCAGGATCTTTAATTGCAACACGTAGGATCTAGTTGCCTGACCAGGGATTGAACCTGGGGCTCCTGTATTGGGAGCATGGAGTCTTAGCCAGTGGGCCACCAAGGCAGTCCCTTAAGTGTGTTCTTTTGGTTTTTGTTTGTTTTCAGTGACACAGAATAAAAGTTATCAGTGCACTTGGACCATCAGGGAAGTCCTGAGAATCAATAGCTTTGGGCAGGCCTGTTAAACAATGTTCCATGTGATGTTGAAGACATACAATTATTTTTTCTTTACTTCCAAGTGTTAAATCATTTTTCTATACCTCATCCACAAATACCCATGTCTCTAGAGGAAAGAAGAGTTGTCAAGGGCAAGCCTGGTCCTTTTGAAATGGGGGGACTCCTCTTGATGTAAGCTGTCCACTTGCATAATTAAGATTTATCTCTCCCATACTATCCACCATTTCCTAAGGTTGCAAAGGCTGTAATTCCAGGCAGGTTAGAGTTTGAGCCCCAAATGTGGGCCCACCCAGATAATTGAGACTAGTCTCCTTATTTTAAGATCCTTAATTGAATCTGCAAAGTCACTTTTGCCATGTATTGCTGACATATTCACAGGATCCAGGGAGTAGGATGTAGACATTTTTGGGGAGGGACATTATTCTGTTTACCACACTATGGGTCAGAAATTCAGTAATGACTGGGCTGGATGGCTCATGGGTCCCCCATGAGGTTGTAGCTGAGTCTATAGTTAGCCAGGTTTTAATCCTTCTGTTCCAAAGGTTGATTACTCACAGGGTGGCAAGTTGATGCTGCTGTGGCCAGGAGGCATCAATTCATCCCTAAGTGAGGCTGTCCACCAGACTGCTTGGGTGTCACCATGACATGGCAGCTGACTTTTCCCAGAGCTAGAGATCCAAGAGACAAAGGTGGAAGCTGCAGTGCCTTTTTTGACCTTTCCCTTGGAAGTCATACAGTATTCTGTTGGTCACACAAGTCAGCGCTTATTGAATGTAGAAGGACCACACCAAAGCTTGGCTACCAGCAGGCAAGCATCACTGGGGCCATCTTGGAGACTGGCTATCCTAATGGTTTTCATCACTTATCTTTTGGAGTATATGTAATAATTTTCCCAGATTGTGAAGACTTTTTTCACAGCAGTCTCTGATTTTAGGAAATCAGAGAGGCATGTGCCTTTGTTAATTGTAAAAGTAATGTTACATAAAAATAACCTGGCTCCTGACTATAAATTGCTTTTACTTTTTGTGTATTTTATTAAGGCTTTGCCTGCAAAAATATTTTTTACATGTTTAAGTATTGTTGGCATCCTAACATACATGAGATTTTGCAGTATGGTGACAAGTATATGATCTTTGGACCTGGATGGCCTGGGTTCAAATCCTGATTCCAGCATTTATTACTCATGTGACCTTGAGAAAATAACTTAACATTTTTATACCTCAATTTTCTTATGCACAAAATGAGGATAATGATATCTCATAGAGATGTCTTGAGGACTGAATGAATTAGCATATCTAAAGCATTTATAACACTGATATAGGGAAAGAACTGAATGAGAGTTTGCTATTGTTATTATTTCCCTTGGCATTGTACCATGAAACGCTATTATGAGTTAAGTTGTATCTCCCCTCAAAAAGAAAAAAAGGGGAATTCTCTGGTGGTCCAGTGGTTGAGACTTCGTACTTTCACTGCCAAGGGCATGAGTTCAATTCCTGGTTGGGAGCTAATGTCCTGTAAGCTATGTGCAGTACGGCCTATATGTCTTAACCCCTAGTACCTCAGACTGTGACCTTATTTGGAGATAGGGACTTTACAAAAATAATCAATTTAAAATGTGATCATTAGGGTGTGACCTGATCTAAGATGACTGTTGTCCTTATTTAAAAAGGGGAAATTTGGACACAGAGATAGATGTGTATAGAGGGACAACAATGTGAAGAGACAGGGAGAAGATGACCAGTGAGAGAGGCCCAGAACAGACCCTTCTATGTATTTTAGTTGTTGAATCCACTCAATCTATGGTACAGTTGGCCCTTGGTATCAGCAGGGTTCTGCATCCTCAGATTTAACCAACCACAAATCAAAAATATTGGGAAAAAAATTCCTGGAAGTTCCAAAACACAAAACCTGAATTTGCCACATGCTGACACTATTTACCCTGCATTTGCATGGTATTTACAGCTATTTACATAGCATTTACATTGTGTTAGGTATTATCAGTAATTAGAGATGATTTACAGTTTACAGGAGGATGCATCTAGGTTATATGCAAATACTATACCATTTTATGTAAGAGACTTGAGCATCTTTGGATTTTGGTGTCCGTGGGGGTCCTGGTACCCCTTGGGTACTGAGGGACAACTGTACTTTCAGTTTGTATCATCACAGTTCACTTAGTTGTCCTCCAATTGTCGGTATTTAGGATGTTTTCAATGCTTTAGTATTAGAGCTGAGGCAGAAATAAATTACTTCTTTGGGATAAATTCTCTGAAGAGGAATTCCTGGGGTTCAAGAATATGGATCTTTTGTGTCCAGTTGTGTCTTGCCATTTTCTTTTCTCAAAGAGACATTCCTGTAACGTGGCCGTGGCAGGCCAAAGTCCCGTGTAATTGTTTTTCTCTATTGCAGGCTTCTCCCTTCATGCTCTTTGTCATGCCCTCTGAGCATCACTGGACATGGTTTCCTTTTTAGCATTCAGTGAGGAAGTCCACCAGGCACTAGCAAAACCTAGCCATTCACTAAACCGTAGGATGTCAGTAATGTGTACACTAATCAAAAACAGGTTCTTCCAACCTTTTCATCTCATTAAACATTCAGTATGTTGCCTCCAAAAGTGACTCAGAAAGAAACCACTTCCTTGCCGGGAAATGGCACCTGCACCAGCTGGCCTGTGTTTGAGGCTCTCTGTGCGCTGACGTCCTGTCATCAGCTCCATCTTGGTCAGTAGTATCGGGTGCATGTGGTTCAGAATGTCCCAGGGATGGTGGCTGAGTGCAAAGGGCAGCCTTGGGCCAGGGAGGCTGGAACTCCGACTTGACTCCAAGAGCCAGCTTCAGGTAAAATGTATACACAGAGGAAGCACACTGATTACTACCTTCAGACCTCTGCACACAGCATCCTTTCCTTCTCTGGGGCACATGTTCCCTCCAGCAGGTGGCAGTCTCTTCTGCCACATCACTCCCACCCCAGAATCTTCCCAAAGTAAGCTTTTGCACAGAGGGTGAATGACCTCTGCCTGATAATATCACCTCTCCTCTGCATGGAAAGGGCTTCCCTCATAGCTCAGTTGGTAAAGAATCCACCTGCAATGCAGGAGACCCCGGTTCGAGTCCTGTGTTGGGAAGATCCCCTGGAGAAGGAATAGGCTACTGCGGGGGACGACCCGTGAAGGGTTAAGTCTTGGGAGCTCCCTGGCAGGTATGCCAGGCCCTAGGACACGTGCCTAAGCTCCCTGTCCCGCCACCCTCAAGAGTTTTTATAACACTTAAGGCTCCAAGATGTTTGGTTTCGGCAACATTTCATAGAAGATAGATATTCTGATTGTGTTCTGTATACAATGGTAAGGGTCTGGTGATTGTATCCTGAGATTAAAAACAACCTTGTGAGTGCCTTAAGTCACGTAAAGCAAGGTATCAGCGGCAGGCTACCCACTCCAGTGTTCTTGGGCTTCCCTTGTGGCTCAGCTGGTAAAGAATTCACCCACAATGCAGGAGACCTGGGTTTGATCCCTGGGTTGGGAAGATGGGAAGATCCTATGGAGAAGGGAAAGGCTACCCACTCCAGTATCCTAGGCTGGAGAATTCCATGGACTATACAGTTGCAAAGAGTTGGACACAACTGAGCTACTTTCACTCACGTCACTTCCGCATGGAATCTTCATAGAAGTTGTTGTTTTTACGTTATAATGGTGCTTGGCATGGAGTTAAGTGCTCAACAAACATTTGTTGAATAGACAAAGAAACATCTTCATCTTTAAAATCAATCATTATTATTGATATCATTATCATTGTTCATTAGTAATATCATTATTATTTTAGATACTAGTGGATTATTATTAAATTATTAGTATTGTTAAACCTGGTTCTTTGAAAAGATAAATTGATATAACAGAAGTACCAGGCCCAGATGGATTCAATGGTGAATTCTACCAAACATTTATTGAAGAAAATTGTATTAAGTCTCTCTAGTTTTCAGAGGATGGAAGCAGAGGGAGTGCTTCCTCACACATTCTATGAGGCCAACATTACTCTAATACCAAACTCTGATAAAAAGATTACAGGAAAACTACAGACAAATCTCTTGCATGGGCACGCATGTAAGAATCCTCAACAAAATATTAGCAAATCAAAAGAATTATGTGCCATGACCAAGAGGGAATTTTCTCAGGTATGCAAGGCTGGTTCAACACTTGGAAAATCAAATAATATAATCCATCACATCAGTGTAATTTATCAGACAAGTCCCTGGTGGCTCAGATGTTAAAGAATCTGCCTGTAATGTAGGAGACACAGGTTTGTTCCCTGGGTCAGGAAGGTCTACTGGAGAAGGGAATGGCAGTCCACTCCAGTATTCATGCCTGGAGAATTCCATGGACAGAGGAGCTTGGTGGGTTACAGTCCATGGGATTGCAAAGAGTCAGACACGACTGAGCGACTAACAGTTTCACTTCCTCACATCAGTAAGCTAAAGAAGAAAAACCGCATGATCATATCTTAGATGCAGAAAAAGCATTTGAGAAACTCAAACACCCATTTATGATAAAAACTCTCAGTAAACTAGGAATAGAGGAGAATTTCCTGAATTTAGAGCATATCTATAAAAAAATTATAGCTCACATCATACTTATGGTGAGATACTAGAAGCATTCCCACTCCGAAGTCCCCTCTCACCACTACATTTCTGTAATCCTATAGGTTAGAACCAAGGTGAGTATTTCCCCCCTCACTACTGCTTTTTAATATCATACTGAAAATTCTAGCTAATGCAGTAAGACAAAGAAAAGAAAGAAAGGGTATACATATTGGGAAGGAAGAAATTAAACTACCTTTGTTCACAGGTGACATGATTATTTATGTAGAAAATATGAAACAAAAGAACTCCTGGAATTAATAAACAATCAAGGCAGTAGTTATGGTAAAGTTTACAGGATACAAGTTTAATTTATAAAAATCAACTGTTTCCTATATGCAAGTAGTGAATAAATGGAATTGGAAATTTAAGCATAATACAATTTATATTAGTACTGCAAAAAAAAATGAAAAGACACAAATCTAACAAAGTATGTACAAGATTTATATGAAGAAAATATAAAATTCTGATGAAAAATATCAAAGGAGAACGAAACAAATGGAGGGATATTCCATATTCATGGGAAGGAAGAGTCATTACTGTCAAACTGTCACTTCCTCCCAAATTGATCTAGTAGATTCAGTGCAATCCCAGTAAGTCATTTTGTAGATATTGACAACCTGAAATTTACCTGGAGGGGAAAGACCAAGAATAGCCAGTGCAATATTGAAAGAGAACAAACTTAAGGAATGACACTGCCTGACTTCATGACTTAGTATAAATCAACAGCAGTCAGACAGTGTGACACTGGTGACAGAATAGACAAATAGATCAATGGGACAGAATAGAGAGCTCAAAAATAACCCACGTAAATATAGGCAACCGATCTTTGACAAAGAAGCAAAGGCAATACCATGGGACAAAGATTGTCTTTTCAGCAAATGGTGCTGAAACAACTGGACCTACACACAGAGACAAAAATGAACTTACACTCTTAACAAAAATTAACTCAAAACAGGTCACAGACCTAAATGCAAAATTCAAAACTTTATAGTTTTATACTCCTAGTAGATACCAGGAGAAAACCTAGATATCTTTGGGTGTAGTGATAACTTTTTATCATCAGAGACATGATCCATGAAGGAAATAATTGATAGTTGGACTTCGTTAGAACTAAAAATCATTGCTCTGCGAAATATGAAGAGAGTGAGAAGACAAACCATAGGCTGAGATAAAGTATTTGCAAAAAATGCATATGATAAAGTATTGTTATCCAAAACATATGAAGAATTCTTAAAACTCAACAATAAGGAAATGAACAACCAGATTAAAAAATGGGCCAAAGACCTTAACAGGTTATCTCATGAAAGAAGATATACAGATGGCAAATAAACACAAGAAAAGATACCCATATCATATGTCATCAGGAAAATGGAAATTCAAAGTGAAGTAGACTCAAGCCATCCCTACTATAACGACCAAAATCCAGAACACTGAACACCAACTACTGATGAGGATGAGGAATAACAGAAACCTCATACATTGCTGGAGAGAATGCAAATGGTAAGCCATTAGAAAGATCTTCTTGGCAGTTTCTTATGAAACTAAACTTACTTTTTCATATGATCACTCATCATCACTCATCTTCTTCAGTATTTGCTCAAAGGGGCTGAGAACTTAGGTCCCACCAAAGTCTGAGGGCATCCCTGGTAACTCGGTGGTGAAGAATCTGCCTCCCGATGCAGGAGCCATAAGAGATGGGTTCGACCTCGGCTTGGAAAGATCCCCTGGAGAAGAAAACGGCAACCTACTCCAGTATTCTTGCCTAGGACAAGAATCCCATGGACAGAGGAGCCTGGCGGGCTACAGTCCATGGGGTTGTAAAGAGTCAGACGTGACTTAGTGCCCAAACAACAACAACAAAGCAAAACCTGCACAGAGATGTTAATTACAGTTGTTTATAGCAATTTTGGGGCTTCCCTGGTGGCTCAGCTGGTAAAGAATTCGCCTGCAATGCCGGAGACCTGGGTTCAGTCCCTGGGTTGGGAAGATTCCCTGGAGAAGAGAACGACTACCCACTCCAGTATTCTGGCCTGGAGAATTTCATGGACTGTATAATCCATGGGGTCCTCAAGAGCTGGATGTGACTGAGTGACTTTCACTTTCACATAGCAATTTTATTAGTAATTCTGAAACCTGGAAGCAACCAAGATGTTCTTCACTAGGTGAATGGATAAATAAATTGGGGAATATATCCAGACAATGGCACTGTAGTCAGCACTAAAAAGAAATGAGCCATCAAGCCATGAAAAGACAGACAGGAAACATAAATGCCTATTTTTAAGTGAAAGAAGCTAACCTGAAAAGGCTGCTTTCTGTATGATTCAAACTATATGGCATTCTGGAAAAGGCAAACCTATGGAGGCAGTCAAAAGATCAGTGGTTGCCAGGGGTTAGGTGGAGAGGGATGAATAGGTGGAGCACAATTTTCTGGTCAGTGGAACTTCTTTTTATAATACTATAATGGTGGATACATGTCATTATATGTTTGTCCAAACCCATAGCATGTACAACAACAAAAGTGAACCACAGTGTAAACTAAGGACTTTGGATGATGATGATGTGTCCATGTAGGTTTATTCTTGGTAAAAGAAAAAACTGTGTCACTCTGGTGAGTGATGTTGATAATGAAGGAAGCTATGCATATGTAGGGGCAGAGGATATATGAAAAATCTCCATACCTTATGGTCTATTTTGCTGTGAATCTAGAACATCTCTAAAAAAACATAGTCTATTAAAAATATACCAGGGCACTTCCCTGGCAGTCCAGTGGTTAAGACTTTGTGCTTCCATTGCCAGGGGCAGGGGTTTGATACCTGGTCAAGGAACTAAGATCCCTCATGGTATGCAGTGTGGCCAAAAGTTTTAAAAAGTTATATTAAAATATGAGGAGTGATTTTTGTGTGATAAAAATAGTTGGGTTTCTTGTTCATCGGGTCCTTTTTCTCTACAAGTTTCCTGTATAATGTATATATTACATCTTTTTTTCTCAACATCAAGTTTAGAACTTTGCTTTTATATCCCCTTTGATATTTAGATTGAATTGCCATGAAGTGATGTATTTCTGGGCTGGAAGAAGCCCAAGCTGGAATCAAGATTGCCGGGAGAAATATCAATAACCTCAGATATGCAGATGACACCACCCTTATGGCAGAAAGTGAAGAGGAACACAAAAGCCTCTTGATGAAAGTGAAAGAGGAGAGTGAAAAAGTTGGCTTGAAGCTCAACATTCAGAAATGTAAGATCATGGCATCTGGTCCCATCACTTATGGGAAATAGATGGGGAAACAGTGTCAGGCTTTATTTTGGGGGGCTCCAAAATGACTGCAGATGGTGATTGCAGCCATGAAATTAAAAGACGCTTACTCCTTGGAAGAAAAGTTATGACCAACCTAGATAGCATATTCAAAAGCAGAGACATTACTTTGCCAACAAAGGTCCATCTAGTCAAGGCTATGGTTTTTCCAGTGGTTATGTATGGATGTGAGAGTTGGACTGTGAAGAAAGCTTAGTGCCAAAGAATTGATGCTTTTGAATTGTGGTGTTGGAGAAGACTCATGAGAGTCCCTTGGACTGCAAGGAGATCCAACCAGTCCATTCTAAAGGAGATCAGTCCTGGGTGTTCATTGGAGGGACTGATGCTAAAGCTGAAACTCCAATACTTTGGCCACCTCAAGCGAAGAGTTAACTCATTGGAAGAGACCCTGATGCTGGGAGGGACTAGGGGCAGGAGGAGAAGGGGTCAACAGAGGATGAGATGGCTGGATGGCATCACCGACTTGATGGACACGAGTTTGGGTGAACTCCGGGAGATGGTGATGGACAGGGAGGCCTGGCATGCTGTGATTCATGGGGTCGCAAACAGTCGGACACGACTGAGCGACTGAACTGAACTGATGTATTTTGGGAGATACATGCATTCATTCTGATTGAGCACATCCTATGAGCTCAGTGTTGGAGATGTAGAGGTAAATATGGTTCCTACTTTCATGAGTTTACAATTCAGTGAAGGAGGCAATGGAAAACAAAGAAACAATCACGCCATAAATATAATATCACACTTGCAATTAGTGCCAAGAAGTAAACTCTGGTGGGAGCAGACATAGGGCATGTTAGGAAAGATTTCCCCAAGGAAGTGATATTTGCAGTATGGTCTCTGGGGTAAGAGTGAGCCTTAGCTAGATTAAGAAGGACTGGGGAGTTCAAGGTGGATGAAAATGCATGTGCAAAAGCCCTAAGATAGAAATAAGATGGGGATAATCCCAGAATGATGGGACGATCCGTGGGTCTAGGAAAAAGAAGCCATACCATGGGCAGTTAGAGAACTCAGGTCTTCTGAGAGAGTGCTAGGGACTTTTTATCTTGAGAGCAGTGGGAAGTCAGTCAAAGATTTTAAGCTAGGGTGAAGGAGATAAGTGTGACGTGATCAGAAAATACCTTTGGACAATATGAGTGGTTACAACATGGAGAACAGTTAGAATGAGAGATTTCCAAAGAGATGATTACAAATAGTTCACTTAAGAGGTGATGGTAGCTGGGACTAGGAGGAGGTAGTGGAGATAAAGAGAAGGAAATGGATTCCAGAGATCTATGACAAATAAATTTGCTAGAACTGAGTGGTTGATTGTATTTGAGAGTGGGGGGTGTAGGACTTTGGAATGGCAGAGCAAGGAACATGACAAATCCTCTCCCCTCAAAGCAATAACAAAACTGAATAAAATGATCAAAAACAACCACTTAGGGATTCTGGAAGTTGAGCAGAGGTGTACAACAAATTGAGAAGTGTTTATTCAGGAAACACTACTCAGCATCAGGTTATGAGCAGTGAGCGTTTATAACTTCTTGTTATAAACTTCTGCTCCCACCCTGGGACCCAGTTCTTCTGGCTGGTAGTTCCACCAGAGTTGCTGTTGTTCAGTAACCCAGCCATGTCTGACTCTTCAAGACCCCATGGACTACAGCTGGGCTAAGCTATAAAATAGCACCCTCATTGCCAGAGGGGACCAATTGGATTTGGAGCAGGACAGAAAAGGAACCCAATGCCCAAGGGTTTGTTAAAAAAACGGCAACCATCTTCTCTTTCTCTGTTAGTCCCTCGGTTATGTCTGACCCTTTGTGACTCTATAGCCCTTCAGGCTCCTCATAGGATATGCCAGGCAAGAATATTGGAGTGGGTTGCCATGCCCTCTTCCAGGGGATCTTCCCAAACCAGGGATCAAAACTGGGTCTCCTGCATTGCAAGTAGATTCTTTACTCTCTGAGCCACCAGGGAAAGATCTTAGTGGAAAACAGATAAGGAAGGCAAATGCCATAGCTACCCTGAGGGTCTGGGCAAGCAACAGGGCAGTAGATTGGCCAGAAAGTTGATAGTGAAATTAAGAACTGAGACAGACATAGTAGGTCTTGATGAGCTCCCACAGACCTCTTGTGATCCAGGAGGCCATGTACGGGAACAGCTATCCAGTTGTTTCTGGATTAGTACTGAGTGTTAAGTTATCCTGATCAAGGGACAACTCCTAGGAAGCCAGACTTTTAAAGTAATGGAAAAAAAGAACAAACCATCCATAGATATCTGGGGCTGCATTTTGTAGGGTAAACAGACTCTACAGAATTAGTCCAGTCAAGTCACTATAAACAACCAAAAGAACAGCAATAGCAACAACCCGTGAGGGGAAAAATCAGAGTTTAGAGTTGCTACAACATATCATATGAAGTGTCCAGCAGCTGCTGCCATCTGGCCTGACTGCTAGGGACATGTGAACTCTGTTATGTCTGAGAGGACATAGAGGAGGCAGATGTAAATGCCAGATGATTGGAAGAAGCTGGAGAAATAGCTTGAGCATCATCACAGGTCCCTAAGCTTTTGGGAGCTTCCATTCTAGGGTATCATGTTTCCAAAATTCACATGACATATATGTCAACATATCAAATAACTTAAAGTAAGTTTTATATACTTTGAAATTTTCATTGCTGTTTCATTTTTCCACGTGTGGTTTAGCCATGACTTTTAAGAAGTTTGAGAGTTATTGTGCCACTTACTTAGCATGCAGATCAGATCCACTCATGGTAAAGATAAAGGTGACTGGCGAATTCTTGAAGGGCTTTTTTCTGGTCATATATTAGTGGTTAAGATAGATCTGTGAGGGACTTCCTGGTGGTCCAGTGGCTACGATTCTGCACTGCCAATGCAAGGGATCCGGGTTTGATCCCTGGTCTTGGAACTAGATCCTGCGTACTGCAACTAAAGGATCTTGTGTGCCACAACCAAGATCCAGTACAGTCAAATACATATTTTTAAAAATTAAAAAAAATATAAATCTGTGAGTCAGACTACCTAAGTTTGAATCCCAGATCCACTACCTGATAAATTTGGGAACTTGAGCAAGAAATTTAATCTTTCTGGACCTGTTTCCTTCAAAGAAATGAAAAACTTTCCTTCATGAAAATGAGCATAATATTAAAAGTGACCTCATGGGATTGTTGTAAGAAGTATACAGATTAATATGCAAAACACCTAGAATTGGTATTACATATAAGAAGTTCTGTATAAGTATTAGCTGTTGTATTTATTTTCTTTATGTCGCTTCACACCGGAACCTTCCCATAGTTTGTATAGAAGGGAAAGGACAAGTTTGAATTTTTTTTTAAAGAAGGGAAGGGCTTCCCTGGTGGCTCGGTAGTAAAGAATCCACCTGCCAACACAGGAAATGTGAGTTCAATCCCTGATCTGGAAGATCCCACATGCTGTGAAGCCACTAAGCCTGTGGCCTACAACTATTGAGCCTGTGCTCTAGAGCCCAGGACCTGCAACTACTGAGCCTGCTACTGAAGCCCTTGGGCCCTAAAGAAGCCACTGCAATGAGACGCCTGCACACCACAACTAGAGAGTAGCCTCCACGTCTCCCCAAGTAGAGAAAGCCCGTGCAGCAATGAAGACCCAGCAGCTAAAAACAAATAAGCAAGTAATTTTTTTTAAAAAAGAGGGAAAAATCATGGTAGACATGACTTGAAGATGCATGGAAAAGGACAGTTGGAGTTGGAATATTACCATTGTGCTGGAATGTTCTTCCAGTTCTGCCTACATCAGATACAAATTGTGGCTGCCAGTTTCAGACTGTCACTCCATGATGAAAAACCAAAATATACAAACTTGTCCAAATTGTCATTTTTATTAATGAGTATGTATATTTGGTCCGATTTATTTGGTGCTTGTAAACCACATTTTTTATGAGTTTTAAAACATCAAAATGTTTGAATGTGTTCATATCTTACTTCCTCTTGGAAATGAACATTCACCTCTTGATTAAACTGGGTTGTTTAAGCACTCCCTTGCTCATGGAACTATCTAGAACTGTATTTTTAAAAAGTTAAACAAATATGGCCCCTGCCTTCAGAAATGCACAAACATGAAAAGAAACAGGGATATATACCCTTTCCTAGAGTCCACACTTTAGCAAAAGCACAGGCTAGGAACACGTTGATCAAATATTTACAAGATACACATAACCATTACAGTTAATAATTTTCATGTTAGGGCACACTGACATCTAAGTGAGAACTTAGTGGCAGTTAAAAATCAATAGAACAGTAAAAATCAGAAACTTCTATAAGCAATTTTATTGGTCACTTTGATAGATTGATCATATATAAAATTTGAGAAAACACTACTGTATATATGTATGTGTACCTAAAACTGTAACTTTATTTTTTAAAATTTATTTTAAAGAAAGGAGACAGTGGTTCCTGGGAGACCCCAGAACAGCTAACATTCACATGCTTTGTAGTTATGGATTATTCCTTTGATGTCAGGCAATATTCATCACTAACTCCACAAGCCCAGGGTCCCTGTGGGTGGGAAACTTTGCAGGATCAGTCTTCAGTCACTCTTTTTTAGTTCTTTCCTCACTCCCTGTGTCCCTCGGCAGCCTCTAATTATCCCATCTCATTTACTAGTTCTGCCTCGACTACCTGATACACATTTGAGGGGTCGAGGGCAGGAGAAGAGATGTCTTCCGTGGCACATGCAATAAGGTGCAACACTGGAGTCACTGAGTCTGATGTTTCTCAATATTTGCTCTGTGTCAGAGACAGGCAGCCAGAGCTGATCTCTTGTTCCAAGGCAGCGAAAACCGTTTTGTAAAGAGAGGGGGAGTCCATCCAGCCTCAGGTCTGGAGGCTAGGAGGTTTGCCTGGCAGTGGGTCTAGCCTTCCTTTGCTCTCACTTGGCAAACTGACCCCTCCCTCAAGCTTCGACTCAAGGTTTCATAAAATCCTCTCCTTTCCACTGGGCTCATCCTGAAGCTCCTTACAGACCTCCATGGTGACAATCATTGGTTTCCCAGCCTGTGTCTTACCTGTCTATCCCCATTACATACCACAGTACTAGTCACATCGAGGGCATTCAACAAATGTCAGTAGGACAAAAGTCAACCAAAGTAGGTTTTTTCACTTGATAATCATTGGCCAGAAAAGGCAATGGCCTAATTAACCAGAGAGTAAGGGGGTCACTTTGGTCACAGAAGTTCATGATTTTTATTATTTTACTGGCAAATTCCATGGATGGAGGAGCCTGGTAGGCTAGTCCATGGGATCGCAAAGGGTCGGACACGACTGAGCAACTTCACTGGTGGTGGACAGGGAAGCCTGGCATGCTGAAGTCCATGGGGTCACAAAGAGTCAGACATGACTGAACTGAACTGAACTGAACTAACTTGTGTGTGTGTGCTTAGTTGCTCAGTCATGTCCAACTCTTTTCGACCCTATGGACTGTAGACTGCCAGGTTCCTCTGACCATGGGGATACTCCAGATGAGAATACTGGAGTGGATTGCCTGGCAAAAGGGCTGATACTGCACAAGTACTCAATTGATATTTGTTGATGAGTAAAATTATTTTAAATTCTCAGTACATTGTTAAACAAGATACTCATACTCTTTTTTTTTGTTTTTCTTTCAGTTGTTTAATTTTATTTATTTATTTATTATTATATGATTATATTTGGCTGTACCATGTGGCACGTCATATTTTAGTTCCCCGACTAGGGGTCAAACTTGAGTCCCCTGCAGTGGAAATGTGGAGGCCTAAACAGTGGAATGCCAGGAAATTTTATGTTCTGGTTAGCTTAGGTATCGGAAATATTACTCTCTGGGTTATTGCTGCATGCACATGTGCTAAGCTGCTTCAGTCATATCCGACTGTTTGCAACCCTTTGAACTATAGCCCACCAGGCATCTAAGCAATGAACAGAGTTAATACAAGCAAAGAGCTTTGAATGGTGCCTGGCACAAGGGCTCCATTTTAGCTGGCATTATGTTATTAAATTGTTCATTCAACAAATATTTTCTGAGTGACTATTATGTGCTATAGCTCAGTTGGTAAAGAATCCACCTGCAATGCAAGAGACCCCAGTTTGATTCCTGGGTTGGGAAGATCTACTGGAGAGGGATAGGCTGGTGGTGGTTTAGTCACCAAGTCATATCTGACTCTTGTGACCTCATGGACTGTAGCCTGCCAGGCTTTTCTGCCCATGGGATTCTCTAGGCGAGAATACTGGAGTGAGTTGCCATTTCCTTCTCAGGGATCTTCCCAACCCAGGAATAGAACCCAGGTCTCCTGCATCTCAGGCAGATTCTTTACCAACTGAGCTATGAGGGAACCTCATAGCTACAGGATAGGCCACCTACTCTAGTATTCTTGGGTTTCCATGATGACTTAGCTGGTAAAGAATCTGCTTGCAATGCAGGAGACCTGGGTTTGATCCTTGGGTTGGGAAGATCCCCTGGAGAAGGGAAAGGTTATCCACTCCAGTATTCTGGCCTGGAGAATTCCATGGACAGTCCATGGGGTTGCAAAGAGTTGGATATGACTGAGTGACTTTCACTTTCACTTTCTTTTCATTTTGCGCTAGGAACCAGGGATACATTGGGGAACAAAGAAATCAACATTCCAATGAGGCAAAAGGACAATAAATAGAACATGTAAATTTCATATATTTCATAGATTTTAGGACACACGTTTTCATGTCTTAATATCTTAGAATTTGGGATGCACCTTGTAACTGATGGCATTTTGTGCTTGTAATTGCTGGCATTTTTTCTTTCATACATGAAATGGTGATACATGTTTCACTCAATGGCATCTTAAATTTGACGTTATATGAGACCATGTCAGGCTTCCTTGGTCGCTCAGTGGTAAAGAGTCCATCTGTGATGCTGGAACAGCAGGAGATGCGGGTTCAATCCCTTGGTCGGGAAGATCTCCTGGAAAAGGGAATGGCAACCCACTGTAGTATTCTTGCCTGGAGATCCCCATGGACAGAGGATCTTGGTGGGTTACAGTCCATAGGGTCACAAAGAGTTGGACGTGACCTAAGCGACTTAGCACGCACACACGCATGAGAGCATGTTAGATATAATCAATGATATAGAAAAAATAAGGCAGGATGAGGGTAGGGAACTTGGGAAGCTTTGCAAGTTAAATACGGCATATACTCTTGTGTCTTTTTATATTCACATATTTTAGAAGTCAAAACCACAATTATTGAGTCAAATAATATTTTAAAAACATTGTTTGTGCCAAATGCAATGTAGTATCCTGAATGGGACCCTAGAACAGAAATAGGACTTTGGTGGAAAAAGAGTGAAATCCAAACGAAGTTTGCAAGTATAATTAAGGGCTGAATCAATGATAATTTCTTAATTTTGATGATTATACTGTGGTTATATGTAATAACATTAGCAGGAACTCGGTAAGGGTATATGAAAAATCTGTACCTTCTTTACAACTTTTTTGTATATTTACTTTTATCGTCAAATAAAAACTTTAACAAAAAATGTTATTAGTGAACTTGAAGCCACTCTGTTTGCCAATAAATAACCTATTTGTTTGGACGCAGTTTCTTTGTAAGATATTTTACCCAGTAGGCACATTCATGCATGCAAACAGTTCTGGATTACAAGGCTGAAAGGTAGAAAAGGCAAGAGTTTCGGGAACCAGAAGTAATAACCGCTAACAATTATCAAATATTTACACGGTTCCAGCATTGGTTAAAGTCCTTTATACATGTTAATTGACCAGATCTCACTGCAACCCTATGATGTTGGTACTATCATTATTCCCATTTTCACCAGTGAAGAAACTGAAGCACAGGGATTAAGTAATTTGCTCACTTTAGAAAATGATGAAACTGTGGTCCAAACCTAGCTAGGGCAGTGGTCCTCAGGTGGGGATGAGCTTCACCTGTTCAAGGACCCAGAGAGCCAGGATGGCCAACCTTGGAGAAGTTGAGGGGTGGGGTGTGTATGGTAGGATGTAGTGTTTTGTCCACGAAGGACACTTCTGCTTCCTAAAAGAACAAACCACCCTTCAGGTGATGTCATCCCATCTGTTTCTGCAAAATTACTGTCAGCGACATCCTTCTCAGCACAGGTGTTTTGGTTTGGGTTGGTTTTAGCTCTTTTTTTTTTTTTTTTGAGGTACTCTGTTATTATTCTTTCTTTAAAAAGAAATTAAGTTGTACTTTACAAACAGGAAAATTCACTTTTTAAAAAAAAGATTTTAGTAGCCAAGAGCTTTTTTTTGAAGATTTTTTAGTATAGTGGAGGGGAAACAACTGGAAAATCTCAAACAAACCTATGGATTATTATCATTATTATTTTTAATATGGAATGCTTCACAAATTTGTGTGTCATCCTTGTGCAGGGGCCATGCTAATCTTTCTATTGTTTCAATTTTAGTATATGTGCTGCCAAAGTGAGTTCTGGGTTACTTTTTTTAAATTGGAGTAAAAAATTCACTGTGGTTTTGTGTGTGTGTGTGTGTGTGTGTGTGTGCGTGTGTGTGTGTGTACAGTTCTGCAGTCAAATGTATGCAGTCATATAGCCAGCATCACAAAAAACATATGGATAGTGTCCTCCAAAATTACTACCGGCTGCTATCCCTTCCCCCGCTTCCAGCCCCTGGGAAACCACTGAGTTGTTTTCTCTCCTTGTAATTCAACCTTTGCCAGAATATCCTACAAATGAAATCATACTATCACTTTTTCAGTCTGGCTTCTTTAACTTATCCTAATGCATTTGAGATTCATTCCTGGTGATGGGTGTATTGGCAGTTCATACCTTTTTATTGCTCTGTAGTTTCTCTTTATTTGGATGTACTAATATTTGCTTACTAATTCATTATCTTAAGGACATTTATGCTGGTTCCCATTTTTGACAGTTACAAGTATACTATAAACATTCACATCCAGAGTTTTGTGTGAAATAACTTAAGAAAAATCTTTTCCTGTAATACAGTAAAATGACTTTTAGTGTTGTATGGTTAAGTATGTGGAACTTCATGAAAAAACATTGTTTTCCAATCCAGAGTACTCATCTTAAAAAAGAACATCAGTTTTCTTCATACGTATGCTCAAGAAGTTTCTGTTAGTATCACGATAATAAATGTAGTACGGTTAATGGAGCATTAAATATTATCTTGAAGGAGCATTGAGATGCTTTTCTTTTTTCTTCATCATCTGTGACCTTCATTTGCCTTTTACTCAGAGTTGCCCATCTCACAGGGAAGACCAGGAAGTGTTAGAGCAGAGGGAGAATCTAAGCTCAGCTCTGACTTCTAAAAAGGATTCTCAAAGTTGATGTTAAAGACATTAGCTGTGAGAACCAGAGTTTTTGATCCTCTTTACTTAATGAGAGAAGGGGAAAAGGCTTTTGGCAAATCAAATGAAAGGTCAGGGTTTATCTCTATGCAGTGGATTGAAAAGAGTGACAAGAGGAAAAAGCAAACTGTCTTTCCCTGAGGAGGGGGTAAGAGTGGGAGGGGAGTGGGGGTGAGGGGGTCAAGGAGCCGGGAACTCTGTGGTTTTCTTTGCCTTTCCCTAACTTTCCTGCAGAAGACTTCCCACATAGAAACAACTTGGAGGCCCAGCCCTTCAGCTGCCAGTTATTGTTGCTCAGTCGCTAAGTCATGTCCAACTCTTTGTGACCCCATGGACTATAGTATGCCAGGCTCCCCTGTCCTCCACCATCTCCCAGAGTTTGCTCAAACTCATGTCCATTGAGTCAGTGATGCCATCCAACCATCTCATCCTCTATGGTCCCGTTCTCCTCCTGCCTTCAATCTTTCCCAGCATCAGGGTCTTTTCCAGTGAGTCAGTTCTTCGCATCAGGTAGCCAAAGTATTGGAGCTTCATCTTCAGCATCAGTCCTTCCAATGAATATTCAGGGTTGATTTCATTTAGGATTGACTGGTTGTATCTCCTTGCAGTCCAAGGGACTCTCAAGAGTCTTCTCCAACACCACAGTTGAAAAGCATCAATTCTTTGGCACTCAGCCTCCTTTATGGTTCAACTCTCACATCAATACATGACTACTGGAAAAACCATAGCTTTGACTCTGTGGACCTTTTGGGGCAAAGTGATGTCTCTGCTTTTTAATATGCTGTCTAGGTTTGTCATAGCTTCTCTTCCGAGAAGCAAGTGTTTTTTGAATTTCATGGCTGGCTGCATTCACTGTCGGGAGTGATTTTAGAGCCCAAGAAAAGAAAATCTGTCACTGTTTCCAATTTTTCCTCTTTTATTGCTACGAAGTGCCAGGGATACTCACTAAACCCTGGATATGAGAGGTGGGCCCATTACCTGGGGCAAGGAGAGCGGGGGAGGAAGGCTGGAGGCTGCTTCAGCGTGGGTGGGAGGAGGCCAGCCCCAGCACTTGGGAGCCATGCAATTCAGTCTCCCGGGTGGTGTCCTTCCATGCTGTGACAGTCTATGACTGCCTAATAATCTCTAGAACCAGAGTGGGATATTTAAAAATAAATTAACAGCTTCTCCATTCCTTTTCTAAAACCTAGGGTCAGAGTCCTGCCGCCATAAGCACTGATATCATTGTTGCCTCAAAGCAGCACTTCGCAGGACTCTCAGGTGACAGCCAAGGAAGCAGCTCGATTGGAAGGGCCTTGGGAGAGATGGAGCAGGTTGTGTGTAAAGTCCCTTTGGGGTGGACTCACTTCCTGGGGGCGTCTGCAGGGATCTCCCTAGCAGAGCCCCAGTTCTCCACAGACTCAACCAGAAGGATAACCTCCTAATTCCCCCTGCATCTCTGTCTGGTCCTCTGGCCTTTGCCCGGCAACTACAGAATGAGGTGATCCTGCTGACCCACCAGCAACAGCACGTGTCCTTTACAGGTTTTATTTTAGTTTGCGTGGGGTCAGCACTGATGAAGTTGACACTCCTAACTCCTCATGTCTAAAGGCGTCTATCGACAGTGAGTTGGGGCTACAGGACCAGTCTAGGGCGGTGAAACAAATTTTCCTGTCTTAAACCAGTGTCCCTAGTTCATCCTCTCGGAAGCAAGACTAAAGCACTTTCTCTCTTACCCCATCTGCTGCCAACCTTTCCTTGGCTCACTCAGCCCACTGGCCTGGCCACACCCCGAACACACCAGGTGCCAGCCCACCTCAAGGCTTTGCCCTTCTGGTCCTCCTGCCTGGAATGCCTGTTCTCCTGTCATCCACTGCACTCATTCTCTCTCCTTTCCTTTCTCCATTAAATGTCACTGCCTCAGGGAGGGTGTAGGCGGTGAGGAGCTGTTCTAATGATCTTACTCAAAATGCCACTAGTCTCATCTCACACTCTGCCTCATTCTTATCTGTGATATTGATGCCTCCTGATATATGTTTCTTTGTTCATTGCTTCTCTTGCCCCACAGGAATGTCAGTTCCAAGAACGTAGGGGCAGGGCTTGCCTTGTTCCTTCACTGCTGTCTCCCCAGTATTAGGCATGTGCGTGGCTCATTGATACTTATGGATTGAATTTATTAATTAAAATTGGTTGCAGAACTCTTGCTATAGAAGGGCTTTAAGTGACAATTAGCCACAATGCCCCACCTCTCCATGTTTTGGTTCAAACCTGAAATCCTATTATTCTGATTTGTTCTTTTTCTTTTTTTAATTGAAATGTAGTTGATTTGCAATGTTAGTGTTTCTGGTGTACAGAAAAATGATTCAGTTATACATATATATCTTTTTCCTATTATTTTCTGTTATGGTCGTTTATTACAGAATATTGAATACAACTCCCTGTGCTGTGCATTAGGACCTTGTTGTTTATCTATTATATGTATAGTAGTTTGTATTGGCTAATCCCAAGCTCCTAATTTACCCTCCCCACCCCTTTCACCTTTGGTAAACATATTGTTCTTTTTTATTCTCTCCCTCATAGTCCTCCCATGGAGGGCGATGTGTACCCTGTGGTACTCTTCTCAATCACTAGAGACCCCCATCATGTCTTTGTTTCATCAGAGTCTCGCAGGAACTTGATGTTCCCAGACTTGGGTAATTCACTGTAGTTTGGCCCCTATCGATGGTCCCCTCCCTTTCATGGATCTGAGCAGTGAATCCAGATAGAATTTTCTGGGTTGCATCACCTCTGGCACTTATTTCCAGGCAGAAGAGCAAAGTAGTGTCCTTGAGGCCTCGCTGGGGGATGAGAGCAGCAACCCTTTAAACTTTGGGACATTTCTGTGCTTCTTGGCTGAGAAAGTTCTTCAGAACTGCAGACCTATGAAAATGTACTTGGGAGTGAGACTTCCCTGGTGGTTCAGTGGCTAAGACTCCACTGTCTCAATGCAGGGGGACCAGGTTTGGTCCCTGGTCAGGGAATTAGATCCCATGTGCTGCAACTAAAAAGATCCCACATACTGCAGTGAACATCAGTGATCCCATGTGCCACAACTAAGACCTGGTACAGCCAAATAGATAAATATTAAAAAAAATTCTTGAGGCTTTCTAAAACATTCACAGATATCCAGTATCCCAGTAGATGACCGAATATCAAGAATACGTGACCCTTGGGCAAGAATGAGATTCAGGACCGACATTGCACCTCATAGGGCTGGAAGAAAAACTGCCTTTGAACAGCTTCAAAAATTTCTAATAGCTATTTAAATGTCTGTATAACTATTTGCTTAAAGTCTCTCACTAGACTTTAATAATAGTACTCTGAGAGCAGGTTTTGTATCCATCTTCTTGAATCCTGTATCTGTAGAACTTAGAACAGTGCTTAACCAATGGCAGGTACTCCGTAAGCAGAGATGAGTCAATTACTGAATGAATATGGTAGAAAAATCTTCTCTGATTTCTATAGAAGTGGTCATTTTTGTGTTTTTTTAAATATATTCGTTTTCAGCGATAGCCACTGTTGGCTACACTTTCATGGCGCTGGAGGTAAGACATGAATGGGGATTAAGAATTAGGAAGATAAGTTATGACGCCAGGAGCTGAGTCAACTGGTAAATATTGAACAGCTATCAAAACACAATCAATTATGGAATGATTTCAATGTCTATCAGCAGATGAATGGATAAACAAAATGTGCTGTATTCATCCAATGAAAATTACTCAGCCATGCAAGGAATGAAATCCTGATACTTGCTACAGATGGATGAAACTTGAGGACATTATGTTAAGTGGAAGAAGTCAGACACGAAAGACTACTTATATAGTTCCCACTTATAGGAAATGTTCAGAGTAAGCAAGTAGATTAAATGTCGCCAGAGGCAAGGCAAGATTGAGCAGTAGAGGGTGACTGCTAATAGGTACAGGATTTCTTTTTGGAATGATGACAGTGTCTTGGAATTGGATGGTGGTGATGATTGTACAACTTTATGAATATACTAAAACCCAGTGAATTGTATGCTTGGAAAGGATGAATTTTGCAAAATATGAATTATATCTCAATTTTTAAAGACAATCCAAAATAATATTTTTATTACGAGAAAAACAGTGGGAAATTGTAGTCTAGAGACAGGCTGATGGATTGGAGCATAGTTTAGACACTAGGTTATTCTCAACATCAGAATGGCAAGAACACAGAATCGTTTCCCAAGAATCTAAGCTTATTTGCCTGGTGACTCCCTCTGTAAGTACAAATGACACTCTTGGTGAATGCTAAGAATTGGAGTGGTACTGAGGTCCTAGACATTCTCAAATAAAAGAACCCCAAGTTCTGAATAAGGGAAAATGACTGAGTTAATGTGAGAATGGTTTAAATGATTATGCAAAGTGCAAAATAAACAAGTTGGTATTATTTGCTAAGCTCCATGAAAGAAGTAGCTAGCAGGTGCTTCAACCAGCAAACAGATGAAAGCTTTATTTTCTCTTTACCCTTTAGTGTCCTGACATTAAGTGAATGGCCATAATGTTAAAAGCTTAACTTGCCTTCCCCTTTCACCATGAGAAAAATATCAGACAAACCCAAGTTAAAGAACATTCTATACAAAATTGCCAACGTCATGAAAAACAAAGTCTGAGAAACTGTTCCAGATTAGAGGAAACTTTTTCGGATTAAATTGGACTCAGGGGACATGACCATTACATATAAAGTGGTCTCCTGGAGCAGAAAAAGGATTTTAGTGGGAAAACCTTGTGAAATCTAAATAAAACGTGGAGTTTGGTGATTATTAATGGACCAACATTTATTTCTTAGTTCTGATTAAGAATATGCCATGGTAATGTAAGATATTAAGAATAAGGGGAAACCTGGGTGAAGGTATGTGGGAACTCTTTGTACCATCTTCATACCTTTTCTGTAAATCTAAGTCTATTCTAAAATTAAATATTTACTTTAAATTTTAAAAGTTCAACTAGAGTAACCTCTCTGTTCTGACAGCCTTCTCTTTGTCTAGCTCACAGGTCTGTGGTTTGCATGTGGGTTGGTTTTTAATTACTTGATAGTGAACGTAGGAAAAAACTGTGAAGCTCTCTCTGTAAATGTAAGATGGCGCCATGAATGAACAAAGCTTAACCTAGCCACCTATCCCCTCCTACATCCCTCACCTCATCGTCTATACCTGGGCAAAGGCTTGAGTTTCGCCTCATTGATCACCCCTTCTGCCATTCCTCTCCCTCTGGCTTATGTACTATTCACTGCCAGCTGGTGAACAAGCATTGGGTATGACTGATAGAAGGTATCAGGCCAGACCTGAAGGAGGTTGTCAAGAAGTGTAAGGAATGCTCTCAACCTTGCACTTCCCCGTTTAACACCAGGGCAGTTAAAACTTATGAATTCCTCTGTACCCAACAGATGAGTGATCACTGGGAATGACTCAGGATGGAAAGTTAGAAAATAACAAGTAATAAGTAATAAAAGGGGAATCCTCCATGCTTAATCCACATAATTGATTCATTATTTTCTTACATTTATCCCCAGTGACTCTCCATGGTGTTTGTTTGTTTGTTTGTTTTCTGTCTTTTTTGATTTTTTTTTTTTTTCTATTTGAGAAAGAAAGGGCTGTATTTCTCAACTCACTTGGTCCTGTGGTAAAGTGGGGCAGACTTGTGTAGTGGAATCTGGAACCAGATGGTTAAGATTGGAACTGCAACTCACCATTCACTACTATGGGACTTGTTTTCATCTTTAAAATGGAAATGAAACAGGCCTTACTTCTGGGAGGGAGGTGAGGATTATGAGTTGATTTGAATAGAGTGTCTCAAATAGTGCTGGTTATAGGATAAATAGCCATAAGCATAAACTCTTATGCCTAGGTCAAGAAAAGAAGGGTGTGGCAAGAGATGTATAAAAATGGGAGGACACAGGGTTATAGGTGATTCCTAAAAACCAGGTTCAAAAATTTTTTTACAGTCTTAGTAAGACCACAGTATCATATGGAATATCAAATTCTGATATATAAGGCCTATGGATGTACCCCTAAGGAAAAATATTTCAGAATATTAATTGTGGGCAAAATAGTTAACAGTGCTTATCTCTGGGGGGGGGGTAGGGCTATTTTTAAAATACTTATTGCAAAATGAAAAGGTGGAAAGTAGAAAGGTGGTTGCCAAGGGCTGGAGGGAGGGGAAAGGGAGAATTGGTTTAATGGGTATAGAGTTTTAGATTTGCAAGATGGAAAAGTTCTGGAGAACTGTTGCACAAAGTGAATATACCTAACACTGCTGAACTTTATTCTTAAAAATGGTGAAGATGGCAATTTTAATGTTATGTTGTTTGTTTGTTTGTTTGTTTTTTGCCACACACACATAAACACTCTTCTATGGCAAACACAATAGTGTCATATTTAAGAACAAACTCAGTGCAAGTTGTTTGATTTTTAAGTGAAAGCCTTAATGGTTGGTTGGTGTACCTTTTAGTGAGCGTTTCTATGGTTTACTGGACCCTGACTGCCAGGTGAAGGTTAGCTGGTGGCCGTTAAGCTCCATAAGCATGGTTGGGCCTTCTCTTTCATTCTCCCTGCTCTGCTTTCTATGAAGAGAAAACGTGAACTACAGAAGAGGAGTGTTACTGAAACTTGTTTGTTTTGTCTGTTTTCGCTTCTCATCTGCGTTTGCTTGTCAGCTACTGAATGAGGGTGTGCCCAGGGGATGGCCTTCTGACCCAGCGGCACCTGCTCTCTTCACACACCCTCAAGCCCTGCTGGTTCTGCGTCAGTTGCACTATTTGCAGGACCACCCTCAAAAACCCGGTGCTGCTGGCTGTTCTTTGATCTGTAACCCTGAGTCTGAGCCAGCTGGATTGAGACAGAGGAGGCTAGGCCAGTGATCTCAGAGCTTCTGTTTTGTTGCCTTGCAGTGCATTCCTTGGCCCAGGTCTCACCCAAGAAAAAATCCAGCCCCTGGGCAAGACAGCCGAGGGATTGTAAATAGGTAATTCACAAAATGTGAAGAGCTATTCAGTTCAGTTCAGTCTCAGTCATGTCTCACTCTTGGTGACCCCATGGACTGCAGCACTCCAGGATTCCCTGTCCATTACCGACTCCTGGAGCTTGCTCAAACTCATGTCCATCGAGTTGGTGATGCCATCCAACCATCTCATCCTCTGTTGTCCCCTTCTCCTCCTGCCTTCAGTCTTTCCCAGCAGCAGGGTCTTTTCCAGTGAGTCAGTTCTTTGCATCAGGTGGCCAAAGTACTGAAGTTTCAGCTTTAGCATCAGTCCTTCCAATGAATTCAGGACTGATATCCTTTAGGATTGACTGGTTTGATCTCTTTGCAGTCCAAGGGACTCTCAAGAGTCTTCTCCAACACCACAGTTCAAAAGCATCAATTCTTTGGCTATTCTTTCCTTATAGTCCAACTCTCAAATCCCCATAACTTTGACTAGATGGATCTTTGTTGGCAAAGTAATGTCTCTGCTTTTTAATATGCTATCTAGGTTGGTCATAGCTTTTCTTCCAAAGAACAAGCATCTTTTAATTTCATGGCTGCAGTCACCATCTGCGGTGATTTTGGAGCCCAAGAAAATAGTCTGTCACTGTTTCCCTTGTTTCCCCATTTATTTCCCATGAAGTGATGGGACCAGAGGCCATGATCTTACTTTTCTGAATGTTGAGTTTTAAGCCAATCTTTTCACCCTCCTCTTTCACTTTCATCAAGAGTTTCTAGCTCTTCTCAGCTTTCTGCCATAAGGGTGGTGTCATCTGTGTATCTGAGGTTACTGATATTTTTCCTGGCAGTCTTGATTCCAGCTTATGCTTCATCCAGCCTGGCTTTTCGCATGATGTATACTGCAGATAAGTTAAATAAGCAGGGTGACAATATACAGCCTTGACATACTCCTTTCCCGGTTTGGAACCAGTCTGTTGTTCCATGTCCAGTTCTGACTACATGAAAAATGACCACCCTCACTAAAATAAAAAGGAACAGAAATAACAACAACCTTTAATGCACTTTTTTTCCTATACACTTTTTTTTCCTATTGATCAATTGAGCAAAGTTTTTTTCAGAAAATAGCTCTCAGGGTTTGCAAGCAATCACTAATAGGAAGGTAAATGGCCATTCTGAAAGGAAGTTGGCAATGTGTGTCAAGAACTGTACAATTTTTCATTCTAGAAGATAATTTTCCATAAAGGGTTAGGAAGATAGAAGAATTTAGTACGAGATAAAGGTGACATTTCAAATTAACAAAGAGAGACTTTAATTTTTCGTGATATTGAGGTCTGGAGGACCTGGAAGATCTCCAGTTAGAAAAATATCTAGAAATGTTGGGTTAAATATAACAAAATGCCTAACTGAGCTCCAAAGATAAAAATGGAGTGCCCCAGAGGCCAAGCAATGAGAATGACTGAAAACCAGAGGGACAGATGAGCTGACACTGCTGATGCCCCATGGAGATTATCAATTTGAATAGTCTAAGACTCCTGGTTTAATGTTGAGCTGGGCATAGGACAACAAGCCTATTGGCTGTGTGGGTGTGTGGAAGAGCGAGTTGAACCTGAGTCTCCAGTGTAGTTGGGATCTTTGAAAGGTTAAACCTGGAGTGGCAGAATAGTCACAGTAGCTTTTAACTTTGAGACAACCTCATCCTTGCTTGACTTAATTGTTGCAAAGTCCAGTATCAAGAGGAAGGGCCTTAACCACTGAGATTCTCTCTACCTGGAAAACCCCTGCCATAACACTCAGTTGATTCCCTGTATCACCCTTCAAGTTCTAATAGTTGGTTTTAACTCCAAGAAGTTGTCATGATAAGATATATTTGTGTTCTCTCTTCTTATAGTCCATTATTTGATCAATTTGTCAGGTCTATCAGTGTTTGAAATGTGATCCTGCCTCAAGGAATTTATGCCACAGATTGCAGGATACTCATAAAAGTTCTCAATCATAAATAATAAGTGTATGCAATATGATTTATTTCTAATAGCAAGAAAAGTTGGAAGCTGCCCCGTGTCCAAAAAGAGTGGAATAGCTAACTGAACATAACATAGCCATTAAAAGGAATTAAGTTGATCTCCATGTATGAAAATGAAAAGGAAGCCGATACAACATATTATTGAAGTTTTTAAAAAGCAAGCTATAGAACAACATTGTTCAATAGAAATGGAATGCAAACCACATAGTAATTTCAAATTTTCTAATGGGAATATTTTTCAATGTCAAAAAAATAGAAACAGATGAAACTAATTTCAGTAATATACTTTATTTCACCCAATAGATTCAAGTATTATTTAAGCATGTAGTCAATGTAAAATTATTGGTGAGACATTTTACATTATTTATATAAGTCTTTGAAACCTGTTGTGTATTTTGCACCAGTGACACATCTCAATTCAGATAAAGCGCATTCCAAGTACTCAATTGCCACTTAAGAATAGTGGTTACAATAAGAGACAGTGAAGCTGCAGAATGAACATATAGTATATATATAATTTTGAACAACTCCAAAACCAGCTGTACAAGCACTGTGTAGACATAGAAGACACTTAGAAAGATAACCAAGAAATTGCTAAACTGGCTGTCTCTATGAAATGGGATTATGGGGAAAGAAGTTTTTAAGAGTTTAGTTCGTAAACATCTGAATTTGAATTTATTATAGGATTATATATTATACTTTAATCACTAGAAGAGTGAAAGCAAAATGTTTGCTGTCTTCAATGCAGTAAGTCCATGTATAGTAAAATTTACATTAAGGAGATAATAACACGTAAGTATGTAAGTAAGTGTTAGTCGCTCAGTCGTGCCCGACTCTTTGTGACCCCATGGACTGCAGCCCACCAGGCTCCTCTGTCCATGAGATTTTCCAGGCCAGGATACTGGAGTGGGTTGCCATTTCCTTCTCCAGGGGATCTTCCCAACCCAGGGATCAAACCCGGATCTTCTGCACTGCAGGCAAATTCTTTACCGACTGAGCTACAAGGGACATGTATGAACATGTATGAACTGATATTTATATACAGTGACACTCTTGGCAGCATTTCTTACAATAGTAAAAGCTAGACTCCTCATCATGTCCAACAATAGGAAAATTATTCGATAAATTCTGATAATTCTCTATGATGGAATGGTTTTCAGAACATGAAAAAATATTCATGATATAATTAAAAAATTTGCAATGCAAAACTATCCATAATATGGTCCAGCAGCTCTACACCAAGGTATATATTCAAGAGAATTGAAAACATATGTTCATATGAAAACCTGGATCTAAGTGTTAGTAGCAGCATTATTTCTAATAGCCAAAAAGTGGAAAAAACCCAAATGTCCAGCAGCTGATGAACAGATGAACAAATGAATATATTTACACAATGGACCACTATTCAGCCATAACGAGGAATGAAGTACTGAAATATGCTACAACTTGGAAAAACATTTGCTAAGTGAAAGAAGTCAGATATGAAAGATGACATATTGTGTGATTCCATTTGTGTGAAACATCAGGAATAGGCAAATCCATGGAGACAGAAAGTAAATTAGTGGTTGCTGGGGGCTAAGAAGAGGAAAACTGAGAGGGGCTAGTTAATAGGCATGGAGTTTCTCTCTGGAACAATGAAAAAAAATGTCTTGGAATTAGATGGTGGCGATGTTGCACAATGTTGTGAATGAACTAAAAATCACTGAATCTTACGCTTTGAGATGGTAAATTTTATGTTATATAATTTTTTTCTCAATTTAAAAAATATGTGCATAGAACAAGATCCCAACTTTGTAGGGAAAAAGTAAAACTAACGTATTAAGAGTGGTGGTAGATTATAAATGCTTTTAACTTTTTCTGATTTTCTCCAGCACACATATATTTTAAATGGAGGTGGTGGTGGAATAAATGTGTTTAGGAAGGGGTGGTCTTCTCTCTCGACAAGATCTATGTGTTTTGGAAACAGTACCATGTTCTTACTTGGCAACCTCACCAAGGGTAGTAGATCCAGCCTGTAAAGCGTGTGTCTATCTGTAAAATGGTTAACTGTATTTAGGAAACTGAGCCATTTGCCTATGTATAGGGTGCCAAGTAGGAGAAGGCATGGCAACCTACTCCAGTACTCTCGCCTGGAAAATCCCATGGACGGAGGAGCCTGGTAGGCTGCAGTCCATGGGGTCGCTAAGAGTCAGGCATGGCTGAGTGACTTCACTTTCACTTTTCCTTTCATGCATTGGAGAAGGAAATGGCAACCCACTCCAGTGTTCTTGCCTGGAGAATCCCAGGGACAGGGGAGCCTGATGGGCTGCCGTCTGTGGGGTCGCACAGAGTCGGATGCGACTGAAGCAACTTAGCAGCAGCAGCAGGGTGCCAAGTAACAGACCTAAACCTTTCCTTTTTTGCCTTTTAGATGTTTTAAACATAGCTTTTTGAAACAAAGCAGTCTGGGTTGTCCAGCTCGGGGCTCAGGACTTCATAATTAACCTAAATTTTCTTTGACCTGGCTGGCTTCCTGTACCTGTCTGGTGCTTCTGCTTCTCCACTGGTGAGATGAAGTGGTAAATACTTGCTTCAGTGGAGTGGGGAAGTGACTGCATTAGGTGAATTTTTCAAAGCACTAAGAGTTGGAAGGGATATATGTATACATACGACTGATTTTCATCATTGTATGGCAGAAGGCAACAAAACATTGTAAAGCAATTAGCCTCCAATTTTAAAAATAAAGACATAAATAAAAGAAAAATGATAAATAAATAACAAATAAAAGAGGGAAAAGAAGAAGATGGAAAGACCAGAGAAATTAAAGGTTATTCAACCCCAGTGGAGACTCAAATCACCAATAAACAGCTGAAGAAGACAGAGCTTATGAAACAACTCTCTGTCTCTCAATAAGTAAACGGTACGATTTGAGCCATGAGGTCACTAAGGTTTCTCTTAACTCTTGGGTGGATGATACTTTTCATAGGCTCACAGGAATTCTGAGATGTCTGCTGCGCTGGCTTAGCAAAGGTTTTTGTTTAGATCTCACCTGACATCTTATTTTTCCAATAACTCCATAACAGGAAAATTAAGAATTCACAGCATAAGGATAAAATTGCACAGGTTTTAGTTGCCTTAGATACCCTGTACTTTGCACAGCTTGTTCTAACTGGAGTAGAACTTTGTGAACTAACAAGGAAAGGAGCCCCAGATGTAGGAATTAAATAAGCATGCTGCTGAACAAGTTGTAGAGCATGATCTCAGCTGTGTTTTGAAAATATCTACAATTCTGTATCTATGTATCCATCATCTAATGTATCTACTGTCTATCACCTATCTATTTATCATCTGTAGATCTGTTGATCTACTATCATCTATCTGTCTTGATGAATGGATAGAAATGGCCAGATCATTACCACTGCCTGGGCCTTGCAAGACTCTCACTTTTTACTCTATACATTTCTGTACTATTAACATTTTAATAGGTCATTTTGTCACACAAAAAAAGATTTAATAAAAATTACCAACTGTAATCCTAACTACTTCTCTGACAATCCTTTCAAACATCTCACAAATTACCTAGAAAGAGTTAACGCAGACAATTCCAGAAGGCTGAAGTGTTCAAATTCCTGATTTGGTGGTGGAGGTGGAGGCAGGGTTAGAGGTAAAAAGCACCAAAAAGTGAAGAGGGGGGGAAAGAAGAGGGCTGGTTGCTCTGTTCTTACCTGAACCAATAGCATGAGAGTTTCAGGCCCAACGCCCATTTGTGGGACTATTTCAGGCATCAGAGGTTGCATCTGAATTCACGGTCACTGTCACTTGCCAAACAACTTAGGCAACTTCCTGGTTTGGCTGCTTGGAGGCTGCTTCTCCTTTACTGTGAAGGTAAAATCTCAAGCTTCAGCTAACCTTGTGATTTGGGATGCATGGTTTTTTCTTTGTGGTGTATTGACTTCTTTTTCCACAGGGCAGCAAGCTGCTCATAGGATAGGTCTTTATTTTTACTAATGATAATGCTAACACTAAATTTCTAACAATATGGAATAATTCTTCCAGGTTATTCTTTGCACAGGACAAGACACAGTCTGTTGAAGTGTAAGGAGACTCTTCTTGCATGGAAAGGAAGGGATACCTACGCTTTCCTTGTTTAACATTAGTTTTCTTGTCATTCTTTCTTGGTTTTGTGGACAACATAGTTAAATTTTCATGGTGATGATGTAGCACACAGTGAATCTCACGGTAGATAAGCATTAAATGGAATACTCTGCTAATATTGTAGAATGGTTATTTTGCTTATTTTCCATCTGAGTGAAAAGTCTTTAAATTGCCCTCATTCATTCAAAGCTACTTTACATGTGAAAGGAGTTTGAAAATAGATGTCTGGCAAAGTCACCCCAGTGTTTAGGTCCAACTGTAGCTGCCCCACTGGACTATATCTGTCCTTAGAGTCACAGTGACCCCTTCTTTTCCCCATAGTCTTTGCTAGTCATAGACCCATATGTGATTCAGATGCAGGACCACGGCAGCCTCCCCTCAGTTCTGGATGTGCACGTCAACGTCACTGGGAGAAGCTCCGTGCTGAGGAAAGTGAAAAGCAGGAAGGCCAGATGGTCCGTGAGGCCCTCGGAAATGTCCAACAAAACTTTCAATCCCATCCGGGCCATTGTGGACAACATGAAGGTGAAGCCAAATCCAAACAAGACCATGATTGCTTTGTCGATCGGTGAGTTGAGTACACTTAACCAAGAGGCAGGCATTGTTCCTCTCACCCCATCCTCATGGGTTGGGCGGAGGGGACGGAAGTGGAGGGTGGGTCTGGGTACTGGGCTTGGAAGAATAACCTCTTTGTGGTTCTTGAAAAGGGGACCCTACTGTATTTGGAAACCTGCCGACAGATCCTGAAGTTACCCAAGCAATGAAAGATGCCCTTGACTCAGGGAAGTTTAATGGCTATGTACCCTCCATCGGTAAGTTCACCCTGAGACTCTACTCTGGCAGTTTCCAAATCTTCTCTGCTCTTCTGACAGGAATAAATTTCTAGCAGTTCTCTTTGTTTCCCTGATGCATAATTCCTAAGGAGAGGCTAAGATAATATGGCTGTTGAATTTGGGGAAAGGAGTCTCAGAATGCTTAACCTCAAGCCATCACGGTCCAGCTTCTTTCCTGGCTTCTTCTGGCATTATGGCACCTCCCTGTTTCCGGTTCCCATTACACACTCTGCTCAAATAACACTCCTATCCTATCATTGCTCATTCTCCACGGAGGCCTTGAGTTTGGCTGCAGCTGCTTCTTGACAGAGCCGTCTAGCTCCTAAATCAATTTATTTACTGCCCTGTGTAAATACTTCTTGGCGTTATTTCTCCTCCTCTGCATATTCAAGATTTATTTTAATTATGGTCCTGGTCACACTCTCAATGTAACTATGCTTGTTTCAAGGCAAAAACAAACAAACAAAACAAACAGCAAAGAATGAGTTGTTCTATTAGAGAACAGAAGGTTAAGACAGGAATAATTTTATTTAGGTGTAAGTCTTGCCTGGCAAATCCCATGGACGGAGGAGCCTGGTGGGCTACAGTCCATGGGGTCGCTAGGAGTCGGACACGACTGAGCGACTTCACTTTCACTTTTCACTTTCATGCATTGGAGAAGGAAATGGCAACCCACTCCAGTGTTCTTGCCTGGAGAATCCCAGGGACGGGGGAGCTTGGTGGGCTACCGTCTCTGGGGTCGCACAGAGCCGGACACGACTGAAGCGACTTAGCAGCAGCAGCAGCAGCAGCAACTCTCTCCATGTATTGAACATTCCTACCCTAAGCATTTTGATAAGTGACTCCTTGACTTTGTTTCAGTGTCACACACTTCCCCACTGTGTATATGTGCAGAATAAAAATCAGCTTTCATGCTAAAATAGAATTTAAAAACACTTTAAAGAGATATCAGGAACATGATTTTTAGGTTGATTATTTACATTTTATGCAGCTTCATAAATAAAAATCAAAACAAAATAAGACCAAAAGTTAGTTATAAAAAGAGTTTATACATAATGAAAGGGAATATGAAAAAGAATATATCTATGTATAACTGAATCACCTTGCTGTACAGCAGAAATTAACACCATATTGTAAATCAACTATACTTCAATACAATTTTTAAAAATGTTTATTATGACTTTTATATTCAAAGTATTAAGAAACTGATTTAACCTGAAACCTAAAACCAAGTCTCCATTTGACAAAGGATATGAACTCAAAGGATATGAACACTTCATACCAAAGGAAACACAGATAATGTTTATCTGTGGTTTTTCTTAGCAATTAAGGAAATGCTGATTAATTTCAAGAGAACTATCTGTACCTATTAAGTTATCAAACATTAGGAAATATTGCCTCTAGCTTTGGTAACTGAAGATAATCTTTTTGGACAGCAATTCTGTAAAACATAATAACTGGTATGAAACTGTGTATACTTCAAGCTTGCAAGCCAACATTTGGAAACATTGCATGAGAATATAATTTAAAATGAAAATATTTTAATTTAAATATAATATAAAAGGAAAATACTAATAGGTATACAACACAATGTGAAAAAGTTAAAATGAACCCAGTGTAATGAACTCATTAATTACAAGTTTTCAAATATAATCCCTGAAAGGGATTTAAGAATAATCTAAATCCTGTATCTTAGATTAAATAATCTAAAAGAAAATAAAGCATAATCACAGTAACCAAGATGCTGCAGAATACTTTATAGTTTTGTGAACTCTTCTTGTTATTATTTATACATTTGTGTGCTCATTATAAAATTGTAAGGTACAAAGTTAATCTTCTTTAACTATAGCGACTGAGAGCTGAACCGAATGCTATGTGCTCTGATCTGGGACAGAAGGTAGCCTTGAAGCCCTGTGACTTAAGGGCATCGCTGTCAGTTGTGGTATGAAAACTTCCAGCTTTCTTCTTCTGTTCTTTTCTCTCAGGCTGCTTATCCAGTCGGGAGGAAGTTGCTTCTTATTACCACTGTCCCGAGGCACCCCTGGAAGCTAAGGTGAGCCCTAGACAAGTTGCTAGCTCTAAAAAATTGCTCTAGAGCAAAAAATTGCTCTAGAGCAATTTCTGTAAAGCAATACTAGGCAAACTCTACCCTTTGTTTCTGTTCCACGAGGAATAAGGGTTTTAAGGGAAACAAAAACTAAGAATAATTTCTCTTTGGCAATTCCAGGACTTTTTATATGGGGAGGCCACTAGTCAGTGATTATATTTAATGTAATTATAGTATGATAATAACATTGCATACAACTTATGTGATGTTTGTCTCATGGAGGCTCAAAGGACTCAGAGGTCACCCTATATTTGATTTTCTGCAAAAGATCATTGAAAAACAGTAATTCATAAATACCAAATAATTGGAAATTTTAATTTTACCAATAGGGTCTTTTATTAATCTGTAGTTCCCTTCACTTACCTAAGGTCACTTAGATGGGAGGATCGAGTTTCCATGGCATATTGGACTCATGGCAGGGTCAAGTTTAAATGCCCTCCACTCTGTTGTTTATAGGGTGGAGGTCAACATTTCTTAACGTTAAGGGGAGCCCTTTGTATTTCAGAAGAGAGCCGTGCTTCAAATCTCTGGTCAAAAGTAAATAAATAACCAGGTGAAAAAGTCCAAGGTCATAATGACCTCTCATGGAGGTCTGCTGAGTCACAGCCAACCTGTCCTTTTTAAAGCGATTTTTTTCTTTTAAGTGGCCAGCATTTTCAACAGCCTCTAGATATGGACATATATAAACATATTCGTTTATTTCAATTTTGGCCTACTATAGTCCCCACTACTTTACATAGGATTTTTAAAAGAAAGCTTATTTTTGCTTCCCACTCACTCATCTGATAATCCCTTTTCTCCTGTTGCTGTTGGAACCCCTAACAAAACAAAACTTTTCTTCACAGGATGTCATTCTGACAAGTGGCTGCAGTCAGGCTATTGAACTGTGTTTGGCTGTGTTGGCCAACCCAGGGCAAAACATCCTAGTTCCGAGACCTGGCTTCTCTCTCTACAGGACTCTGGCTGAATCTATGGGAATTGAGGTCAAACTCTACAATTTGTTGGTAAATGACTTTTTAATTTTAGATACAAATTAGATAATTTTAGATACAAATGCTCAATTAATACTTCATAAACATACATGACCATTAGCTTAGCAGAGAAAGATCTGAAAAGTCTGAGACCACAGACACATTTTGTGACTTATATTATACCTTTGAGTGAAGTGAGTAGTCTTCCTAAATTTTTCAGAATCATCTTGATCTCAGTGTTTTTCCCCTCCCCAGCCAGAGAAGAATTGGGAAATTGACCTGAAACAATTAGAATCTCTGATTGATGAAAAGACAGTTTGTCTTATTGTTAACAATCCATCAAACCCTTGTGGGTCAGTGTTCAGTAGACGTCATCTCCAGAAAATTTTGGCAGGTAAGTCCAACAGATTTCACTTGACAGGAAAGAAGATGGGGATGGAATCCTTTAGCTGTTTCCTGGAGTGAGAAAGAAGTCCTTCACTAAGTTCCGAGACTAGGATAGAGGTCAGAGGGCTCCAGTGGGGTCCCTAGTGAGTGGTGTCCCACTGGAAAGGTAGAAAGAAGGAGAAAAAGACTTGCCTCTTAATCACTCCCATCATGTGGAAGAAAGGACTTGAAATATCTAGTTAACTAAACAGCAAATTTAGGCTCTGTACCCTGGAAGAATATGAGAAGAATTTGTAGTTCTTGAAGAGGAAGACAAAACCCACAAACATCGAGTGTAAAGTATAAGCCCAGGTAAATATTTCAGTGCTAAGGTAATTCATATTAAAAATGACATCAGCATGTTTCTCTTATTTTCAGTGGCTGCAAGGCAGTGTGTCCCCATCTTAGCTGATGAGATCTATGGAGACATGGTGAGTCTCGGGCAGGATCTAATTATTTCATTCATTCCCTAGAGTCAGGGGTTGTACATATTACTGGGCTGGGACCAGTTTCCTCATTTTAGGCTTCTTTTTTTAACCCAGACAAGACACCAGGTTATATGTTTTTGGATAGTTCCCTTTGAAGCTTCTTGAGATCCCAGTCATGCTTCAGGGTAGAAAGAGCCTGTAAATCTGAGGCCCTGTGCTTAACGATATAAGGGAAATCTGGGGAGGGATGGGATTTGGAGGGATGCCAGAAAACAACTGTAAGAAGCACCTCTTCTCCTCAGGTGTTTTCAGATTCCAAATTTGAGCCTCTGGCTACCCTCAGCAGCAATGTCCCCATCCTGTCCTGTGGAGGGCTGGCCAAGCGCTGGCTGGTTCCTGGCTGGAGGATGGGTTGGATCCTTATCCATGACCGAAGAGATATTTTTGGCAATGAGGTGAGAATATATATATATATTCTAAATATTTATTTATTTGTTTACTTATTACTTGCTTGCTTTATCTCACAGTGGTGGTATAGATGTGAGATTTTCCTTTCTAGGCCCTGTAGTTCTGTGTGCCTGGAAAGACACTGGATAAAGATAGTACTGGTTATTTCTCTCCAGAACTCAGTTTTTCTGTGTTGGTGAGGAAGTTCCATCTACCTCCAATTTTATCACCACACAAAAAGAAGCAACAAGCAGTAATGATCCCTAATACTATTTGTGGGCTTACAAGGTACCAGTGCTTTACGTACTTTATTTCATTGTAATTCTCCCAACAACCCTGTGAGGCCAGTATTGGTATTATCTCCATGTTACAGCTGATAAAAATGAACTCAGATAGGTTGTATAATTTTCTCAGAGCCACACAGTCAGTGTGTGGCAGAGCTGGGCTACAAACCCAGGTGGTCTGACTTAAGAATGACACGAGGCACCACCACGTCTCCAGAGATTGAAAACTAACCCTAACTCTGCCTAGATAGAAGATAACAACAACAACAAAATTAAAAAGAGACAAAAATAAACACTTTATAGAAAGAATGGTCAGAACAAGAATCTCCACAGCAGGGATGCTTAAGAAAGGTTAAATAATGTGTTTGCCGGGGGGCTTTTAGATCCGAGATGGGCTGGTGAAGCTGAGTCAACGGATCCTGGGCCCCTGCACCCTTGTCCAGGGAGCTCTGAAAAGCATCCTGTGTCGCACCCCTCAAGAGTTCTACCACAACACTCTAAGCTTCCTCAAGGTAAGGGCAGCCTGTAGCCTTCCACTCTGGGAGTCAGGGAATGCCTCCAGGGAAGCCCCGCCATTATGGGGCTTCCAAGCCAGAAGGTGGCATCATTGTCAACATTCATCCATACATTTCTCTAACTTCTGGCAATCCACTCTGCTCCTGGCCTAAAGCTGTGAGTGGGCAGAGTGTTTTTTCTTGTTAACTCCTTATGCCAGCAGAGCAAACCTAGGTTCCTCGCCTTTGATGTGGGCTCTCTTTTTAATGACCCAGTTTTTCTTTAGCTGAAGTTTTTATCCTTGATGTCTCTGCCTCTTCTCATAGTCCAATGCAGATCTCTGCTTTGGGGCATTGGCTGCCATCCCTGGACTCCGGCCCATTCGCCCTTCTGGGGCCATGTACCTCATGGTGAGTATGTGGGTGGCAGGTGAGGGAAGCCAGTCTGCAAGGCTCACAGAGACAACCAGATGGGCTCCTGAGCCAGTCAGTTTAAGAACTGCCTTGTTATGAATTGTCCTACTGATGTGGTTTAAACTCAGTGCTAAATAAAAAGAAAGAAAAAAAAACCTCTTAAAATGACAACTTTTCAATACAGAGAATTGTTTTATATGCAGATACAGAGATGATATGACACGAATAAGAGGCTTTCCACACTACTGTAGCTCTCAACCAGGAGAGATCTGCTTCCCTTGGAGTGTTTGGGGATATATAGGAATGTTATTTGTTTCTAGAAGGACTGAAAGGAGCTATTGGCATCTTGTGCGCCAGCAATGCTGAATATTTTCCAATGGGCAGGGTAGTTCCATGCAATCAAGACTAGCCTGGCCCATAGTACCAATAGTGCCTTTTTTAAAGAACACTAGCATCCTATTTTCAGCTTTCATTTATCAGCATCCAAGAAGGAACACTTCAATAAACTATTAATATGAATATATCCTCTCTTCCCTATGAAAAACTCCACAAGCTCCTAAGAGCAAGAACTCTTAGTTATAAGTAGTGGAGTTCCAAGATATTTTTTACAGCAGTCCCTGCCTTGATTTCTGGCATAGGGAGTGGCCTGTTTTCCCTCCTTATGATCAGTTTGCCTTTCCCTGTTATTGGTATAGGTTGGAATTGAGATGGAACATTTCCCAGAATTTGAGAATGATGTGGAGTTCACGGAGCAGTTAGTTGCCGAGCAATCCGTCCACTGCCTCCCAGCAACGGTGAGTGCTTGCATCCCTCTCAGGTTTCTCTAGAAACTCTCAATGGTGTATAGTGCCTTGGGAGCTCTCCCTGAGCTGGTCTTTAGCCTTTTCCTCCCCCAACAAAGTGTACAGTTGGCCTTTATATGTGCAGGTTCCGCATCCAAGTATTCAACCAACTAGGGATAGAAAAATATTAGAAGAAAAAAAATTCCAGAAAGTGCCCCAAAGCAAAACTTGAATCTGCTGCAGCCTGACAACTATGTACATAGCATTTACATTGTATTAGGTATTATAAGTAACCCAGAGATTATTTAAAGTACACAGGAGGAGGTATGTAGGTTATGCAAGTACTATGCCATTTCATATACGGAACCTGAGCATCCTCAGATTTTAGCATTCTCAGCGGTTATGGAACCAACCCCCCTATGGATACTAAGAGACTACTTACTGTATTCTCTTTTGAGAAGATTCTTACTGGTGGGTGTCATGACCTCTATTTAAAATTTGTTTCTTCCTCATCATTATCCCATCTGATTCAGGAAGAAAAATTGTAGTTGGACATTCTAAGTGAGAGGAAATCAAGCTTGTTCCACAAATTCCTTTTAAGATAAATTAACTCAGTTACTGGTTCAGCATCCCAGTGGTGGGAACTGATAGCCCTGGGTAAATGGTATTGCTGCCTCTTGCTGATTAGGGCCCTGGCCATACTAGGGTGGTCTAGTCACTGATTCAACTGCTCTGAGAATAATATGCTTTTATTTTTGCAGTGCTTTGAATATCCAAATTTCTTCCGAGTGGTAATCACAGTCCCTGAAGTGATGATGCTGGAGGCCTGTAGCCGGATCCAAGAGTTCTGTGAACAGCACTACCATTGTGCTGAAGGGAGCCAGGAGGAATGTGACAAATAGGATGGAGTCCATTCTCCTGAGTATGTGTCCCGTCTGGCTGGGGAAACTGGACTGAGCCCTGCTGCCCCTCCAGGAATCAGGTGCTCCTGCTGGGAAAGGAGCCTCACAAATACCACGTCAAGGGCAGAGAATTGCTCTGGCTTTCCCCAGCTATAGCCGCACACACACACTCTAAACCCCAGATTTCATCTCACTGTGCTCTGCCGGAGTGACTCACTAATTCATTAATCCATCCTTCTCCTGTTCGATTTCCTCCTTTTATCTTGAGAGTACCAGGTAAACAAAGTTGCCCAGGAAACAGCAGGGACAAGAAAATCAAGAGCTTAGGATTCAAGAAACAAAAGATTGAGGGAACACAATCTTATTCTAAGTAAGAACACACTCTCTGTAGTCAGGTTTGAAGCCCAGCTTTTCTGGCTCACTTCAGGTGTACCTCACTGTATGTAACAGTGCTAGAAGGAAAGAAGTTGGGGACACATGTATTTGGTTAATTCTAAACACATTAAGAAAATTTGCTAATTTGAAGGATACATTATAGAAACTTGTTGATTTTTTGGTAGAGAATTCTTTTGTGACAAATAATTCAATTGATAGTTTCTAAATATAGATATATGTATATCAGGCTTTCTTAAAATGAAGGCATATCTGTACTAAAAAAAAAAGGAGGAATCAGAGGACCTTCCAGAAATGCTGCTGTGTAAGGGCCAGAATTATCCTCACTTGTCAATCATTATTACTTTTGCTGTAACATTGATACTGATTTATTGATATATATATTATATTATCTTTTCATATGTTTTCTAAGAAACATTTATATTGACAAGATCTTTTATTTTGCCAAGGGCATAAATTATTGTTTTTCTTTTTTTATTTTAATAAATTTTACTAAGTATTCTCTTCTGTGATGCCATTTTTCTCCTCTGTGGGAAGTTTCTATCCCCAGGTGCTGCTTATTGCTCAACCTGGTTGATGTATTACCCACTAGGTTTCGTTTATTTCTCTGTTGCCTAGATCCACTAACCACTTACTGGGTAACAAGTTGAATTGGTTCAGCTAACCAAGAGAATGAGGTGTGTCCAAGATCTTTTTTCCATATGAGCTTTTTCTCTGCAAATCCTCTTAGGCACAGTTGCCTACTTTTTTCCCCTCACCATTCCCTTGGAGGAGGGAACCTGAAGTTATCTTACAAGGTTAGGGGAAGGAATGTATCATAACCATCCTGGAGATTCCTTACTAAGGGATATTTTCCTTGTCTAGAATAGGATCTTCGAGTCCCAACCCTGCCAAACACACTCAATTAACTTCCTTTACAAAAATAAACATCAAATGTCCCCCTTCCGATCTAGCTGGACTTTAGCGAAATCAACTAAAATTTACCCTTCAATTTTCTTCAGCAAATCCAAAAGGAATATACAAATGATTGAGATGATGAAAATTTGTTTCCTGTATGCCAACCCTGCAAGCTTTTCGAAAATTCCTGGCTCCTCTTTTCCTGTACTTTCCGCCCCAATTCCCAAGGATGTTTGTCCAGAAATAAACAGGAAAGCTTAGTGGTTTACACAAAACGTTTTATCTTCACACATAATGTATAATTCTATCTAGCATTAGGGCATCTAGACAGACGTCTTAAGTTTCCAAATTTCCTTGATATCTACATTTTGGTAAGGGAGTCAAATGAACATTCAAAGATTAAAACACACACATATTGGACAAATTTCAAGCGATGCAAAAAAAAAAAACAAAAAAAAAACCCAACACAAAAACCCCAAAACATTCATGCCAATCCTTCAGCCACCCATTTCTCTCCTGAGGTAATCACAGTAGCAGTTGCTGTCCAGTTCTTTGAGATTATCCTCTGTACACATAAATGTTTACATGAGTTTTTCCTTTTTCTCTTTTTTTCCTTCAAAGTTAACTATTACTTGGTCTTCCCTGGTGGCTCAGATGGTAAACAATCTGCCTGCAATGCGGGAGACCTAGGTTCGATCCCTGGGTTGGGAAGATTCACCTGGAGGAGGGCATGGCAACCCAACTCCAGTATTCTTCTTGCCTGGAGAATCCCTATGGACAGAGGAGCCTGGTGGGCTACAGTCTATGGGGTCACAAAGAGTCGGACACGACTAAGCACAACTTTCTAATTCAGCTTCCTATGGAAATCAAGGGAGGGATAACATTTCTGAGGTGTCCATAAAGTCATGGGTGATCCTAGGGAAGAAAAAAAAAAAGGAACCACTGGCCGGGGCTGCTTCCAAACAAGATTAAAATTCTCAAGAGAAAATTTCAAGCCGCTTCACGGATGGCGACAGCAGGACATCTTGAGTATCTGAGGACAAAACGAAGGATGCGTTAACAGTTCGGAAACAAGGGCTCGCGGCTGTGAATTCTAACCAAAGCATCGTTTACCCGGTAACTGACAAGTTATAACGGACCCAATACACAAACCATGCCACTCTAGTCCCTAGCAACCACGAACGCCCGGGTATGGGCTGCGTGGCGGCTTTCGAAGACCGGGGTTGGGCAGTGAAGCGGCTGCTGTGGATAGCGGGGCAAGAACCCACGCCTGCGCAGGCGCAGATGGCAGGGCGGGGGGGGGGGGGGAGCGTGCTGCACTGCTCAGGGCGCATGCGCGATCTTGGGGCTAGGTGCAGTGCTCTGGAAGCAGACGGTGGCCGTAATTGGTCTCTGTTGGTGAGGCGGTTACTTCTCCTTAGTCTTGGTATTATTTCCTCTTTAGCCTATTTCCTGACCGCACGCCTTGAGAGAATCCCTTCCTACCCCCCCCCCCCCCCGAATCCCTTTCGGGCCCCGTCAGGCAGGAGGCTTCCAGCAAGTGGACAAGTCATCCCTAGGTATTGTGAACACCTGTTAACCTATTCCTCGTTTTGGGCAGGTGCCAGTAAGTTCCTTGAGTTGGGAAACGGAAAAAGAAATTTCCAGTAGCTGTTGTCAGTTTTCAAAAGTATTGTCCCTGGAGCTTTTTCTCAAATAATCTTGCTTTTCACCGTCCCCAGTACCTGACACACATGTTTGGATTTCTGCTGAACCAGAAAGATGAATCCTCCGCTGAACTCCACACACACCACACATTACTGTGCTTGGGGGTCTGAATTTTAAGTACCCCAAAGGTTGAATTATTAAGTTCTTTGGAGAAGAGAATTCCAAGGACATGTTATTCATACTCTTACTTTAAACAGTTTGCAGTTGGGTGTCATGTGGTGACATAGAAACCTCAAATCTGGATTCTCTCTGTGGGTCAGATTATTGCACAGCACCTTTTGTAGAAACGGTCGCTTTCTGATACTCCAGTTGAGGTGTATTATGTAGGAAGGAGGGATGCCAGTTCTGGGAAGAAAAGTCTGTAAACGAGCACGTGGGTCTTAATTTTTGTCAGCGTTTCAGGCATAGAAAATAATTCTTGCTCTTTGAGACATTTACTCGTTTGAAAATTGAAATGCGAAAGTACATTATCCCCTATTTAAAAAATAAAACCACAGGGACTTCTTGCTTTAGCAGCACATGTACTAAAATGGGAACAATATAGAGAAGATGAGCACAGGACCAGCAATCCGAATTCAACAGCAGATTTGACCAAGTGGAATTTATTCCTGGAATATGAGAATGGTTCAACACATGAAAAAAATCAATCAATGAAATGAAGCACAGTAATAGAATGAAGGACAATCAAACCACCATCAACACGATTTTAGAATATCCCCCAATGCCCCTTCTACTCATCTTTTCTGTTATTAAAACTACTGGATTAGGACCACTTCTCATGTGAATTTCTCAGCTTGGGATTCCAGACCATTCAGGTAGGTAGAATGCAATTGAACGCTAAATCCATGTGAAGGAATGCCTATGGTTACAGAGTCTCATGGGAGAGGTTTTTTTTTTTTTCCTTCCAAAAGGCAGACCAAGGGAGATTAATTTTTAATTCATCCTTTTGTTCAAGCTTAGCATTTGAAGGTCCTGATTTCATGCAGAGTTTAAATTCCTAGTCCCTGCCTTACTTGGGCCTAAGGCCTCCTCTCCGTATCTTAAAATCCAAACCTCTTGATTACTGAGATGTGTGCTGGGTTCAGCTGCTCAGTTGTGTCTGTTTCTTTATGATCCCACGGACTGTAGCCCACCAGGCTCTTCTGTCCATGGGATTTGTCTGGCAAGAGTACTGGAGTGGGTTGCCATTTCCTCCTCCAGGAAATCTTCCCCACCCAGGGGTCAAACTGGTGTCTCTTGCATTGGAAGGTGGATTCTTTACCACTGAGTCACTTGGGAAGCCTGGTTACTGAGATAGCACCAGCATAACCATACTCTTTTTTAAAACAATAAATATTATTTTTGGCTGCGTTGAGTGCTGTGGCATGCAGGGGCTTCTCTCTTGTTGAGGCAGGCAGACTTCTCTCGTTGCAGGGCACAGGCTCCAGAGCAAGAGAGCTTCAGTATTTGTGGAAAGCAGGCTCAGTAGCTGTGGCATGAGCAGGCTTAGTTCCTGGACCAGGGATCAAACCCTCGTCCCCTGTTTTGGAAGGCAGATTATTAACCACTGGACCTTCAGGGAAGTCCCAACCATACTCTTTTTTTCTTCTAGTTTTTAGTTCTCTCTTTGTGATCCTTGAGAGGTACCTTTACCCTCTTGCAAAATTAGCTCTGAATCTGAAAGTATGTCTTGTAGATTTGATTTAACATATCTAGGTGTTTTGAAGCCCACATATTTATTTTCACGTTATCTGGTTTGCGATATTGTTATAGAAATTCCCATACTTTTTGGTCCCTCCCACCTCATGCTTCCTCCTTCCATTCTTTTCCCCTGGGATTCTTCCATGGCAGATAGAATTCTGTGCCATTCCCAAATTGTTGAGAATATTTCCTTCACCTTTTTCCCTTAAGTGTAACTTGGCTGTCTCCTGAAAGACAGTGCCAGCCTTACAGCCTGTTTGAAATTGGTGTTTTTCTCAGTCTAGAAGTCTCATTTGAAGGGACCCTGATGCTGGGAATGATTGTAGGCAGGAGGAGAAGGGGACAACAGAAGATGGTTGGATGGCATCACTGACTCAATGGACGTGCGTTTGAATAAGCTCCGGGAGTTGGGGATGGACAGGGAAGCCTGGCGTACTGCAGTCCATGGGGTTGCAAAGAGTTGGATGCGACTGAGCGACTGAACTGAACTGAACTGAGAAGTCTAACATATTGATTGTCCTCCCAGGATCTCTGTTCTCTGAGTCACACAATAATTATCCTTTAACATATAGGCTATAAAACAACATTGTAAATCAATTATACTCCAATAAAAATTGAAAAAAATGAAATATAGGCTATATTACTTTACACCCTTTCTGTATATTCTGTTTACTTGGGGCCTTTACATGTGGGAAGTTTCAGTATTTCTGTGGATAATCCAACCAACACCTATTAAGGCCTCCTGCCTATCTCGGACTGGAGGCACTGTTAATCCTACCCCTATTATGGCCGCCCACTCCCACAGCCACACCTTTGTTCCTTATGGTGACCTTGAACTAGACTATTTTACTAATCTTAAACCCTGATATATAAGTAACTCCCTACACTTTGCTTGCCCTCCGGATTGATCACAGTTTATACTTAGACATTATTCAACATTCTGATCTCTCCACACTTTTCTCCCAAGTCCATCAACTCCCTGCATTATTGTTATTCTATTTTTTTTTTTTTCCCGAGCATTTACCCCTTGGTGCAGTACTCAGCCACCTTCTTGCTAGCCACTTGAACTTCTCAGCTTCCTTAACTTTGTGTAGCATCTGCTGTGGGCAGTCTTTACCAGAAATTAATCTAACCTTGAACCCTCTCCATTTCTATACCCCACTCCCCGCCAAAAAAAAGGTAAATTGGTGCTATTGGTGAATGGTCTCCAGCCTCACTTTGAAAACCCTTTTACTAGTGCTGCTTTAGAAGCCTTCAGTTGAAGATGGCAGAGCACAGAATGGAAGGAGCCCAACTGCCTGAATTACTGCTTACAGGAGAGGACCATGTCAATGAGGATGTTTACTTCCCCCATACGCTTCACCAGTGAGTAAGTGAAGTCACTCAGTCATGTCCGACTCTTTGTGACCCCATGGACTGTAGCCTACCAGGCTCCTCCGTCCATGGGATTCTCCAGGCAAGAGTACTGGAGTGGGTTGCCATTTCCTTCTCCAGGGGATCTTCCTGACCCAGGGATTGAACCCAGGTCTCCTTCATTCCAGGCAGACAGTTTAACCTCTGAGCCACCAGGGAAGCCCCATGCTTCACCAGGGGCCATACAATACTAGTTTGTCCCAGGATTGTTGATGCTAAATTCAATCACTTAGTTAAAGTGGTGTTACCTAACAGAGCTGTGATGGGGGATTAAATGAAAGACCCAGGGGGCCTGGTTCATAAACCTTACTCTTTCCCCATTCCCTGTCAGTCTTTACTTTGGGCAGATACACATTCTTGAGTACACTTTCCCACCACAGATGCCTCTTGGTGGGACTGGTAGTTATCACTAACTTGAGATTACTTAAAAAAAATTTTATTATGAAACTTTCAGGGGACTTCCCTGGTGGTCTAATGGCAAAGACCCTATGCAGGGGCAAAGGTTCGATCCCTGGTTGGGGAACTAAGATCCCACATGCTACACAGTGCAACCAAACAAGCAAATACACAAGTGTAAATATAATTTTAAAAAATTCTCCTAAAACACTTTTAGAGTAGTTTAATGAATCTCAGTGTATTCATTAAAAAAAAAATCACCATTTTGCCAACAAGTTTTGTAATTACTTTTGAGTTTTATCCTTTGAGCCTGTCTTTTCTTTCCCTAATAAGAAAATACACAGCTCCTGAATTCTACAGGGGGCATTTGGGAAAACTTCACTTATGAATTCTCCTTGTTCCATTAGTCCAGCTTGTAGGTAAGTGCTAATGATCAGTACACACTGTTGGAGATAGTAGCACTGGTTCAGCATGTCCAGAATTGCTACATACCTCTCAAACTGCGCACTAGTCACCTGGGGGTCTTGTGGTGTGACACATTCTATGGCTCTGGAATGAAGTCTGAAATCCTGCGTTTCCAGACACATTTCAGGGTACTGCCAGTGATGCTGGTCTGAGAAAATGCGTTGAGTTGGGAAGTGTTCTTAGAAGGTGAAATCTTGATATCTGGGATACAAACAATAAGAAAGAAACATCTGATAAGAAGGAAACAAGCTAAGTAATGCCCAGAATTTCCTTCCATAGCTTAAATGCTTTGAGTCTTTGCTCCTATCCTCTAGCAATTGCAGAAGTAACTAAGCACAGTGGCCCCCGCTACTACTGGGAAGAAAAGCATGCTTGAATTAAGGACTTAAGAGCCCTGAAAAAAACTGCGGTAAGTTTGATCCAGTTTCTTCTGTACAATTAATTGTCCTAGTGTCTAGTTCAATGACTTGTGTCTAGTTCCACTGAAGCACGGCCCAGACTGTCACGCAGACTTTTCCTTACCTTTTAAAATAGTTGTTTCTGTAGGCAGGCAGATGTAGTTAAAGCACAGATGAACCAGTCTGTGGAGGTGTGGCCCCAAAATTTTTAATTCTTTTCAACACCCAGATGATAGAGACTAGGCAGAGTTTGTTATAATCATGAGAAATGAGAGGAGTGGCTGAAAAGTTCCAAAATAATTGCTCATGATTTCATCTTTGATTCTCATGTTGGTGTGGAATTTGGTCAATCAGCCACCACGTATTAGGCATCTACTGTGTGAACAAACAAGACAGAAATGTCCTAGTGATAGGGGAGACAGAAAATTAACATGCAGCAAACAAATAACTAAGATGATTTCAGGTACTGAGATGTGTACTAAAGAATTGAAACAGATCCTGCTTTTCCTTGTTCAGTCTTTACCTCCTTTTGTTTTAATTTAAAATTTTTTTAAATTTTATTTTTGGCTGCAAAGCATGTGGGATCTCAGTTCCCTAACCAGGCATTGAAGCCAAATCCCCTGCATTGGACGCTTGGGGTCTTAACCACTGGACTGCCAGAGAAGTCCCTTTACCTCCTTTTTCCCTTTCTTCTTTCTTTCCTCTTTTTTCCCCTTTCTGTCAGTCCTTTCCCTTGAACCTTATTGACATTAGATCTTCAACATGGCTTACAAAGATAGCTCTCAAAAGAATCCTTTGAACTGCTACCAAAGTACTGTCATTTATGAGAAAGAGGCATAAATACCCCAACATACCCCACCCTTTTAAATTGCAATGTTTTGCAGCATTTACAGATAAAGAAAATTGCAACTTGGGACAATACCATAACCATATACCCCTCTCTTCTCCTGCCATATAAAAACTTCTATTCTGCTTCAGCTCAGGAACTTAACTAATTTTGAGGTGCCACCTGACATGCATCAGCTGAATAGCTGAATTACTTTATTTTTTGTTCCTAAACAGAATATAAAAGAGACCATTTTCAGGGGGAGAGACTGCTTTAATTGGGGTGGTCAGGGATAATGTCTCTGAGGAGAATTCACTCGAATTGAGAGTAATAATAATAATTTCAGCTTGAGATAATTTGGGGTAGAATGTTCTAAGTAGGACCATACTTACAAAGTATAGGAAATTTGACAGAAAGAAGAGAACATGGATACAGGTGAGTGAGTGAGGAAAGAAGGGCCATGTGGGTTAGAAACCTAGAGGTTTATGTTTTGTTTTTTTTTTAAATGGCTTTATTAAGACATAATTCAGGGAATTCCCTGGTGGTCCAGTGGTCAGGATTCTGTGCTTTCATTGCCAAGGGACTGGTCAGGGAACTAGGAACCCAGTGGGCCATGTGGCTGCCCACTCTCACTGCAGGCCCTGTGCTCAGTCACTCAGTCGTGTCTGACTCTTTGTGACCCCATGGACTGTAGCCTGCCAGGCTCGTCTGTCCATGGGGATTCTCCAGGCAAGAATACTGGAGGGGTTTGCCATGCCCTCCTCTAGGGGATCTTCCCAATCCAGGGATCGAACCCAGGTCTCCCACATTGCAGGCGGATTCTTTACTAGCTGAGCCACCAGGGAAGCGTACCTCCAGTCCTAGTGAAGTGAAGCGAAAGTCACTCAGTCATGTCTGACTCTTTGTGACCCCATGGTCTATAGCATCCATAGAATTCTCCAGGCCGGAATACTGGAGTATGTAGCTGTTCCCTTCTCCAGGGGATTTTCCAAACCCAGGGATTGAACCCAGGTCTCCTGCATTGCAGGCAGATTCTTTACCAGCTGAGCCACGAGGGAAGTCTAGTTTATTTTCTGTGTGTATGAATATGCCTATTCTTGCCATTTCATATAAATGGAATAATACAATATATAGTCTTTTGTAAATAACTTTTCGCTTTAGCATAACATTTGCAAGGTTCATCCATGTTGTAGCATGTATCAGTACTTCATTCCTTTTTTTTGCAGAATAGTATTACATTGTGTAAATATACTACTTGTGTTTATTCATTCATCAGTTGAGGAATATCTGGGTTGTTTCCACTTTTTGGCTATTATGAATTATGTTTCTATGAATATTTACATATAAGATTTCATATAAAAGTGTTAGTAATGGTTTTATTTCTCTTGGGCCCGTAACTAGGAGTGAAATTGCTATTTCACGTGGTGACTCTGTGTTTAACGTTTAGAGGAACTGTCAAACATTTATCATCTTTTCATTTCAGCAGTCTTAGTGGATATCTCATTATGTGTGTGTGTGTTTAATATGATTTATTTTTTTGGCTGTGCCAGGTCATAGTTGCAGCATATGGAATCTAATTCCCTGACCAGAAATCAAACCTGGGCCCCCTGTATTGGGAGTACTAAGTCTTAGCCACTGGACCACCAGGAAAATCCCTGTGTTTATTTTACTGTTTTCTTTTTTTTTTCATAGCATTATTGAGATGTAATTGACATACAGCACTGTATACCTTTTAAAAAAATTGAACTATAGTTGATTTGCAGTGTTGTGTTAATTTCAGGTGTACAGAAAAGTGATTCAGTTATACATGCGTATTTAAACTAAAGTATTTATCTTTTTATTGTTGAAATGTAACAGCTCTTCATATATTCCACATACAGTTTCCTTATCAGGTATATGATTTGCACATATTTTCTTCCGTTCTATGAGTTGTCTTTACAGTTTTTTTTATTAATTTTTTTTTGTTGAAGGATAATTGCTTTACAGAATTTTGTTGTTTTCTGTCAAACCTCAACATGAATCAACCATAGGTATACATATATCCCCTCCCTTTTGAACTTCTCTCCCATCTCCCACCCCATCCCACCCCTCTAGATTGATACAGAGCCCCTCTTTGAGTTTCCTGAGCCATACAGCAAATTCCCATTGGCTGTCTATTTTATATATGGTAATATCAGTTTCCATGTTACTCTTTCCACACTCACCCTCTCCTCCCCTCTTCCCATGTCCATAAGTCTATTCTCTATGTCTGTTTCTCCATTGCTGCCCTGTAAATAAGTTCTTCAGTACCATTTTTCTAGATTCCATATATATGCATTAGAATACAGTATTTATCTTTCTCTTTCTGACTCACTTCACTCTGTATAATAGGTTTTAGGTCCATCTACCTCATCAGAACTGACTCAAATGTGTTCCTTTTTATGGCTGAGTGATATTCCATTGTGTATATGTACCACAACTTCTTTATCCATTCATCTGTCAATGAACATCTAGGGTGCTTTCATGTTCTAGCTATTGTAAATAGTGCTGCAATGAACAGTGGGATACATGTACCTTTTTCAATTTTGGTTTCCTCAGGGTATATGCCTAGGAGTGGGATTGCTGGGTCATATGGTGGTTTTATTCCTCGTTTTTTAAGGAATCTCCATACCGTCTTCCATAGTGGCTGTATAATTTACATTCCCACCAAGAGTGCAAGAGCGTTCTCTTTTCTCCACACCCTGTCCAGCATTTATTGTTTGTAGACTATTTGATGATGGCCATTCTGACCGGTGTGAGGTGATATCTCATTGTGGTTTTGATTTGCATTTCTCTAATAATGAGTGACTTTGAGCATCTTTTCATGTGTTTGTTAGCCATCTGTATGTCTTCTTTGGAGAAATGTCTGTTTAGGTCTTTTTCCCACTTTTTGATTGGGTTGTTTGTTTTTCTGGTATTGAGTTGTATGAGCTGCTTATATATTTTGGAAATTAATCCTTTGTCAGTTGTTTCATTTGCTATTATCTTCTCCCATTCCGAGGGTTGTCTTTTCACCTTGCTTATAGTTTCCTTTGCTGAGCAAAAGCTTTTACGTTTAATCAGGTCCCACTCGTTTACTTTTGTTTTTATTTCCGTTACTCTAGGATGTGGGTCATAGAGGATCTTGCTTTGATTTATGTCATTGAGTGTTCTGCCTGTGTTTTCCTCTAAGAGTTTTATAGTTTCTGGTCTTACATTTAGGTCTTTAATCCATTTGGAGTTTATCTTTGTGTATGGTGTTAGGAAGTGTTCTAATTTCATTCTTTTACATGTAGCTGTCCGGTTTTCCCAGCACCATTTACTGAAGAGGCTGTCTTTGCCCCATTGTATGTTCTTGCCTCCTTTGTCAAAAATAAGGTACCCTTAGGTGCATGGGTCTATTTCTGGGCTTTCTATCTTGTTCCATTGGTCTATGTTTCTGTTTTTGTGCCAGTGACATACTATCTTGATGACTAGCTTTGTGGTATAATCTGAGGTCAGGAAGGTTGATTCCTCCTGTTCCATTCTTCTTTCTCAAGACTGCTTTGGCTATTTGGGGTCTTTTGTGTTTCCATATGAACTGTGAAATTTTTGTTCTAGTTCTGTGAAAAATGCCATTGGTAATTTGATTCACATTGAATCTGTAGATTGCACTTGGTAGTATAGTCATTTTCACAATATTGATTCTTCCTACCCAGGAACATGGAATATCTCTCCATCTGTTTATGTCATCTTTGATTTCTTTCATCAGTGTCTTATAATTTTCTGTGTATAGTTCTTTTGTCTCCTTAGGTAAGTTTATTCCTAGATATTTAATTTTGTTTGTTGCAATGGTGAATGGGGTTGATTCCTTAATTTCTCTTTCTGATTTTTCACTGTTAGATATAGAAATGCAAGTGATTTCTGTGTATTGATTTTGTATCTTGCAAATTTGCTAAATTCACTGATTAGCTCTAGTAATTTTCTGATACTATCTTTAGGGTTTTCTATGTACAATATCATGTCATCTGCAAACAGTGAGAGCTTTACTACTTCTTTTCCTATCTGAATTCCTTTTTCTTTTTCTTCTCTGATTGCTGTAGCTAGGACTTCCAGAACTATGTTGAATAATAGTGGTGAGAGTGAATACCCTTGTCTTGTTCCTGATCTTAGGGGGAGTGCTTTCAGTTTTTCACCACTGAGAATAATGTTTGCTGTGGGCTTATCATATATGGCCTTTACTATGTTGAGGTAGGTTCCTCCTATGTCCATTTTTTGAAGAATTTTAATCATAAATGGGCGCTGAATTTTGTCAAGGCCTTTTCTGCATCTATTGAGAGAATCATATGGTTTTTATCTTTTAGTTTGTTAATATGGTGTATCACATTGATTGATTTGCATATATTGAAGAATCCTTGCATTCTTGGAATAAACGCAACTTGATCATGGTGTATGAACTTTTTGACGTGTTGCTGAATTCTGTTTGCTAAAGTTCTTTGAGGATTTTTGCATCTATGTTCATCAGTGATATTGGCCTGTAGCTTTCTATTTTTGTGTTGTCTTTGTCTGGTTTTGGTATCAGGGTGATAGTGGCCTCATGGAATGAGTTTGGAAGCATCCCTTCCTCTGCAATTTTTGAAAGAGTTTTAGAAGGATAGGCTTTAGCTCTTCTCTAAATGTTTGATAGAGTTCTTCTGTGAAGCCATCTGGTCCTGGGTGTCAGGACCAGCCCAACAACAAACTGACCTAAGGGAGTGGTCCTGCAGAACAATAAGGAAAAATAAGACTCAGAAATAAAGTGGGGATCAGGGGGCTGATGCCATTCGCAGGCAAAAGCCCAGATCCTAATCCTTGCATGCCCAAGGCTCTGATTATGGGAACAGTCACTAATGGTTTTCGATCAGTCACATCAGTACTTCAGCATCTTGTTTTCAAGATGTATTTCCAGGATGTACTTTTTACTGCTCCCAGCCCTTTGCCTGGGGGTGATGAAAAAGTCATTCTTATTTTTCAAAGAGGCCCTGTTAATTATAGTACAGGCCTGTGCATAGCATATTCTTTACAGTGGGCTTTTGTTTTTTGGGAAATTTTTGATCACAGCTTCAATTTCAGTGCTTGTAATTGGGTTGTTCATAATTTCTATTTCTTCCTGATTTCAGTCATGGAAGGTTGAAATTTTTTTTAAGAATCTGTCAATTCCTTCCAGGTTATCCATTTTATTGCCATATAGTTGTTCATAATAGTCTCTTATAATCCTTCCTATTTCTGCATTGTTATAACCTCTCCTTTTTCATTCCTAATTTTGTTGATTTGATTCTTCTTTTTTTCTTGATGAGTCTGGCTAAAGGTTTGTCAATTTTGTTTATATTCTCAAAGAACCAGCTTTTAGTTTTATTAATCTTTACTATTGTTTCTTTCATTTCTTTTTCATTTATTTCTGCTCGAATCTTTATGATTTCTTTCCTTCTACTAATTTTGGGGTTTTTGTTCTTCTTTTTCCAGTTGTCTTAAGTGTAAAGTTAGGCTGTCTATTCAATGTTTTTCTTGTTTCTTGAGGTAGGATATTGCTGTAAACTTCCCTCTTAGGACTGCTTTTACTGCATCCCATAGGTTTTGAGTTGTGTTTTCATTGTCATTTGTTTCTAGAAATTTTTTGATTTCCCTTTTGAGTTCTTTAGTAACCTGTTGATTATTTGGAAACATGTTGTTTAATCTCCATGTGTTTGTGTTTCTTACAGTTTTTTTCTTGTAATTGATATCTAGTCTCATAGTGTTGTGGTCAGAGAAGATGCTTGATAGGATTTCAGTTTTATTAAATTTACTGAGGTTTGATTTGTGACCCAAGATGTGGTCTATCCTGGAGAATATTCTGTGTGCACTTGAGAAGAGAGTGTATTCTTCTGCATTTGCATGGAATGTCCTGAAGATATCAATGACATCTATCTCATCTAATGTATCATTTAAGACTTGTGTTTCTTTATTAATTTTCTGTTTTGATGATCTGTCCACTGGTATAAGTGGGGTGTTAAAGTCTCCTACTAGTATTGTGTTACTGTCAATTTCTCCTTTTATATTTATTAGTGTTTGCCTTATGTATTGAGGTGCTCCTATGTTGGGTGCGTAGATATTTACAATTGTTATGTCTTCCCCTTGGATTGATCCCTTGATCATTATGTAGTGTCCTTCTTTATCTCTTGTAATTGTCTTTATTTTAAGGTCTATTTTGTCTATTATGAGGATTGCTATTCCAGCTTTCTTTTGCTTCCCATTTGCATGGAATATAGTTTTCCATCCTCTCACTTTCAGTCTATATGTGTCTTGAGGTCTAATGTGGGTTTCTTGTAGACAGCATATATATGGGTCTTGTTTTTGTATCCATTCAGCCAGTCTGTGTCTTTTGGTTGGCACATATAATCCATTTACGTTTAAAGTAATTATTGATATATATATTCCTATTGCAATTTTCTTAATTGTTTGGGGTTGATTTTGTAGATCTTTTTTCTTTTCTTGTATTTCTTGACCATATAAGTCCCTTTAACATTTTTTGTAAAGCTGATTTGGTGGTATTGAATTTTCTTAACTTTTGCTTGTCTGAAAAGCTTTTGATTTCTCCGTCAGTTATGAATGAAATCCTTGCTGGATACAGTAATCTTGGTTGTAGATTTTTCCCTTTCAGTACTTTAAATATATCCTGCCATCCCCTTCTGGCCTGCAGTTTCTGCTGAAAGATCAGCTGTTAAGCTTATGGGGTTTCCCGTGTATGTTACTTGTTGCTTCTCCCTTGCTGCTTTTAATATTCTTTCTTTGTGTTTCATCTTTGTTAGCTTGATTAGTATGTGTCTTGGTGTGTTTCTCCTTGGGTTTATCCTGTATGGGACTCTTTGTGCCTCTTGGACTTGATTGACTATTTCCTTTTCTGTGTTGGGAAATTTTTCAACTATAATCTCTTCAAAATTTTATCATACTCTTTTGTTTTTCTCTTCTTCTTCTGGGACCCCTATTCCAGTGTTGGTGTGTTTAATATTGTCCCAGGGGTCTCTGAGACTATCCTCAGTTCTTTTCATTCTTTTTACTTTATTTTGATCTTCAGAAGTTATTTCCACCATTTTATCTTCCAGCTCACTGATTTGTTCTTCTACTTCAGATATTCTGCTGTTGATTCCTTCTAGAGTATTTTTAATTTCAATAATTTGCTGTTTGCATGTTTATTCTTTAATTCTTCTAGGTCTTTGTTAATTGATTCTTGCATTTTCTCCATTTTACTTTCAAAGTTTTTGATCATCTTTACTATCATTATTCTGAATTCTTTTTCAGGTAGTTTGCCTATTTCCTCTCCATTTATTTGGACTTCTGTGTTTCTAGTTTGTTCCTTCATTTGTGTAGTATTTCTCTACCTTTTCATTATTTTTTTTAAACTTATTATGTTTGAGGTTTCCTTTTTCCAGGCTTCAAAGTTGAATTCTTTCTTCGTTTTGGTTTCTGCCCCCTAAGGTTGGTCCAGTGGTTTGTGTAAGCTGAGTTTTGTGCTGAGTTTTTGTGAGATTTGTGCTGAGTTTTTGTTTGTTTGTTTTTCCTCTGATGGGCAAGGCTGAGTGAGATGGTAATCCTATCTGCTGATGATTGGGTTTGTGTTTTTGTTTTGTTTGTTGTCTAGATGAGGCATGGGGTGCTACTGGTTGTTGGGTGATGCCTGGTCTTGTATTCAAGTGGTTTTCTTTGTATGAATTCTGACTATTTGATACCCACTAGGGTTAGTTCTCTGGTAGTCTAGGGTCTTGGAGTCAGTTCTCCCACTCCAAAGGCTCAGGGCTTGATCTCTGGCTTCATCCTCAAAACTCCTGAAGGTCAGTGAGATGGTGAAGTTCAAAGAGGTGAGATGACCAGCCCTGGCCACCCAGATAGCATTAGGCAGAGCCAGGATCTGTTCCGAGTTCAGTGACTCAGCCAAAAGTAAAAACTCTGATAGCCTTGACTGGGTGCCTGGTGCTGGGGACACAGCAGTGAACGAGACAACCAGAGAACTCCACCTTGTGAAGGGACTTGCTCGCTGACACACATGTAGGTGTGAGGTCTCAAGCTCCTCTTTCAGAATTTCAGCATCAAGACCACTTCTGAACAGAGCTGTAATGTGTTAACACTCTCTGAAATACATCCTGATAGGCCCAGACAAGACATGGGCCTCTGTCCTGTGGGAGAAGGAATTGGTACCCCCTGACAAGTCCGGTGACAAATCTTCCATCAGTGAGGCCTGGCACCTCCTTTTACTCTGTCTTTTCAGTTTTTTATTGGGATAGTGTCCTTTGAAACACAAGTGTTTAATTTTAATTAAGCTTGACATATCTTTCTTTCTCTAGTTGCATGTGCTTTTAATGTCATACCTAAGAAACCACTGCCTAACCAAAAATCATGAAGACTTGCTTCTATGCTTTCTTCTAAGAGTTTTATGCTCTCAGCTCTGACTTCAAGGCCTATGATCTATTTGAGTTCATTTTTGTTCCGTATGTGGTATGAGGTAGAGGTCCAACTTCATTCTTTTATATATTGATGTCAAATTACCCTAGCACAATTTATTGAGAAATTACTCTTTCCTTGTTGAATGGTCTTCACACCGTTTCAAAGATCATATCACCGTTTATGTGTAGGTTTTTTAGGGGGCTCTCTATTCCGTTCGTCTAGTTGTCTGTCTTCATACCACTACAACATTGTCTTAATTTCTGTAGCTCCAGTAAATTTTGAAATCAGAACTATTGTTTTTTCCTGTGCTATTTTAGCATCAGCTTGTCAATTTATGCAAAAAGAAAAAAAAACAAAACCAACCTGGTATTTTGATAGGAGTTACTTTGAATCTGTAAATCAGCTTGGGGAGTATTAACAATACCCTTTTAATAATATTAAGTCTTCTGATCAATAAGCATAGATATTTTCCCATTTATTTAGATTTTTAATTCTTTCAATATTTTTATGTTTTTCAATGAATAGATTTTACACCTTTGTTAAATTTATTGCTAAGTACTTTATTTCTGATGCTATTGTAAATTAGTTTGATTTTTGAATTTTGCTTTTGGATTGTTCACTAATGTGTAGGGGTAGATGTGGTATTTGTTTATTCATTTGTATCCTACAACCTTGCTAAACTCCGTTATTGGTTCTGATATTTTTTAAGTGAATTCCTTAGGGTTTTCTCTACATAAGACCATGTTATCTTCAAATAGAGATCATTGTGCTTCTCCTTTTCAATCTTTTTGGCTTCCTGGTGGCTCGGATGGTAAAAAATCTGCCTGCTATGCAGGAAACACGGGTTTGATCCCTGCGTTGGGAAGATCCCCTGGAGAAGGGAATGGCTACCCACTCCAGTATTTTTTCCTGGGAAATCCCATGGACAGAGGAGCCTGGCAGGCTACAGTCCATGGGGTCACAAAGAGTCGGACACAACTGAGTGACTAACACTTATTTTCAATCTCTATATCATTTCTTTCTTGCTCAATTGACCTGGATAGAACTTTCAATATATTATTGAATAAAAGGGTAAGAATGGACATCCTTATCTTGTTCCTGGTCTTGGCAGGGAAAGTATTCATTCCTTCACCATTATGATTAGCTGTGGGTTTTTCATAGATGCTCTTTGATTCAGTTTAAGGACGTTTCCTTCTATTTTTAGGTTACTAACTACTTTTAATCATGAAAGGTTTTCAGATTTTTGTCAAGTACTTTCTCCCCCCTTGTACCTATTGAGGTGATCAAATGATTATTGTTCTTTATTCTGTTAATATGGTGCATTAAATTAATTGATCTCCCAATGTAAAGTGAACCTTGCATTCCTAGGATAATTCCCACTTGGTTTTAGTGTATAATTCTTTTTATATGTTAATGCATTCAGTTGACTAGTATCTGTTGAGGCTTTTGCATCTATATTCATAAGCGACATTGGTATGTAGGGTTTTTTGGTAAACATGTCTTTCTGGTTTTTATATTAGAATAATACTGGCCTCAGAGAAAAAAATTGAGAAGTGTTTCCTCCTTTCCTGTATTTTGAAAGAGTTTGAGAACATTCATATTAACTCTTTAAATGTTTTGTGAAATTCACCGGTTGAGCCATCTGGGCTTGGGATTTTCTTTGGTGGAAATTTTAACTTACTAATCCAGTCTCTTGTCTTAGGCTTTTTAAGACTTTCTGTTTCTTGCTCAGTTAATTCTGATAGTTTGTTTGCTCTGTAATTTGTTGGCATATGGTTGTTCATGATATTCTCTTATAAAAACTCCTTCTTTCATTTCTGATTTTAGTGATTTTAGTCTTCTCTCTTCTCAATTAGGCTAGCTAAAACTTTGTCACTTTTGTTGATCTTTTCAAAGAATGAAATTTGGTTTTATTTTCTTCCCCCTTTCCCCATTCTCCATATCCACAATTTCCACTCTCATTTTTATTGTTTTTTTCTTGCTGCTTTCTCTGAGTTTTGTGTGCTTTCCCTCCACACCCCCTTCCTGTTAATTAAGGTGGAGATTTAGTTTATAGATTTGAGTTTTTTTGTGTGTATTGGCATTTATAGCTAAAAATTTTCCTCTAGGGATTGGTCTATCTCCATCCTAAAAGTTTTGTTTTTTGTGTGTCTTCATATTTATTTGTTCTTTTTTTTCCAAACATTTTCTAGGTCCCTTATTGGTATTCTCTGTTGGATAGGATATTGTCAACATCAGTTCAGTTTGGTCGCTCAGTCATGTCCGACTCTTTGACACCCCAGGGACCGCAGCATGCCAGGCCTCCCTATCCATCACCAACTCCCAGAGTTTACCCAAACTCATGTCCATTGAGTCAGTGATGCCATCTGAATGAGAGGGTAACAGGCAGGAAGGCCAGGGGTCTCCAAACGGAGGAAATAGGCTGCAAGTGTCAGACATTTTTATCTCTCTTAAGCAGCAGGAGAAAACAAACTACCGATATTTTTTTCCTTCTATACAAATTTAAAAGGAGGTTTCTCTTAGAATACTGTGTTGCCATAATGACACCTGGTTTCACCTGAAGTTAACTATTCTCAAATCTTGAGTTAACCAATGCATTTTTCTTATGGAAATGTTTGTCTTAAGCTATGTTAATGTACTATGCATTTACCCCAGATCCTGTCTTCAAGTCAGTTCTGCCTAATGGCTCAGAACCTACTTGAAAAACCAGTATGTTATACTCAGATATTGTTCCCCTAATCTATGAAAGAGGAACTCCCCAGGTCAGTAGGTGCCCAATATGCTACTGGAGATCAGTGGAGAAATAACTCCAGAAAGAATGAAGGGATGAAGCCAAAGCAAAAACAATACCCAGCTGTGGATGTGACTGGTGATACAAGCAAGGTCCGATGCTGTAAAGAGCAATATTGCATAGGAACCTGGAATGTCAGGTCCATGAATCAAGGCAAATTGGAAGTGGTCAAATAAGAGATGGCAAGAATGAACATCGACATTCTAGGAATCAGCCAACTAAAATGGACTGGAATGGGTGAATTTAACTCAGATGACCATTATATCTACTACTGCAGGCAGGAATCCCTCAAAAAAAATAGAGTAGCCATCATGGTCAACAAAACAGTCCAAAATGCAGTACTTGGATGCAATCTCAAAAACGACAGAATGCTCTCTGTTCATCTTCAAGGCAAACCATTCAATATCACAGTTATCCAAGTCTATGCCCCAACCAGTAATGCTGAAGAAGCTGAAGTTGAAGGGTTCTATGAAGACCTACAAGACCTTTTAGAACTAACACCCCAAAAATATGTCCTTTTCATTCTAGGGACTGGAATGCAAAAGTAGGAAGTCAAAAACACCTGGAGTAACAGGCAAATTTGGCCTTGGAATACAGAATGAAGCAGGGCAAAGACTAATAGAGTTTTGCAAAGAAAATGCACTGGTCATAGCAAACACCCTCTTCCAACAACACAAGAGAAGACTCTACACATGGACATCACCAGATGGTCAACACCAAAATCAGATTGATTATATTCTTTGCAGCCAAAGATGGAGAAGCTCTATACAGTCAGCAAAAACAAGACCAGGAGCTGACTGTGGCTCAGATCATGAACTCCTTATTACCAAATTCAGACTCAGATTGAAGAAAGTAGGGAAAACCAATAGACCATTCAGGTATGACCTAAATCAAATCCCCTATGGTTATACAGTGGAAGTGAGAAATAGATTTAAGGGCCTAGATCTGATAGATAGAGTGCCTGATGAACTATGGAATGAGTTTCGTGACATTGTACAGGAGACAGGGATCAAGACCATCCCCATGGAAAAGAAATGCAAAAAGGCAAAATAGCTGTCTGGGGAGGCCTTACAAATAGCTGTGAAAAGAAGAGAGGCAAAAAGCAAAGGAGGAAAGGAAAGATAAGCATCTGAATGCAGAGTTCCAAAGAATAGCAAGAAGAGAAAAGAAAGCCTTCTTCAGCGATCAATGCAAAGAAATAGAGGAAAAGAACAGAATGGGAAAGACTAGAGGTCTCTTCAAGAAAATTAGAGATACCAAGGGAACATTTCATGCAAAGATGGGCTCGATAAAGGACAGAAATGGTATGGACCTAACAGAAGCAGAAGATATTAAGAAGAGGTGGCAAGAATATACAGAAGAACTGTACAAAAAAGATCTTAACGACCCAGATAACCATGATGGTGTGATCACTAATCTAGAGCCAGACATCTTGGAATGTGAACTCAAGTGGGCCTTGGAAAGCATCGCTACAAACAAAGCTAGTGGAGGTGATGGAATTCCAGTTGAGCTATTTCAAATCCTGAAAGATGATGCTGTGAAAGTGCTGCACTCAGTATGCCAGCAAGTTTGGAAAACTCAGCAGTGGCCACAGGACTGAAAAAGGTCAGTTTTCATTCCAATTCCAAAGAAAGGCAAGGCCAAAGAATGCTCAAACTACCGCACAATTGCACTCATCTCACATGCGAGTAATGCTCAAAATTCTCCAAGCCAGGCTTCAGCAATACATGAACCGTGAACTTCCTGATGCTCAAGCTGGTTTTAGAAAACGCAGAGGAACCAGAAATCAAATTGCCAACATCTGCTGGATCATGGAAAAGCAAGAGAGTTCCAGAAAAACATCTACTTCTGCTTTATTGACTATGCCAGAACCTTTGTCTGTGTGGATCACAATAAACTGTGGAAAATTCTGAAAGAGATGGGAATACCAGACCACCTAACCTGCCTCTTGAGAAGTCTGTATGCAGGTCAGAAAGCAGCAGTTAGAACTGGACATGGAACAACAGACTGGTTCCAAATAGGAAAAGGAGTCCGTCAAGGCTGTATATTGTCACCCTGTTTATTTAACTTCTATGCAGAGTACATCATGAGAAACGCTGGGCTGGAAGAAACACAAGCTGGAATCAAGATTTCCGGGAGAAATATCAATCACCTCAGATATGCAGATGACACCACCCTTATGGCAGAAAGTGAAGAAAAGCTAAAAAGCCTCTTGATGAAAGTGAAAGAGGAGAGTGAAAAAGTTGGCCTAAAGCTCAACATTCAGAAAACAAAGATCATGGCATCCGGTCCCATCACTTCATGGGAAATAGATGGGGAAACAGTGGAAACAAGTGTCAGACTTTATTTTTGGGGGCTCCAAAATCACTGCAGATGGTGACTGCAGCCATGAAATTAAAAGGTGCTTACTCCTTGGAAGGAAAGCTATGACCAACCTCGATAGCATATTCAAAAGCAGAGACATTACTTTGCCGACTAAGGTCCGTCTAGTCAAGGATATGTTTTTCCAGTGGTCATGTATGGATGTGAGAGTTGGACTGTGAAGAAGGCTGAGCACCGAAGAATTGATGCTTTTGAACTGTGGTGTTGGAGAAGACTCTTGAGAGTCCCTTGGACTGCAAGGAGATCCAACCAGTCCATTCTGAAGGAGATCAGCCCTGGGATTTTTTTTGGAAGGAATGATGCTAAAGCTGAAACTCCAGTACTTTGACCACCTCATGCGAAGAGTTGACTCCCTGGAAAAGACTCTGATGCTGGGAGGGACTGGGGGCAGGAGGAGAAGGGGACGACCAAGGATGAGATGGCTGGATGGCATCACTGACTCGATGGACGTGAGTCTGAGTGAACTCTGGGAGTTGGTGATGGACAGGGAGGTCTGGCGCACTGCGATTCATGGGGTCGCAAAGAGTTGGACACCACTGAGCGACTGAACTGAACTGAACTGATCTAACAGATTGCTGACAAAGCTGAGCCTTTTCTCTTAATGCCTTGTAACCGCAGCCTGCCAGAAAGTTTAAGAAATATTCTGAGGCTCGTGAACAAACTTCTTCTGTCTCAGCACAGAGCAAAATATCATCTACATATTGTAACACCACCGCTTCAGAGCTATTAAAGTTTTGTAGATCCCGTCACAAACTTTGTCCAAATAAGTGAGTACTGTCACGAAATCCCTGGGGCAAAACTGTCCAGGTTAACTGAGAAGCTGGCTGCGTGTGGTCTTCAAAGGCAAATAGAAATTGACTTTCCTCCGCCAAACGCACTGAATAGAAGGCATGTTTCAAATGAATTACTGAGAAATATTTGGCTTGTTCAGGAATTTCAGACAATAGAGTATAAGGATTAGGCACCATGGGGTGTAAAGGAACTACAACCTCATTTATTATTCATAAATATTGAACTATTCTCCATTTACCATTTGATTTCTTTATACCCAAAATAGGAGTGTTGAATGGACTGTTACAGGGAACTAATAGTCCCTGCTCCTTTAAATTTTTGATGATGAGTTTTAACCGTTCCTTAACCTCAGGTTTCAGTGGATACTGCTTCTTATGTGGAAATAAGTACGGGTCTTTGATCTTGACAACTACAGGAATAGCATTTTGTGCTCGACCCACAGGTTTTCCATCAGCCCATATTCTAGGATTTACATTTTGTTCAACTAAAGGGAGAGAAAGGGAGGGCTCCATATTCATGAAAACAGAGGCATGGACTTTGCTCAGTATATCCCTCCCCAAAAGGGGTGAGGGAGACTCTGGCATGATCAGAAACTTGTGTGAAAATAGCACAGAGTCCCAGTCACAACTTACAGAAAAAATATCTTTTGGCTCGTTCAGACAGTCCTATTACAAAAGCAGATTGGGAAGAAAGTGGGCCAGGGGCTTCAGTAAGCACGGAGTAAGTTGCCCCAGTGTCTAAAAGGAAATCGACAGATTGGCCCCCCACAGTTATTAATATTCGGGGTTCCTCAGGTTAGGATGGGAGCTTGTGTGGGGACCCCTGAGCATCTTCAGTCCTGATTGTCTTGAGAGTCTGACCCCTGAGGCCTACGCCTCTGGGGGTAGTCTCTTCCAGTGTGGTCCTTTGCAGACTGGACATGGAGCTGGGGGCAGCTTAGATGCCTGAGGGCAATCCCGCTTGAGGTGCCTCTCCTTTCCACAATAATAGCAAGCCCATCCCTTTTCCCCTGGGTCCCTCTGGGCATTTTTCTCAGGCTGTTTAAGAACGCTTTTCATAGCTATTGCAAAGGCTTCCGCCTGTTCCTTTGTCTTTGCCTTTCTTTCTTTTCCTCATATTCCCTACCATAATAGACTGTCTGAGCCAGTTGTAACAGATTATATAAAGACTGATTCGGTCCATAAAGTGAGGTGAAGCTGCTCAGTCATGTCCAACTCTTTGTGACCCCATGGACTGTAGCCTACCAGGCTCCTCCCTCCATGGGATTCTCCAGGCAAGAGTACTGGAGTGGGTTGCCATTTCCTTCTCCAGGGGATCTTCCCAACCCAGGGATTGAACCCGGGTCTCCCGCATTCCAGGCAGATGCTTTAACCTCTGAGCTACCAAGGAAGCCTGTTTTAATAGCTTACGGTGGACATCTGGAGCTGACTGAGTGAGAAATCTATCTTTTAAGATCACTTTTCCCTCGTTTTTTTCAGAACGGGTCTAATTGTAAAACAGTATTATACTTAAGAGACCCTCCAACTGGCCACTGTTCGCCATCCTCCAGTGGGTACTGCGGCCATGCAGTATCGCCTAGGAAGACCAGGTGTGTCTTCTTTAAGCTCTGGGGATCAAATCTATCCCAGTTTTTCAGGATACAGTTCAAAGGAGTGAGGCTGGAGTTGTTAGCTCCCATCTGTAAGAGAGAAAAAAAGCGACCAGTGCCATCTTTCTACCGGAGGCATCCCTCTCTGTTCTAGATGGGGGTTTAGACAGACTTTACATTAAAAGCTTTTCCTTCCTGGTCAGACTTAGTCTGTCCCTTACTGAGGCAGGTGTCATACTCGTCCCTCGCGGTTCTACCTCTGAGACAGGGTGGGGATGCAGCAGGGGTAGACCTGATGGCATGCCTGACCGATGTCCAGCTCTTCACCATTAAAACCTTGCTTGCCTCTGATGCCAGCTGGGGTGCAATTGAGAGAGTCATTTCCTAGGCAGGTTGATAAGTCTAGGGGTCCCCAAGGAGAGAGGGGTCTGGAATTCTCAAGGAGGAAGAAAGGACAAATTTTTTTTCCTTCTCTACATTCCTTAGGATTATATAACAATAATGTATTCTGCCTGAGGACAGTCTCTGGATTAAACCTTCTGGCTAATTCTGTTATCTTAAAATGTAAATTATGGGAGTAGGTCTGGTGAGGTCTTTACAACCTCCAGACATTCTTTGGATTCATTGGAGAGTATATAACTTCATTGCTAACACTAACAAAGGGGTACTCGTTCTGCCCCCTTCTGATGCCTATGTCAGAAGCTTTCTCTATGTCCTTTATACTTTAATAAAACTTTATTACCCAAAAGCTCTGGGTGATCAAGCCTTGTCTCTGGGCCTGGATTGAATTCTCCTCCAGGGGCCAAGAATCCCGGTGATTCAACAACAACCTTTCACAATCAGAGTAACCTTCTGGAATATCTCCCAGGCTAAACTGCTGGGGGAAACATTTGTCACCTGAGTGCCTGTGCACGACCCTGAGTATATTCCTGACCACAATAAGACCAATACAAACATAATACTGAGATGTTCCTTCCAAGCGTCACCACACCAGTATAAGAAACTCCTCTGGTCCACTACGAGCCAGCAATACCAAAGGAAAAAACCCATTGCAGTTCCAATCTGAGTAACCTTTAACCTTAGAGATGCTCTTGGAGCTAGATCTCCATCTAGCTCCCGAACTTTTGATTCCCAGCGAGGCTAGGCGCTTCCTGACTACCAATCCAAGTTTCAGACCGAAGTCACAGTACACAGTAACAGCATAGATCACAAGTCCCTTGAAAGTCTATGGTCCGAGAGATTAGGTTAGTACTTCTAATTCCCAAGGAGTTATGAAATGGTCAAAGAGACCGAAAAGTTTGACTGAGAAAGGAGAGTTCGGTCCACACACTTTGCCCATTTCTGGTTGGTTCCCGAAGGAGACATTGGGTGCTTCTTGGCGTTGGCAGGTCGGTATAAATCCCTGACAGGTTTCTGCCATAAGCTGTATGAGATCACCGCGGAACTGCAGAGCAGGGCTCCTCACTTGCTTCGTGCAGGGCGTTTCATTCATTCACTCAAGCACACTGTAGAGGTAGTAAAGTACAGCAGAAAATGTGTTTGCTAGGAGAACAAAGAACTAGAGCTCCAAGCATCCTTACCTTGTCCTGAGGATCCTGATGAGCCCCCAAGATGAAAGATTGTTGCTGAATGAAAAGACGCTGGGATTCTTGGCCTCTGGAGGAGAAGGATTCAATCCAGGGCCAGAGATGAGGCTTGATTGCTCAGAGCTTTTGTATAATAAAGTTTTATTAAAGTATAAAGGAGATAGAGAAAGTTTCTGACATAGGCATTGGAAAAGGGCAGAAAGAGTACCCCTCTGCTAGTCTCCAGCTGGATGTTATATAGTCACTAGCAGTCTGTTAATGAAAGAAAGGAATGTCTTAAAACTCAGAATAGCACCAGGCCCCCCATCCAGAAGATACATTTTAGGATAATCTTGGTACCAGATGATTTATTCCGGGCCATAAAACGATTGACTTGAATCTTGTAGAAGGGCAGATTACCATACAAATAGTTTCATTTACATAGATTAGGGGAACAATATCTGAGTATAACATACTGGTTTGTCAAGTAGGTTCTGAGCCATTAGGCAGAACTGACTTGAAGACAGAATCTAGGGTAAATGCATAGTACATTAACATAGCTTAAGACAAACATTTCCATAAGAAAAATACATTGGTTAACTCAAGGTTTGAGAATAGTTAACTCCAGGTGAAACCAGGTGTCTTTATGGCAACAGTATTTTAAGAGAAACTTCCTTTTAAATTTGTACAGAAGGAAAAAAATATCAGTAGTTTGTTTCCTCCTGCCACTTAAGAGAGATAAAAATGTCTGACACTTGCAGCCTATTTCCTCCGTTTGGAGACCCTGGCCTTCCTGCCTGTTACCCTCTCATAACCATCTCATCCTCTGTCATCCCCTTCTCCTCCTGCCCTCAGTCTTTCCCAGCATCAGGGTCTTTTCCAGTGAGTCAGCTCTTCGCATCAGGTGGACAAAGTATTGGAGTTTCAGCTTCAGCATCAGTCCTTCCAATGAACACTCAGGACCAACTGAAGAATCAAAGCTACTCCATTTTGTAAGGTTCTGGGAAAAGAGCCTTTGGAAATCCCCTGACCTCACCCTACCACCTGCGAACCAATCAGAACCCTTGGCCAGCCTGGGAAATTCGAGTCAAGCCTGGGAAAGAAGAACCAATCAGAACTCCACACCTAACCCTTCACCAGAAGGTGACCAATCAGACCCGGAGACTCTGTTTTTTGAATTTTTCGTGCGATATAAGCAATGTAACCCAGAGCTCAGGGCTCCTCCTTATAGCTGCTGCATCAGTATCGGTGGGAGCCCCAGCTCGAGCTTGGTAATAAAAACTCTCTTGCTTTTGCATTGGATATCGGCTCCCTGGTGGTCATTGGGAGATTTCGCGACTTGCGCATAACACCGATCTCCTTTATACTTTCCTTTAATCCCTCAAATATAATGGCCTTTAGTTCTTTGAACATATTTACAATAGGGGGGCTTTGAAATTTTTGTTGAGTTCAACATCTAGGCCCCCACCAAAGCTGTTTCTAGAGTCTACTCTTTGTTTTCTTCTTGTCACGGGTCACACTTCCTGTTTCTTTGCATGTCTCATGATTTTTTTGTTGAAAACTGAACACTGTTACAATAACATATTGCAGCAACTCTGGATTTTGACCCCTCTCTTACCTGGGGCTTATTTTCTTATTTATTTCTTCAATGACTTGGCTGGCATAGTTCACAGAAATCTCTTTTCCCCAGTGTGCAGTCTCTGATGTTACTTCTCAAAGAGTGACGTTTTGACCATGTGCAAAGTCTCTCTGACCACTAGGGATTATATTAGTTTTAGCAGTATTCTGTCTGTTTCCCTGGTCTCCCTATTAAGCTACTAGTTGATCTGACTTGACTGTAACACCCACAGCCTTAAGCCTCCAGTAGTTGCTAACTCATTGCTCTATTGTTTTTGGCAAAGTCTGGGGCATAAATTGTTCCACAGTTTAATATAACTAAAGTCAGGCCCCTTTGTTTACTGCTCTGAGCATAGAAGGGCTCTTCTTACCTATCTCTTTCCCTGCTTTACTCTCTTAAACTTCTAGAGAGTAGAAGAGCCTCTACTACCATTTTGTTTGCTGCTGGTGGTTTAAAGCATCTTAGCTGCTGCTGCTGCTAAGTCACTTCAGTCATGTCCAACTCTGTGCAGCCCCATAGACGGCAGCCCACCAGGCTCCCCCTGTCCCTGGGATTTTCCAGGCAAGAACACTGGAATGGGTTGCCATTCCCTTTTCCAATGCATGAAAGTGAAAAGGGAAAGTGAAGTCGCTCAGTCATGTCCAATTCTTTGCAACCCCATGGACTGCAGCCTACCAGGCTCCTCCATCCATGGGATTTTCCAGGCAAGAGTACTGGAGTGGGTTGCCATTGCCTTCTCCAAGCATCATCTTAGAGACTCCTCTTGACTGTTTACCACCAAAATCTCCATTGTTTTTGACATCATCCCATGTTGTCTTCCCAGTAATTATGTCCTGTTAGGGAGAGCTGCTGAATTCTCTGTTCTTATGGCATTCCTCTCCCCCATCCCCTAAGCAGAATCTCTGTACTATCACATCAGAGCAATGTGGGGGTGGGGACCATGGTCCACTGCTAAATGATAAACCTGTCTTGCTCCACGAGTAGGGCATTGGATCTGCATGGTAGCCCTAGTCTTTTTGGCTTACCCTCCTGCCGCAGAACCTTTGAGTGAGTTGGGGTAGTTGGGAGAAGTTGGGACCCAATATTCTCAGCTTTAAATGGCTAGCTTCCACCCTATGAGTGGGACCTGGGATTTGGAAGGGAGTCCCAGTCCAGGCTCCTGCCTGAAACAGGGGTGATATGCTGGCCACCTGCCCTTCCTTGGGTGGAATCCATTGTCACAGTTTATGTGACAGAGCTGAGGGGAAAGGGAGCCCTGTCTTCTTTGACCTCCCTGCTTGAAGTAGAACTTCTGTCATACTGAGCTGAGAGGAGATAGGATCAGAGAGTGGCTCAAATACCATAGACTCTTCCTGTTCTTATCAAGATTTACCAAACTTTCTTGAATAAATGTTTCTTCATTTTCTGTATACTCTTAAGACAATATCCAGAAATTATAAATGATTGTTTTTTAAAAAATGATTTTCACTAGTTAAATGTTTGTTTCAGTGGGGAGATGAGCTTCTCACACTGCCATTCCAGAAGTGTGGTCACCTTAGGAAGTTTTATCTCCCCATCACTTTTTAGTGTGAAAAATTCTAAACAGCAGAGTTGAAAGAATTTTGACAGTGACTACCCATGCTCTCCTTACCAAGATTCTGCCATTATCATTTTGTTATAGCTGTTGTATCATATATCTGCCCTATTTGTCTATCAATCACTCTGAGGTATTTTTGGATGCAGTGCAGAGTTACTGACGTCAGTAACTTCTAAATTCTCCAGCATGTGTATCTCTAACTAGAATTTAGTATTTGTTTGCAGTTTTTTCTTGTGAGATTAAATTTTCATACAATGAAGTACATAAATCTTAAGAGTATAATCATTGAGTTTTGATATATTCATGCACCTGTGCAACCCAAACTTCTCTATCCTGATATGAAACATTTCCATCACCCAACAAAGTTCCCTCATGTCTCTTCCCAGTCAGTCACCACCACCTCCGTGCGCCCAGAGGCAACTGCCATTATGATTTTTTTTTCCTACCATTTATTAGTTTTTTTCCTACCATTTATTAGTTTTTTTCCTGGCCTAGAACTGTACACATTAAGACATTATATAGTATGTACAAATTAGGACATTATATATTACATGAACTCTTTCATGTAAAACTTCTTTCATTTAACCTGATGCTTTTGTGAGGCATCTATGTTACGTGTATCAGTAGTTTATTCCTTTTTATTACTGAATAATATTACATGGTATGAATTTGACAATTTATTTATCCATTCTGCTTTTACAGTCACCTGGGCTATAATTTACTGGAGGACTTTAGGCAGAGAATTGACACTAATTTACTCTTAAGATAGATCATTCTGGTTAGTAAATTGGAGGCAAACCATGAGGGCAGGCAGGAAGAGACCTGGTAGGGGGTTCTTGCAGCAGTTCAGGTGAGGTTTGAGGTTGGTTTGGATGAACATTATCATTGGAGATGATGAGAGGTGACCTGATTCAGGGTATATTTTGGAAGTCAAGCTAATAGGATTTGCTGATGGACAGGATGTAGAAAGTGAAAGAAAAGAAAGAATCAAAAGAAAGAAAGAAAGTGAAGTCGCTCAGTCGTGTCTGACTCTTTGTGACCCTATGGACTGTAGCCTACCAGGTTCCTCTGTCCATGGGATTCTCCAGGCAATAGTACTGGAGTGGATTGCCATTGCCTTCTCCAGGGGATCTTCCTGACCCAGGGATTGAACCCGGGTCTCCCGCATTATAGACAGACGCTTTACCGTCCAAGCCACCAGGGAAGTCCAAAAGAGGACTCTATTCCCCAAGGCATTACTAAAACCAAACTTTGCCATTGTGAGGGTGGAGAAGCAATAAAAAAGGAGCCATGAACTTTCTGCTTAGAGATTTGGCTAAAAAACAGTTGGAAGGTAATCACTAAGCAAGTATTTGCCAAATGCTTCCAGGGGCAATTGATTAGTTCATATGCTACATTCTGTGAATACATGCAGCTCGTTAGACAACCAGCATAATTTTCAGCTTCTCTTCCTATGATAATATCACTATTAGAAATACAAGTCAACTTAATTTTTGAACCTCTGTTTCATCCACTCTGCCACCTGCCACCTCACTTGACCTAACACTTCAGAGCTGTTGACTTTAAGATTCAACTTCCCTTATTTCTCTCTGACAGGAAACTCTTTAAATGTTGGTTATTTCTTATCTGAATCTTTAAATATGTCACTGTGTTTCATGATTGGCCTTTTAAAAAGTATTACGTAAAGAATGATCCGTTTACATGTAATGAGGCTGAGATCAAGGTTTCATTAAATAAACAAGTATTTATTTATTGAGTGCCTTCTAGATGCTGGGAACTATACTAGACCTTGGTTATATCATGGTGAATAAGATAGACCTTACCCTAAAAGAGCTCAAATTGGGAGGTTTTATTACAATGTGATAAATACTGTAATAGAAAGAAAGCCTGTAAAAGTTACATTCAGAGGATTAAGGTTCAAGCAGGAAAACTTCCAGAGGATCTATTTCAGTAGAGGACTGAGGTATTGAAAAAAAAAAAAAAAAAGAGCCAGAGAAGTTGAAGGTGGAACAGAACAGGATATTCCAGGTGGGAGAAGCAGCATGATTTAAACATGTATGTGGTACACTGGTAGAACTTCAAATATGAGATGGGGGAAGTCAAGTCTAAGAGGGGGTTATTAGAGAGGGATGTGAGGGGACAGATCATGAAGGCTTCCTAAACTCTACTAAGGAATCTGGACTTTTTGAGTTTTTTATAACAGTGTAGTTATTGGATTGATAGGTGCAGCATTGGAGTCAGGAAGACCAGTCAGTGGTTCAGGAAGGAGATGATGGTGGCATGAACAAAGCGGAGAAGCTTCGGCGGGGAGGAGATGTACATGAACTTAAGACATGTTGATGAGGTAGCATTGATCAGCAAAAGTAAAGGGCAAAGTCCAGGTTTTTGATATGGTAGCAGGTTGAAAATGGGGGAGGGAGACCCAGGAGAGATGATATGTGCCGTGATTGAAGGTGGAAGGGAAACTCATGAACACAGTGTTTGGACATGTTGAGTCTGAGGTGTCTTCTGAGATGTTCAAGAAATGTTGGATTGGTGGTTGGATTTACAGATATAGAACTCAGAGAAGTCTCCGCTGGAGAATATACATTTGTGGGTCATCTCTATGTAGGTGGTTTTTAAAATTGTGGGCATGGTTGAGATAGTCTAAAGAGAAAGCATACAGTAAAGAGAGAAGAGGATCTGTGCTGAGTCTCTGTTAAGTAACTGCAACATTTAACAGCTAGACAGAAGAGAAAAATTCTACGAAAAACTGAGAAGGGGCCAGAGGAAAACCACATAGTATTTCAAGGAGATATATATTTCAGAGTTCCAAAGAATAGCAAGGAGACATTAGAAAGCCTTCCTAAGTGATCAATGCAAAACAATAGAGGAAAACGATAGAATGGGAAAGACTAGAGATCTCTTCAAGAAAATTAGAGATACAAGGGAACATTTCATGCAAAGATGGACTCAATAAAGGACAGAAATGGTATGGACGTAACAGAAGCAGAAGATATAAGAAGAGGTGGCAAGAATACACAGAAAAACTATACAAAAAAGATCTTAATGACCCAGATAACCACAATGGTGTGATCACTCACCTCAGTTCAGTTCAGTTCAGTTGCTCAGTTGTGTCCGACTCTTTACAACCCCATGAATCATAGCACACCAGGCCTCCCTGTCCATCTCCAACACCCGGAGTTCACTCAAACTCACATCCACCGAGTCGGTGATATCATCCAGCCATCTCATTGTCTGTCGTCCCCTTCTCCTCCTGCCCCCAATCCCTCCCAGCATCAGAGTCTTTTCCAATGAGTCAACTCTTCTCATGAGGTGGCCAAAGTACTGGAGTTTCAGCTTTAGCATCATTCCTTCCAAAAGAACACCCAGGGCTGATCTCCTTTAGAATGGACTCACCTAGAGCGAGACATCCTGGAGTGTGAAGTCAAGGGGGCCTTGGGAAGCATCACTACTAACAAAGCTAGTAGAGGTGATAGGACTACAGCTGAGCTGTTTCAAATCCTAAAAGATGATGCTGTGAAACTGCTGCGCTCAATATGCTAGCAAATTTGGAAAACTCAGCAGTGACCACAGGACTGGAAAAGGTCAGTTTTCATTCCAATCCCAAAGAAAGGCAATGCCAAAGAATGTTCAAACTACCACACAATTGCAGTCATCTCACACACTAGCAAAATGATGCTCAAAATTTTCCAAGCTAGGCTTCAACAGTACATGACCTGAGAACTTCCAGATGTTCAAGCTGGGTTTAGAAAAGGCAAAGAAACCAGAGATCAAATTACCAACATCCATTGGATCATAGAAAAAGCAAGAGCATTCCAGAAAAACATCTACCTCTGCTTTATTGTTAAAGAATCTGCCTGCAATGTGGGAGACCTGGGTTCAATTTCTGGGTTGGGAAGATACCTTGGAGAAGGGAAAAGTTACCCACTCCAGTATCCTGACCTGGAAAATTTCATGGACTGTATCGTCCATGGGGTCGCAGAGAGACACAACTGAACAACTTTGATTTTCACTTTTTCTGCTTTATTGACTATGCCAAAGCCTTTGAATGTGTGGATCACAACAAACTGTGGAAAATTCTTCAAGAGATGGGAATACCAGACCACCTTACCTGCCTCCTAAGAAATCTGTATGCAGGTCAAGAAAAAACAGTTAGAACCTGACATGGAACAATGGACTGGTTCTAAAGCAAGAAAGGAGTATGTCAAGGCTGTATATTGTCACCCTGGTTATTTAACTTATATGCTGAGTTTATCATGTGAAATGCCAGGCTGGATGAAGCACAAGCTGGAGTCAAGATTGCTGGGAGAAATATCAATAACCTCAGATATGTAGATGACTCCATCCTTATGGTAGAAAGCTAAGAAGAGCTAAAGAGACTCTTGATGAAAGTGAAAGAGGAGAGTGAAAATGCTAGCTTAAAACTCAACATTCAAAAAACAAGGATCATGGCATCTGGTCCTGTCACTTTATGGCAAATAGATGGGGGAAACAATGGAAACAGTGTCAGACTTTATTTTCTTGGGCTCCAAAATCACTGCAGATGGTGAGTATAGCCATGAAATTAAAAGACACTTGCTCCTCGGAAGAAAAGCTATGACCAATCTAGACAGCATACTAAAAAACAGAGACATTACTTTGCCAACAAAGGTCCATCTAGTCAAAGCTATGGTTTTTCCAGTAGTCATGTATGGATGTGAGAGTTGAAAGCTGAGTGCCAAAGAATTGATGCTTTTGAACTGTGGTGTTGGAGAAGACTCTTGAGAGTCCCCTGGACTTCAGGAAGATCAAACCAATCAATCCTAAAGGAAATTAGTCCTGAATATTCATTGGAAGGAGTGATGCTGAAACTGTAGCTCCAATACTTTGGCCACCTGATGAGAAGAACTGATTCACTGGGAAAGACCCTGATGCTGGGAAAGATTGAAGGCAGGAGGAGAAGGGGACGACAGAGGATGACATGGTTGGATGGCATCACTGACTCAATGGACATGAGTTTGAGCAAGCTCCAGGAGTTGGTGATGGACAGGGAAGCCTGGCATGCTGCAGTCCATGGGGTTGTAAAGAGTTGGACTTGACTGAACGACTGAGCTGACTGATTTCAAGCAAAGTAAAAGTGAAAGTCCCTCAGTCACATCCGACTCTTTGCGACCCTAGGGACTATGCAGCCCATGGAATTCCCCAGGTTAGAATATTGGAGAAGGTAGCCTTTCCCTTCTCCAGGGGATAAAATGCTTAATAAAGTCAATTGTTGCTGAGAGTTCAAATCAAATGAAAATTGGGAAGTGTTCGTAGGGTTGAGTGAGCAACACAGAATTTAATTTTTGTTGTTAGAGCTGTTTAGAGAAGGAACAAAAATCCAGATTGAAGTGAGCTGAGGAGGAAGTAGAAGGTCAGAAAATAAAGCCAATGAATGCAGATAATTCTTTAGAGAAGTTTGGCTGTGAATGTGCTGAGGGAGTGGCCAGTGTTTGGTTAAGGATGTGGGAATGGGGGAGAGTTTTTCCCAGATGGTAGAGACTTGAGTAAGTTAAAAGCCAGAGAGAAGGATTCAGTTGAAGAGAAGCTGAGTTCAGAAGAGAGGCAGTGAATAATAAAAAATATATAGTTCTTAAAAAGGTGAGAAGGGGCTGAAATACAAAACTATGATGGTCTTAACAGGAGATAGACTAACATCTATATTGTAACCCAAGATAAGAAGGAAGACAGAATTCTAAGGGAGGTTTGGTTATTTGTACAGAGTGGTTGAGACATCGGTATCTGACGGTTTTCCTTTCTCTTGGGAAGGAGGGGAAGGCATGTGGTCAGAAGATGGTTGTGAAAAGTTCTTCTGGAGAGGAGGGAAAGGGTTGCAAGGTTGCAAGTGAGTGTTGAAGTGACCATAAACTGATGGAGGTGATTCTAATTCTTTGTGAACTAAGCTGTGATTTTCTCCATTCAGCTTTTGCCTGCTTGGGCTTGGCAGGAGGCAAGTTGAAGCCAGAGTGTTGGGGCCATCCAGAGTTATGGTGGCTGAAGACAATTCAGCATTTCTCTAACTGGTCTTTCTCAAAATATTACCCTGACAGATGTTAACAGGAGAAAACTTCCTTGGTCAAAGAAGTTTGGGAGAACTGCTGTATACTCCAGTCCCTTCTTAATATGCGTAATAACATATTTGAAGCTCTGAGGGTCTCACATTTGAATACTCAGTTAAATTTAGTGTAGTCAACTTTTTCAAGCTTATTTGCGTCTCTAGTGGCGTGTGTGTATTGCATCTGCTAAGGTCTTACAGTTTGGTTTAGGTTGGGTCATTCACCTCACTGCCATGTAAAATGGTAGGAACTTTTCTTTTCATTCAGCATGTTTAAATGATCTGCAGCTAGCCATTTAGATTCACATTGATTTAGGGTAGAGCAATAGCTACTGTTTTCTGAAACGCTCCTCATTCTTTATGAACCTATTTCATGTGCCTGTTCCATTTGTTACCAACTCTTGTTATAAACTTAAAAAACAAACAGACCGTAAACTGGCTTCCTTATTGTTCTTCCAGGGACATAAGAAGTCGATGTGAGAACTGGCAAGGAAAGCTGGACCATCCCAAATGATTAGGATTAGGGCTGGCAGGGAGGACAACAGCCAGAGTTACTTGTATTATTATTTTACTACTCAGTTCAGTTCAGTTCAATCACCCAGTCGTGTTCGACTCTTTGCGACCCCATGAATCGCAGCACGCCAGGCCTCCCTGTCCATCACCATCTCCCGGAGTTCACTCAGACTCACGTCCATCGAGTCAGTGATGCCATCCAGCCATCTCATCCTCGGTCGTCCCCTTCTCTTCCTGTCCCCAATCCCTCCCAGCATCAGAGTCTTTTCCAATGAGTCAACTCTTCGCATGAGGTGGCCAAAGTACTGGAGTTTCAGCTTTAGCATCAGTCCTTCCAAAGAAATCCCAGGGCTAAGCTCCTTCAGAATGGACTGGTTGGATCTCCTTGCAGTCCAAGGGACTCTTAAGAGTCTTCTCCAACACCACAGTTCAAAAGCATCAATTCTTTGGTGCTCAACCTTCTTCACAGTCCAACTCTCACATCTATACATGACCACAGGAAAAACCATAGCCTTGATTAGATGGACCTTAGTTGGCAAAGTAATGTCTCTGCTTTTGAATATACTATCTAGGTTGGTCATAACTTTTCTTCCAAGGAGCAAGCGTCTTTTAATTTCATGGCTTCAGTCACCATCTGCAGTGATTTTGGAGCCCCCCAAAATAAAGTCTGACACTGTTTCCACTGTTTCCCCATCTATTTGCCATGAAGTGATGGGACCGGATGCCATGATCTTGGTTTTCTGAATGTTGAGCTTGAAGCCAACTTTTTCACTCTCCACTTTCACTTTCATCAAGAGGCTTTTAGTTCTTCTTCACTTTCTGCCATAAGGGTGGTGTCATCTGCATATCTGAGGTGATTGATATTTCTCCCGGCAATCTTGTTTCCAGCTTGTGTTTCTTCCATTCCAGCGTTTCTCATGATGTACTCTGCATATAAGTTAAATAAGCAGGGTGACTACTGCTAACCAAAATTTTCATGGTCTTTTCAGTTTACAAATTGTTCTCATTTGTGTTATTTTTGAAAACCATATTCAGTCATTATTGAGCAAGATACAGCTATCATTGGTGAGCACAAGGAACATAGTTTGGGGAGATGACAAATGAAAAGATATGATGAGGTAAAAGAGAGGAGCTACATGGAATGGAGCTTAAAAAATATTGGGACAGTGGTCTAAAGCATGCATTCTCAGTGAAGGTCAAAATTACCATGGGTATAAAAAGTGTTTTAAGGGAGGCAGAAAAATGAGTAAATATTACGGTGCTTTGGACCCTCCAAAGGGCCACCATAAAAAAACAGACATGCCATGTGTTAGTTGTATTAACATTTCATGGTGGGGGTGGCAATTAGGGGGAAAAACATCTCAGAAGGCTTGTTGGTTGGGGGTGGTGATGGTGGTAGTGATGAGGTATTGTGGTTTAAATTCTGTGGTGCCTATGGAACTTTTTGAGAACTGTCAGCGTGTCTTCTCTTCCCGGACATGTTAGACAGTTCATTTGTCTAGCACAGAGTCTGCGTCTGGCTTCATTCGTCTGCCCATCTTGCCCAAGGCCCTATGTGACCTTGTTTTGTACCTTTAAACTCTCTTCAAGCCACAGCTAACTGAATTAGGGTGGACATGAGTGAAGATCAGTTAAGGCATAGATTGGCCTGTGAACGACTGGCTGGTCTCGGGAAGCCTGCGGTCACTTCCTCGTGTCAGACTTCTGTGGTGCTATTCTTGTTGTTATAATGTGTCTACCACTTCCCCCTTTGAGATAACTTGAGTGGGTCTCAAATGAGCCCAGGTTATAGCATCACTGCAGTCATAACACTTGGCCTGCTGGTGTCCCATCTGAGTGAGACTGAATGTAATTGAATGAAGGTGGAAGAGAAATTTATTTGAATCTTCATCTCTTTGTCCTTCGCATATTAATCATGTATTAGTTAAGGGAGGGCTTTCCTGTACATTGTAGGTTTAGCAGTATTCCAGGCCCTTCCCCACTAGGTGCCAGAAATGCCCCCTCTGCAAAGTGTGACAACCAGAAATGTCTCTGGATGTTGCCACATGTCCCTTGTGAGGCAGAGTCACCTCTGGTTGAGAACTACTGATATTGAGAAACTAGAAAGTCAGAAAATTATCAATTTCCTAATGGTATCATGATCAGAAATGCCTTAAATAAAGGGTTTGTGATCTGCTGTTAAACTTCACCTCAATAAGGATGTTACCAGAAATGATGGAAGACAATCCTTAAGAGCTGAGACCAGTGTTGTTACCAACATATTCACAGCTAGCAGTAATGAGCACCAGATGCTTTCTAAGCAGGTTCTGTGTATCAACTCATTTAGCTATCCTGGCAACTCCAAGGAGTCAGTACTGCTATTATTATACCCACCCTACAGTTAAGGGAACTGAGACATGAGATGTTGAGAGACTTGCTGAGGTCACCCAGCTGGTAATAGCAGAGTCACCCTGACAGCCCAGTTCTAGAGCCCACACGTTTCTGAGCACATAACCTCTTGGTCATACTGTTCTTTCTGTAACATCTGTACTTCTTTATCCTCCACAACACTCAGCATACTACCAAGCATATAACAGGTTCTCACTGGACCCTGGTGGATCCTGTCCATATTGACATTGGCATTTACTGGGGTACTTTGTCCCAGATCTCCACAAATGCCTCTGCTCAAATAACACTTTCTCAGCAAAGATATTCCTTATTGCCCTTTTTAAAACATTACTCTCCCTCACCTCCCAAACACTTACCCAGCTTTATTCTTCCCCACAGTACTTATTACCATCTGACATGTATTTATTGTTTATTCCTCCACTCCCCAACAGACTGAAATAGAAGTTGCATGAAAGGAGGGGCTTTGCCTATGGGGTTTGCTGCTATATCCACAGTACCTTGAACATTCCTTGGCATGCCCATCAAATGTATGAGATGAATGAAGAAATCCTTTAACTTAATCCTATATCCAATATCATTGCTTTGATTATCTGCCCTTACTTTTTCCTCAGTACTGCTTTTAGAAAATAATCTTTCTCTGAATGAACAGGAACATTTATGCAGGAGAGGGGCCTAGCCCTCAATAGAAATGCCAGGGTATTGGGGATCCCCCACTAACATGGACCAGACATATTCTGGTGGCCTATGTCACTTACGTATGTTTATTTTTAATTTTGCTTTGCTGGTCTGTGAAAGTAATTCAATAGAGTTATTACAATATGCATACTCAGAGAAATTAACTTATGTTTTGCTTTATATTTACATAGAACAATTATAAGCTATTCTTTTAAGAAAGATGTTATATACTATTCAGTGACAGATTTTGCACAAAAATCTGATTCTACCTTATTTCTCGCTATAACTACTATTCATAAGCTGAAAAGAATATAATTTTAATTAAAAGTAATTTAAAAACTTAGCAATTGCTCTCATTATATAGAAAATGTAGCCACAGAGAAACATGGTCAACACCACTTTGTTTCCAAGCTAACCTTTTCTCACCCTCCAAACACATATTTAAAATTTTGGGGCTCCCTTCTCTCCCCAAAGTGGTGGGCTTAGGGCACTTTCCCAGTATGTCTTTTTATAAAAATCATCAATCGCTTTCCTGCAATTAGGCATTTCAGGCCATTATGTTTCTCTAGACAGGAAATAGCTCATTCCCCAAGCCTGATTGCTGCTGCTGCTGCTGCTAAGTCGCTTCAGTCGTGTCCGACTCTTTGCGACCCCATAGACGGCAGCCCACCAGGCTCCGCCATCCCTGGGATTCTCCAGGCAAGAACACTGGAGTGGGTTGCCATTTCCTTCTCCAATGCCTGAAAGTGAAAAGTGAAAGTGAGGTCGCTCAGTTGTGTCTGACTCTTCGCCACCCCATGGACTGCAGCCCACCAGGCTCCTCCGTCCATGGGAGTTTCCAGGCAAGAGTACTGGAGTGGGGTGCCATTGCCTTCTCCGAAGCCTGATTACTAGCCCTAAGAAATTTAGATCAAATTCAACCCTAATCTGTGTTCAAACTCATTCTTGGATCCCATGCAGCTCAAATAGGCTTGGCAAGCAAATACCTCCCTGTTTGGCGGGGGTGGAGGGCTGGAACAGATGCCTCCAGAGTAGTAAGGCTGTTCTGTAGAACACAGTCCTCTGAACTCATCATGGGTTCTCAGCTTCCCAAATTTCCCATGTCCCATAATTGATTGTACTGCCGCTGGCACCCCTGAACTCCAGTGCCAGCTTCCTGAACACTTCAGTAGGAGACATTGCATTGCTCTCTAAATATTGCTCAGCACTGGGTCACAGTTTTAGAGGTAATATAGTGTGATTTTATACTACACGTTCTTACATAAGAATGCCATTACAGTATTATAATTCTCCAAACTTTTTTGGGGGGGTTGCAGTTTGAGGTTAAGAATATGATACTGCAAACAAATAGAAATTAATTTAGACCAGAGGTATCTGATAGAACTTTTACAGTGATGGAAATGACCTGTATCTGTGGTGTCCAATACAGTAGCCATTAGCCACACATTGCTATTTAGTACTTGAAACATGGCTAATGGAACTGAGGAACTGATTTTCTTTTTAATTTTAACTTATTTAAATCTAAACGGCCACCAGTGGCTCCTGTATAGAAGTGGTCCTCAACCTTTTTGGCACCAGGGATTTTGGCACCAATTTCATGGAAGACAATTTCATGGACTGGGGTGGGGGTGCATGGTTTGGGGATGAGTCAAGTGCATTACATTTATTGTGCTCTTTATTTCTAATCAAATGCTACTGCTGATCTGCTAGGATGTACCAGTCTGTGGCCTGGAGGTTGGGAACCTCTGCTATATAGGGTCATGTATAAGACTGTCCTTCAAGAAGATGGACCTCATCTGACATCAGGACTTGGAATATAGGAAATTTAAAACTATTTTAAAGTAGGTCCTAATTTTAAATAAGATCCTGAGATTTCACTCTGACCTTGTCTAGAGATGGGGTGACTCTTTCGGAGATGGAAAAGCAAACTGCTCTGTACTCTGGCATTCCATAGAGATGGTTCCTAAGGAAGTTGCTAACTTTAAGACAGAGGTAGAGGCTGGAATTTCAGAGGGAAAATCAGAGATGGTTGTCTATCACTATCTCTTCCTCTCACTGACCATCTTCACTCTGTTTCCACCATCACCTGCTGCCTTGGCCTTATTTTCAACATTGGGGGAATTTTTATAGTTTTGAAAGGTTTGTAGTGGCAAGAAGCACATGCCTGAGAGATTCCAGGCTCTTGAGGAGGGTCTAGAGTGGCATGGGTTTAGATATTAGAATAAATTCACTCATTTAAAACCCATATAAATTAACTTCAAAGACCCAGATGGCAAAGGTATCTACTCAAGCATCTCAGGGGTGGCACAACCCAGGAGCAAAATGGAGTGGGAAAATTTCCATCTGACGTGGAGGGAGCTTCATGAAGTGAGGACCATGCCAAAAGTGGGCATGGGAACAAAAGGAACAGTGAAATGATGGTACCTCTCAGATGTGAACAAAGAGAAATGTTTATAGAGTCAGGACTTCAGACACAGAGTTTCAGACACACAGGGACCTTCTTCCTATTCCTTCCAACCTAAGGATAGCACTTGTGTCATGAGTAAGTGCTTAGATACTCGGCAGGCACTGGAGAAGTCCATCTGTCTTGGAGCAAGAAGGCAAAGAGTGCTGCTGCCCAGGGCAGGGGATACCACTGTCAGACGGGCTGTGGAAGAGTTAGAGTCATGTGATAAACATACAGAATCCCAGCTTCTTCAGTAGATCCGAAGTTGGACATGACAAAACACATCTTTAACAAGTGATTCTGATACACAACTAGATGTGAGGAATCCTGCAAAGACTGAAGGAAGGAACCTTTCTTGTTAGGGGAGGTGACCAGGAAGAGCTGAATGGCACCAATTATATTATAACTGAGGTCCTCTGGCTGAGGCATGAGATTAAAAGAACTATAGAACCTAGAGTGATGCATCCTGTATTATCACAGCTTACATCTTACATGAGAGTGGGCTTAGCTGTGGTTGTCTGCTGCTGCTGCTGCTAAGTCACTTCAGTCGTGTCCAACTCTGTGCGGCCCCATAGACGGCCTCCTACCAGGCTCCTCTGTCCCTAGGATTCTCCAGGCAAGAACACTGGAGTGGGTTGCCCTTTCCTTCTCCAATGCATGAAAGTGAAAAGTGAAAGTGAAGTCGCTCAGGCGTGTCCGACTCTTAGGGACCTCATGGACTGCAGCCTACCAGGCTCCTCCGTCCATGGGATTCTCCAGGCAAGAGTACTGTAGTGGGGTGCGATAAATTCTTGAGAGGGCAGTGTATAGATGAGTACTGACCAAGTTAGACTTAGTCCATCGTCTGAACCAAACACTGTCTTAACAATTTTGTTCTATGTGTGGGTGATAGATAATAACAAAAGTATTTATTAAGAATCTATAAATATAAAAATATGTATATATAACTGAATCACTGTGCTGTACACCTGAAATTAATACAACATTGTAAATCAACTATATTATAGTAAAAATATATATTTTTTAATTTTAAAAGTAAAATATTCCAGTAAAAGAAATCTATAAAGATGATTAAACTGTTAGTTAAGATCCCATAAGAACGAACATTTACTACTAATTAGAAAGCATAAAGATGTACACTCCAAACAGAATCTTATTTTGAAATTTTAGTGTTAACAGACAGCAATTTCACAGCTTAAAATAGGAAAACACTGAGGGGAACTGATGTCCAAATTGGGTCCAGCCACCCCATGAACTTAAAAGCTTGCTCTGTTGTGCAGAGATTTTCTTCTGTATTTGTGGTAGTTGACAGTTGTTATGGCCAGGCTCACAGGTAAGCATCCCACCCTGATCCCTGCTCTCTTTTTCAATCCACTGGGAGCTCTGAGGGCTCAGAGTTCACATGCCTGTTGAATGTGTTGGTGGGCTCTTTGGTAGAAGACCCATTTCCCTGTTTTTTTCCTGTTTCTCTCCTTTCCCATAGGGCAAGATGTGGACAGAGGAGTTTATGGATTTCCTCCAGCGATACTGCTTGTACCATGTAGGACCCAGGCCACAGAATCCCTGAGGTATACACAGGTAGGAAGGCCAAAAAGAGAAGAAAGGCATCACTTGTGTTTTGTTGGTTGGTGTGTGCTTCTCACATAAGGTTCCCAAGTCTCTTTTCTAGAAATGAGCAGAGACACAGAGATCTCCCGATTTGGACATGTGTGGGCAAACCCATACTCACGCATACACTGACATATACTGTCAAAGCTCAGAAACAGCCTTCAGTTAATGTGGCTGAAGCTGGTGCTGGGTGGAGATGGAGCCTCAACCCTCTTGGTAGACCAGCTCGTAGGGGCTCCAGGTAGACAGAAGATCCAGCGACAGGTTTTTCTGCTCTTGGTCTGATGTGACAAGGTGGTAGCCTAGTAGGTTCATGGTATTCCTGCAGACTTTCTGAAGTCGAAAAACCTTTTTATAAGGCAGGGACCACCGCCAGGCCTGAGAGACATTGAGAGCATTCCTGGCATTTGTGTGGAAGGCGTGCTTACCCATGCCCTTGCCTCGAGTGATATTATGTACCCAAGTCTGGAGCCGGGGCAAGAATTTCAGCCCTACGTATTCATACATTCGGGCAGTTTGGCCCAGGGGGTCCCGGACCAAGTCCTCATAGCGCACGAGCAGGTAGCGCTGCCTTAGGGCTTTGGGCAAGGACTGCACGGCTTTGAAGATCTCCAGCTGGCTTTGGCAGATGACTTGCATCGCGTAGTAAGGTTGATCCTCCTTCTTGAGTTTCTGCCGGTGCTGCCCCATCACAATGTGGCTGTCAATCTCAAGTTCATTTGTGGTGCGTTCTCGGGACCGGAACACTGCGCGGGGGTCCCGGACCAGGTGCACAATGTGCAGGTTGAGGGAAGGGTCTCTCAGCAGAGGGTAGAGCACCTGCAGGTTGAAGAAGCGCACCTCCTTGAGCACCACATGGCTGTAGGTGCGGCAGGCCTCCTCCACCACCTCGAAGGGCTGCTTGTGGCACAGAATCCTGCAGTGGGCCTGGGGTATGATCTTATCTCGCGGGAAGAGGTTGCAGGCAGGTGGGGAACACAGGGCCCGGCTGCCGTCCCACTGGAATAGGCTGGACTGTTTCCGGGGGCCAGGATTCATGTAGGCATCAAAGACGCTCATGTCACACAGAAAGACGGCCCGAATGAGGTCCCGCACAGCCATATGCAGCCTCTGGGCCGTGCTTTGTGTGAAGGTCATCCACACGTGCCAGGCGGGCTCCATCAGGTAGAAGACATCTGGGTGCTGTCCAAAAAGCTGCCCTACAAAAGAGGAGCCAGAGCGCCACGAAGACAGGACCAGCACATGCATGTGCGGGGACTTGGGTTCCTCCTTCACCTGCAGGGAGTTGTCGTTGTGGGAGTATACAAGGATGAACAGAATGAAGATGGCCATCTGGGAAGCCAGGAACAGCAGGAACTTCATTCTTCTGAGTGGTATCATGCTGAAGTGGAAGACCGGGGAAGAACAAACAGAGGAGTATCTTAGGCTATCACAACATAGAATTTTATTGTACAGATGTACCACAATTTATCAGTATTTAACCAGTGTCCTCATTGGTGAGCTTTGGGGTTGTTTCCAGTCTTTGGCTTTTCAGAGCTTTCAATAATGACCTTTATGTTCTCACATCATTATCCAAGCATGTAAGCTAACTCCCAAGAAGTGGAATTGCTGAGTCAGAGAGTATGGGTATGTGTACCTTTGGTATCTGTTGTCCAGTTAGGCTTCATACTGGTCATAAACCACTGTCTGTGTCTAGAGCTCCAGAGATTTTAGGAAGCAGATTTTAGAGGAGGAATTGGACAGCCACAGATGTGACTCTTGGAGTTTATGGCTTGCTTCCTGAAGAGGTAGAACATGCTTTGCTGGCCCATAGGCTTCCCTTGGAAGTCCCCTGAACTTTCTGGGAAGTATGTGATGACCTCAATCAAACCTTAAGTGGCAGTGGCCCAGAAACCTTTCTCTTCCATTCATGACAACAATGCATTTCCTCCACATGTGCCAACAGATCCAGTGAGGATCATCTCTCCCTGGTGCCAAAAAAAGCACATTGTTATATGCCAGGAACATATTAATGAATAGTAATTCCTGTCTCGGCCCTGAAGGTTACAGCAGGACCAGCTAAGAAGAACAGGACCTAGTTCTTTTGAACTTGAGCCCAAGAGGAAATGATTAGAAACTAAGCCATGTTTGATAATGACTCAAGGACTGAGCCAAGTATTGAGGAACTGACCAGAGACCTTCTCCCAAAGACAATACAAGTATGAGGAAAAGTTTAGAACAAATATAGGAATTAATGGAGCAAAAGAGAAAGGAAAGAACTTGACCTATGTAGCAATATAAGGATAGAATTTTATAGGCAGGGCCTATAATCAGCTCAGGAAAGATAACATTTCCTAGGGACTGGTAACATGGACCTTTCAAAAGTCCACCTCCTGCCCCCATGTGGCTTCAGGCCAGCTCAGGGTCCAGAGTGGGCTACATGCTCTGAGCACTCCTTGCCTGCCTGTGGCTCCTGACCTCATGCCCATTCTCACCCAGAGCTGGAGCCTGGCCTTCAGACTCATCCCCAGTTGTCCCCAGGCTTTAATTGGGCATAGTTTTCAGGGACTGCCAAGGGAACCCTCTCACTTTCTTTCTGTTTTTCCTTTCCATGAGCACTTTCCTTGGCCAGCAGGAAAGTGTGCTTTTGTAAAGTGAATCCTATCTCTTGTCACTGGGATCTGGATACAACCTGGATCTAAGCAACCCATGATGGGGCTGATGAGCTCAGCCGGAGACCCTTGAGGGTGTGTCTCAGGGAAAGATCATTTCTGCAGTAGCTGGAATCAGTGTAGAGGCGGCCCAGAGAGAACAGGAAACTGAAGGCTTTTCATGGCAATCTCCTCTTATCTAACCATCACCTCTCCCCGGCTGTCCTACACTACCTCCTCTGTAGACCCTCCTTGAGGTTGGGAAGCATTTATGAGAGGTCCCTAGTGCACCTTCCTGAGTGTTCTTTTCTGGCTATTTGATGCATGCTTGAACCCTGCCCTCCCTGTCATCGAAATGAGTCTGCTTCTCTCTAGCCTGGCTTTTATAGTAAGTAGCCTCTCACTTCTGTCTCTCAGTTCTCTCCCTCAGCTCTCCACCTCATTCACTGCTGCCAAAATCTATCTTTTTAAAGCACAAGCCTGTCACTCCCTTCCTTAAAGTCCTTCAGTGGCTTTCTGACTCATATAGGATTAAATCCCCAATTCTCATGTCTGGGGGCCCTACATAATCCGATCTTAGATCTCCTGTCACTCCCTTCCCTTTCTGACACCTTAGGTTCTGAATTTTACTTCCAGTTCTTCCAACTTGCCCTATTATTTATTTTTAATAATTTAATTTATTTTTGGCTGTGCTGCGTCTTCGTTGCTGCGAGGGCTTTCCTCAGGTTGCAGTGAGTAGAAGCTACTCTCTAGTTGTGGTGCGCAGGTTTCTTATTGCGGTGGCTTCTCTTGTTGTGGAGCATGGGCTCTAGGGCTGGTGGGCTTCGGTAGCTGTGGCTCCCGGATTTTAGAGCACTGGCTTAGTAGTTTTGGCACATGGACTTAGTTGCTCCGCAGCAAGTGGGATCTTCCCAGACCAGGGATGGAAACCCATGTCTCCAGCATTGGCAGGTGGATTCTTTACCACTGAGCCACCAGGGAAGCCTCTGCCCCATTGGTTACAAGCTCTGAGACATTTGCAAGACAACCACTCTTTCCTCAAGATTCTGCCTACCTCTCAGCTTTCTCCCTGAAAGGTATCTTGTTTCCTCCCAAGATTTAGTTCCCCCCGAACTTTCCATTCCCATCCATCTCTCTCTCTGTAGTACAGTTAAGTGAAGTGAAAGTTGCTCAGTCATGTCCAACTCTGCGACCCCATGGACTATAGAGTCCATGGAATTCTCCAGGCCAGAATACTGGAGTGGGTAGCCTTTTCCTCCTCCAGGGTATCTTCCTAACCTAGGGATTGAACCCAGGTCTCCCGCATTGCAGGCAGATTCTTCACCAGCTGAGCCACAGGGGAAGCCCCTGTAGTACAGTGGAGGATGAATATCTCTCACTGGGCTGCTGTTACTTAAAGGTGAACGCTATGTCTTATCTCATTTACAGGCACATAAAACACACAACTGATTAGGGCTCATTAAACATTTGTTGGACAAATGACTAAATAAATGAGTGTGAGAAGTGGCATGTGTGTGCACATGCTAAGTCACCTCAGTCATGTCCACTCTTTGCGACCGCATGGACTGTAGCCTGCCAGGCCCCACTGTCCATGGGATTCTCCAGGCAAGAGTACTGGAGTGGGTTGTCATTTCCTCCTCCAGAGGATTTTCCTGACCCAGGGATCAAACCCATATTTGTTACTAAAATTTAGATCATTTTATTGAGTATTGAGCACAAAACCAATACTATCTCAACTGCATGGAGCAAGATATTAAGTCAGAACCATAGTTTAGAAGCAATATGGCACAATGAACCTAACTCCAAAAAATTAGGTTCTATACAGAGCATGTATTATTTAGGACTTAGGGGGTAAAAACCATGAGCATCATTTAAAAAAATATTTATTAATAAGAAATTAAAGCCCCACTGAGGGGCAGTAGACTACTGACAAAAATTCCCTGAGTCCATTAGTAAAAGAAGAAAATAGAAGGAAAAAAACACTCACAGCACAACCTGTCCTCTCCTTCCAAAAAATGTAGTTTAGAAACAGATTGGAGTCTTCCCGGGTGGTGCAGTGGATGAGAATCAGCCTGCCAATTCACAGGACATGGGTTTCACCCTTGATCTGGGAAGATTCCACATACTGCAGAGCAAACTAAGCCTGTGTGCCTCAACCACTGAACCCAAGCTCTAGAGCCCGACAGCTCCAACTGCTGAGCCTGTGTGCCTCAGCTCCTGAAGCCAGCATGCCTAGAGCCTGTGCTTAGTGACAAAAGAAGCCACCACAATGAGAAAGCCTGAGTACCACAACAAAGAGTAGCCCCCACTTCTGCAAGTAGAGAAAGCCCAAGTGCAGCAACGAAGCCCCAGTCCAACCAAAAATTAATAAATAAAAGAAAAACAAACATGATATTGGGACTTCCTTGGCAGTCCTGTGATAAAGACTTTGCCTTCCTAGGCAGGGGGTCAGGTTCGATCCCTGGTCGGGCAGCTAAGATCCAATATGCCTTGTGGCCAGAAAACCAAACGTAACACAGAAGTAGTGTTGTAACACATTCAATAAAGACTTTAAAAATGTTCCACATGGGGCTTCCTTGATGGCCCAGTGGTAAAGAATCCACCCGCCAATGCAGGAGGCACGGGTTGGATCCCCTGATCTGGGAAGATCCCATAGGCATTAGAGCAACTAAGCTAGGGTGCTGCAACTACTGAATCTGTGCTCTAGAGCCCATGAGCCGTGACTGACGAGCCCTGTGCTGCAACTGCTGAAGCCCGTGCCCCTGGAGCCTGTGCTCTGCCACAAGAGAAGCCACCACAATGAGAAGCCCAAGCACCACAACTAGAGAGTAGCCTGAAGCCCCAAAATAAGTAATTTAAAAAAAAAAAAAAAGATATTTTACTTCCAGTTAGAAGTTCCAGACTTGTCCACAGCCTTACAAGACAGAAGTCTCTTCTACCTTGGCTGACTCACTGGCTTCATAATTTAATCTTCTTTTACATCGGAATGGAGCCCCACAACTTTGAAAGCCCTTCTAGTCACAGTAATGACAACACTCCAATTAAATACATCACACAGAACGGTGATGAGCCACACCTCCATGTTTCAGAATAAGTGAACTTTAACTCTCAATGATAAAAACAGCCCTGCATGATTAGACCCGGATATTTTGGGTCCCAGATCTGAGAATTCAGTTATCACACTAAATTTCAGCTGAGCTAGAGAAAATCTGTAGTTCCTAGCACCTCTGGTCCTCACTTCCCAGCACCTGAGCAGAGGAGAAGCTACAGGAAACACAGAAGCCAGCACTGGAATAAGTAAGACGAACCAGCCATAAAGTATACATCAGAATAGCCCCACTCAGTTTCTAGGGTCTTTCTTAGGGATGGGGGTGGGTGGGGTTAGGAGAGCTGCTGGCAGGCAACTTGTGTTTTGGGGGAAGATTATCCAGGTGATTCTGATCCAGCCCCTCTCCAACACCTCCTCTCTGCCATTCACAAAGAAATGCCCAGCTTAGTTGTCCCCTGTTATCTGAAACTCCACTCCAAGGACCTGGGAATAATGACCCTGCTCTGGAGGTGTACACGGGAAATTCTCTCCTTACCTTGTTAATGGCTTGGCCTTCTCCACCACTCTGAAGGCTCTGCCAGCCAAATTGTGCAGCTTTTTTCCTCTGACTCACCAGCTCCTCTCTCAGCTTCCTTCTCCTCCTCGAATCTTGCATAACCATCCCTACTCAGAGCACATTTCACTGTCTTCTTCCTCTGGCCAGAAATCAGCCACCTTCCAAGACAGGGTTAAGAAAGCACTGACTGCCAGGGAGATGTGATCCCAGCAGCTTTAACTCTAAGACACTCGAGGGGTGGGGAGACGCTGCTTGAATGGGCTGGGCCTGGAGAAGCAAAGGAGGAAGTATTCTCTCCCTCAACTGGAGGGTGATGCTGGATTCAGATTCCTTAAAGGCAGTGGAAAGGTTAACTCTCTTAGGGCAAAGTGGAGAAAGGGCAAAGTACTCCAGAAGTACTTGAGGTTGATAGGGAAGTCACAGGACAGTGACAGCCAAAATGACCCATTGTGATGCCTTATTCTTAATCTCTGCTGCAAAAAGAGGAGAGAAAACCTAGAAGGTATTTCTGGGTTGTACCTTCCTGCTCACCCCACAGTATTTAGGGAGATAAGTTTTTTTTTGGCCTCTGTGTTTTTTTCAACATCTTCACCCTTCTTGTGCGAGGTAGTAATTAGATGTCCTGCCTAGATGTAGTAACTCATTCTTTGGGAGGATGTAGATGTATTGGCCTTTAGTTGGCATATGGGAAATTTCCCCCTTAAGGAAAAAAAAGTTATTGTAAAAGATTATAGCTTCTAACTAGCTGTGTGTACTTGGGCAAATCATGCAACTACTCTGAACTAATTTACTTGATTGTTGTGAGTATAAAGCAATAGGCAAATTGAAAAAATTTTTTTAGTTGAAATATAGTTGAATTTACAGAGTTGTGCTGATCTCTACAGCAAAGTGACTCAGTTTAGCTGAATATTTTTATTCAGTTAACTTAAATGTGAAAAACTCAGTCAGCCAAATTATTAAAGAAATTAATATGAATTAATTTTAATTAATTAATTATAAATAATTCAATTTACTAAGTAAACTGAATAAAAGTTATTTTTAAAAATGACCACTACCTTCCCCCACCACAGTGCATAGGAACCACAGACTTTTCTGTCTGAAAGGGGCTGGGAGGTGGTGTGTGTTCAGTGGTTGTTAGATTTCTCTCCAAAAACAGTGTCAGTGACCTCAGAGTTTGGGCAATATTATTTTTTTGGCTTCCTTATTTTTAACACTGGATTGTTTATAGGTGTTTGTTAAAAATGTTTTTAGTGGTCATTTACAAAATATTCTAAAGAGAAGTAAATTATAAAATGTCCCAAAATAACTAAATAAAAAATGCCTCAGGAAATTACGGGCTAGTCATGATGGCCTATTATCTAATCACAGACACTAAGTACAGAATGAAGCAGGGCAAAAGCTAATAGAGTTTTGCCAAGAGAACACACTGGTCATAGCAAACACCCTCTTCCAACAACACAAGAGAAGACTCTATACATGGACATCACCAGATGGTCAACACCAAAATCAGATTGATTATATTCTTTGCAGCCAAAGATGGAGAAGCTCTATACAGTCAACAAAAACAAGACCAGGAGCTGACTGTGGCTCAGATCATGAACTCCTTATTGCCAAATTCAGACTTAAATTGAAGAAAGTAGGGAAAACCACTAGACCATTCAGGTATGACCTTCATGATTATACAGTGGAAGTGAGAAATAGATTTAAGGGTCTAGATCTGACGGATAGAGTGCCTGATGAACTATGGATGGAGGTCTGTGACATTGTACGGGAGACAGGGATCAAGACCATCCCCATGGAAAAGAAATGCAAAAAAGCAAAATGGCTGTCTGGGGAGGCCTTACAAATAGCTGTGAAAAGAAGAGAGGCAAAAAGCAAAGGAGGAAAGGAAAGATAAGCATCTGAATGCAGAGTCCCAAAGAGTAGCAAGAAGAGATAAGAAAGCCTTCTTCAGCGATCAGTGCAAAGAAATAGAGGAAAACAACAGAAAGGGAAAGACTAGAAATCTCTTCAAGAAAATGAGAGATACCAAGGGAACATTTCATGCAAAGATGGGCTCGATAAAGGACAGAAATGGTCTGGACCTAACAGAAGCAGAAGATATTAAGAAGAGGTGGCAAGGATACACAGAAGAACTGTACAAAGAAGATCTTCACGACTAAGATAATCATGATGGTGTGATCACTCACCTAGAGCCAGATATCCTGGAATGTTAAGTCAGTGGGCCTTGGAAAGCATCACTATGAACAAAGCTAGTGGGGGTGATGGAATTCCAGTTGAGCTATTTCAAATCCTGAAAGATGATGCTGTGAAAGTGCTACACTCAATATGCCAGCAAATTTGGAAAACTCAGCAGTGGCCACAGGACTGGAAAAGATCAGTTTTCATTCCAATGCCTAAGAAAGGCAATGCCAAAGAATGCTCAAACTACCGCACAATTGCACTCATCTCACACGCTAGTAAAGTAATCCTCAAAATTCTCCAAGCCAGGCTTCAGCAATACGTGAACCGTAAACTTCCAGATGTTCAAGCTGGTTTTAGAAAAGGCAGAGGAACCAGAGATCAAATTGCCAACATTCACTGGATCATGGAAAAAGCAAGAGAGTTCCAGAAAAACATCTATTTCTGCTTTATTGACTATGCCAAAGCCTTTGACTGTGTGGATCACAATAAACTGTGGAAAATTCTGAACGAGATGGGAATACCAAGCTATGTGACCTGCCTCTTGAGAAAACTGTATGCTGGTCAGGAAGCAACAGTTAGAACTGGACATGGAACAACAGACTGGTTCCAAATAGGAAACTGCTACTGCTAAGTCACTTCAGTCGTGTCCAACTCTGTGCGACCCCATAGACAGCAGCCCACCAGGCTCCCCCATCCCTGGGATTCTCCAAGCAAGAACACTGGAGTGGGTTGCCATTTCCTTCTCCAATGTATGAAAGTGAAAAGTGAAAGTGAAGTCGCTCAGTCGTGTCTGACTCTTGGCGACCCCATGGACTGCAGCCTACCAGGCTCCTCCGTCCATGGGATTTTCCAGGCAAGAGTACTAGAGTGGGGTGCCATTGCCTTCTCCACCAAATAGGAAAAGGAGTACATCAAGGCTGTATATTGTCACCCTGCTTATTTAACTTCTATGCAGAGTACATCATGAGAAACGCTGAGCTGGAAGAAGCACAAGCTGGAATCAAGATTACTGGGAGAAATATCAATCACCTCAGATATGCAGATGACACCACCCTTATGGCAGAAAGTGAAGAGGAACTAAAAAGCCTCTTGATGAAAGTGAAAGTGGAGAGTGAAAAAGTTGGCTTAAAGCTTATTGGGCATTCCCAATATCCGGTCCCATCACTTCATGGGAAATAGATGGGAAACAGTGGAAACAATGTTATTTTGGGGGACTCCAAAATCACTGCAGATGGTGACTGCAGCCATGAAATTAAAAGACGCTTGCTCCTTGGAAGAAAAGTTATGACCAACCTAGATAGCATATTCAAAAGCAGAGACATTACTTTGCTGACTAGGTCCGTCTAGTCAAGGCTATGGTTTTTTGTGTGGTCATGTATGGATGTGAGAGTTGAACTGTGAAGAAGGCTGAGCACCGAAGAATTGATGCTTTTGAACTGTGGTGTTGGAGAAGACTCTTGAGAGTCCCTTGGACTGCAAGGAGATCCAACCAGTCCATTCTGAAGGAGATCAACCCTGGGATTTCTTTGGAAGGACTGATGCTAAAGCTGAAACTCCAGTACTTTGGCCACCTCATGCGAAGAGTTGACTCATTGGAAAAGACTCTGATGCTGGGGAGGGACTGGGGGCAGGAGGAGAAGGGGATGACAAAGGATGAGATGGATGGATGGCATCACTGACTTGATGGACATGAGTCTGAGTGAACTCTGGGAGTTGGTGATGGACAGGGAGGCCTGGCGTGCTGCAATTCATGGGGTCACAAAGAGTCGGACATGACTGAGCGACTGAACTGAACTGAATAAGGAATTATGGAGCATGAAGATTATGAAAGACCATTGTAGCTACCACTTCTTGAGAGCTTGCTACAAACCAGGTACTGTACTTCATACTTATTTGGGTTTTCATCTTTAGTCTTTGCCGTGGCCTTGGGAGATAAATTCCATAATTTCCAGGTGATGAATAGAGGTTTGGAGAAGCTAAACAATGTATCCACAGTTACATGGTTTATCGTGGCAGAGTCTGGACTCCACCCTGGGTCTGCGTTCAAAGCCTAGGCTTATTCATCAGATAATATTACCTTCTTATTATCCCATGGATCATTTCTTTAAGGCAGCACTGTCCAATAGAACTTTCTGTGGTGAGGAAATGTTTTTGCACAGACATGGTGATCACTACCACATGTGGACATTGAACACTTGAAGTGTGGCTAATTCTACCGTTTTGGAAAATGGAGTTAAGGTTGTACAGGTCCAGTCTCTCTTAAGTCGCAGAGAATCTGATAATGACCTTCTGTCTAAATAAAGTGCTCATGTGCTTATCATACAAACATAAAATCATATTCAATTTCAAGGAGGTCCCAAGTTAAGGATCCCTACAGAAGTCTGCATGCCCTTCAGGTGCTTCTCAAACTGTAATTTGTGGGGCCAGTTGTCTCCCACGGACCATATACAGCAGAGCTCTGAGCTCTAACAGTTGCTCTTGGATTTTTACAGTCTGGGGACCCACCTGAATGTTGAAGAGACCCTGGATCAGCCCCTGAAACAAAGTCTAATTTTCTCAGAGATCGAGGAGAAGCCCTGTGCCAGTTACAGTACCCATACTTGCTACCTTCACCCAGACCATCACTCTTTGTGTACTAGGGTTGGAGTTTCCTCACGATGTACTTGGCTACTTGTTTTTCCTGTCCACGGTGACACTGAAAGGACAATCCAGCTTTCCTTGTGTTCCTTTTCATGTGGGGGCTCCAGCTCACCTCTTTTCACTTAGTATGCAGCAGCCTGCAATGTGGGTGTTAAGGTCTGAAACTCAAGTGACGTTAAACTCCCTCCATTGGTCGACAGCCCTGTGTGGCTTACAAAAGACTGATGTCAGTCCCAATTAAGATATTGGTTAAGGGGTTGGGTTTAAAGAATGAATTCTGGAGGACTAGAGCTTTCTGTTTTGGCTAAGCATGTATAGACTATAGTAGTTGGACCTTAGCATCCTGGAAGCCAAGACCTTCTGAAGAAGTATGCCAGGAAGGGAATCTTTTACTATAAATCCTATTATCAAATGGACAACTGCCATCAATAGCACTTGCTTCCTTGAACTGTGCCCTGGGTGGGGGTTCCCTGGCAATAGGATAGCCCTTATCTCTCTGCATCTGTGACTATGTCTCTGTATCTATGTCAACAGTGGGAGAAGAAGCTGAATTAAGGTAGGTCAGTAGAAGGTAAAAAGTAAACATGGTTTTAAGTTTCTTGGTGGTTCTTGCTTTCTTGAGTTTCCTTAACAGGGCAGACAAGAGTGGGTGAGAGAATGGGAAATAGACCAGGAGTTCCTGGTAAAGCCCAAACCTGTAAATTCTTAGTGGTTCAGGAGCTTGACGTTGTTAGACAGTGCCTTACCTGGAATCAGGACAGGGTGGGATTTAAGAATTATAGCTCCAGGCTTTCAAAAATCTGCAGAGACTGCTACAGGTGATCCATAATGGCCCAGTCTAGGGGTTTCTAGGGGGTGAAATCTGGGAGAATAAAAGGATGTCTTCTGGTGGGCTGTATTCCACATATCACATTAATCACCGGGGTCTGTCTCTTCTGCCCTTAAGTAACTGTCAAATTCACTCCCTTTCTCTTTATGTCCATAGCCTCTGTCTTTGCTCAGGCTCTCAATTTTTCTAACTTGAATTTCTGCCAAAATCCTCTCAAGTATTCCTGCCACCTCCAATTCCACCCCTCCAGTCTCTGTTCTACCCTGTGGCTAGACTGATCTTTCATTGTCCAGGTCTGATCCCTGTCACTCTTCTGATGGAAACGCTGCAGTGGAGCTCATCACGGATGAGATGAAAACTCAGCATGCCATGCTGTTGTCTCGCAACGCTCCATCATAATCTTCATGTGATATACTCCAAAAATACTTTCGGGTATCTCTTACACTCCAGGCACTACTCTAAGCCCTGAAAACAGCAGGAAACAAATCAGAGAAAATTCTCTGTGTCTGTGGAGTTTGAAGTCTGTTGCGTGGGAGACAAAAACACAAATAAAATGTGTAGTGTATCAGCTCGTGATAAGTGCTATGGAGAAAAATAAGGAAAGAAGAGATTGTGACCAAGTTTTATTTTTTAAAAAAGGTTTATCTGTTTATTTTTGACTGCACTGTGTCTTTGCTGCTGTGCACGGGCTTTCTCTCGTTGTGATTGGGGGCTTTCATTGCAGCTCACAGGCTCTGTCGCTCAAGCTCATTAGTTGTAATGCATGGGCTTAGTTATTCCGTGGCATGTAGGATCTTCCTGGATCAAGGATCGAACCCATGTCCCCTGCATTGCCAGATGGATTCTTAACCACTTGACCACCAGGGAAGTCCCAAATTGTTAATAGAAAGGTCAGGAAAAGTAACATTTTGGTGGGGACCTAAAGGAGATAGGGAAAATCCCCGAGGAAAGACCATTCTGGGCAAAAGGAACAGGCAAGTGCAGAGGTGCTAAGCCAGGAATCACGAGGAAAGCTGTGTGACTGATCAGAGTGAGGAAGCAGGGTGGTATGAAAGAGGAATTGAGAGGTAACAAAGGCAGGATGGAACAAATTGTGTAGGAGTCCCTGTTAGTTGGAGTTTGACTGTCACTTAGGGTGAAATGGGAAGCTACTTGAGGGTATAAGTTTAAGAATAACATATTCTAAGGGGATTATTTGGGTTACAGGGAGGGGAATAAACCATAAGAGGATCAAGGGCAGAACTGAGAGGTCAGCTAGGAGGTGAATCAAGAGACCAGTGTGTCAGATCAGGGTAAAAGCAGTGGAGTTAGTAGATCCTTAAATAGCTATTAAAACATATATTTTAAAAATAGAGTCAACCAATTCACTGATGGATCAGATATGGGAGTGAAAGCAAGAGAGGAGTCAAGGCTGACTCAAGAATATGGTTGCCATTAAAAAAAAAAAAGAATTAGGTTGGGGATAGGAATCAGGAATTTGATTTTGGATGTGTTAAGTTCAAGATGCCTATTGGACAACCAAGTGGGACTGTTGATTGGGCAGTTGGATATACATATATATACTAATATATATATGCACACACATATATAATGCCATGGAGTATGTGTTGTGCCCTGGTAGCCAAGAGAAGAAAATGTTTCAGGGAGAAAGGAGTAATCGTATTTAAACCTTCAGAAAGATTAAGGATAGATATTGACCATTAGAGCAATGTGGATGTCATTAATGACCTTGACAAGAGGACATTCTATGCAGTCAAAAGCATGAAAATCTGATAGAGGAAAGGGTTGGAGATGCCAATTCTTATTGTCTAAAGGGGAAGAGAAATGGGACTGTCGTTAGAGAAGTGAGGTCAAGAGTCAGTTGTTGTTGTTTTTAAAGATGAGAAAGTAACCGCTTGTTTATTTACTGATGGAAAATGGTCCAGGAAGAGAGGATGGTTGGAATGATGGAACCAGGTGTACACAGGTAGAGGAGTTGGCTCAAGTTAGCAGCACATACTGTTCATCATTGCTGCAGTCCGTGGGGTCAAAAAGAGTCAGACACGACTTAGCAACTAAACAACAACAACAGCAAAAGTTAATCATTATTAATAGGAGGGAAGGCAGAGTTCATGAGCACGCATGCAGGGAGGTGGAGACCTTATGGACTTTCTCTTCTTTTTGTGGTTGTTTTTTAACTTGGTGAACTAAGAGACAAGGTTGTCATCTTAGGATAAGGAAGATGTTATGAAAATTTTGAAGAGAGGGGGAGTTGTGGATTGGCTGTCTGTGAGAATGGTTTAATAACTGTGCCAGGATAATGTAAGTAGAATTGATGAGTGACATTGAAGTCCTTTTTAAGGTGAGCGGTCATAAACTGAAAGTGAGAACAGTTAGCAGAGAGATGTGAATTTTCCAGTCACGTTCACCTGCTACACTTGTGCATGTATGGGGGAAGAAGGTCAGATTTAAAGGCTTATATTCGATCAGAAAAGTACAGCGAAGTGTGCTTGGAAAGAGAACCAAGGTTGTATTTGAAGGAGTGATTATAATAGACACAGAATCTAAGTGAGATAGGAGAATCAAGGATACAAAGGGAATAAATGGGCTAAAACAGAGGACAGATGTTTGGAGGAGAGGAGGTCAAAGATTTTAGAAATTAGTGTTTTGGAAGGATTGTCTGTAAGGGTATTGAGATCATGTGGAAAAAGGGTTGGAGGGTGAGAGTGGCTACATGACAGCAGTGAGGGCTTCCCAGGTGGCATGCTAGTGGTACAGAACCTGCTTGCCAGTGCAGCAGACATTAAGAGATGTAGGCTTGATCCTGGGTCAGGAAGATCCACTGGCAGAGGGCATGGCAACCCACTCCAGTGGGTAGAATAGTCTGGTTAATGTCAGAATCAAAGCTGGGCACGTTTGGGAAGGAAGAAAGCAGAATGGCTTGCAAGAAGCAATAAGGACAAAGTGGACACCTTTTCCATTGCAGGGTGTGGGAGAAACACAGCCATTCCAAGAGAGGGCTACAGAGGAAGCATTGTCCTCAAAGAAGAGCCAGATTTCCCTTAGAGCAAGGAGAAGGGAAAATTAAAAGACTTTGCTCAAAGGATTTTACTGATCCCAACAACCAATTCCTGAAGAGTTTCAGGAGATAGGGTATGAAATTAGATTAGAAAACAGGATGAAAAGGACCATTTGGGATGAAATGTAATGCAAGGGATAAGGAATGACCTAGAAACCTGGACTTCTTGTGTGACTAGCATAAACCAGCATAAAGAGAATCACGATGACAAATAATGATGATTTCAAGGCAGGTAACGCTGGCCAGACTTTGGGTACTGAGGAAAGGGAAGTGTGAAAGACCTTCCAGGAGAATCCAAGGTGCACCTATCTTTACTCTTGTCGATGATGAGGCCTGGGGAGGGATGTTGTCTTATCCAGAGCACCTGACATTCTAGAAATTTAGAAACGTCATTCTGGAAATAGTTTCTCTGGAGAGAAATGTCATCACTGCTGCAAATGATGCAAAGCTTCAGGAGTTGGCTTCACTAAAGGAGTGGGGGCTCTGATTGAAGGAAGAAAGGGAAGTCACGGTGGGGTGTGAAATACTGAACAAGGTAGTTTTTCAGGGGATTTTATCAAGTTCCTTTTGCTGACACAGTTTTTATTTATTTATTTTAGTTGGAGGCTAATTACTTTACAACATTATAGTGGTTTTGCCATATATTGATATGAATCAGCCATGGGCTTACATGTGTTCTCCATCCTGAATTCCCCTCCCATCTCCCTCCCCATCCCATCCCTCTGAGTCATCCCAGTGCACCAGCCCTGAGCACCCTGTCTCATGCATTGAACCTGGACTGGCGATCTATTTCATATATGATAATATACATGTTTCAATGCTATTCTCTCAGATCATCCCACCCTTGCCTTCTCCCACAGAGTCCAAAAGACTGTTCTATACATCTGTGTCTCTTTTGCTGTCTCGCATACGGGGTTATCATCACCATCTTTCTAAATTCCATATATATGTGTTAGTATACTGTATTGGTGTTTTTCTTTCTGGCTTACTTCACTCTGTATAGTAGGCTCCAGTTTCATCCACCTCATTAGAGCTGATTCAAATGCATTCTTTTTAATGGCTGAGTAATATTCCATTGTGTATATGTACCACAGCTTTCTTATCCATTTGTCTGCTGATGGACCTCTAGGTTACTTTCATGTCCTGACTATTATAAACAATGCTGTGATGAACATTGGGGTACTTTGTCTCTTTCAGTTCTGGTTTCCTCGGTGTGTATGCCCAGAAGTGGGATTGCTGGGTCATATGGCAGTTCTATTTCCAGTTTTTTAAGGAATCTCCACACTATTCTCCATAGTGGCTGTACTAGTTTGCATTCCCATTAACAGTATAAGAGGGATCCCTTTTCTCCACACCCTCTCCAGCGTTCTGACTGGCATGAGATGGTACCTCATTGTGGTTTTGATTTGCATTTTTCTGATGAGTGATGTTGAGCATCTTTTCATGTGTTTGTTAGCCATCTGTATGTCTTTGGAGAAATGCCTGTTTAGTTCTTTGGCCCACTTTTTGATTGGGTCATTTATTTTTCTGGAATTGATCTTCAGGAGTTGCTTGTATATTTTTGAGATTAATTCTTTGTCAGTTGCTTCAATTGCTATTATTTTCTCCCATTCTGAAGTCTGTCTTTTCATTTTGCTTGTAGTTTCCTTCTTTGTGCAAAAGCTTTTAATTTTAATTAGGTCTCATTTTTTTTTTTTTTTTTTTTGCTTTTATTTCCGTTACTTTGGGAGGTGGGTCATAGAGGATCCTGCTGTGATTTATGTCAGAGAGTGTTTTGCCTATGTTTTCCTCTAGGAGTTTTATGGTTTCTGGTCTTACATTTAGATCTTTAATCCATTTTGAGTTTATTTTTGTGTATGGTGTTAGAAAGTGTTCTAGTTTCATTCTTTTACAAGTGGTTGACCAGTTTTCCCAGCACCACTTGTTAAAGAGATTGTCTTTTCTCCATTGTGTATTCTTGCCTCCTTTGTCAAAGATAAGGTGTCCATAGGTGCATGGATTTATCTCTGGGCTTTCTGTTTTGTTCCATTGATCTATATTTCTATCTTTGTGCCAGTACCATACTGTCTTGATGACTGTAGCTTTGTAGTAGAGCCTGAAGTCAGGCAGATTGATTCCTCCTGTTCCATTCTTCTTTCTCAAGATTGCTTTGGCTATTTGAGTTTTTTTTGTATTTCCATACAAATTTTGAAGTTATTTGTTCTAGTTCTGTGAAAAATACCGTTGGTAGCATTGTAGGGATTGCATTGAATCTATAGATTGCTTTGGGTAGTATACTCATTTTCACTGTATTGATTCTTCCAATCCATGAACATGGTCTATTTCTCCGTTTGTGTCCTCTTTGATTTCCTTCATCAGTGTTTTATAGTTTTCTATCTATAGGTCTTTTGTTTCTTTAGGTAGATTTATTCCTAAGTATTTTATGCTTGTCATTGCAATGGTGAATGGAATTGTTTCCTTAGTTTCTCTTTCTATTTTCTCATTGTTAGTGTATAGGAATGCAAGGGATTTCTGTGTGTTAATTTTATATCCTGCAGCTTTACTATATTCATTGATTAGTTCTAGTAATTTTCTGATAGAGTCTTTAGGGTTTTCTATGTAGAGGTTCATGTCATCTGCAAACAGTGAGAGTTTTACTTCTTTTCCAATCTGGATTCCTTTTATTTCTTTTTCTGCTCTGATTGCTGTGGCCCAAACTTCCAAAACTATGTTGAATAGTAGTGGTGAGAGTGGACACCCTTGCCTTGTTCCTGACTTTAGGGGAATGCTTTCCGTTTTTCACCATTGAGGATAATATTTTCTGTGGGCTTGTCATATATAGCTTTTATTATGTTGAGGTATGTTCCTTCTATTCCTGCTTTCTGGAGAGTTTTTTTTTTTTTTTTAATCATAAATGGATGTTAAATTTTGTCAAAGGCTTTTCCTGCATCTATTGAGATAATCATATGCTTTTTATCTTTTCACTTGTTAATGTGGTATATTACATTGATTGATTTGTGGATATTAAAGAATCGTTGCATTCCTGGGATAAAGCCAACTTGGTCATGATGTATCATCTTTTTAATATGTTGTTGGATTTTGTTTGCTAGAATTTTGTTAAGGATTTTTGCATCTATGTTCAGCTGACACAGTTGACAAAGAAGTTGGGGCATAGTCAGTTAGTGCTGTTACAATGACTTGATGTTGCTGTTAAGTGCCATCTTTCTGCAGACCTTCAACCTGACACTTATTGCCTCATGGTTGTAAGGATGTTGCCACACGTCTAGAACTCAAATCTAAATTCCAAATGGGAAAGAAGGAAAAGGTTCACAGGCAAAGGGTATATGCATCTGTGAGGCAAACATGTGGAAGTACTTACACTAGCTTATGTGGGTTGCTCTGTTTAAAGCATCTTCTTTATTCCCTAGCTAACTTCCATCTTCTCTTTCAAAATTCTGCTCAAGTCAGCACTACCTTCTTGGAGAAGCCACTCCTTATCTCCCTAGGCTGATTAGGTGCCTCTGGTGTGTGTATTCAGAACCTGCAGTAGTTTGCAGTGACAACCCCAATTCTCCCATCTCTGATCTGTGCCCTGTGCTGTATAACTCTGATTCCAGTCTCAGCCATGCAACTTTCTTTGACCAATGAGATAGTTTAAAGCAGAAGCTTAAAAATCATTTGTGCAGTTAGTTGAGCATGCTCTTCCTCTTGTGTCTAAGCCAGTGCCATGAGAACAAACCTGCTGGAGGATGAGACCCTTGAAACAGAGATGAATCAACATGATGAGGCCATCCTAGATCAGCCAATAGAAACTAACCCCTGGACACTTCATTGAACCCAACCAAAATGGGCAGGACTGCCTAGGCAACCACTCCAGATGCATAAGAAATTAACAGTTACTGTTTCATCCGCTAAAGTTATGGGCTTGGTTGCTGCTCAGCATTATTATGGCATTGGATCACTGACACAGAGCCCCTTGGGTGTAGCTCTGTCACAAGCCTTAACCCTGTCTCCTGAACTAATGTTAAAGAACTCGTTTAGGACAGGACACCTTTGTCTGTGTACATCTGGCACTTAGCACAGTGCCTGGCACATAGAAGGTGCTCAGTGAAAACTTGTGAAGGCATGAATGAATGAACCTTTGTTCAGCCTTCACAAAGGGCGTCACTGCTTTATGCACAACAGTTGCAAAATTCCCCAAAATTAAACAACATAATCAAACAGACACACCCACGGAAAACCTGGTTCAACAAGATATGTGAAGCTACAGTATGTAATAAACTCTCATCACAGATTAAAGTGCTTTTCTACCTCAAGTACAATGGCCATTTCTTAAACATTGGGCAATCTATTTTATAATTTATTATGTTTTATAAATCAATCTAAATATAATCTAAATCCTACAGGTACACTTTAAAGGTTAGAGTGTAAGTAAGTGGATATGACTCAGTCTAGAGATCCTTGCTGTTATCTTCAGTATATAATACTAAACCATTGTTAACTACAGACATTTCCGAAATCATGTCAAGAGACTTGCATTTCATAAAAAAAAATTGTATGAGTATAAAAAAGAGATAATTTCTGCTAGGAGTCTACAGAGGAAAAATATCTAATAGCCTAGTCAAGTATGAGGGTGGGAAGGCAAGAATATTATCGTTATGAAAGGTCAGCAACAATCATATGGTAGGGCATGTTTTGGGGACACTGAGCATACTAGTTTTGCCAAAGAAGAGAGTTTTTTGCAAAGAAATAGTAAAACAACAAAACTAAAAACAAACAAAAAGTCTGCGAGTAGTAGAGCAGGATGGAACCCAGTTGTGGAAATCCCTGAATATAAGGTTAGGGGCATTTTCACATTATCTTTTACACATCAGGGGATAGTTAATTTTTGAGCGAAGGAGTGACATAATGAAGGATTGGGTCAGTCTTAGCTGCTGGATTCTAGCAGCATGGTGTATGGATGGTTTTTCAGACATATAGCTAATAGTCATATCAAATAATTTAATACAAAGTACTGTTATTCAGATTCGGTTCCCATTTTTAAATTGATTAACTTACGTGGGCTTTCTCTAGTTGTGGAGAGTGGGGGCTACCCTTTAGTTGCAGTGCTCGGGCTTCTCATTGTGGTGGCTTCTCTTGTTGCAGAGCACAGGCTCAAGGCACACAAGCTTCAGTAGTTGTGGCTCATGGGCTTCGTTGTTCTGCAACATGTGGAATCTTCCCAGACCAGGGATCCCACCTGTGTCCCCTGCATTGGCAGGCAGATTCTTATCCAGTGTAACACCAGGTTAGTCCCTGTTCCCGTTTATTTTTAAATCCCATGTCTTGAGTAAGTCTGGATTTCTGCTGGATACAAATGACCAAGGAATTATTTTGAGATCAGAAAGTTTGCTGTTCTCTCCCTGACTGTTTTAGCCTTTGTCCATTGGAAGTACATGAATTGTCCATCCCACCCCACCCCACCCATCAACCATCGGGTTGTCTCATTTTCTTCCGTTTTGTCTTTGATACACTCCCCTGGCTCTTCCTGGTCTAGTTCTGTGAAAAACTAATGATATCCTGGTATAGAGGTCAGATGTAAGGATGAATGAGACTCCACGTAACCAAAATCAACATTGGAAGAAACTATTCTAAGCTCTTAAGAGCACATCTCACCTGTGTTGTGGTGTCATTTTATCCTCAAAAGGTGTTTCATAATCCAATGATTGTATTACCAGATATGTGTCACTGTTTATTCAAGCAGAACTTAGAGTCAGGAAGGAAAAATATCAAAAATCTTATGTTAGTGATGTGTGTTAGTTGCTCAGTCATGTCAGACACTTTGCGACCCCATGAACTATAGCCTGCCAGGATCCTCTGTCCATGAGATTCTCCATGCCAGAATACTGTGGGTAGCCTTTCCCTTCTCCAGGGGGTCTTCCCAACCCAGGGATCGAACTCAGGTCTTCAGCATTGCAGGCAAATACTTTACTGTCTGAGCCACGAAAGAAGCTCCTGTTAAGCCTTCTAAACCTTGTTCAGACATGTGCTGTCTATGCAACGTTTCCTTATCCACACTCAGTTCAGTCCCCCCCCGCCCCCCACTGAAATGACCATTCTCTGGGTTGTACGGATTTCTGTAATTATGCACATTATTTTACATGTCTTTCTCCCCTGTTGGACCACAGGGGTGTTGTGGAATCCATGGGGAGAGAATCTAAAGGCCAAGTAGAGAATTCTAAATTCAACTAACAGTCTAAGCATAAGATAAAGGGGCAACACCTAAAACCATCCCCAGTTAGATTCATTTTCTTCGTGCTTTAAACTGAGGAGTTTTCACAGCCCTCCAATAGCCGTCAGGGGAATGGTGTTCACTGCAGGGGCTCGATGCCGACTTGCTGTGTTGCTTGCTTCTCACCTGCTTTTCTCTCCTCACGCCCCCTGGACCCCTCCTGGGTGTCCCTCAGGGCACAGTTGCTTTTTCTGCCTTCCTGTGTTATGCTCACTCCTCACTTCGCTTTGCCCTTGTATTTTCACGTTTCTGTCACCCAGGAACTTTCCTTTTTCTGAGGAGGTCTGTCTGTCTTCCCTTCCACATCCTCCTCCACCCACTGCCTCCTGTACGCCACCCCCCCACCACCACCCCCCACCCGGGAGAGTGGGCGGAGAGGACTAACTCCTCTGGGCCCCAGGGTGTGTTTTCTTTTACACGGTGAATGTTCCTTCCAACTTTTCAAATCTGCAGTCTGACAGGCATGAAATGTAATCAACAGGTGGTGAGGACTGAATGAAAGTGAGCACAGCTTACTTAGGGGGTGAGGAGGAAGTCTCCCCTGGCGGGCCTGCTCTTCCAGCTTCTTCAGGTTCCCTGTGGACAGAAACACTGGTCAGCTGGCTTAGGGCTGAAACGAGCAGGTGGACCTTGGCAAAGCTGAGTCCTAAAGCTTCACACACATCCTGTCCTCAGGATGCTGAAAGAACCTGGCACAGGTGTGCAGCTCCCCACTTGAACTCCTCAGATCTGTAACAAAGCTGGGCCCAAGTGGCCCCAAATGCTCCAACTCCAGGGTCTCCTTCTAGTAGATGATGAGAACAGATGGAGTGGGGAGAGAAATACGCCAACCTTTCCTTCCTCCCACCCTCCAGATTCTAACAGGTGCCTCCTAATGGCTGAGCCCAGCTGGAAGCCAGAAGACAAAGAAGCCCATCGATGCAGTCCTTAGGGACCAGCTTGCCCAGGGGAAACCAGAACTGGGCAGAGGAGGGCAGAGAATGGATCTGCTGGGAAGAGGGAACATACAGGGAATAGCAGCGCAGTCAGTGAGGCTGAGTGTGGCATGCACAGAGGTGGAGCCTGCCTTTATTTAAAACTTAGGCATTGTATTGAAAGGTTGTTGCTGAACGAAAAGACTCCGGGATTCTTGGCCTCCAGAGGAGAATTCAGTCCGAGCCAGAGACGAGGCTTGATTGCTCAGAGCTTTTGTGTAAAAAAATTTTATTAAAGTATAAAGGAGATAGAGAAAGCTTCTGACATAGGCATCAGAAGGGGGCAGAAAGAGTACCCCCCTGCTAGTCTTCAGCTGGATGTTATATAGTCACTAGCAGTCTGTTAATGAAAGAAAGGAATGTCTTAAAACTCAGAATGACACCAGGCCCCCCATCCAGAAGATGCATTTTGGGATAATCTTGGCACCAGATGATTTATCCCGGGCCATAAAACGATTGACTTGAATCTTGTGAAGGGCAGATTACCATATAAATAGTTTCGTTTACATAGATTAGGGGAACAATATCTGAGTATAACATACTGGTTTTTCAAGTAGGTCCTGAGCCATTAGGCGGAACCAACTTGAAGATAGAGTCTGGGGTAAATGCATAGTACATTAACATAGCTTAAGACAAACATTTCCATAAGAAAAATGCATTGGATAACTCAAGGTTTGAGAATAGTTAACTTCAGGTGAAACCAGGTGTCATTATGGCAACACAGTATTTTAAGAGAAACCTTTTAAATTTGTTTAGAGAAGGAAAAAATAGTTTGTTTCTTCCTGCCACTTAAGAGAGAAAAAAATGTCTGACACTTGCAGCCTATTTCCTCCGTTTGGAGACCCCTGGCTTTTCTGCCTATTACCCGCTCACTATCATCCTGGACTTTCTTTACAATAATTTTGATTTTTTAAAAAATTAAAATATTACTGATTTTTTTTTTTTAGTGCCTCCCCTTCCTCTTAAATTTTGGACCTGAGCAAAATTCACCTCACTTTAACCCTGGCCCTGAAATGGTACTCCCTGGATTAGGGGTATTATGTGAGGTTCTTATTTTCTCATTTTTGCACACCTAGTTTTAGTATATTCTAGGTTTTTTGTTTTTTGTTTTTTTTTTTCAAATTATCATCTATTTATTTTTAAAAACTTATTTGTTTATGTTTATTTTTGTTTGTACTGGGTCTTCATTGCTGCACATGGACTTTCTCTAGTTGCAGTGAGTGGGCTGCTCATTGTGCTGGCTTCTCTCATTGTGGAGCATGGGCTCCAGGTGCATGGGCTTCAGTAGTTGCAGTATGCAGGCTCAGCAGTTGTGGCTCTTGGGCTCTAGAGAGCAGACTCAGCAGTTGTGCACAGGTTCTGTTGCTTGGTGGCATGTGGGAATTCTTCTAGACTAGGGATCGAACCTGCCTCCCCTGCAATGGCTGTCAATAGCCGCTGTACCACCAGGGAAGTCCCGATCATATATTTTTTCTAAAAACAGTCACATGCAAGATATCTTCTTTGAAAGGAAAGACTTGGCAGAAAAATCAAATGTTTGTTGGATGAGTAAAGAATGTGTGTTGTTGTTCAGTCCCTAAGTCATGTCCTACTCTTTGCGATCCCATGGACTGCAGATGCCAGATTCCTCTGTCCTTCACTACCTCCCAGAGTTTGCTCAGATTCATGTCCATTGAGTCAGTGATGCTATCTAACCATCTCATCCTCTGCCACCCCCTTCTCCCTTTGCCTTCAATCTTTCCCAGTATCAGGGTTTTTCTAGTTAGTTGGCTCTTCACATCAGGTGGCCAAAGTACTGGAGCTTCAGCTTCAGGAACAGCTTACAATGAATAGTCAGGATTGATTTCCTTTAGGATTGACTGGTTTGATCTCCTTGCAGTTCAAGGGACTCTCAAGAGTCTTCTCCAATCACCACAATTCAAAAGCATCAGTTCTTCAGCTGTCATCCTTCTTTATGGTCCAACTCTCACATCCATACATGACTACTAGAAAAACCATAGCTTTGACTATAAGGACCTTTGTCAGCAAAGTGATGTCTCTGCTTTTTAATATGTTGTCTAGGTTTGTCATAGCTCTTCTTCCAAGGAGCAAGCATCTCTTAATTTCATGGCTGCAGTCACCATCTGCAATGATTTTGGAGACCAAGAAAACAAAATCTGCCACTGCTTCCATTTTATCCTCGTCTACTTGCCATGAAGTGATGGGGCTGGATGCCATTATCTTAGTTTTTTGAATGTTGACTTTCAGGCCAGCTCTTTTTGCTCTCTTCTTTCATCCTCATCGTCAACTCTGTTCCCAAACCCTACCTCTTCTCAGGTTCTAACTCAATGCCACTTTCTGATAAAACATTTCCTTATATCCCAGATCACACTGGCCTACCAAGACCTACACCATGTGTCCATGGGCCACCCCCATCTCTCCATATCCCTGCTTACCTCCTGCTACCCTTCTTCTCCAATATACTAGCCTCCTACTAGCTATTGCTCCTGGAACACAGGAAGCAATTCATTAATATGTGTTGAGAATGAGTGGGACCACTCCCTCTTTCTATCATTCTTGACATAAGTTTTTGTTCTACAATTATATATTTATTTTATCTCCCCTGTTCTTAAATGACTCAGGCTATCTTACTTTGATATGATTCTTGGTGCCAGGCACAGTGCAAGCAAGTGCACGTGTTGTTAATATCAAATATTAACTACAGTTTTAGAAGAGCCATCATTTGAGTGATTTCTCAAGCACTGTATTAAACACTTAGGAGTACCATCTCGCTTATATAATTTATTTATTTATTTATTTTTAACCTCTTGACTTTTTTTTTTCCTTAAAAAAAAATTATTGGAGTATAGTTGATTTACAGTGTTGTGTTAGTTTCAGGTGTAGAGCAAAGTGAATCAGTTATATCAGTTCACATTCACTTTTCTTCAGATTCTTTTCCTGTATAGGTGATTACAGAGTACTGAGTAGAGGTCTTTGTTCAAAAAATAGGTTCTTATTAGTTATCTATTTTTTTTCTTTTTCCAAGAGTTTATTTGTTTTTTTTTTTTTTAATTTTTAAAAATTTAATTGGAGGCTAATTACTTTACAATATTGTGGTGGTTTTGCCATACATTCACATGAATCAGCCATGGGTTACATGTGTTCCCCATCCTGACCCTCTCTCCCACCTCGCTCCCCATTCCATCTCTCAGGGTCATCCCAGTGCACCAGCCATGAGCACCCTGCCTCATCCATCAAACCTGGACTGGTGATCTATTTCACATATGTTAATATACATGTTTCAATGCTATTCTCTCAAATCATCCCACCCTTGGCTTCTCCCACAGACTCCAACAGTCTGTTCTTTATATCTGTGTCTCTTTTGCTGTCTCATATATAGGGTCATCTTTACCATCATTCTAAATTCCATATATATGCGTTAATATACTGTATTGATGCTTTTGTTTCTGATTTACTTCGCTCTGTATAATAGGCTCCAGTTTCATCCACCTCATTAGAGCTGATTCAAATGCATTCTTTTTAATGGCTGAGTAATATTCCATTGCATATATGTACCACAGCTTTCTTATCCATTCATCTGCCAGTGGACCTCTAGGTTGCTTCCATGGCCTGGCAATTGTAAACAGTGCTGTGATGAACATTGGGGTACACGTGTCTCTTTCAATTCTGGTTTCCTTGGTGTGTATACCCAGCAGTGGGATTGCTGGGTCATATGGCAGTTCTATTTCCAGCTTTTTAAGGAATCTCCACACTGTTCTCCATAGTAGCTATACTAGTTTGCATTCCCACCAACAGTGTAAGAGGGTTCCTTTTTCTCTGCACCCTCTCCAGCATTTATTGTTGGAGGAGGCAATGGCACCCCACTCCAGTACTCTTGCCTGGAAAATCTCATGGATGGAGGAGCCTGGTAGGCTGCAGTCCATGGGGTCACTAAGAGTCAGACACGACTGAGCGACTTCGCTGCCAAGTCACTTCAGTCATGTCTGACTCTGCGCAACCCCGTAGACGGCAGCCCACCAGGCTTCCCCGTCCCTGGGATTCTCCAGGCAAGAACATTGGAGTGGGTTGCCATTTCCTTCTCCAATGCATGAAAGTGAACAGTGAAAGTGAAGTCACTCAGTCGTGTCTGACTTTTCACGACCCCATGGACTGCAGCCTACCAGGCTCCTCCGTCCATGGGACTTTCCAGGCAACAGTACTGGAGTGGGGTGCCATTGCCTTCTCCGGCTCCTATGTTGGGTGCATATATATTATTGTTATATCTTTTTCTTGGATTGATCCTTTGATCATTATGTAGAGTCCTTCTCTGTCTCTTTTCATGGCCTTTGTTTCAAAGTCTATTTTATCTTATATGAGTATTGCTACTCCTGCTTTCTTTTGGTCTCCATTTGCATGAAATATCTTTTGCTAGTCCTTCACTTTCAGTCTGTATGTTTTCCTAGGTTTGAGGTGGGTCTCTTGTAGACAGCATCTATAGGGGTCTTGTTTTTGTATCCATTCAGCCAGTCTTTGTCTTTTGGTTGGGGCATTCAACCCATTTACATTTAAGGTAATTATTGATAAATGTAATCCCATTGCCATTTACTTTGTTCTTTTGGGTTCAGGTTTATAAACCTTTTCTGTGTTTCCTGTCTAGAGAAGATCCTGTAGCATTTGTTAGAGCTGGTTTGGTGATGCTGAATTCTCTGAGCTTTTGCTTGTCTGTAAAGCTTTTGATTTCTCTTTCGTATTTGAATGAGATCCTTGCTGGGTACAGTAATCTGGGTTGTAGGTTTTTCTCTTTCATCACTTTGTTCTATTGAAAGATAAGCTGTTATCCTTATGGGGATCCCCTTGTGGGTTAATTGTTGTTTTTCCCTTGCTGCTTTTAATATTTGTTCTTTGTGTTTGATCTTCGTTAATTTGATTAATATGTGTCTTGGGGTGTTTCACCTTGGGTTTATCCTGTTTGTGACTCTGGGTTTCTTGGACTTGGGTGGCTATTTCCTTCCCTATTTTAGGGAAGTTTTAAACTATTATCTCCTAAAGTATTTTTCTCAAGGCCTTTCTTTTTGCCTTCTTCTAGGACTCCTATGATTTGAATGTTGGGGCATTTGACATTGTCCCAGAGGTCTCTGGGGTTGTCCTCATTTCTTTTAATTCTTTTTTCTTTTTCCCTCTCTCCTTCATTTATTTCCACCATTCTATCTTCCACCTCACTTATCCTATCTTCTGCTTCAGTTATTCTACTATTGGTTCCCTCCAGAGTGCTTTTGATCTCAGCTATTGCATTATTCATTATTGATTGATTCTTTTTTATTTCTTCTAGGTCCTTGTTAAACTTTTCTTGAATCTTCTCAATCCTTGTCTCCAGACTACTTATCTGTAACTCCATTTTGTTTTCAATATTTTGGATCATTTTTACTATCATTATTCTGAATTCATTTTCAGTTAGACTCCCTATCTCCTCTTTTGTTTGATTTGTTGGGCTTTTATCATGTTCCTTTACCTGCTGAATATTTCTCTGCCTTTTCATCTTGTTTAGGTTGCTGTGTTTGGGGTGGCTTTTCTGTGTGCTGGAAATTTGTGGTTCCCCTTTATGTGGAGGTTCCTCCTGTGGGTAGGGTTGGACGCGTGGCTTGTCAAGGTTTCCTGGTTAGGGAAGCTTGCATCAGTGTTCTGATGGGTGGAGCTGGATCTCTTCTCTCTGGAGTGCAATGAAGTGTCCAGTAGTGACTTTTGAGGTGTCTATGGGTTTGGTGTGACTATATTTTGGTGGCCGCCTATATTTTTGTGCTTGGGATTATGTTCCTGCTTTGCTGGAGAATTAGCTTGGTATGTCTTGCTCTGAAACTTGTTGGGTCTTGGGTGGAGCTTGGTTTCAATGTAGGTATGGAGGCTTTGGGTGAGCTTTTGTTGATTAATGGTCCCTGAAGTCAGGAGATTTCTGGTGATCTCAAGTTTTGGATTTAGGCCTCTTGCCTCTGGCTTTCAGTCTTATTCTTGTAGTAGCCTCAAGACTTCTCCATCCATACAGCACCAGTGACAAAACATCTAGGTTAATGGTGAAAAGATTCTCCACAGTGAGGGACACCCAGGGAGGTTCACAGAGTTACATGAAGAAGAGAAGAGGGAGGAGGAAGATAGAGGTGACCAGGAGGAGAAGAGGGGATCAAAAGGGGAGAGATCAGTCTAGCCAGTAATCAATTTCCCATTTGCTCTCCACAGTCTGGAACACTCAGAGAGGTTCACGGAGTTCCACAGAGAAGAGAAAAGGGAGAAAGGAGCTAGAGGTGACCCAGAGGAGAGGAGGGGGAGTCAAAAGGAGAGAGACCAGTCTAGCCTGTGATCAGTTCCCTAAGTTTTCTCCACAGCCCAGAACACCCAAAGAGATTCACAGAGTTAAGTAGAGAAGAGAAGGGGGGAGGGGGGAGATAGATGTGACCTTGGGGGAGAGAAAGAAGAGTCAAAAGGGGAGAGAGCAATCAAGCCAGTAACCACACTCCTAAGTAAAAATGGGTACTGAAGATTGGATTCTTAAAGGTACAAAATTGATAACAATTACCAAAAAGCAAAGATAAAAAATCTAGAGTAGAGGTTAGACTCTCAAAAATACAATATTAAAAAACAAAACAAAATCATAAAAGTTATATAAAAAATATGAAATTTGTTTTAAAAATAGGGTCTTTTTTTTCAAGGTAATGGGTTTTAAAAATGAAAAGTAAAGGATTAATAAAAAACTTAAAAATTAAAAAATTAAAAAGAAATTTTAAAATGATAATAGTAAAATATATCTAGGATTTTCTCTGGAGCTATTGAGGGCAGTGGATGGTCAGTTCAGTTTCAGATAGTTCCTTGTTCCACCTTATATGTCTTCTCAAAGTCTATAGGTCTCTTCCAGTGTAGTCAGTATTAACTACAGGCTTTTAATCTGTTGCACCTGTCACTTCCAGAGCCATTCCCTCCTCTTGGTTTATTTTGGCTTTCTCTGTTTGCAAGTCTCTTCAGTATCTAACTTCTGCCCTGACACAAGGGGGCAAAGGTGGCCATTTATTTAGGCTCACTTGTTCAATTGTGCTGCGGGGAGGGAGGAACACTGCAAACAAATATCACTGGTGGGTGTGGGGAGTGCTCACAGTGTCTGGGTCACACTGGGTTTGCCCCTGCTCATGCGTGTGTGCTTTCCCTGTCTACACTGCTTAGGCTCCAGGTTGCTGTGCTGGGGAACTTTCTGGGGCGGGCCCTGGGTTGCATGTACTTCCCAGATCTACACTGCTCAGGTTCAGGTTCTCAGGTACTCCACAAAGGCAGACTCAGTTGGACCTGCATTTTGTGCCCTTCCCAGGTCCAAGCAGCTCAGGCGACCAGATGCTTGGCGAGCGCACACTCCCCAGGTGTGGTGTGTCTCATCGCCTCCCCGGTCCCAGCTGCTTAGTTCCCTGGGTGGTGTGTCTCTTCTGGGGAGCTGACCTCTGGCTGCCACTCTCCTGACAGATGTCAACCGTCTAGGATCCCAGGAAGACTTGGTTAGCAACTGAGAACCTGCGCGCAGTTTGGGAGGGGATGCCGTCTCTGGGGCCGAGTTTGCCCCTTTCCTTCTGGCTCTGGCTGGCATCCAGGGTCTGCCTCCCTGCCTCCAGCGGGAGATGGGCCTGTCCGCAGCCAGCTAGCTCTCCTCTGGTATTTGCTCAGTCCTTTGTTCTGTGAGTGGGACCGGCAGTACCTTAGGTTAGAGCTTTTTTGGGGGAAAGTTCTCTCTCTCTTTCTTCCTTCTTTTTTTAATCCCCTCTGGCTATTCCACGGTTTGGGTTGCTATCTCACGTAGCTCCCTCAGATTGCCCTCAGGGCATTCAGGCCTGGTCCTTACCCTAAGCAGTGCAGCCCGTGCCTCCCTGTTCAGCCCCCGCTTGCTGGTGGTGGAGACGAGCATCTGGGCTACTTTTCTGGAAGTTGGAGTTAGATCCGTAATCTGTGGGTTTTATTTATTTATTTTTTCCTCCCTCTGAGATTCCAAAACTCCCCACAGACCCCCCGGTGAGAGGGTCTCCTGGTGTTTGGAAACTTCTCTTTTAAGACTCCCTGCCCAGGACAGGTCTCCATCCCTAACTCTTTTGTCTTTCTTATCTTTTCTATTTTGTCCTACCTCCTTTCGAAGACAATGGGCTGCCTTTCTGGGTGCCTGGTGTCCTCCGCCAGTGTTCAGAAGTTGTTCTGTGGTATTTGCTCAGCGTTCAAATGATCTTTTGATGAATTTGTGGGGAGAAAGTGGTCTCCCTGTCCTCTTCCTCCGCCATCTTAGGACCGCCTCCTCACTTATATATTTTAAATGACTATGAGGAAACACATTTATAGGAATCCACACAGTCATAAAAAAGACTATTTTAGTCTGGCTTCACAGCTAAGGAAGCTGAGGCATAGAGAGATCAGGTAACTTGCTGAAGGTCACTTTGCTAATAACTGGCATTAACAGAAAGTGTAATCCTAAATTACATCATACTGGTAGTTCTCAAACTGTGATCCTTGAACCTCTGAGGTTCCCAAGACCGTTGAGTTTGTACATTCAAAACCGCTCTTGTATGTATATAGAGTTTTCCCTGAGACTCCATGCCATGTGATAGCAAACACCTTGAATGCAGAAGCAGAGGTATGAATCCACTATCTCTTGTTAAGTCAGGCACTCAAAAGATTTTCAAAAATAATGCCAATCTTTTTACTTATATTTTTTCTGTTTTGGAAAACATAGGTTTTTTTTTAAACCTAGAAAGTCATACTTATGTTAACATGCAATGTGCTTATTATCATTTAAAAATTATATTCATAAATATTTTAAAAAATCCATCAGTGTCCATTTTTAATATGGTAAATGTCCATAGATACAGCCCACATAGTCAAAAACTCTTTGGAGTTCTCAATATCTATAAGAGTATTTTGAGCCTGGTTGCTCAGTTGTAAAGAATCCACCTGCCAAAGCCCAAGATACAGAATTGACCCCTGGTCCAGGAAGATCCACATGCTATGGGGCAGCAACTAAGCCCATGTGCCACAACTACTGAGCCTGTGCTCTAGGGCCTTGGAAGCCTAACTACTGAGCCATGTACCACAGCTCTGAAGCCCATGCACCCTAGAGCCCATGCTTTACAACAAGAGAAGCCACTGCAAGGAGAACCCTGCACACTGCAACTAGAGAGTAACCCTCGCTTCCCACAACTAGAGAACGCCTGCATGCAGCAATGAAGACCTAGTACAGCCAAAAATAAATTAAGAAATAATAATAATAAAGTATTATGGAGCCTTGAGACCAAATTCTTTGAGAATAGATGTGTTAGTAATTTCTAAGTTTTTTCTCAGCTCTAGAATTTGAGAGTTCTCCATCCATGAAGCAGTTTTGGAGGGCAGGGAAAGGAGCTCAAGATCATTAAACAGTGTCAGAGAAGAGGGGCGGTCTTGAGGCCAGACTCCATGCTGAGGTTCTACATAGTCTGACTAGTCTTGGTTACCTGGATTTATTCTTAACTCCTTAACAGCAGAACTTAACTGCTCTGTAGAATTCTGAAAACTCCCATTCCTGCCTTGGACTCATGGATATTTTGCAGTCTTGCTATTTCATTCCTTTCTCCTTCATCCTCTTTTCTGCTTGCGTGCTGTGGCATTTTTTTATCTCAACCCGGCTTCCAACTTTCTATACTTAGTCTTCCATAACTAAGGTTTTATAGTACCTGAACACTTCCTGGGCTTCAGATTAGCCCCAAGTGGTTTATCTCATGTTGCCCCTTCTATGGACAGAATTACAACGGATTTCATGTTTTAAATTCTTTCTCATTGATTACCTCTGGCAAAAGGAACAGCTGCTGCTGCTGCAAAGTCGCTTCAGTCGTGTCCGACTCTGTGCGACCCCATAGACGGCAGCCCACCAAGCTCCCCCTGTCCCTGGGATTTTCCAGGCAAGAATACTGGAGTGGGTTCCCATTTCCTTCTCCAGTGCATGAAAGTGAAAAGTGAAAGTGAAGTCGCTCAGTCATGTCCGACTCTTAGCAACATCATGGACTGCAGCCTACCAGGCTCCTCTGTCCATGGGATTTTCCAGACAGGGTGGAAGTGAAAAAGAGTGGACAAGAAACCTCTTTTGTAATACCTTTTGCATTACTAGTCAAAAAATAAATGAAAACTTTCTTTCAAGTGAAGTAAAAACAAAAACAAACCCCACCCCCAAAGTCTCCTGAAAAGTAATTATTTCTGCAAACTTCCTTGTTTGGTCAGCGGCATTCCTTGCAGCAGGGGCATCACCTAGCAGGGTGGTTACAGAAATAGGAAATATGTCATAGATCACTGCGCAGTCAAGAATGAATGTGCATTTGAGGACAGAGACTACCTTATCCTGGCTTCAGGTTTTTGTTTCTTTTCCTTTTCAGTTAAATGAGTCATGCTTTGGTGGAGTAAACTGAGAAAATATTTCTTGGCCTCTGTCACTGTTAAGAAAATGATTTAAAAACAATCTGAGTGTAGTATAAACTTCGATCTACATACGTATCCTATGTGTTGTTTAGAATATACATGCTAGATATGCTTCATACTTTGTGTGTATTGGCTGGTATTTAATTTAATTGATGGTTTCCTTGGGCTCTGCTTTTGTTGTTTTTGTTAGGGACCAAGCGATGGTCTCTAGGACCTGAGTCATGTTTACCAGAAAGAGACAGGATATGCGCTCATCCTGCCTGGCCAATCATGTAACGCCAGCTACTCCTGTAACTGAGACAAAGAACTGCCTGTATATAAGCCGCCATACTCCTTTGTTCACGGCTCTTGTCAGATTCCCTTGTGTGGGATGAGACTTGGGCCGTAGCGCGCTAGGAATAAACAAACTCCCTTCTTGCGTTTGCAGTACTGTGGTGGACTTGCTCTCTCAGTCGGTTCGGAGATACGGGCTCGGAGCATAACAGTTTTCTCAGTATTTTCCCATGCTGATGTATTTGGAGAAAGGAGGTGCTATTCCCAAAGAGGTCACTTGTTGGCTATGACATCTTTTTCTAAAAAAACTTTTTATTTTTTATGGGAATATAGCCAATTAACAATGTTGTGATAATTTCAGGTGGATATCTGAAGGACTCAGCCATACATATACATGTATCTCTTCCCGACATGAGATCTTTGGCAAGACTTGTCCTGCGTCTCCATGACCCACATCTTTGAAGGCCAGTTAGGAGGAAAGCACGAGGTCCAGACAACAAAGCCTTTTAGAAAGATGAAAGAACTATTCAAAACCTGAGTGGTATTATTAACTGTTCCTCTTGATTAGTTCTCAAAATACCATGGGAAGGAAATAGGTCACTGGATATTGATTCCACTTTTCAGATTAGAACAATAAAGCTAAAGACCGTTCCGTGAGTTCCAAAGCAAACTAGTGGTCAAGTCTGCTCTATCTACTTCTTCCCAGTCCACGGAAATGACTTCAGAGCTAGAGGCCAGCACTTAGTGGTCTTCTAAGTGGGAGCAGCAGCATGGACAGTCCTAAGGGAACCCATTTCCAGATTCTCATTTTATGCTTCATCTGTGAAAGCAGGCCTGCTTGCTCAGGTGGCTTTTCCCTTTCCAAAGTCTCTTTCATCATCTGACCTTCTCTTGAATAGTCTTACTCTGCCCTGGACTGCCCCCAGGAAAACCTCTGAGGCACCACACAATGGAACACTTGAAAACACGGATTTCTGAAAAGGCTCCTTGAATAATTAGTCCAAGAGCAAAAACAAGCTGCCCACGATATGTCTTCCATTGTCTTATATGGTTTTTTTTATTGGAAGGAATTAGCCTGCGTTGGAATATTCTGAATATCTGAATTCAGATATTATGGAGTGTGATAATAGGGTAGGAATGGCTTCATCTCTTTTGACTCTAGTTTGTTATTGAAGAAAGCCTCACTCCTAACAACAAACTCATGGAAGCAAAGCAAACATCAGATCCTCAGAATGCCTTTCCTATTTTTAAGGATTCCATTGAATCCTCAATCCAGGACATGTCTTTTATGGAAAGGATTGGTACAAGTTAAAATGCTGATTTTTTTCAACGAGACGTGTTCTGGGACTAATAAATTATTCAAGATATACTGGATAAACTTACCAACAAAAGTTTTATGTGATTTCTCCCAGATTTTTTGCACATCAGTCTGGTAGTTCATGATGGCAATTTTATCAAAACATATCATGAAATATTTATTCTAATAGCAGTCAATCCTCATCTTATTTTCTCTTATAAAATGTTAATGATACAAAAGCCGGACAAATTAGTGCAAAATATACATTTCTCTTTCATAGAAAAAGTTCAATCATGATATGAAGCAAAATTAGTAAAGTTAATTGTCATATTTATACATCATTTTATTTATTTTCAAAAGCTGAACACCTAGCATTGATATACACACATGCAAACATCAAAGAAATGCCATATTTTCCCTTATATTTCTTGCTTTATAAATAACTTACAATGTTAACTGCACATTACCTTAAAGTATAATTGATGACAAATGCACGATTATGTTGTTTTTATAAATTATTCTAAACATGAATAAATTATATAAGAGTTACATTATTGAGGGGCTCATATAATTTATTCACATTTAGAATAATTTGTAAATCTTAGTGTTTAGTAATATATCTTACAGAATCTATTTCATAATTTATTTTTCAGTAATTTTTATATATTCTCCTAAAATATCTATTAGCACATTTACTTGGATATTAAAAGCCAGAAAAATTATCTCTGATTTAGTTTATTGATTTGAAAAGGAGGATCAGAGTTGCCAGTTAGGTTTTATGATGAGTATTTTCCATAAATAGGAGGACATAAATCTCTTAAGATTTTTTGAAAAAAATGTATCTTAAATGTGGGGTGAGATAAAATTATTTTTATTGGAAAAATGTTGAGTTGGTTGTGATGCATTAGAGTTAATATTTTTATTTTCTCAATATCTTCTGAGTTTATCAAATTAAACAAGGTATCTCTTAAATGAAGGAGTAACATATAATTCATTATGATTATATAATCCTCAACATTAATAATTATGCATAATAATTCTTGAAATTTTAAAAGTTATGCTAGTTTACAGGAATTTAAAAAGTGAATGAATCTAATAAGAAGGCAACAAATTCTTTTGCAAGTTAGCGATTTGTTTTTATCAAAATCAAAGGAGGAACTTGTAATGAAATGGTGGATCTAAGAAATGATCACTAGTGACTACTCAAACCATTAGATGAAAAGCTGATGGGGACCTTGTTAATGAGTGGATACATTGAGCCCACTGATTAGTACTGTCATGAAAAAAAGATATATTCAGACTTTATGTACTTGCAGTGAAACCAGAAGCACACAGACACCACCTCTGAAGGATTCTTGCTAAAGTATCAACTCAGAATCTGACCAAGCCTAAATATCAATTTTCAGGAAATACAGAGGCCAGAGAGATATGATCAGTAAAATCCAGAAGGTGGAAAACCATACAAGAAAAATGATCCAAATATTGGTTTTTCAACAAACCATTTACAAGAGCAAAGAAAAACAGGAAGAAGAGTCTACCATTAAAAGAGACAAGGGAAATATCAGCCCAAAGCAATTCGTGGGCATTGTTAGGATCTTGAGTTGAAAAAACAACACTGAAATCCAAACCAAAACAAAATACAAGAGCACATATGAGACAACCAGAGATCTGAATGTTGGCTGAATACTGGATTACTCACAGTTTTTAGGGATACTAGTTTGTTTTTAAATGAGTCTTGATTTCTTAGAGCTATATATAGAGGTATTTACACATGAATGGCATGATACTTGGGATTTGCTTCAGAATAATCCAGCAGTGGTGAAGGGTGGGAGTTGGAGAGGGAAGAGTGGAGAGATTAAACAGGACTGGCCATAGGTTGATAAAATTGTCTAAAGCTTTATAGTGGTTCATTTTATTATTCTTCTACATTTGTATACACGAAATTTTCAATAAAAAAAATGAAAAGATAGATTTAAAAAGTGAGTCAAAAAAAATAAACTCACTGAAGGAATACCTAATTTAGCTGTCAGCAGATAGATCACTGAAACTAATTTTTTGATGATTAACCACTGGGTGGCTTTTGGCACATACCTTGAAAGGGCTGAGTGACTGACACTGATATAAGAAAACTCTCTGTTCCCATCCATTTGTTTATGTGAACAGTGCTTGAACATACAGAAGCAAAATCAAGAATTAGGAGTTTATGCTGAACTCTTTCATTTGGCAAGAGGTAATAGTTACCCATGAATTCATGAAAAAACAGGGAAAAAAAACCCCTATCCATCTATTAAGGGATCTGTATTGTCAACAATTTTTTATGTTTAATCATTGTATTATATATCAAAATGTATAATACTTATGCTTTTTTGACAAATGTATACTAATACCAATTACTATAATCCAATCCAGAATGAATTTTTAATATCTGGAACCCTTAGTATCAGGAAACTAAAACAAAAACCTTAAAAAATTCACAAGGATAAAAATACATGGGGAATTTAATGGCAGTATCATTTTAAGGAGAGATAGGAATGATGCAAAATATTGATAGTTCTTTTTTCTTATATGTATGAGCCATACATTCTGGTTTCTTCATATATATCATAAGTGGTTTTTTGTTGTTGAAAACTGAATATTTTAAGTAAAATAATGTAGTGACTCAGGAAAAATAAATAAAATATTTGAGAGTTAAAGAAGAGTTTATGTATTTTCACAAATGGATGATGGGGTATCAAGTTAGAGCATTAAGATTGTATGGATATATTTAAAAGAATGATGTAACAGTTTTATTTTAAATTATCATTATTTATGTCTCCCAGGTGGGAGATCCTGGGTTGGGAAGATCCCCTGGAGAAGGGAAAGGCTACCCACTCCATTATTCTGGCCTGGAGAATTCCATGGACTATATAGTCCATGGGGTCGCAAAGAGTCAGACATGACTAAGCAACTTTCACTTTCAAAAATGGGTAGGGAGACTACTTAGGTCTTTTTTTTCTTTTATTTATTTCTTATTGAATAAAATTCACAAAACATAAAATTAACCATTAACCATGTTAAAGTATGCAATTCAGTAGCATTTAGTATGTTTACAGTGTTGTACAACCATCACATCTATTTCCATCACATCATTTCATCATCTCAAAAAGAAACTCGGGCCCATTAAGGAGTCATTCCTCCTGGCAACCACTAATCTGTTTTCTGTTTCTTTTGATTTAATACTCTTCATATAAGTGGAATCATACAACCCATAACCCTGACTAGCTTCTTTCACTTACTGTAATGTTTACAATGTTTATCTAAGTATCATGTATCAATATTTCATTCCCTTTTTATGGTTGATTAATATTCCACTGAATGGATATATTACATTGTGCCTATTCATTCATCAGCTGATGGACATTTGGGTTGTTTTTACCTTTTGGCTATTATGAACAGTGCTGTTGTTATGAACATAGTTGTACAAATATTTGTTTGAATACTTATTTTCAGTTCTTTTGGATCTATAACTAGCAGTGAAGTTGCTGAGAATTCTGTTTAAACTACAATTAGAAAACAAAATCTAGGGACTTCCCTGGTGGTTCAGTGGTTAAGACTCTGCGTCTATTGCGGTGGGCATGAATTCAGTCCCTGGTTGGGGAACCAAGATCCCACACGCAGCACGGCAGAGCTAAAAAAAAAAAAAAAAAAAAGCAAAGAAAACAAAATTTTCTTTCTCTGCTGCTTACTAGATTAGCCCTTTTCTGTTTTGATGACATCGTTATAAATGCTAAGCTTCCAAGCCTGTCTGATGAAATAATGCCAGAGTTAGCTAGCCCCTTGCACATAGCGACCTTTCTCCATGCTAATTTATTAGTTTGACATGACAACTGGTGAACTCTGCTTCTCACAGGCTGAGTGGGAGTGCTAAGGGAGAGACATTTCTGTGTCAGGCTGAAGGAAAATCACTGCACTGGGGGCAAGACCCAGGCATCACAGTTTTAAAAAATCTTCCCAGGTGATTCCATCGTGCATCCCAGTTTAAGAGCTGTGTTGATGGAATTTCCTTTGGGAAGTGTATCCTGGTGGAAAGTCCCAGGACTTTTGGAATGGGTTTTAATAAACTGATTCAATGTTGATTCAGTAAGGATGGATATATTCTAAGTCATATGAGAAGTTCCATTCATCCTATGTAGTAAGCATCCATTTCTTTCCTTTAAGGGGACTTTGGAAAGCAAACTGTGAGTATGGTGAGATGTCAGCAAAGCCAGCTGAGCCTATAACTTAACAGGGAATCTTTACAGTGAGCTAATGAAAAGGACCTGAGCAACACTTGTGGACCACTGGGGTGTGTACCTTATTGGTGCCAAGATAGTATTTACCACTGAGCGGAGGAACCCTGTGGGCAAGGATTTGTGTTAGGGGATCTATTTGTGTGTGTACGCGTGCTTAGTCACGTCAGTCATGTCCAACTCTTTGCGACCCCATGGACCGTAGCCTGCCAGATTCCTCTGTCTATGGAACTTCCCAGGCAAGAATACTGGAGTGGATTGCCATATCCACCTCCAGGGGATCTTCCTGACCCGGGGATAGAACCCTTTATCTCCTGTTTCTCCTGCACTACAGGTGGATTCTATATTGCTGAGCCATCGGGAAGTCCAGGGAACTCTATTTACATGTCATCAAATAAGAAATCTAAGTTAATAATAATCATAATGAAAGAGACTGACTGAAGGAGTAGGTATGCTAATACTTTTGAAACATACTTTAAACCTAACTGGTGTACATAAGCATTTATACATTTCAAGTGTGCTTCTACTGTGGCGGGAACTGTAGGTTGGCTCGAACCAAACCCTTTCCATTTTCTTTCTGTTACGGAAGCCAAAAAGCTAAAATCTTGCCTTCCTAATTCCTCTTCTGTTGGAAGAAGCCATGTGACATAATTTTGGCTGTTAAGAATGCAAGACTATGATGGCAGGGATTTTTATCTCTTTCGTTCTCTGCTGGTCCAAACTCATCAAATTGTATACCCTAAAAATGTCCAGTTTGGTGGGAGGATGACAGATGTTGTTTAAAGCTACAAATTTGCAACAAGTAGTAAATAGGTGCCAGAGATTTAATGCACACATAGTGAGTTTGAAAGTGTTAGTCACTCAGTTGTGTGCGACTCTTTGCACATGGACTGTAGCCTGACAGGCTCCTCTGTCCATTAAATTCTCCAGGCAAGAGTACTGGAGTGGGTAGTCATTCCCTTCAGCAGGGAAGTCTTCCCAACCCAGGAACCCATGTCTCCTGCATTGCAGGCAGATTTTTTACTGTCTGAGCCACCGGGGAAGCTATGGTTTTTCCGGTAGTCATATACAGATGTGAGAGTTGGACCATAAAGAATGCTGAGTGCTAAAGAATTGATGCTTTCTAATTGTGCTGGAGAAGACACTTGAAAGTCCCTTGGACAGCAAGATCAAATCAGTCAGTCCTAAAGGAAATCAACTGAATACTCACTGAAAGGACTGATGCTGAAGTTCTGATCCTTTGACCACCTGATGTGAAGAGATGATTCATTGGAAAAGACCCTGATTCTGGGAAAAGACTGAGGACAGGAGGAGAAGGGGTTGACAGAGGATGAGATGGTTGGATGGCATCATTGACACAATGGACATGAGTTTGAACAAACTCCAGAAGATAGTGAAGGACAGGGAAGCCTGGTGTGCTGCAGTCCACGGGGTCACAGAGTCAGACAATGCTGCTGCTAAATCGCTTCAGTTGTGTCTGACTCTGTGCAACCCCATAGATGGCAGCCCACCAGGCTCCCCCATCCCTGGGATTCTCTAGGCAAGAATACTGGAGTGGGTTGCCATTTCCTTCAATGCATTAAAGTGAAAAGTGAAAGTGAAGTCGCTCAGTCGTGTCCAACTCTTAGCGACCCCATGAACTGCAGCCTACCAGGCTCCTCTATCCATGGGATTTTCCAGGCAAGAGTACTGGAGTGGGGTGCCATTGCCTTCTCTTAGCAACTAAACAAATGAATGAATAATGAATATAGGGTTTCCCAGGTGGCACTAGTGGTAAAGAATGCTTCTGCCAATGCAGGAGATATGAGAGACGTGAATTCAATCCCTGGGTCAGAAAGATCCCCTGGAAGAGGGCATGGCCACACACTCTAGTATTCTTGCTTGGAGAATCTCATGACAGAGGAGCCTGGTGGGCTATAGTCCATAATGTTGCAAAGAGTCTGACAGGACTGAAGCAACTTAGCATGCACGCATAGTGAATATAAAAATATACTATAACCATCAAACTTTCTAAAAATTGCAACCACTAAAAAGAAAGGATAATTATGCAATCTGGAAGCAGTGCTAATTATCACTATAATAGCAATCATATGACAATATATAAATGTCCCAAAGTACCATGCTGCTGCTGCTGCTGCTAAGTCACTTCAGTCGTGTCTGACTCTGTGCGACCCCATAGACGGCAGCCCACCAGGCTCCCCCATCCCTGGGATTCTCCAGGCAAGAATACTGGAGTGGGTTGCCATTAAGTTTACACAATGTTGTGTCAAGTATATTTCAGTTTTAAAAATTTAAATGTTCAGTCTATTGTATATCAATTTTATTTCAACAAAGTGGAAAAAGAACAGTTGTTAAGGAAAATAAAAGGCAAATTAGAAAATGGGAAAAAACAGAAACAAATTTCTCAGCCCTACAGGAAGCTGAAGTGAGAATCCTGAAAGGAAAGGAGGCATCTAGACCCTGTTTCTCTGAATTTCAAGTCACTTCCAAGGCTAGCTGAGATTTATCTAGCTAACACTAGGTGGCACCATTGTGCTTTTTTTAAAAAAAAAAAATGCTAATGCTCATGTGTGCTATTTAATATTCAGGACCAAGTTCAGTACAGCTCAGTTGCTCAGTCCTGTCTGACTCTTTGTGACCCCGTGAATTACAGCATGCCAGGCCTCCCTGTCCATCACCAACTCCCAGAGTTCACTCAAACTCACGTCCATCGAGTCGGTGATACCATCCTCTGTCATCCCCTTCTCCTCCTGCCCTCAAACCCTCCAAGCATCAGAGTCTTTTCTAATGAGTCAACTCTCCGCATGAGGTGGCTAAAGTACTGGAGTTTCAGCTTTAGCATCATTGCTTCCAAAGAAATCCCAGGGCTGATCTCCTTTAGAATGCACTGGTTGTATCTCCTTGCAGTCCAAGGGACTCTCAAGAGTCTTTTCCAACACCACAGTTCAAAAGCATCAATTCTTCCGCGCTCAGCTATTTTCACAGTCCAACTCTCACATCCATACATGACTACTGAAAAAACAATAGCCTTGACTAGATGGACTTTTGTTGGCAAAGTAACGTCTCTGTTTTTGAATATGCTATCGAGGTTGGTCATAACTTTTCTTCCAAGGAGCAAGCGTGTTTTAATTTCATGGCTGCAGTCACCATCTGCAGTGATTTTGGAGCCCACAAAAATAAAGTCTGCCACTGTTTCCACTGTTTTCCCATCTATTTGCCATGAAGTGATGGACCAGATGCCATGATCTTTGTTTTCTGAATGTTGAGCTTTAAGCCAACATTTTCACTCTCCTCTTTCACTTTCGTCAGGAGGCTCTTTAGTTCTTCCTCACTTTCTGCCATAAGGGTGGTGTCATCTGCATATCTGAGGTGATTGATATTTCTCCTGGCAATCTTGATTCCAGCTTGTGCTTCTTCCAGCCCAGCGTTTCTCATGATGTACTCTGCATAGAAGTTAAATAAGCAGGGTGACAATATACAGCCTTGACGTCCTTCTTTTCCTATTTGGAACCAGTCTGTTGTTCCATTTCCAGTTCTAACTGTTGCTTCCTGACCGGCATACAGGTTTCTCAAGAGGCAGGTCAGGTGGTCTAGTATTCCCATCTCTTTCAGAATTTTCCACAGTTTATTGTGATCCACACAGTCAAAGGCTTTGGCATAGTCAATAAAGCAGAAATAGATGTTTTTCTGGAACTCTCTTGCTTTTTCCATGATCCAGTGGATGTTGGCAATTTGATCTCTGGTTCCTCTCCCTTTTCTAAAACCGGCTTGAACATCTGGAAGTTCATGGTTCATATATTACTGAAGCCTGGCTTGGAGAATTTTGAGCATTACTTTACTAGCATGTGAGATGAGTGCAATTGTGTAGTAGTTTGAGCATTCTTTGGCATTGCCTTTCTTAGGGATTGGAATGAAAACTGACGTTTTCCAGTCCTGTGGCCACTGCTAAGTTTCCCAAATTTGCTGGCATATTGAGTGTAGCACTTTCACAGCATCATCTTTCAGGATTTGAAATAGCTCAACTGGAATTCCATCACCTCCACTAGCTTTGTTTGTAGCGATGCTTTCTAAGGCCCACTTGACTTCACATTCCAGGATGTCTGGCTCTAGGCTTTATGACCAAGGGAGGTCCTAAAATCCTAAAAGATGATGCTGTGAAAGTGCTGCACTCAATATGCCAGCAAATTTGGAAAACTCAGCAGTGGCCACAGGACTGGAAAGGTCGGTTTTCATTCCAATCTCTAAGAAAGGCAATGCCCAAGAATGCTCAAACTACTGCACAATTGCACCCATCTCACACACTAGTATGGAGAAGTCAATGTCCCTCCACTCCAGTACTCTTGCCTGGAAAGTCCCATGGATGGAGGAGCCTGGTGGGCTGCAGTCCATGGGGTCGCGGAGGGTTGGACACGACTGAGCAACTTCACTGTCACTTTTCACTTTCATGCATTGGAGAAGGAAATGGCATCCCACTCCAGTGTTCTTGCCTGGAGAATCCCAGGGATGGGTGAGCCTGGTGGGCTGCCATCTATGAGGTCGCACACGACTGGAGTGAGTTAGCAGCAGCAGCAGCAGCAGCAAACACACTATTAAAGTAATGCTCAAAATTCTCCAAGCCAGGCTTTAACAATATATGAACCGTGAACTTCCAGAAGTTTAAGCTGGTTTTAGAAAAGGCAGAGGAACCAGAGATCAAATTGCCAACATCCCCTGGATCATGGAAAAAGCAAGAGAGATCCAGAAAAACATCTACTTCTGCTTTATTGACTATGCCAGGCCTTTGACTGTGTGGATCACAACAAATTGTGGAAAATTCTGAAACAGATGGGAATACCAGATCACCTGACCTGCCTCTTGAGAAACCTGTATGCAGGTCAGGAAGCAACAGTTAGAACTGGACATGGAACAACAGACTGGTTCCAAATAGGAAAAGAAGGACGTCAAGGCTGTATATTGTCACCCTGCTTATTTAACCTCTATGCAGAGTACATCATGAGAAACGCTGGGCTGGAAGAAGCACAAGCTGGAATCAAGATTGCTGGGAGAAATATCAATAGCCTCAGATATGCAAATGATACCACCCTTATGGCAGAAAGTGAGGAAGAACTAAAGAGCCTCTTGATGAAAGTGAAAGAGGAGAGTGAAAACGTTGGCTTAAAGCTAATATTCAGAAAACAAAGATCATGGCATCTGGTCCCATCATTTCATGGCAAATAGATGGAGAAACAGTGGAAACAGTGGCAGACTTTATTTCTGTGGGCTTCAAAATCACTGCAGATGGTGACTGCAGCCATGAAATTAAAAGACGCTTACTCCTTGGAAGAAAAGTTATGACCAACCTAGACAGCATATTAAAAAGTAGAGACGTTACTTTACCAGAAAATGTCCATGTGGTCAAGGCTATGATTTTTCCAGTAGTCATGTGTGGATGTGAGAGTTGGACTGTGAAAATAGCTGAGCGCAGAAGAATTGATGCTTTTGAACTGTGGTGTTGGAGAAGACTCTTGAGAGTCCCTTGGATTGCAAGGAGATCCAACCAGTCCATTCTAAAGGAAATCAGTCCTGGGTGTTCCTTGGAAGGACTGATACTAAAGGTGAAGCTCCAATACTTTGGCCACCGATGTGAAGAGCTGACTCATTTGAAAAGACCCTGATGCTGGGAAAGTTTGAAGGGGAGAGGAGAAGGGGACGACAGAGGGTGAGATGGTTGGTGGCATCACTAACTCAATGGACATGAACTCTGGGAGTTGGTGATGGACAGGGAGGCCTGAAGTGCTGCAGTCCATGGGGTCGCAAAGAGTCGGACAGACTGACTGACTGAACTGAACTGAACCAAGGGAGACCTTCCAGTGTTTGAAATTGTTCCATTTCTCCCCTCTCCTGATCCCAGGATGTGATTGCTGTGGCCTTATTAAAACTCCGTGAACCCTGACTGTCTCTTGTATATGATTCATTCTATATCCCTTGAGCTGGGTAATGCTTGAGGCTATCCATGCTGGAAGGAAGAGACCAGGGAGGGCACTGGCCTCAGTGCTCCTGGTGGAGGGCCTCTCTGGTGCAGTGGTTCCCACCTTGGAGTCTCTGCCCCAACCCTGGGAGATGAACAGTCCCCTGGGTTCTGTTACCAAAAGCTAAGGCTTTAACCACAGTTGTTGAAGTGTCCAGTGGTCTTGGAGCATTTGGTACAAGAATCCACGTGTAACACAGAACTTATTGTCCCCAAAGTTTTTAATGATTCCTGGGCTTTGGCAAGAAATATCAGGAAGCACGTATTGCATATGAAAGATAGGAAAATGGTTCATGAGACCTCACATTTAATTTGTTGCATTAGTAATTTAGAAATTTATGTTTAGGATAGTGTAGTTCATGAGTGTATAGGGTCTTGCCTTCAGTGAAAAGAGTAAGGGCTCTCCAGGTATTAGAAACAGAACTGCTCTGGCTTGGGAGGGATGCCTTGGTAAAGGCTTATTCACAGGCTTATTTACCTTTGGATTTAAGGAAAATAGCCCCAGTCATCTAGGCAGAGTATGTTTCATCTGTTTTCTGTGTTGATGCATCTAAGAATTTTTAACCCAGTTTTTTTAAAAATTTGTTTGACTGTGCCCAGTCTTAGTTGTGGCACTCAGGATCTTTGTTGCAGCGTGTGGGATCTTTAGTTGTGGTGTGCGGGATCTAATTCCCTAACCAGGGATTGAACCTAGGCCCCCTGCATTGGGAGCACAGAGTCTTAACCACTGGACCATCAGGGAAGTCCCCCAACTTATACTTGTGATAAATTTTGGTCTGATGTCTGTCATCTTGAATGCCTTTAGTTTGTAATGATTACTTTTATCCTGTTTTGTGTCCCTTTTGCTTTTTCTTTTGCTCTTTCATCAGTTAAACAAAAAAAGATATTTCTCCTGGTTTTATTCTACTAGTGAAACTGTTGAGGTTTAAAAAAAATTCTTTAAAATATTGCAGGTGTAGGAAAATAGAATAACAAACGCCTGTGTACCTGCCCTCAGCTTTATTGTTTCTGACCATTTTGTCATGGCTCCTAACGTGTGATTTTTAGAACTAAACCATTGCAGATGGAATTGAAGTCCCCTGTGTACCTCTTTTGAATTGCTTTCCCACTCTCTGATTCCAGAGGTAGTTACCATATGAATTTGGTGTTATGCCCAAAGATGTTTTTCCATAAGCATCATAATACTATTTTACATGTTTTGAATCTACATAAGTAGCAAACTTGATGTTTTCTTCTGCAGCTTACTTTTTAAAAAATATCACTTTTAATTTCTGGCTGCTCTGGGTCTTCACTGCTTCTTGTGGGTTTTCTCTAGTTGCGACAAGCAGGGGCTCTTCTCCAGTTGCAGCGTACAGGCTGCTCACTGCGGTAGTTGTGGAGCACAGGTTCTAAATGCGCGGACTCAGTAGTTGCAGCTTGAGGGCTCCAGAGCACAGGCTCAGTAGTTGTGGCATACAGGCTTTAGTTGCCTTGCGGCAGGTGGGGTCTTCCTGGACCAGGGATTGAACCGGTGTCCCCTGCACTGCAAGGTGGATTCTTAACCACTAGAGCACCACTTACTTTTTAAATTCAACTTTATAGAGTTGATATTTAACCACATAGCTCAAGTTCATTCCTTTTCACTGATGCTTAGCATCGTGGTTTTATATTTTCCATCTCTGTCTAGCTGTGCTATAGTCTAGGTCTATATTCAGTTTCACTTTCTCATTGACCGCACTCTGCTGTCCAACCCATCCACTGAGGATTTAAATTCAGTGTCTATATTCACTTGTAAAGTTCTATTTAGTTCATTTTCACGTCTGTTTATAAAACATCACTTTCCTCAAGGTTTTGATTTCTTCTTTTACGTCTTTATTTATGTTCAGACTTATCTTACATTCTGTTTTCTTATTAACCCTAGATCTTGGACCTTGCTTTTTGTTTTATCCACTTTAACCTCAATCAAAATTGCTTTTTTTTTTTTTTAAAGTTTGTGTGTTTATCTATAGTGGAGTTTACTTTTTCTGGGGATCCTCTGCTACTCTGAAGAGATAAGGAAGGAGGAACCAGTATATATATATAAACTTCTGCTGGGGGTAGGGGACAACAATAACAAAAAAACCATATCAAACATTAAAAGATTACTGCTAAACACAAAGCACAGGTACCTCAAGTTAATGATTTTAATGCTTTTCTTTGTTTGGAAAGATTTAAGAATTTGGGTTCACTGAAAATTTTCCTTGAATATGTATCTATGTAATCAGGGGTTCTACCCAAAGCACAGAATGCTTCCTACTTTTCTCCACCCTAAATTGCCCTCGGGTGCATTATGGGTAGGAGACTGCAGTGGCTAGTGTCTTGATCCTTGTAGAACTGAAATGGCAGGCAACATTATTTCTTTACAGTTGCTAGGGCATCTGAGTTAGCCATGTGGTGATGCCAAAACCACAGGAGACCTTGCGAGGAGATAGGAGGATCACCTCATGGGGTAGGCTCCAAGAAGACCAGGTGCATGCGGAAGAAAATACAGCTCTAGGAGGCAATGGACCCAGTTCCTAGATTCCCCATTAAGGCTTAGTGGCAGTGTGGCACTGGCATTTTTGTTGCTACACTATTCGAAAATAGTGCCTTCATAGTAAGTGTCTGAGCCAGAGAGAGCTGGACCCCCGAGGTGCCTTTCATTTCTGAGGCACTGGAGTAGCTCCATCTTCCTGGAACTTGAGCATCTAGCAGATTATCCATGATATGTGACCTAGGTGCCACTGCTGGAGACCCTCGCCAACTGATTTACTATCTTTGGCTCAGACTTGTTTAGGTTCACATGCATATAACTGAAAATCCAAAATAATAGAGCTTAAAATAAGACTGGAGTTGACTTTTTCCTTTTTAAAAAAGAGATATGGAGATAGGCAGCTGCACTCCATCAGCAGGAATCCTGGTTCCTTCAGGTTCACCACACTGCCATCCATCAGATGTGGCCATATTCTCATCGTCTAAAGCAACAACTGGAGTTCTAGCCATTCCAGGATGTGGGATGGAGGGAAGGAAGAAGATTATGTCACCTTCCTTTCAAGGGAATATTCTATGAGTACTGAAAATTCTTCCACTTCATTGTGTGGACCTTGGTCCTGGGAGACCCACAGACTTACAAAGGTGGCAAGAAATGTCTTTGGCTGAGAGGCAAGGTACCAATCCCTAATTCAGTTTTCTGTTACTAAACAAGATGGATGAATGGATGTTCGTGTAGGCAACCAGCAGCCTCTGACACTACCAGTATGTCGTAACTTCATATGTCTAAAGTAGTTTGCATGTGCCGCCATGACAAAACAGCACAGACCGTGAGGCTTACATAACAGAAATTTATGTTCTCACAGTTCTGCAGGCTGGAAGTTCAAAATCAAGGTGTTATCAGGTTTGATTTCTCCTGAGGCTTCTCTCCTTGGCTTGCAGAAGGGCAAGAGGGGCAGTCATAGAAAACAACCCAGACCACGAAGAGGTTCTCAGTCCCACTGGGTATTATTATGGCACAGTAGGCAGCAAATGGGTACAAGCATGTACAGGGAGGCCATGTGAGATGCCTCTGAATGCACATGTCCATCTGCCGGGAGTGCTGGAGTGTAGCTTGAGCAGCCCTGTGTTGAGGTATCCATTACGGGGTTCAGAAATTACATGTGGGGACAGACAAGATACAGCACATTGTAGAAATCATATTGCCCATACTTTCTTTTTTTAAAATGTTATTTATTTTATCTTGGCTGTGCTTGGTCTTTTGTTGCGTGTGGGCTTTCTTGAGTTGTAGCGAGAGGGGCCCACTCTGTGTGTGTGAGCTTCTTATTACAGTGGCTTCTTGTGGCAGAGCACAGACTCTAGGGTGCTCGGGCTTCAGTAGCTGTGTGCACAGGCTTAGTTGCCCCTCCACATGTGGAATCTTCCCTGACCAGGGACTGAACCTGTGTTCCCTGCATTGGCAGGTGGGTTCCTATCCTCTCTACCACCTGGGATTCTGCCATTACTTTCTCATTAAAGATGTAGATTTGTCACAATCAGATTTTTCTCCAAACTAGAACTTATTTTTAAATTTTTTATTGAAGGATAATTGCTTTACAGAATTTTGTTGTTTTCTGTCAAACCTCAACATGAATCAGCCACAGGTATACATATATCCTCTCCCTTTTGAACCTCCCTCCCCATATCCCACCCCACCCCACCTCTCTAGGTCGTTACAGAGCCCCTGTTTGAGTTCCCTGAGCCATAAAGCAAATTCCTGTTGGCTATCTATTTTACATACGGTAATTAAGTTTCCATGTTACTCTTTCCATACATCTCACCCTCTCCTCCCCTCTCCCCATGTCCATAAGTCTATTCTTTATGTCTGTTTCTCCATTGCTTCCCTGTAAATAAATTATTCGGTACCATTTTTCTAGATTTCTAGAAATATTGTTAGAATACAATATTTCTCTTTCTGACTCACTTCACTCTGTATAATAGGTTCTAGGTTCACCCATCTCATCAGAACTGACTCAGATGTGTTCCTTTTTATGGCTGGGTATTATACCATTGTATGTATGGACCACAACTTCTTTATCCATTCATCTGTCTGTCAGTGAACATCTAGGTTGCTTCCATGTTGTAGCTATACTGTAAATAGTGCTGCAGTGAGATACATGTGTCTTTTTCAATTTTGGTTTCCTCAGGGTATATGCCTAGGAGTGGGATTGCTGGGTCATATGGTGGTTTTAGTCCTCGATTTTAAGGAATCTCCATACCGTCTTCCATAGTGGCTGTATAATTCACATTCCCCCCAACAGTGCAAAAACATTCCCTTTTCTCCACACCCTCTCCAGCATTTATTGTTTGTAGACTTTTTGATGATGGCCATTCTGACTGGTGTGAGGTGATATCTCATTGTGGTTTTGATTTGCATTTCTCTAATAATGAGTGATGTTGAGCATCTTTTCATGTGTTTGTTAGCCATCTGTATGTCTTCTTTGGAGAAATGTCTGTTTAGGTCTTTTCCCCACTTTTTGATTGGGTTGTTTGTTTTTCAGGCATTGAGTTGTATGAGCTGCTTGTATATTTTGGAAATTAGTCCTTTGTCAGTTGTTTCATTTGCTATTATTTTCTCCCATTCCAAGGGTTGTCTTTTCATCTTGCTTATAGTTTCCTTTGCTGAGCAAAAGCTTTTATGTTTAATCAGGTCCCACTTGTTTACTTTTGTTTTTATTTTGGTTACTCTAGGAGTTGGGTCATAGAGGATCTTGCTTTGATTTATGTCATTGAGTGTTCTGCCTATTAGTATCCCTCTGAGAGTTTTATACTTTCTGGTCTTACATATAGGCCTTTAATCCATTTGGAGTTTATCTTTGTGTATGGTGTTAGGAAGTGTTCTAATTTCATTCTTTTACATGTAGCTGTCCAGTTTTCCCAGCCCTGTTTATTGAAGAGGCTGTCTTTGCCTTATTGTTTCCTCCTTTGTCAAAAATAAGGTACCCATAGGTGCATGGGTTTATTTCTGGGCTTTCTATCTTGTTCCATTGGTCTATATTTCTGTTTTTGTGTCAGTACCATACTGTCTTGATGACTAGCTTTGTAGTATAATCTGAGGTCGGGAAGGTTGATTCCTCCAGCTCCATTCTTCTTTCTCAAATCTGCTCTGGCTATTTGGGGTCTTTTGTGTTTCCATATGAATTGTGAAATTTTTGTTCTAGTTCTGTGAAAAAAATGCCATTGGTAATTTGATAGGGATCACATTGAATCTGTAGATTCCATTTGGTAGTATAGTCATTTTCACAATATTGATTCTTCCTACCCAGGAACATGAAATATCTCTCCATCTGTTTATGTCATCTTTGATTTCTTTCATCAGTGTCTTATAATTTTCTGTGTACAGTTCTTTTGTCTCCTTAGGTAAGTTTATTCCTAGATATTTAATTCTGTTTGTTGCAATGGTGAATGGGATTGATTCCCTAATTTCTCTGATTTTTCATTGTTAGATATAGAAATGCAAGTGATTTCTGTGTATTGATTTTGTATCCTGCAACTTTGCTAAATTCACTGATTAGCTCTAGTAATTTTTTGATACCATCTTTAGGGTTTTCTATGTACAATATCATGTCATCTGCAAACAGTGAGAGCTTTACTTCTTTTCCAATCTGGATTCCTTTTATTTCTTTTTCTTCTCTGATTGCTGTAGCTAGGACTTCCAGAACTATGTTGAATAATGGTGGTGAAAGTGGACACTCTTGCTAGAATTTATTTTAGTATGGTGTGAAGTAAGAATCTTATTTTCTTTTCCTATTGTGATATCCAAATGTTTCAGCATAATTTACTAAGAAACCCCTCCTTTCTCCACTGCTTTTTTTCAGCTCTATCAAATGATTGACATACAATTGAATTGAATCAGCTTGTTGATTTCTATTAAAGGGTCTTGCTGGGATTTTGATTGGATTGCTTTAAATATATAGAGAAATTTGGGGATAATTGACATCTTAGTATTGGGTTTTCCAGTGAACAGAGTATCTCTCTCAATTTATTAGGTATTCTTTCATCTCTTCTGTCATTATAATTTTCATCGTTTGTATCTTACACATATTTTGTTAGATTTATACATATTTCATGTTTTCTGTGCTGTTGTAAATGGTACTATTTTAAAATTTTTATTGAAGTTGTATTACAGGAAATTTTATTGCTGCATATTTGTTTCCAACAGTTTATCTTTTTGCAGCTTTAACTCTGTGATCTTGCTAAACTCACTTGTTCTAGCAGTTTTGTTGCTTTCTTTGGATTTTTTTTAAATGTAGATAATAATGTCATCTGCAAATCTTAACAGTTTTATTTCTAATCTCTATGCCTTTTATTTCCTTTTTCTGGCCTTTCTGCACTTGCTAGGACTCCAGTGCGATGTTGAATAATATAATGGGAAGAGCGGTCATACCTGCCTTGTTGCCAACCTTAGAGGGAAGGCATTCTGTCTCTGATTATTGTTTTCAGCAGCACGGACACAATCACGTCAAATCATATCAATATACACACTGCAACAAAACAGTTTAAGTACTTTTTGGTCGGCTAAGGCAAAAATGATCGTGCATGAAATCGAAGTTCCCCTGTAACTGCAATTGTAATGTGATATGAAAACGTGGGATTCCTATTGCTGACAAAGTCACAAGGCACTGCTGATACTGTTGTGGTCCTCGACAACACAAAATTGAAGGAAATTCTAAATTTCAGCTAGAGATTAGCTTAACGATAAGCTTTTTCTATTTCTTGTCGCCGGTTAAAATCGCGGGCCTGGAGAGGAAAGCCAGGGACCACAGAGACGTGCGCTCTGGCTTCCTAGAGAGGAAGTTCGCGATACTTGGGTGCCACGGCCGACGTAGTGACGCACTTCCGGTCACACCACATATTGCACTTTTCTTGAGGTGAGTTTCTGTGTTGTGTCGCCTCAGCGAGCCTGCTGGGAGCACACCTTTCACCCTGGAGAAGGCTGTCCGCTTAGTCCCTCGTGTCCAGGTGGAGGGAGTCGGGCGGCGCCACCTGGTCCGGGGAGCTAACGCGCCCGCCGGCCCGGCCCTCGGTGCCTTCGCCCCAGTCCTTAGCGGCCGCCTTGTGTAAGGCTGTGGATGAAAAGGAGACGCCGTTTTATCTCGCACAGCCACAGCCTCCCCTGCTCCCTGGGCTGCTGCTAAGTCGCTTCAGTCGTGTCCGACTCTGTGCGACCCCATAGACGGCAGCCACCAGGCTCCCCCGTCCCTGGGATTCTCCAGGCAAGAACACTGGAGTGGGTTGCCATTTCCTTCTCCAGTGCATGAAAGTGAAAAGTGAAAGTGAAGTCGCTCAGTCGTGTCCGACTCTTAGTGATCCCATGGACCGCAGCCCATGAGACTCCTCCATCCATGGGATTTTCCAGGCAAGAGTGCTGGAGTGGGTTACCATTGCCTTCTCCTAGCAACTATTAACTGAATCGCTAAATGCTAGTTGCTGTTCTAGGTTCCCAAGATGCAGCTGCGAATGAGAGGGCCGTGGGCCCCTCTCCCAGGGACCTTTCAGTTTAATTAAAAGTCCTCTGTTAGTCAAGTGCGATCATTCTTGACGTGCACAAGGCCTTGCAGGACTTGACCTCTTACAACTTCTTCACCTTCGTCTTAAGCACATTCCCTTGATTCTTTGGACTTTCACTTCAAGAACATATTTTTGCACATACTGTTAACTTTGGAAAGATTTTCCTTTCAACTTAAGTAGTTCCTATTCTTAAGCCTCCGCTTCTAGGATAAAGTATCCCTGTCACTAGTCACGATTGTGGTTTTAAAGATAATTCTGAGGATCTTTGATTCTTATTTCTGTTTCTTTTAGTTTAAGCCCCATGAAGGAAGGGATCACACCCTTCTTTCTCGACTGTTTGTCCTGTGTCTCAGACTCGGCCTGGAATGAAATAAGTTTGAGATAAATGTTGGATAAAGAAAACACAGCGTCTTAAACTGAGAGAGGTGGTATACAAGAAAGAGAATCCAGTGCTAGTGAAGTGTGTAACCTGGGGCCCCATCTGGTCTGTAGAGACAGGTTGTGGTGAGCTGGCAGTTACCTATATGAACAGAGGGCCGACTTCTGAAAAGTATTGCACACAGTCTGTCAGTTACAAAGGTTCTAAAGGTTGGAGAAGAGAGGTTCATGAAGAGGAAACAGCAGGTACAAAGGTCCTGAATTAACATAATAGAGAAGCTGAAAGAAGACCAGTGTGGCTAAACTAAAAGAAAAGAGGGTGGCACAGAGATGAGGCTAGCAGGAGATGGCCGCATGCAGTGAATTTCATTTGGGAAAGTCCTGGCTTTTTGATAGGATATGATTGCGTAGCAAGAATACAAAGTGTCTGTAGGGGATGATATAATTAAAGTAGTGACCCAGACATTTTTGCCTGTTGAAGTGGTCTTTTCATGGTCTTTTGCTAATTGGTTTCTGGTTATCACTGGGTCCTAGAAGAGGGTGGTGAAAAAAAAAGATGTGTGCCCCAAGATCAAGAAAAGGAAACCTTACTCTAAGATGATTTTTCTGATTTGGGGCGCTACCTTTATCTACTTTTTAGCCGTAGAATCCCTTTATTGAGTTCTAAAAGAAAAAATCCTGTTGGGATTACTGTTGGAAGCAATTTGATGTAGTTATTAAAAGCTTGGCCTCTGGAAATCAGGCCCATCTGGTTTGGGATCCAAGTTCATCCATCCACTGGCTGAGTGACCTTCATAGAGAAAATTATTTTCTTAGACTGTTTTCTTATTTGGGAAAAAAAAAAAAGGTTTAAAGAATTATTGAGGTGATTGAATGAGTGGATATATATTTATCATCCAAAAACATATTTCTTTTTTTTAACCATTTATGTTTCTCAGTAAAATTTTATTTTTAAAAATAAAGGTCTAGGTTCCTTCTTATAGGGTTTACTTTGAGTTTTCTGATGTATTGCTTGTTTGCTCTTTGTGTATTCGTATTCCCTTGTTCTCATGTCTTAGGACAGACAGTGTTGCACGATGTTGGTGAGTACAAGCTCTGGTACCCAAGGTCAAGTTACTTACCCTTCAAAATCTTAATTTCCTAAGAATTCAAACCTCATGGCATATTGTGGGGAAATATTCATATACCATTTACTCAGTGGCATTTAGTACATGGTTGTTGCTGTTATTGGCAGATTTGTTTTAAAAAAGAGCCTTTGTCTGGATCGGCTCACTCTTGTTTCTCTTTGCTTCTTCCCTCAGCCCCTGCCCTTCATTGAGAGAGAGCCCAATAATGGCTGTCATGCCCCTGAAAGTCTGGCACCAGGTGAGCTGTGGTTCCCTCAGGTCAGCCTTGGAGAGATCTGATGTGAAGAAAGAGGGGGATGAGAGATGATTCTGGCAAGAAGTCTTAGAGCCAAAGCAGTCGGAAGACCCTTGTTGACTCTCTTCAGTAGGACTGGATGCTGGGGGAAAGCTGATGACGCAGGAATGAGCAGCCAGAAGTCCAGCAACAGTGGCTGCGTAGAGGGTCCAGGGATGCAGAAGGATAGTATCCTGTACTCTGAGGATCTCTGTTGAGCTGGTGGGTTTCCAGGTTTAGTGGTTCCTCCTGCAGAGGGCCCTGTGAGAATGAGGGACTCAGATTGCATTATAGGTGTCCATTACACGGTGGGAGTAACCAAGATCAGGGAGACCACAAGGTTCTTGGGAAGCAGGGGCAGAGCGATAGCCGGAAGAATACAAGAAAAAGGGAGCTTGTACCATTTATTCAGAAGTTGACTTGGCTAATCAAGGCAGGGGGCTATGACAGGAAAAATCTGCACTAGGACAAAACACCTCAAGTTAGGGATCCTGTAAAGCCTCTGTGACTTTGTGGCCTTGAGCCAGTCACTTAGCTTCTTTGCACCTTAACTTCATCTGTGAAGTGAACATTAAATACATATATGGGATAAGGAAATTGATTTCTTGAGTTGATTTCACTTTTTGAGACTGATGAATTGCTGGGTGTTCCTTAACTATTTCCTTATTCCTGGGACTTATTTATCTACTAACTCAGCATCTATGAACCATATCCCAGGTTCCTGTCCTGGATTTCTGATACCTGGCTTGTCCCTCTGCCTGACATTGTCTACCCTGCTGCTCCCATCTTCTGATCTTACATAAGTTGTCAGTTACTGGTATCACCGGGTCACAATCCTGACCACTCAGTTTCTAGGTTGCTGAGTAATTGTTGACTCTGTTCTCCCTTGATGCCATTTTCAGAGTCTGACTCTTTCTGGCTACTTTCTCTTCCATTTGTCCCATCTTTTATATTGACCTCCTTCAGGGTTTGTCATTCCTTTTCTTAGATTTTGTTTGCAGAGCTTCCCAGCTAGTTTCTCTGTACAGTCTTGTGCTTTCCCCTCATCATTTGTTACCTGATAGAGCTTGGTTTCCTGAGCTTGGATTTTATTCTGTAGTCCAGGGTTCTTGGACTTTACTGTGCATAAGAATCACCTGGAGGGCTTATGAAACCACAGATTGGTCTCAGATAGGGCCTGTGAATTTGCCTTTTTGGCAAGTTCCTAGGTGATCCTGCTAGTGCGGTGGGGTACCGCGCCTTGAGAACCATTGTTGTAGTTCATGATGACTCATTCAAGGAAGTCATTCAGTTGACTAAGTCAGTTTGTCGTTATAAGTCCATGATTGTATAGCTGGCTGAGGAAGGATTCAATGCAGGACAGGCCTAGAATTGGAGTTAAGTATCCCTAGCAGGTATTAGTGAACTGATTGTATGATAGTGAAGAAGAATCAGATTCCAGAAATATTTAGAAAATAAAATTGGCAGGATTTGATTACTGACTGCTTATTGGAAATGAGCAGTGAATAGGGCAAGTTAGTCCAGGATGAATTTCAGATTTCTAACTTAGGAGACTGGGATGAAATTTGTACTATTTCTGTGTTGAGAAACAACACTTTCACTCACTGTGCTGGTTAGTTACATGAATTGAAGATAGAGCCAGTTTGGCAGGAGGCAGATAGAGTGGATGCATTTGGTGTTAGATGGTGACAGTGCTGACGAGATCTGCAGAGTCAATTGAGGTATTGAAAGGTGGGAGGACATTCCCTGCATATTCAGGTAACCAAGTTTGATACCAAAGTCTGGGGAATGAATAAAAATTCTAAGCCAGATCTTGAGCTTTCTGGCAAGGTAGAGTGGGGCCGTCAGGGATGGGAAAGGGTGGCTATTGAAAAAGCATGATACTTAGTTGACAGAAACATTTACAGATGGTTTTGGAGGTGTATGAAGAAAAACAGTTAAAAGAACTACCCAGCAGCAATTTGATTCCAGAAGCGTATTCTCCTAGGAAAACCCATCAGGAAGCAGAATACACTGTCCCATGCAGCACTGAGTTCTCTCTGCTGGACATTCTTGAGCACAGGCTGCACAACCCCTTCTTCAAGCAGGAGATGAGGGTCGGATGAGGCCAGTCATCAGAGCAAACCATGACTCTGTTCCTGTCATTTGAACTTGAGGTCTGGGGTAGAATGAGCATGCGTGGGGAACATATGGATTGATTGGGCACTTGGGGCAATGAAGGGGGAACAGGTTGGTCCTGCAGTGTCACTTCTGAGTGGGTGTCTGAAGAGATAAAGCTAACTGTTTACTTGTAGGTGCAACAATAAAAGATTGAAAGTTTTATAGAATCAAAGAGATTTTGCTCTAGGGATTTTAATTCATGGGAGACTTTCCAGGGTTTTCAAAACATGATGTTACATTTCATGAGAATAAATTTTGTGTCCAAATGGAAGTTCTAACTTTTAGTGAGAGAAGTTCCAGACTTTTTGTTGTAGCAACAGTCATTTAACAATCAGCTCACTATCCCTGTCCCTTGTGCCCCACACTCTGAGCCAGGGAATTGGCTCTGGCATAGCAGGAACCTCTTGTTTTAGGAGGTGGTGACCTTTGAGGATGTGGCTGTTTACTTCACCCAGACAGAATGGGCTGGCCTTTCTCCTGCACAGAGGGCCCTGTACAGAAGTGTGATGCTGGAGATCTATGGGAACTTGACATCCCTGGGTAAGGCCACTTTTCTCCTGGTGCTCAGATCTGTGCTTTCCTGTTTCCTTCCTTTTCCCCTCTTTATCAGCCAGGGGTGTGGTGTGGAAAGCGGGGAGTTATCTCTTATACCCTCCATGGTCCTGGGACTGAGACCAAATGACCCACTTGAGATGTTATTGGGTAGGAACAAGTCTTGGGTCAGTTTGGTCCCAATGTAGGGAATTGTTTTCACCTGGTATGAGTATGCTCCATCCTCCCAGGGCCTCTGCAGGGTAAGTACTGTCTGTTGTTAGATAAGTTTTCACCTTACTTTTGTCTCCCTGTAGTCTAGGGAAGGGTATGACCCCTTCCCTTTGTTTGCATATGTCCCTCAGGATCACTAACTTACTCGTGGGTCTGGTTTTAGGAAGTGATCACAAATGCTCATTTTCCACTTGAGCAAAAATCTTGGCTTTCCCCAGTCCTGAGCCCTTTACTGTGGATCTGTTCTAGTCTCACTGAGACTCTTGAGCTTTTCGTTCTTTTGACACAGCAGACACGGGACTGACAGGTGCCATTTTCTACCCTTTTCAGGATACCCAGTTCCCAAACCTGAGTTAGTCTCACTTCTAGAGAGAGGGGATTTGCCTGTAGGCCTGGAGACACAGGATAATCCTCCTGCACAGGGGACCAGAGACATCTATAAAAGTAAGTGAGGTGGTGACTATAGAGCTTTACAGAGCAGTATGTTTTAAATGAACCATGCTGTGAAGGATTTAAATAGATGATTTCTCAAAGTAGGCAAATACAAAACCATTTCCACCAACCATAACTCTTTTCCACATATTCCCAATTAATGCATCTCATAATTCTCAAATCTATTTCCTTGTCAACTGTTCTCTACCTGTAAATATTTGACACTTTCATTTTATTAGCCTTACTGAACAGCAGGCTGATGTTGGGAGTTTAGTAATCTCTAAAATCTCTGTTGTGAAAGTGAAAGTGTTAGTCACTCAGTTATGTCCAACTCTTTGTAACCCCATGGACTATAGCCCACCAGGCTTCTCTGTCCATGGAATTCTCCAGGCAAGAGTACTGGAGTAGGTAGCCATTTCCTTCTCCAGGGGATCTTCCCAACCCAAGGACTAAACCCAGGTTTCCTGCATTGCAGGCAAATCCGTTACTGACTGAGCCACCAGGGATAGTTAAATATGGGGTATATGTTTTCAGATCCCCAGTGGATGCCTGAAACTGCAGGTAGTATCAAACCCTATGGAGTTATCCCTGGGTATCCACAGGGGATTGACTCCAGGACCTTTGTAACTGTGGGGTCTGCTTTCTTGGGTACAGAAAATCAGCTATGTATCTATCATGTCTTTTTTTAATATATGCATACCTGTGATAAATTAGACACAGTAAGAGAATACGCATGTTGCCAGTGTCACTCCTCTTGCATGTTGGAGCCATTATGAAGCAAAATAAGGGTTACTTGAACACAAGTACTGAAATCCTGCAAAGGTCTATCTGATAACTGAATCAGCTATTTATTAATAGGCAGGTAGCATATACAAAAGGATGAGTTACATCTGGTTGGAGTGGGTTGGTGCTAGGTTTCATTATGCTATTCAGAACAGTGCACAATTTAAAACTTAAGGATTATTTATTTCTGGAACTTTACGTTTAATATTTTTGGATTGTGGTTGACATGGAAACTGAAACTATGGAAAGAGGGACTGCAGATAAGGGGTAACCACTATAATTTTCAATATTTTTTTGTTTTTGCTATAATTCTCAGGTGGCATTTTTGTTTTCTGTTTGTTATGTCAGATGCCAGGACCCACATGGACAGTGAGTTAACACCAACATGGGGAATTTCTGAAGAAAGAGACATGATGATGTCTCATGGGCCACAGAAGAATGTTCTTAACAAAAGCAGCTTCCTAGAAACATGTGAACTGGAGCAACACCAGGAAATCCCCACAGTGAAAAATATTAGACGAAAGGTTCTGAGAATCCACTATGATAGGAAGCCCTTCAGATGTGAGGAGTGTGGGAAATGCTTCAGCTATTTTTCTTACTATGTTAGACATCAGAGAATCCACACTGGGGAGAAACCCTTTGAGTGTAATGAGTGTGGAAAAGCCTTTAATGGCAATTCTTCATTAGTTCGACATCAGAGAATCCACACCGGTGAGAAACCCTATCAGTGTGAAGAGTGTGGGAGAGCCTTTAATGATAATGCAAATCTGGTCAGGCATCAGAGAATCCACAGCGGGGACAGACCCTATCTCTGTAGGGAGTGTGGAAATGGTTTCACCAGTAGTTCTGAGTTTGTTATACACCAGAGAATTCACACTGGAGAGAAACCTTATGAGTGTAATGAGTGTGGAAAAGCTTTTGTTGGTAATTCACCACTTCTGCGACATCAGAAAATCCACACTGGAGAGAAACCATATGAGTGTAATGAGTGTGGCAAAAGCTTTGGAAGGACTTCTCATCTTAGTCAGCATCAGCGCATTCACACAGGGGAAAAGCCTTACTCTTGTAAAATATGTGGGCAAGCCTTCAATTTCCGTACAAAACTAACTCGGCACCAGCGAGTCCACAGTGAGGTGAAACCTTTTGACTGTATATGTTGTGAAAAAGTGTTTAGTACTCAGGCTCAGTTGAAAAGGCATCTAAGAATCCATATTCAGGAGACCTCCTGTGATGAGTGTGGAAAAGTCTTCACTAGCAAAAGAAATCTGCTTCAGCATCAAATAGTCCATACTAGAAAGAAACCCTGTGAATATGTCAAGTATGAAAAAACCTTTAGGACATCTTCCCAGCTAGATTGTGTCCACCCTGGAGAGAAGCCTGTGCTGGATGTTGGTTGTTTTGGGCTCCCAGAATTCTTTACCCCCTTTTACTGGTAATAGTACACTATATCTCCTTTCCTTCTATCTTCCACTCGGGTAGAATGTGTGACACAGGCCCCGCTTAGCTGCAGATTCTTTCCCTCAAGCTATAGCTGTTGGTTCATATGTCAGTAGATGACCCAGGATAGTCCAGTTAGAATCCCAAACTGAATTAATAACCCTCCTAATGTTGAGCGTGGCCCTGGCCACAGCAACCAGACAGCAGACTGTGGCCCTGTAATCCTTTCACCTTCCAGTTGTTGCAAACTTTTGACATTGGTACTTGTTGAGAGTCAAAGATATGTGAACAATGCGGCCTCCTAATGGATGGTTTCAAAGGCTTCTTGGTGTTTGGAGAACCATGTGCACCCATGTGGACTTTGGAAAGCCTGCCAGTTATGAATTCCATGGTATTGAACAAGCCTTGAAACTCCCAGTACTTCATTGAGCAAGGATTTCCTTACACCCTTAGCATTTGGTGTCTATTCTTTGCAGCACAGGGAGAAGAGGCTGGAAAAATGAGCTGTTTGGGGGAGTGGTTGATTAATGCGGCCCAGAGTAGGCTTGAATCCTGAGCTCCCACCTCCCAGGAACAAGACAGGTCTGTGGGCCTTGCAAGGGCACAAGACCTGTTCTGAGCCAGTCTCTTGAGATCCAAGAACCTGATGTTCAAGGCTGGAGCCTGGAGTTTACCACCATCATCATCCTTGCTCTTCAGCAAATGGAAGAACATGCTGTGGCTGGATAGCAAGAGCATTTGACAGGTAGCTATAGCCACTGACTAAATAAATCCCTTTTTACCTTCTGCTTCAGATTCTGTGCTGTGCAGTGGGATATGCTGCTTTCACCGAGCCAGAATCTGCCCACATGTCCAAGTACAGCACCCCAGCTTTCCTTAGGGAGCTACATCTCACGTGCTGCCAGAGGGCTGATCCCACACTCCACCCATCTGGAAGATGGGTATATGATGCATGTCTAGCCAGTTCCATTTTCTCTCCTCTGATTGCTATGATTGCTATGAGGGCGAGAATGTTATCCAAGCCAGACCAAAGGCATTCCAAATCATGAGTTTCATTGAACCCTAGTGAAGGAGAAACCATTCCCAGTAGAATGGGCTTTGAGCTTGTGTCATCCTGGAGGTGCTGGGTGAGAGACTGCCTGAGTGGAGTTACCGTAAGGCAATCAGCAGGATTGACAGTCAGAGAGGGGCCAGGTCGCACACTATATGATCCCTTGGATCTGACACCTCTGAACCCACTCTTCAACTTGTCTCTTGTAAAGATTGCTTTCTATCATCTATAATATATTTATTTCACTTGAGTGTGTCTAGTCCCTTGTAATCAAAAAAGCCCTGACACATTGTTGGTTGACACATTGGATTATTGGTTGTTGGTTGACACATTGGATCATTGGTTGTTGAGGCTCCCTCTGGCATGGTGTCTCTGATGGGTGGGGCATGTTTAGGGGAGGTGAAGACACTAGGTGCAGTCAGGTCTAAGGGGAGCTGCCAGACAACTCTTCCTAATTTCTTGACGTCCCAGAACACAGAGAGGAGAACTAGCAGGGAGAAAGGGCCAGAGGATGGTCAGTTGGTCTGTATGTATTTTCCGTATTTTAGGGTTTATTTTGTTTGTGTTTTTCACCCGTTGAAGTCTTTCAGCACATCTGCCAGAAACTCATGACAGCCTATTTACTTATTGGCTTCTTATACTGTAATTCATGAAAATCTATCAACTTTTTTTTTTTTTTACCTCTACCCTGAAACAACTGGTGATTCTTTAAGGACGAACATTTTCAGACTTCCAACAGAGTCAGTCATGACTGTCGTCAGGCCACTTTTATCAGCCTCATTGACTTTTGTTTTTAAAAGTCCCTGTCTCTCTCCCTCCAGAATCTTTTTCTTAAAACAGGAAGGTAGCTAGATATGGCAACCTACTCCATTATTCTTGCCTGTGAAATTCCATGGTCAGAGGAGCCTGGTGGGGCTATAGTCCATGGGGTCACAAAGAGGCGAACATGACAGCAGCTAAACAACAACAAAAGCTAGATATGAGCAGAGAAAGGGGAGCATGGGCCAGATGGCAGGAAGCTATGCATCTTGTGCAGAGGAGAGGGGGATCCTTGGAACCTCCATACTGGAAACCATACATTTGGAGATAAGTGTCCTGGAGGCAGAACAAAGAGATGTGGGAAAATGCAGGAGTATCTGGTGTCTGAATGTAACCTTTCGCTCATTATGCTTTCACTACAATAAAATAAGCCTTGCAGATAAGTGGCCATCCTGCACTGATGCCATGACATTTCTGATCAATGCTAAATAAGGACAAAAGTCCTTCCCTCCAGGAAGATGGTGCTGCAATAAAAATCAGAGAACATGACCCCCAAACCCAGTGAATATTATGTTCCACATACCTGGCTTGCCAAAAAAACTCAGGGCAGCTATTCACCTGAGCCTGTCTGCTCTTCCCACTGAGAGTGTACTTTAATTTAAATAAATCCTTGCTTTCTCTGTCTTGATTTCTCTGTCTCATCTCTGAATATTTCTGGGATAAAACAAGAACCCTTCACCAAGAACACTTTTCAGGGTTACCTCAGTCTGTCTTCCGAATAGCAATTCTTAAAACCCAAAATAAATTATTTTGTTTGTTGTCTCCTGCATTATGTTATTTTATGTTTTAACACTTAGCAATATATATGTAGAGTCATCTTTGTCTCTGCTTGGGTTTGTGGTTCATTTCTTTCAATAGCTAAAGTATTCCATTGCCTATGTAGGATGGGAAAAATGATTTTCCCTATACTTTTCTTCATTCTTGGCTGAGGTCCCCTCTGTAAAAAGGTAACTTCTGATGGATTTATAGATATGGGTTTGCAGTTTAAAAACTTAATCAGCCTAAAATAATTCTTAGATTAAACAGGCATATTTGGGGGTGCATATGCTCTTGCCCTTCACATGTCAGTGCCCCAATATGCTAATGCATTCACCTACAGAAGAACATCCTAATATCTTTAAGCTTTTAGCCATTATGAATAGAGCTGAGGTATATAATTTATGGCAGTTTTGTTTGCACACAGTTTTCCAAAACAATTGTCTAAATACTAGAGGTCTGATTTTTATATCCATGGTAAGACTTGTTTAGTTAAAGGAAAAACTTCCAAACTGTCTTTCAAAATGATTGTACCTGTACTCCACCAGCAGAGAAGTAGAGGTCCTGTTCTTCCCCCCTCCAGCGACAGATACTGTCATGTTTTGAAGGTTAGCAGTTCTAACAGATGTGCAGTACTGTCACATTCTGATTTGTATTTCCCTCTGTTCAGTTCAGTTCAGTCTCTCAGTCATGTCCGACTCTTTGTGACCCCATGAATCGCAGCACGCCAGGGCTCCCTGTCCATCACCAACTCCCGGAATTCACTCACACTCACGTCCATCGAGTCCATGATGCCATCCAGCCATCTCATCCTCTGTCGTCCCCTTCTCCTCCTGCCCCCAATCCCTCCCAGCATCAGAGTCTTTTCCAATGAGTCAACTCTTAGCATGAGGTGGCCAAAGTACTGGAGTTTCAGCTTTAGCATCATTCCTTCCAAAAGAAATCCCAGGGCTGATCTCCTTCAGAATGGACTGGGTTGGATCTCCTTGCAGTCCAAGGGACTCTCAAGAGTCTTCTCCAACACCACAGTTCAAAAGCATCAATTCTTTGGCGCTCAGCCTTCTTCACGGTCCAACTCTCACATCCATACATGACCACAGGAAAACCATAGCCTTGACTAGATGGACCTTAGTAGGCAAAGTAATGCCTCTGCTTTTGAATATGCTATCTAGGTTGGTCATAACTTTTCTTCCAAGGAGTAAGCGTCTTTTAATTTCATGGCTGCAATCACCATCTGCAGTGATTTTGGAGCCCCCCAAAATAGAGTCTGACACTGTTTCCACTGTTTCCCATCTATTTCCCATGAAGTGATGGGACCGGATGCCATGATCTTGGTTTTCTGAATGTTGAGCTTTAAGCCAACTTTTTCACTCTCCACTTTCACTTTCATCAAGAGGCTTTTTAGTTCCTCTTCACTTTCTGCCATAAGGGTGGTGTCATCTGCATAACTGAGGTGATTGATATTTCTCCTGGCAATCTTGATTCCAGCTTGTGTTTCTTCCAGTCCAGCGTTTCTCATGATATACTCTGCATATAAGTTAAATAAGCATGCAAAAAAGCAAAATGGCTGTCTGGGGAGGCCTTACAAATAGCTGTGAAAAGAGAGGCAAAAAGCAAAGGAGAAAAGGAAACATATAAGCATCTGAATGCAGAGTTCCAGAGAATAGCAAGAAGAGATAAGAAAGCCTTCTTCAGCAATCAATGCAAAGAAATAGAGGAAGAGAACAGAATGGGAAAGACTAGAGATCTCTTCAAGAAAATTAGAGATACCAAGGGAACATTTCATGCAAAGATGGGCTTGATAAAGGACAGAAATGGTATGGACCTAACAGAGCAGAAGATATTAAGACGAGGTGGCAAGAATACACAGAAAAACTACAAAAAAGATCTTCACGACCCAGATAATCATGATGGTGTGATCACTAATCTAAAGCCAGACATCCTGGAATGTGAAGTCAAATGGGCTGTAGAAAGCATCACTACAAACAAAGCTAGTGGAGGTGATGGAATTCTAGTTGAGCTGTTTCAAATCCTGAAAGATGATGCTGTGAAAGTGCTGCACCCAATATGCCAGCAAGTTTGGAAAACTCAGCAGTGGCCACAGACTGGAAAAGGTCAGTTTTCATTCCAATCCCAAAGAAAGGCAATGCCAAAGAATGCTCCATCTACCACACAATTGCACTCATCTCACATGCTAGTAAAGTAATGCTCAAAATTCTCCAGGCCAGGCTTTAGCAATACATGAACCGTGAACTTCCAGATGTTCAAGCTGGTTTTAGAAAACACAGAGGAACCAGAGATCAAATTGCCAACATCCGCTGGATCATGGAAAAAGCAAGAGAGTTCCAGAAAAACATCTATTTCTGCTTTATTGACGATGCCAAAGCCTTTGACTGTGTGGATCACAATAAACTTTTGAAGATTCTGATAGAGATGGGAATACCAGACTACCTGACCTGCCTCTTGAGAAATCTGTATGCAGGTCAGGAAGCAGCAGTTAGAACTGGACATGGAATAGGAAAAGGAGTACGTCAAGGCTGTATATTGTCACCCTGCTTATTTAACTTCTATGGAAAGTACATGAGAAACGCTGGACTGGAAGAAACACAAGCTGGAATCAAGATTTCCGGGAGAACTATCAATCACCTCAGATATGCAGATGACACCACCCTTATGGCAGAAAGTGAAGAGGAACTAAAAAGCCTCTTGATGAAAGTGAAAGTGGAGAGTGAAAAAGTTGGCTTAAAGCTCAACATTCAGAAAACCAAGATCATGGCATCCGGTCCCATCACTTCATGGGAAATAGATGGGGAAACAGTGGAGACAGTGTCAGACTCTATTTTGGGGGGCTTCAAAATCACTGCAGATGGTGATTGTAGCCATGAAATTAAAAGACGCTTACTCCTTGGAAGAAAAGTTATGACCAACCTAGATAGCATATTCAAAAGCAGAGGCATTACTTTGCCTACTAAGGTCCATCTAGTCAAGGCTATGGTTTTTCCTGTGGTCATGTATGGATGTGAGAGTTGGACCGTGAAGAAGGCTGAGCGCCAAAGAATTGATGCTTTTGAACTGTGGTGTTGGAGAAGACTCTTGAGAGTCCCTTGGACTGCAAGGAGATCCAACCCAGTCCATTCTGAAGGAGATCAGCCCTGGGATTTCTTTGGAAGGAATGATGCTAAAGCTGAAACTCCAGTACTTTGGCCACCTCATGCTAAGAGTTGACTCATTGGAAAAGACTCTGATGCTGGGAGGGATTGGGGGCAGGAGGAGAAGGGGACGACAGAGGATGAGATGGCTGGATGGCATCATGGACTCGATGGACGTGAGTGTGAGTGAACTCTGGGAGTTAGTGATGGACAGGGAGGCCTGGCGTGCTGCGATTCATGGGGTCACAAAGAGTCGGACACGACTGACCAGCTGAACTGAACTGAACTTAATGGTGTGTGATAGGGAAGGAAATGGCAACCCATTCCAGTATTCTAGCCTGGAGAGCCTCATGGACAGAGGAGCCTGATGGGCTACATACAGTCCATGGGGTTGCAGAGAATCAGACATGACTTACCAGCTGAACAACAGTTTTTGTGATGTTAGTGTATTCTTGTGTGCCTATTTCTGCTCTGCATATCTTCTTTGGCCAGGAGTCTGTTCTGATCTTTGCCCATTTTTAATGAGGTTTTTTGTTCTAGAGTTCTTAGGACAAAATGAGAACAAATCCTTTACTAGATATGTGTTTTGCAAACATCTTTCTATTTGTGGTTTGTCTTTGGCTTTCTGAATAAGATCTTTCACAGAATAGAAGTTTCTAATTTTATAAAATCCACATTATTAACTCTTTTGTTAATAGGCTTTTGGTGGTGTGTGTTCAAGTTATCCCCAGATCCAAGGTCATATAGATTCTTTTTTTAATGTTTTCTTTCAGAATTTTTATAGTTTCCTAATTTAAGTTTGTCTGTGGACAATTTGGGGTAAGTTTGGGTGTAAGTTGTAAAGTTTGTCTATATTCATTTCATTGCATGTGTTTTCTAATTAATTACTTGGTGTATAATGTCTAGTTTTCCTAACACCATGTTTTTTCAGGGGACTGTCCATGTTGTATGTTCTTGGCCCTATTCTCATGAATTAAGTATCTGCATGTGAGTTTTTTTGCTGGGCTTGCTCTGTATTCTTTTCCTTTATTGCACATCTGTGTTTGTGACAGTTCCACACTGTTTTTGTTACCTTGGCTCCATGATATAGTTTGAAGTCGGAGGGAGACTTCTGACTCCCAGCTGTTTTCTTTTTTCTCAGGATTTCTTTGGCTGTTCAGGGTCCTTTGTGGTTCCATACAAATATTAAGATGATTATTTCTAGTTTTATGAAAAAAGCCTTTGAAAATCTGATCAAGAATGCATTGAATCTACAGATGGCTTTGGGTAGAATGGACATTTTAGTAATAGTAATTCTTCCAGTACATGAGCTCAGAATATTTTTCTATTTATTTGTGTCTTCTTTCATTTTTTAAATCAGGGCTTTATAGTTTTCCAAGTACAAGTAGGAGTCTCATATCCTTGGTTAAAATTATCCTAGATATTTTTTTTCTTTTCTATGAAGTTATAAGTAGGATTGCTTTTTAAATTTATCCTTCTTGTGGTTCGTTATTAGTACATAGAAACTTAGCTGATTTTTATATATTAATTTTATATTTTGCAACTTTATTGAATTTTATTCCAACAATTTTTTTTAACATGGAGTGAAGTAGAAAATTGTAATTCTAAAATCCCACTGTTGGGCTTTCCTGGTGGTTCAGTGGCTAAAACTCTGCTCTCAATGCAGGGAGTCTAGGCTTGTTCCCTGGTCAAGGAAGTAGATCCCACATGCCACAATTAAGATCCGATGCCTCCAAATAAATTATTTTTTAAATTATTAAAAAAATAAAATCCCATTGTTTCTACTGTATTTCAGGTCATCCATAATACCAAAGACATGGTGACTCCTAATGTAATCTTCTTATGATATGTCTTACTAACATGTGGCCCCTACAAGGCCAGTTAATATCACAATTTTGGTTCAACTGGATCTAGGTAAGTCTCATTTATAACAGAGTTAAGGTCTTCTGTTTTTCTGGCATGGTACTGACATGGTTGTTTTGAAAAGTAAATTACCTTCTAATAATTTCAAACAAAATTTCACAGCAGTAAAAAGTATTCACATTTGCCACTTCACACAGAATACTGTAGTATGTTTTACCCACAATAGAAATTCTCTCCTCAGAATGACACATAACCCTCCAATCAAGAAATTCTGTGGTTCCACATTATAATTTAATCCACAAGCCCACTTCAACTTTTAACAGTTGTCCAAATGTGTGAAAATGACTTTTTCTATTCTGATCCAGTTTTCTTGTTTTGGAATGATTACTTGGATTTTCCCTTATTTTTATAACCTTGATGGATTTAAAGCCTACAAGATGAACATGTGATCTGGGGTGGCCTTTTCTATATGGCTTTTTTTCTACTGAGAATGTTTTCAGTGTTCATCCATATTGTAACAATTATCAGTACTTAATTCACTTTTCTCTATAGTGATTAAAAATATATAACATGACAGTTACCATTTAAACATTTTAAGTGTACAATTCTGTGGCATTATCTGCCTTTATACTGTTGTACAAATATCCTCACCCTCCATTCCAGAACTTTATCTTTCTCAAGTGAAACTCTTTATCTGTTAACATGGTGCCCTCAGCCCCTGGAAACAACATTATTTTTTTCTTCTCTGGATATCTGTGTAAGTGGAATTGTACAATATTTGTATTTCTGTGACTGACTTATTTCACTTAGTGTGGTGACTTCAAGCTTCATCCACGTTGTGGCATGTTTGAGAAGTACTTTAAAGGCTGAATCATATCCCATTGTGTTTATTCATTTGTACCATATCTTGTTTTTCATTCATCTGTCAGTGGGTAGTTGAATTCCTTCCACCTTTGTCTCTTGTGAATAATGCTGCTGTGAAATGGTTGTACAAACATCTGTTTCAGTTTCTGCTTTCAAATATTTTGGGTATTTATACTGGAGTGAAATTGATATATTAAGTTTTTAAGGAACTACCATATTGTTTTCCACAGTGAGATTTGTATAGCTTTGCAAAAATCTTCCCAAATGTCTTGCAAAGTAGCTGTATATCCATTTCACCAGCAGTGAAGGATAGTTTGTTGTTCCTCACACTTGCATCAGTTGGTAGTATTATTATTATTATTTTTTTAGTTCAGCAGTTTTAATAGTTGTACAGTACTTCCTCATTGTTTTAATTTGTAATTCCCTAATGGTATGTGATACTGAACATATTTTTATATGCTTGTTTACTATCTTCATTGGCCAAGTAGGTCTCCCTCCTGGTCAGATATAAAGCCATTTCTAATGGGGCTGTTTGTTCTATAGTTGTTTGTATAATTTGAGTACAAATTCTTTATCAGGTAAGTGTTTTGAAATTCGTTTTCTTTCCATTTGTGGCTTGTCATGGAATTTTTGGCTCCATCTGAGTTTTGAAACCTGGTGGATTCATCACTGACAGGTTTGAGTGGTTGAAGCCTGCACTTCCCAGCAAGCAGAGCCAAGTCTACCTCTCTGACTTTTGAGGTACCTGCATGTTCATCTGGAGGACTTGATTCCATGCAGCTGACAGGAGCTTGGTTGTCTCAGGATTTACCAGGGCTTTGACTTCCTGTGCCTGGCTGAGTTAACTCAGACAGAAGTTCAGTTTCCTCAGGACACACTCACATGTGCAGACAGGAGTTCAGTGTTTTCAAGACCTGCTGGGAGGCACTGCTGTAGGAGTAAAAGGCAAAGAAAAAGTGGGGTGAAGCTTCCTGTATGCGGCTGACTCCTGGGTAGGGGGCAGTGATCCATTCTCAGAGGAGCCAGAAAAGGACTTGATGTGGAAAATTGTGGCTTTTAGGTAATTTTGTGTGTGGTGTGGACAGTTTCCAGTGTCTTTCTTTGGTGGGTAGTATCTAGTTTCCTGGGCATCAGTTTATTGAGGGGACTTGATCCTAATGTATGTCCTTGAGTTTACTTCTGGGTTCTCTGTTCTGTTCCTCTGGTGGGTGTGCCTGTTTTTGTGCCAGTTCCACACTGTTTTGGTTCCTGAAGCTTTGTAGTGTAATTTGAAGTCAGGGAGTAAGTCGACTCCAGCTGTGCTTCTTTAGGATCACTTTGGCTCTTTCAGGTCTTTTTTGGTTCTACACACGTGGTAGAATTGTTAATTCTGTTTCTGTGAAAAATGCCATTTTAATTGTGTTTGAATTGAATGTGTACACTGCTTTGGCTGGAGGAACGTTTTAACAACAGTCTTCCATTGCTCAATCACGGAATATTTTTGTTTATTTCTTCTTCAGCTTCTTTATTACTGTCTTGCAGTTATCATTGTGCAAGTGTTTCATTCACATCATTGGTTAAATTTACACCAAAATTTACATCAAAATTTTATTTTTGATGCAGTTGTAAATGTGATTGTTTTCTTAATTTTTCTTTCTGATACTTCTTTATTAGTGTGTTAAAAACTCAACTGACTTTTGTGTATTACTTTTGTAGCATACAGCTTTACTAAATTTATGCATTACTTGTAAATTTTGGAAGTTTGATGTGGAAAATTGTTAATTCAAAAATCTCATTATTTCTACCACATTCTAAGTCATCCACAATACCCAAGACATAGTGGCTACTAATATAATCTTTCCACAGTACCTCTTAATAATATTTGGGTTCCTGTAAGAGTAATCAACTTAACCATTTTAGGAGAGCTGAATGTGGGTAGGGCTTGGCACCTATCATGAAGTTTGATGTCTTAATACCATGTCAGAAAAGTAGATGACGTGTTTGTTTTGAAAAGTTATTTACTTTCCGCTAACTTCAAACATATAGAAAACTTGAAGTAGCAGTATAATGTATTCTTTATCTGTAGGTTCACATTCCCTGGGCTTCCCTGGTAGCTCAGGATATCAGGGATAGGCTACCCACTTCAGTATTCTTGGGCTTCCTTTGTGGCTCAGTTGGTAAAGAATCCACCTGCAATGTGGGAGACCTGGGTTCTATCCCCAGGTTGGGAAGATCTGCTGGAGAAGGGAAGAGCTACCCACTTCAGTATTCTGGTCTGGAGAATTCCATGGAGCGTATAGTCCATGGGGTTGCAGAGACTTGGACATGACTGAGCAACTTTCACTTCACATTTCCCAGTCATCACTGATTTGCCACATACGCCAGTTTAAATGATAATTTCCTTTGTGTTTTACCCCCAAAAGGGACACTGTCCCAGGGAACACCCCTGTAACCCCAGTATGAGAAATCATTATGATTTTTACCTTCTGATACAATCTATAAGCCCACTTCTATCACTTGTCCCAAAGTATGAAAATGTCTTTTTCCATTCTGATCCAGTTTTCTTTTTCTGGAAGTGATCTTGAGACTTTCATTTTCACAACCTTGATGGATTTAAAGCACACAAGACGAGTATGATCTCGGTGGCCTTTTCTATATGGTTTCTTTCTAGGGTATTTTCAGTGTTCATGCATGTTGTAACTTGTGTCAATACTTCAGTCACATTTTCCATTGTGATTAAATCTATTGAACATAACATTAACCAGTTAAACCATTTAAAGTATATAGTTCTATGACATTCACTACATTTTCATTGTTCAAATGTGTCCTCACCATTCATCTCCCATACTTTTTAAGTTTTTCCAAGTGAAACTGCATCCATTAAACATTAACTCCATTTAACCCTTGACAGCTGCATTCTACTGTCTCTGAATTTTACTTCTCTGAATACTTCATAGAAGTAGAATCATATAATATTCATATAATATTCATATAATTTTTTTATGCCCAAGTTATTTCACTTAGCATAATGACTAAGGCTTATACATGATGTAGCATGTGTTTGAATTTCCTTAGTTTTTAAGGCTAAATAATATACCTTTGTGTATATATCACATTTTGCTTATCAATTCATGTATCATGGACACGGGTTGCTTCCACCTTTTGGAGAGTGTAATGCTGCTATGAATATGGTTGTACAAATATCTGTTTCACTCCATCCTTCAAACCTTTTGGATGTATATCCTGAAGTGGCACTGACAAATCATACATTAATTTATGTTTTTGATGAACCACCATACTGTATTCTTTTCCACAGCAGATGCACCATTTTACTCTATTTCTGTGTATGGCGGAATAATATGGAACTTTATAGATCCACCCTATGTTACTTATCTATTCATCCACTGATGGGTTATTTGAATTATTTCTACCATTAGGCCAATGTCAACAATGCTGCTATGAATGTTCATCTATAAGTTTTTGTTTGAACAATTGTTTTCAGTTCTTTGTGTCATATACCTAGTCATGGAGTTCTTAAACCAAACTCAAATTGTATTTTACCTTTTTTGAAGAAATGCCAAACTATTGTACATATTGTCCACACCATTTTACACTTTCACAAAAAATGTGTAAAGGTTCCATTTTCTCTACATTGTTGCCAAACATCTTTGTTTGTTCTTGATTATGACCATTTATTGTACGTGAATGGATGTCACTTTGTGGTTTTAATTTGCATTTCTATCATAACATGAAAGAAGTATACGTAAGAAGGTTTTATTAGAATCTCAAACCTCAGGATACTGCTCAGTAGACATAGCTGTTGTATAACCAAACAGTATTAAACATTCCCCTTAAAACTATTAAATATATTCCCCTTAAACAAATTTTAAAAATCATTAAGCACAAAACACTACGCCAAAATTTATTACAGTACACAACCACTTTACTAACCCATAGAAGTGCATGCTCAGTTGTGTCTGGTTCTGGACTGTAGCCCGCCAGGCTCCTGTGTCCATGGAATTTTTCAGTCTAAAATACCCAAGCCCACAATACATTTGTGAAGGGTTTGAAGAAAAACCTACAAAACTACCAAAATAATACTTAAAGCAAATATAATGTGTGTCATCACTAGTCTTACATGCAATGTAATCATAGCCAATGACTTGAAAAATCGTGTCCCAACTGTAGTAACACTAATGACCAACATTAATTAAATCCCACCCATTAATCAAAATTGTTAACAATGCATTTACTGATCTACTAGCCCTATCAAATAGCTGAGTCAGTCAGATCAGTCACTCAGTCATGTCCAACTCTTTGTGACCCCATGGACTGCAGCACGCCAGGCCTCCCTGTCCATCACCAACTCCCAGAGTTTACTCAAATTCATGTCTACTGAGTCGGTGATGCCATCCAACCATCTCATCCTCTGTCGTCCCCTTCTCCTCCTGCCTTCAATCTTTCTCAGCATCAGGGTCTTTTCAAATGAGTCAGCTCTACGCATCAGGTGGCCAAAGTATTGGAGTTTCAGCTTCAACATCAGTCTTTCCAATGAACATTCAGGACTGATTTCCTTTGAAGTCCTGCAAAGAGATCCAAAGGTGGATCTCTTTGCGGTCCAAGGGACTCTCAAGAGTCTTCTCCAACACCACAGTTCAAAAGCATCAATTCTTCGGCATTCAGCTTTCTTTATAGTCCAACTCTCACATCCACACATGACTACTAGAAAAAACATAGCATTGACTAGACGGACCTTTGTTGGCGAAGTAATGTCTGCTTTTTTAATATGCTGTCTAGGTTGGCCATAGCTTTTCTTCCGAGAAGCAAGCATCCTTTAATTCATGGCTGCAATCACCATCTGCAGTGATTTTGGAGCCCATAAAAATAAAGTTTGCCACTGTTTCCACTGTTTCTCCATCTATTTGCCATGAAGTGATGGGACCAGATGCCATGATCTTTATTTTCTGAATGTTAGCTTTAACCCAACTCTTTCACTCTCCTCTTTCACTTTCATCAAGAGGCTCTTTAGTTCTTCCTCACTCTTTGCCATAGGGGTGGTGTCATCTGCATATCTGAGGTGATTGCTATTTCTCCCGGCAATCTTGATTCCAGCTTGTGCTTCATCCAGCCCAGCATTTCATTATTGCAGCTTTAGCAGTTTTTCACCTATTATTCCTTCATGAAACAGGCTCTAATAGTCCAAAATGGATCTCATCCTGAATGAACAATATCACATTTCATCTATACTATACTACACAATTAAAGATACCTTGAGTACCTTGTTCCTATTTCTAATCTTAATCTTACTAATACTAGTCTCACCTGACCTTCTAGGGTACCCAGAGAGTTATACTCAACCTAATCTCCTCAGTGCTCTCCCTCACATCAAATAAGAATGATATTTTTTATTTTCATATGCAATTCTGTGATCCATTTACAACAAATAGGAGGTGTACTAGCATTAACCCTCTCATTCCTAATTTTATCAGTGGTCCCAATACTTCATATAGTAAAACAACGAAGTATAACATTATAACCTCTTAGCCAGTGTTTATCCTGAGTACTTGTTGCTTTATCCTGAGTTTAAACAAGTTTAAACTTGTTTATCCTGAGTTCAGTTGCTCAGTCGTGTCCGACTCTTTACGACCCCATGGACTGCAGCACACCAGGCTTCCCTGCTGCTGCTGCTGCTAAGTCGCTTCAGTTGTGTCCGACTCTGAGACTGCATAGACGGCAGCCCACCAAGCTCCCTGGTCCCTGGGATTCTCCAGGCAAGAACACTGGAGTGGGTTGTCATTTCCTTCTCCAATGCATGAAAGTGAAAAGTGAAAGTGAAGTCACTCAGTCATGTCCAACTCCAACTCTGCAGCCCACCAGGCTCCTCCGCCCTTGGGATTTTCCAGGTAAGAGAACTAGAGTGGGTTGTTATTGCCTTCTCTGCCAGGCTTCCCTGTCCATCATCAATTCCTGGAGCTTGCTCAAACTCGTCCATCTCATCGGTGATTGCCATCCAACCATCTCATCGTCTGTCATCCCCTTTTCTTTTTGCCTTCAATATTTCCTAGCATCAGGGTCTTTTCCAATGAGTTAGTTCTTTGCATCAGGTGGCCAAAGTATTTGTAGGGGATCTATTAACAGCATTATTGTAGGGGACCTCTTAACAGTGACATGAATTGGAAGACAAACTGTCGATTACTCATTTATTATCATTTGACAAAGAGGATCTGTTCTGTATTTTCCTATAATTGTGGTCCTTATACCACTAACAAGCATTATTATAGAGAACCTCCTAAAATGAAGAATCTTTGTATATTTATTAGTTTGTTCTTCTAAAACAGAAAAGGAAAATAACATTTCTCCCTAAGACTCAAGGAAGATGCTCCAGCCCTCCATCAACACCCAAAGCTGAACTCTACTTCAGCGATTCCCTGAACAACTTGCTTATGGAACATTTTACACTATCTTTAAGTACTGTGTGAGTATTTAAAAATGACATCTAAAAACTAATATTATGGTGTGCTTTGTGCATTTGTGCCCTTCCACTAATGTAAATAAATATATATGTCTTCTCATGCATAGTATATGATATGTATAATCATGAATCATTTATGTATCCTATATATATAAGTATGTACATCAACCTGTTGATATTACATACACATTAACATTTCAACTCACATTAGGTTCCAGTCCCCACAAACATTCACAGGAGTAATTGAAGTGATCAGTATTGCACAGGACATATTTTTTAAATCATGCATATCACATAAAGCTAATCATTCCCAGTTATCATGCTTATCATAATTAATAGGCAGAGCATAATTATCAAGCCATGATAAATCATCAGCTTACCCACAGATGTGCCTCTTTCCTTGTACTAGGCCAATGAACCATGAGGATTTCTATTAATGAACTATATCTGGCATCTGGTTCTTACTTCAAGATTATCTCACTTAAAATCCCCCACTCTTTCCCCTTCAGTAATACACCTCAATAGATTAATGATTAATCAGCCATGCTCACTCGTTTCATGCTTCTGGCATTTTTAAGTTGAGGGGGATGCTGGGACTCAGCTATGGCCATCAGAAGCCTTAACACAGTCAAGAATCTTGTAGCTGAGCTTTGAGAGTGAAGGTGAAAGTCGATCAGTATTGTCCAACTCTTTGCGAACCCCATGGATATACAGTCCATGGAATTGTCCAGGCCAGAATACCAGAGTGAAGTATTCCTTCTCCATGGGATCTTCCTAATCCAGGGATTGAATCCAGGTCTCCCACATTGCAGGTGGATTCTTTACTAGGGAAGCTGAGCCACTAGGGAAGCCCAAGAATACTGGAGTGGGTAGCCTATCCCTCCTCCGGTGGATCTTCCTGACCTAGGAATTGAACCAGGATCTCCAGCATTGCAGGCGGATTCTTTACCAGCTGAGCTACAAGGGAAGCCCTAGTACAAGAAGTAGCTGAGCTTACATTGAGTATTATTTTCCAACATCATCTATCATAATATGTTACTATGTCAGTGGTCACAGGATACAGAGCAGTTTTACACATACCATACATGCACACTTATATCTACATGCACACTTATATCTGATAAATAGCTTGCCTAACCAAACCCCCACCATCCTCCCACTAATTCTCATACTTTATATACCATTATCACCCTGCCAAATCCCCAAAATAAGTCAAAGCATATAAGATTCTGCTAACTCACCTAACAAATGTACTGCCCTCAATTCACCAACCCAAAGTTAGTTGAACTCCAAACTTGCCTAACTACACCACTGAGTTATTTACATACATAAGGCTTATATAGACAGCCACCTACCTCAACCTGCCATTTACATTCAACAAAATTAAAAGTAAAAATTACATTTTAATAATCATTTTGGAGTTTAACAGGGCTATTTTTGTCACAAGATTTGGTGGTGTTGATTGGGAGCCAGGAGTAACAAATCCTGCAGTGCACAACACATACCTGCCTATGAAAAGTTTTCACAGGCTTTCATACATCTTGATGGACATTCACATAGGTAAAAACTGCTTACAGATGACCTGAATCTAGAGCTTCTTTTTTTTAAATCAGGATAAACACAGTGTATTTTTGCACAGTTTTGACATAGCTGATTCTCCAGAAATGAAACTACTGTGTATGTGTAATCAGGAGATTCTGTGATCAACCATTTTGGATCACACCTTGTAGTTTGTTGAAATACCAATATAAGATACAGCATTATGGCTGTGGACCCCACATGTTCTATATGTAGAGGCAAGTTTTCTGAGGACTTAATAGGCCTACGGGCTTCCCTGGTCGCTCAGATGGTAAAGAATCTGCCCGCAATGCGGGAGACCTCGGTTCAATCCCTGGGTGGGGAAGATCCCCTGGAGAAGGAAATGGCAACCCACTCTAGTACTCTAACCTGGAAAATTCCACGGAAGGAGGAGCCTGGGTAGGCTACAGTCCATGGGATCCACAGAGTTGGACACGACTGAGCAATTTCACTATTAGGTCTACAGCAGACTTACCAAACATTTACCTACTGAAATACATACACTTTAAATTATAAATTATTTCTCCTTTATTACATAACATTTCTTTTTAAAGAATAGGTTGTTTATACTGTCTATGATCTTCTAAGCTATTACCTATGAGTTTCATGACAGGGGCTTATAGTGGTCATTAGGAAATATTTGTTTTAAAAAGGGGGCCTTAGGTTTGACATCGTGTGATCAGGGGTCCAGTCCGGAAACTCCCAAATCTGGTTATACCTGCAGCTTTACTACGATAAAGATTTCCGACGCCGGCCCCTGGTTTGGGTCCACCGCTCGCCTCATTCTTGCCTTCCCTATCCCACCTCGAGGAGCACTGCTTTCTTTATTAGATGGATCCGCAGCCGGGAGAAGTCAGGCTAGACTACCCGGGATTCCGCTGCAGGGGGCGGGGCCAGAGCACATCCGAGAAGGAGAGATGCTGCTGCTAGAGAGACTCGGCCGCGGTCTGGTGACGTACTTCCGGCCGCGCCGCGGAGCGGCCAGCTTCGGAGGTGAGTGTGGGCTGCGGGAGGCGGGGGCGGTGCCTGGTCAAAACCTCTGGTTGCGGTTGTGATGCTCCAGTCTCCGTTGAGGTGGATCTCCCGTGTCTGTGGGCTTCTTCCGCTCCTCTTCGCGCCTATTTTAGATTTAGTAGCCGATTACGTTCCGTCGGATAGAAGGCGAAGCCTGGGTTATTGTCACAACCGCGAAGCCGCGAGCAGTTAGCACTTTGGAGAAGATGCTACTGGCCTTTTGGGAGCTTGTGTTGGAGCGGCCAGAGGGTGGAATATTTGCAGAGGTGAAGAGGCCTAAGATACGTGTTGGGTTAGTCCAGGGGCTTTTATCTGTATGTGTTTCAAGTATAAGCTTCATGTGCCTTACTTCCTAACAGGGTGAATCGAGGTCAGTGGGGGAACAGAAAAAGCCAAGCCCCTCCAGGGCACCCGAGAGCGAAAGAAGCCCAGATTTTGGAGGGCACAGTCTTCTGGAGCGATGTTAGTTCCATAAGGTAACCTGGCCCCACCATCTCTGGGGCTGTGGGATGACGATGACCTGGGAATGATTTTTACAATGTGGAATATACTGATTTTCTCAGTCCTAGAATACCCATAAAATAGTTATTGAATTGCTCATTTATACCCTCAGGAAAGCAAGTTTACTAAAAATGTAAAGCAGTAATGAAGACATATATATATGTGTGTGTGTGTGTGTGTGTGTGTGTGTGTGTATTTGAAAAGCTTTTGGAATGTGGTTTGTAGTGTGTTCAAAGGAAAATTTGTGGTCTTAGGTGTTAACTGCCAAATAGGGAAGAATGGAAATAAATTTAAAAATCATACAACCTCAAGAACGCTTTGGGTACAGGTCTTTTTAGCCTTACAGTATTTAGTTAAAATATTATTTTTCAGAGCCATCACTTCCCATTACTGCTTCAATGCAGTAATGTTGTGGTATGGTTAGGCTCACTTGCTGTTGTTTATAGTTTTTGGAGATTGTCACCCCCATTCCATCCTGGCTCGCTGATTTTTATATATATATATATGTATGTGTGTATATGTGTGTGTGTATTTTGATATGCAAAGCAGGACTATGGTTAGAAAGAACAAAAAGACACACTCAGTGAGGTGCCATTTCCTGTCACCCCTTCTACTTCTACACCCCAGGTTTCCTTCCACCCTGTTTTCATTCCCTGAGTTGCTTTCAGCGACTTCCCATCCACACCTGAGGCACCTTTTCTCCTTAGTTTCTGGTTTTTCCTTTTATTTCTTTTTGCACAAATCACCAGATATACATATATTATCTTACAGTTCCTTTTTGTTTTATACAAAAGATAGCACAATAGCTTTTGCATGTTGAAAAGTATTTCATATCATATAGATAAGTATATATTTTCAATGTAATTCATGTATTCAGAAGATTGATCTAGCATGGCATCTTTGAAGCATAGTAGTGATGTGAGCACCCATGAAACACTCCAATAAAAAGGAGAATATTGCCAGTATGGCTGCATGTGTTTGTACGCTCCTCCCCACTCCAGCTCCCACTTTCTGTCCCCTAGAGGTACTCTCTTGAATTTTGTGTTACTCATAGCCTTTGCTGTTGTTGTTTAGTTGGTAAGAGTCATGTCTGACTCTTTTGCAGCCCCAAGGACAGTGGCCCTTCAGGCTTCTCTGTACATAGTATTTCCCAGGCAAGAATACTGGAGTGGGTTGGCATTACCTTCTTCGAGGGATCTTCCTGACATAGGGATCGAATCTGATCCTGCATTGCAGGCAGATTCTTTACCACTGAGCCACTAGGGAAATCCATCATTCCCTTACCTATTTTAAAAAATAATTTTATCACGTATACTTGTTTCTGTAAATAATGTGATTAATTCTGTTTGGTTTTGAGTTTTATGAAGGTAGTGTCATGGTGTCTGTAAGTCTTCTGGGCAAGTCTTCTGAGACTTGCCTAACTCAGTATTATGATCCTAAATTCATCCAGATTGTATATGTTGCTGAGTCATTCATTTTTGCTACTGGGTGATGTTCCATTGTAAAAATGTATGACAGCTTGTTTTGCTGAAAGTCTTCACTTCATCTCAGGGTCAAAGGATTTGTTAACAAAATAAGCCCCTTGTTACATACAAGTAAACAATAGCAATATTTATTAGAGAATTATATAGCTTACTTTTAATATACTAACATTAAAAGAAAAGAGAAACAGCAGAGGATACATCACCAAATTGGGTTTTGACCAACGTCCAGACTCAAACAGCCCTGGGTCCCGTGTCACAGCACATCTGGAGTCCCAATTGGGAAAAGGTCCCAGGCAGGGCATCCTCTTCATGGGTGAGACTTCAAAGATTGCAGTTTGGGTTCTCCTTTATGATCCAGGAAGCAAACTGATATCATTGTCAATCTGAGCAAAACTGCAGCACTGGTAGTATGTTAATTTTTTTTTTACAATGCTGTTTGCTTTGTTCTGCAAATCTTGGAATGTTGCTAAGTCTGGGAGTGTTTGGCCAGACCTCCTCCAGGGACTTAACAGTTTCCAAGATCTGCTCCCTATCTGTCTATTGTGTTTCTCTTCTGACACTCAAGAGGAGGTGTGGCTGGTACCCACAGCAGTAGTCAGGGCAGTGTGCAGGTGGGTCAGAAGCAAGGTCAGAGGCCTGCTGTGCTTTGTCTCTGAAGCCTAAACAAGACTATGTATTTAATTTCCGTAACACTGCTTATTCATGTATTCTCAGTGGACAGGTAAGGTGTTTCCAATTATTTTGTTACTAAAATACTGCTGATAATGAATAATTTTGTATGTATATCACCTACATATGAGAGGTTCCCTAGGGTATTAGTTTTAAAATTTAGGCGTGAATGTTGAATTTTATCAAACATGTTTGACATCCACTAAGATGGAGAGTATGTTTTTATTTCTTTATTAATGTGAAAAGTATAACCTGTATGCCAATATTGAACTTTACTTGTGTTCATGGGATATTCCCTCTTAGTCATGATGTCCCATTAATAAACTAGTACTAACTTATTTTGCTGGTATCTGTTACTGTTTAAATAGTGTTAGAATTATTCATTTCTCAAAGATTTGAAAGGAGTTGCCCATGATATATAAGGACTCAGAGTTTTGTGAGAGTTCACTCTTTACTGGGTCTGTAAACAATTAGGTAAAAGTAATCATGGGTTATGGAGAAAACGTTATGTAATAAAATTGGTAGAACCTTTTGTAGTTTAGCATTCCTTAAAAGCAGAACATTGGATAGAGGCTTGTGGACGGGCTGTTTATTTGGAAATTTAGTCCTGGGACAGAGGTAAAGACAAGGGGAGTGAAATGGAGAAGGAGGGACCAACGCAAGGATGCGTTGCCAGGCTGGTCTCAATGGGAGAGTGGTGCTCTGACTACAGGGTCTTTGAAGAGCCTTGGAGTCTCATGGCTGCCCACCTGGGAGACTAAAGGGGAAAGTGTTTATCCACTGACCTCTATCTGCTGTTGGTCAAGGGTGGCATCACAGACTTTAACTCCCCTGTCCTTCAAGACCCAGTGGATGTGTGCAGATGTCCTACACAGGGCAGAGAAGCCCCAGGGCAGGAGCCACAACCATGTGTGGTATAGACCTTTGAGGAAGCATTGCTAGGTTGTACTTGTGCAAAGCTGGTCAAAGCCTCTGGAACTGGACTAAGAGTGGACAAGAGGATTTGGTAAGGTGCATAAGGTATCTCTTACAGAGCTAGAGAAACAAATTTTACAAAGCAGAGCTTAGGGGGACACATGTGCACTCATGCATTCATGTCGATATATGGCAAAAACCAACACAATATTGTAATTATCCTGCAATTAAAATGAATTAATTAATTTTAAAAAAGCAGAGCTTAATTAAAAAGTAGAAAAGGAAGTGGTGTTCAAAATTAAAAAGCTGGTTGTTTAAAAATAAAACAGAGTTAACATAGTTAAACCACAATTCAGCCTAATGTTTTTAGTCTGCCTGGGTTGCCATAACAAAACACCGTACACTGTTTACTTAAACAACAGAAAGTGATTTCTCTTAATTTTGAAGGCTAGAAGTCCAAGATCAAGGTACAAGATAATTTGATTCTTGGTAAGGATTCTTTTTCATTACAGATGGCTGCTTCTCACTTGTGTCCTCACATGGCAGAGACAGAGAGCTCTGGAGTCTCTTCCTTTTCTTAGGGCACTGGCTCTATCAGATTATGACCTTGTTTGACCTCATTACGTCTTCATGAGTCCTGTCTCCAAATATAGTCACATTGGAAATTACGGCTTCAACATTCAAATCTTGAGGGGAGACACTCAGTCCATAACATTAACTAAAGCTAAAAGGTCTCGAGAACACATATATCAAAAGAAGTAGGAAAAGCAGAGAAGCTTCAGGTATGGAAGAAAATGAAAAAACAAAAACAAAACAAAACAAAAAAACACAAGCCAGTGTTTCCCATAATCCTATACTCGTTAAAATTCTGGAAGACATGGACAATATTTTAAGAAAATAGAACATCTCAAGACTGACTTTGGAATCAGTAAAAATCAGGAAATAACCAGTCCATGTTTGTGTGTACAGTATATATCAGAACTGTAAAAATCCCAGAGTTCCTGGCAGTGAGCATCGATGTCACGGCTGGGAGGACGCCTGGGCACAGAACCATTGAACAGATCACTCCTTTCATTTGGAATATAATGAACAAGGAGTGCTAGGCCATGGGACCCTGGATAGTATAGTGACTCCCTCTCTCAGGCAGCTGAGGCCTTGGCTTCTTTGCCATCAGAAGCCTGGAAGGTATGAGGAGCCAGCCTGGTGTATCACTTGCAGCCCAGCATCCTCATCGTAATGCTGGGCTGGGCAAGAGCCTAACTTCCAAGATCTGTACAGAGATATCAGTACCCCTGAGGGCTCTCAGCTGTATGGGGGAACAGGCACATGGGAGAGAGTGGCTATACCTTTCTCTATGAACTGCCTACCTGGGGCCTGACTCTGAGGCCTCTGTATGGGGGCTGCAGCCTCTCTATCTTGGCTTCTCTTGTAAAATAGAAGGGGCAGCTCCTTTAGAGAAAGACAAATAAGCCCAAGACCTTGGGAATGTTCTATCCCTTGAGCTGAACTGTTGCTACATGAGTCTTTGTTTTAGTATTCTTCAGGCTCTACCTGCATTTTATGTACACACTTTTGTGTGCACAGTATATGTCAGAATTGTAAAAATCCCAGAGTTCCTGGCAGTGAGCATCGGTGTCATGGCTGGGAGGACCCCGGGCACAGAACCATTGAACAGATCATTCCTTTCTTACCATGGCAGGTAGCTTCTGCTCGCACCTCTGTCTGGATGCTGGCTGCCTGTGTCTCAAACCTTCTGTGAGGGGCTATATGGTTCCTGATGGGGGTGACTTCTCTTGTACTTGTTCCCCTGTTTTCCCTCAGCTCCAGTCCTCCTCTGAGAGGGAGATCAGGTGATGGCAGCCATGCTTCTGACATCCTGGCCCCAGGTGAGCTGTGGGTCCTTCATCTCTTCCTCTGAGCAGTTTCACATTGAAGAAAACTGAGAAGGGAAGCTGGTGAGCCTTGCTGTGAAAGCTGGAGGGGCCCTCCATGCTTCTGCCTGCTGGGCTGGAGCTTGTGGAAAGATGGGTGATGTGGAGGGATGGGGTCCAGAGACCAGGAAAGGAAGGACACGAGTGAGGGGAAGGCAGAGGTATAGTGTTCTGCATAGTGGTTTGTCTTGCTCTACCAGCAGAGGGCTCTGGTGAATAAGAGAAGTGGAAGCTGCCTGTGAATGGAGGAAAATAGCAGAGGACTAGGATTCCAGGAAGGGGAATCTAGATAAAGAGGGATAGCAGGACCAGATCCACATAAAGGTGGTTATGCCTATAATTCCAGGGCAAGCAGAAGATGAGAGTGGGGTCAAGTGAAGGAAAAAAGAAAGGATGTACTGTGGGGTGGGATGTCTCACTGTGTCCTGGAGAGGCTTTCAGGGCTTGGGGTGCAGTGGTCAAAGTTTAGTTCTCTGTTAAGAGCTGTGGGTACTCTCCCCCAGAATAACAAGCAAACAGAATTTTCCATACAATTTCAGGGATTTCATGGCCTCTTGATGCTCATCCATGGACCTCCATGGACTGTCAGTTCAGTTCAGTCGCTCAGTTGTGTCTGACTCTTTGCAACCTCATGAATCGCAGCACACCAGGTCTTCCTGTCTATCACCGACTTCAGGAGTTCACCCAAACTCATGTGCATCGAGGCGGTGATGCCATCCAGCCATTTCATCCTCTGTCGTCCCCTTTTCCTCCTGCCCCCATTTCCTCCCAGCATCAGGGTCTTTTCCAGTGAGTCAACTCTTTGCATAATTTGTGAATAGTCATAGTCACAGTGACTCTAGTTATACTATTTGAAGCTTACTATACTGCAGCCACCATACTAAGCACTTTACATGGATCACTCAGTCCTGACTACAGCGCTGGGAGATAGGCACTGTGTTGTGTTCATTCTGCCACAAGAGAAACAAAAGGCAAAGAGGATCGAAGTGACATGTCCACAGTCACCCAGGCATTGCATGACTCTTTACTGTTCAGCCCTGTGTCACATGTGGGACCATAATGTAGTCAGATTTCTTATGGCTATATAGGGAATAGTTTTGAGGGGAGATTTGAAAGCAGAGTGACCACTTCAGAAAAAGACCCATCAGTCTAGGTGATGTAGGCTTCTTTAAGACAAGTGGTTGCTAAAGAGGAGGATGCTTAACATAATTCAGGTAATGCTTAACATAAAAATCTCTAGGACAGTGAGTCAAAGGATTGGGGTGGGGTAAAGGAGGGAGGATCCAGGAATGAATCACCAGGTTTCTTTTTTATGCGGATTATGGGGGGAGACACCAGCTGAGATTTGAATTCAGGAGGAAGCACCGGTTGTCGGATAAAGTGGGTGGTGGCTGGTGTTGAGGGCATTTCATTTTGTACTGCGAAGTTATTTGACTTATCCAGGTCACACAGTGAGTGACTCACAGAAATGCTCAGATTGGACTAGAATTGATGGGTTGGCTGCTACCGCTAAGTCGCTTCAGTTGTGTCCGACTCTGTGCGACCCCGTAGACGGCAGCCCACCAGGCTCTCCCGTCCCTGAGATTCTCCAGGTAAGAACACTGGAGTGGGTTGCCATTTTGGACGCACCCATAGGCTTTGCACTCCTGGCCTTGAGGTCTTGCCTTCTGCGCCCAGCTTACTGCACCTTGCCCTCACCCTCAAGCCAGCTCCAAAGCATATCCATGGCTTCTATCACATCCACCCCCACCTGCCACAGATTTCTATCATGCTCCCTCTATGAGAGGATGCACAGCCTCTGCTCCAGCACCTCCAGCAGAGGAAGCTCAGTGCTGCCCAGATCAGCTGGGCAGCATCAGGGTGGAGAGTAGGGTAAGAGGAGGCTGCCCATTCTGCTTCCAAATGGGTTTCACTGAAAGCCTGTTTTCTGTTACCCTCTCCCATTCAAGCCTCATCTTGTCCAACTTCACCCAAGACTTCACTGTCTCTCCAAGGAGGTTTGGGAGAGAAGAAAGTTCACCATCTTTTCAGTTACTCCTCTGTATCACTCCACACTCAGCACAGACTCCTTCCTCAGCCTTCTGAAACACCGTTGGGACACACCAGCAACAATCTGCCTCTCAACTATTCTCTTTCTTGCCTGGAGAATCCGAGGGACGGGAGAGCCTGGTGGGCTGCCGTCTGTGGGGTTGCACAGAGTCGGACACAACTGAAGCGACTTAGCAGTAGCAGCCAACCCATCAACCATTCTAGTCCAATCTGTGAGCATTTCTGTGAGTCACTCACTGTGTGACCTGGATAAGTCAAATAACTTCGCAGTACAAAATGAAATGCCCTCAACACCAGCCACCACCCACTTTATCCGACAACCGGTGCTTCCTCCTGAATTCAAATCTCAGCTGGTGTCTCCCCCCATAATCCGCATAAAAAAGAAACCTGGTGATTCATTCCTGGATCCTCCCTCCTTTACCCCACCCCAATCCTTTGACTCACTGTCCTAGAGATTTTTATGTTAAGCATTACCTGAATTATGTTAAGCATCCTCCTCTTTAGCAACCACTTGTCTTAAAGAAGCCTACATCACCTAGACTGATGGGTCTTTTTCTGAAGTGGTCACTCTGCTTTCAAATCTCCCCTCAAAACTATTCCCTATATAGCCATAAGAAATCTGACTACATTATGGTCCCACATGTGACACAGGGCTGAACAGTAAAGAGTCATGCAATGCCTGGGTGACTGTGGACATGTCACTTCGATCCTCTTTGCCTTTTGTTTCTCTTGTGGCAGAATGAACACAACACAGTGCCTATCTCCCAGCGCTGTAGTCAGGACTGAGTGATCCATGTACAATTGAATAAGACAGATCCTGGTAGAGAATAGTTGAGAGGCAGATCGCTGCCGCTGTGTCCCAAAGGTGTTTCAGAAGGCTGAGGAAGGAGTCTGTGCTGAGTGTGGAGTGATACAGAGGAGTAACTGAAAAGATGGTGACCTTTCTTCTTTCCCAAACCTTGGAGAGACAGTGAAGTCTTGGGTGAAGTTGGACAAGATGAGGCTTGAATGGGAGAGGGTAACAGAAAACAGGCTTTCAGTGAAACCCATTTGGAAGCAGAATGGGCAGCCTCCTCTTACCCTACTCTCTACCCTGATGCTGCCCAGCTGATCTGGGCAGCACTGAGCTTCCTCTGCTGGAGGTGCTGGAGCAGAGGCTGTGCATCCTCTCATAGAGGGAGCATGATAGAAATCTGTGGCAGGTGGGGGTGGATGTGATAGAAGCCATGGATATGCTTTGGAGCTGGCTTGAGGGTGAGGGCAAGGTGCAGTAAGCTGGGCGCAGAAGGCAAGACCTCAAGGCCAGGAGTGCGAAGCCTATGGGTGGGTCCAGTGCTGCTTCAGCCAGTGAGGGGTGTGGTAGCTTAACTGAAAGAAAGCAATTGCATTAGGAGAACTCAGCCATGTGAATTTATTTTCTCATTTCAACTTAATGTCATCTTTTGTAAGTATGAAATATGGCATGAGGTTTCTCTGCTGTGAGCCAGATATGCCATGCCTTACATTCCAGGTATATTTTGTAAATATTTTCCCCTGTTACCTCTGTGCTCTCCACAAGCGCCTCCTCAAGCCCTCATACTGCCCTCTGCCCCTCACCTAGGGCATGAGCCATGGAATTGGCCGTAGGGCAGCAGGAACCTGTTGTTTCAGAAGTTGGTGACCTTCGAGGATGTGGCTGTGTACTTCACCCAGACGGAGTGGGATGGCCTGTCCACTGCACAGAGGGCCCTGTACAGGGATGTGATGCTGGAGAATTATGGGAATGTGGCTTCCCTGGGTAAGCACTTTCTCCCCCGGGGCTCAGACTGCTTATTAGGGTTTCCTGGCTTCCTTTCCCTTTACTGGTTGCAAGGGGGCTTCTGGTAATCCTTTACAGAGTAGGAACCCAGGAGCTGATTCCTAATCCCCTAGACCCGGGGGTTGCTGGGAAGGATGGACCCTAAGCCCTTTTGGGGCCAATATAGGACTCTGCTGGGACTGGCATGCACTCTTGATTCACCCTATAGGCTGTTCTGAATACAGAGAGGAAAAAAAGTAACTTCCTGTTCTGTGGTATTACCTTCAGGTTCCCCCTCACCCAACCTGCATCTCTTGAGTCTTTCTAGGAATCTCAGTGTACTTGGAATATTATTTAGGCCATGGTCAAAAAATGGTATCTGTCCCTTTAGGCAGAATGTCTCTATTTGCCCTGCATGAAGTGTCTCAGTCTGGCCCTGCCCAAATCCTCCCACATCTTCTCAAGCTTCTGCCTCCCACCCCACCCTACACATACACTTCCTACCCACCCACCCCACCCCCTTTCCCATAGTTCTTAGGCGCAGGACCCCCCTAGGGCTCGTTCCTTCTCTCCCCATTACTGACACAATCTGAGAAGAGGTTTAGGAAATCAGCTGTGGGAGATTATTCATCTGCCTTTCCTTTTTCCTTTCCCTGAAACAGGATTTCCCCTTCTCAAACCTGCTGTGATCTCACAACTGGAGGGAGGAGGTGAACTGGAGGGCCCATCTTCACTGGCCTCTGGAGCAGGCACGGGCCCCCAGGGCCTCTGGACTGGTAAGGGAGGCACACATTGCCCTTATGCTGGAAAGTAGTTTAACCCTTTAGGAAGAAAGTCAACTTTAGCAACATAGAAGCATGCCATGTTTCTTGGCCACGTGTACAGAGTAACATTTAAATAAATTTTGATTTCTAGAGATAGGAACATTTGAGACCTTTCTGTTTTTGTAGTTTGCTATTTCTTTATAATTCCAAGAACAGATCTTTTTTCGAATGCTTCATTCTAATTCTTTTCAATCCTAATTTTGTTATTCTATCTTTCTGAAACAAAAGGAATGGATTCAGTACTTCTTTGGGTCCTTGCTATTTTCTATGCACTATCCACTTAATATGAAGGATACAGAATTAAGTCTTTTAACCTAGGCTTTGGAGTAGACTTTCTCAGATCCAGTCCTAACTGTGCTACTTCATAGTTGTGTGACTTTGAGCAGGTCTGTTATTTGTCTTCTCTAAATCCGCTGGATCACGGAAAAAGCAAGAGAGTTCCAGGAAAACATCTATTTCTTCTCTGTTGACTATGCCAAAGCCTTTGACTGTGTGGATCACAATAAATTGTGGAAAATTCTGAAAGAGATGGGAATACCAGACCACCTGACATGCCTCTTGAGAAATCTGTATGCAGGTCAGGAAGCAGCAGTTAGAACTGGAAATGGAACAACAGACTGGTTCCAAATAGGAAAAGGAATACGTCAAGGCTGTATATTGTCACCCTGCTTACTTAACTTATATGCAGAGAACATCATGAGAAACTCTGGACTGGAAGAAACACAAGCTGGAATCAAGATTGCCAGGAGAAATATCTATAACCTCAGATATGCAGATGACACCACCCTTATGGCAGAAAGTGAAGAGGAACTAAAAAGCCTCTTGATGAAAGTGAAAGAGGAGAGTGAAAAAGTTGGCCTAAAGCTCAACATTCAGAAAATGAAGATCATGGCATCCAGTCCCATCACTTCATGGGAAATAGATGGGGAAACAGTGGAAACAGTGTCAGACTTTATTTTGGGGAGCTCTAAAATCACTGCAGATGGTGATTGCAGCCATGAAATTAAAAGACGCTTATTCCTTGGAAGAAAAGTTATGACCAACCTAGATAGTATATTCAAAAGCAGAGACATTACCTTGCCAACTAAGGTCCGTCTAGTCAAGGCTATGGTTTTTCCTGTGGTCATGTATGGATGTGAGAGTTGGACTGTGAAGAAGGCTGAGTGCCGAAGAATTGATGCTTTTGAACTGTGGTGTTGGAGAAGACTCTTGAGTCCCATTTGCTTCCTAGTGCTGTCAATACTTGCCATCCCTTGTTGCCACATGTTGGATTCTGTGCCTTTTCCTTCTTAAGCAGTTTCTATTTTTATTAACAGAAACTGCAAAGTGTAGTAAAATATGATGTGATAGAAGGAATGTTGATCTGGCAGATAAGACCTAGAATTTTGTCCCACTGCTGTTATTCTTAACCTTCTTGTTATTGGCTATTGGTTTAGAGACTGGTGATCTTTAAAAATCATTACTTTACTATTTGTAATATTTGCACATGCTCAAAACAGTACAAAAAGTGCATAAGTGGAAGCAGTGGGGAAGTTTCCCAAAATTCCTGTGCCAGTTTGTTCAGTGTCTTGTGTATTCTTGCAGGAGATTTCTAGCCATATTCAAATTGACGTATGTTGGCCCTTTTCACTTTCTGTACACAAATGGAAGATATTTTACATACCATATCTCAAGTTGTTTTTCCAGTAAACAATGTATCTGACATCTTTTCACATCAGCACACATGGGTTTATTTCATTTTTTTAAATAAGTATATATTATTCCAGTTTTAGATTCTTTGGCCCAATCTGGTGATTTTAAAGAGCGCTCTCGATTACTTTGATCATGTATTCTGTCACAGTTCTTTTTCTTTTTTTAAACATGGTTCTTACATGATATTTTATGTTTTGTTTTTTATATTAGATATTGATATCCAGACTGACAATAATTTGACAGAAGAAATGTATGAAGAAAAATATAATATATCACATGAACTTCAGAGGAACTCTTTTCAGGAAACAGACTTTTCAGAAACCTATATCCTAGAGAAAAAGCAGGAGGTCCACTCAGTACGAAGTGTGAAGAAAGAAAACAGCAATGTCATTGACGGGATGGTGAAAGACAGTACTAGCCCAATGGAGGAGTGTTTCTTTAGTCAGAGTCCAAATTTGAATCAGTGTCATACCATCTCCACTGGAGAGCAGCCCCCTGAGTGTACAGGACGGGAGAAAGCCTTCAGCTTTGACACAAAACTTACTCAACAGGAAATAATTAATTCTGGGGAAAGACCTTTTAAATGTGAAGAATTAATGGAAAACTTTAGCTATAATTCTCAACTTAATCAGGGTCAAGATAGCTACACTGGAGAGAAGCCCCATCAGTATAAGGAGTGTGGCAAAGCCTTTAGCATCAGTGCAAAATTAATTTGGCATCAAAGACTTCACAGTGGGGAGAAGCCCTTCAAATGTGTAGAGTGTGGTAAAAGCTTCAGTTACAGTTCCCATTATATTACACATCAGACAATCCACAGTGGGGAGAAGCCCTATCAGTGTAAGGTGTGTGGAAAAGCCTTCAGTGTTAACGGGAGTCTCAGTAGGCATCAGAGAATCCATACAGGAGAGAGGCCCTATCAGTGCAAGGACTGTGGGAGCAGCTTTAGCTGCAGTTCTGCGTATATCATACATCAGAGAATCCACACTGGAGAGAAACCTTATGAGTGTAATGACTGTGGGAGAGCTTTCAATGTTAATGCAAAATTAATTCAACATCAGCGGATCCACACTGGAGAGAAACCTTATGAATGTACTGAGTGTGGGAGAGGCTTCAGGTGCAGTTCCCAGCTTAGGCAGCATCAGAGCACCCACACTGGAGAGAGGCCCTTTCAGTGTAAGGAGTGTGGAAAGGCCTTTAGTAGTAATGCAAAACTCATTCAGCATCAAAGAATTCACACAGGGGAGAAACCCTATGAGTGTACTGAATGTGGAAAAGCCTTTGGCGTCAAAGGGAAATTAATCCAGCACCAGAGAATCCACACGGGTGAGAAACCCTATGAGTGTAAAGAATGTGGCAAAACCTTCAGGTGTAACTCCCAGCTTCGGCAGCATCTGAGAATCCACACCGGGGAGAAGCCCTATGAGTGTAATGAGTGTGGAAAGGCCTTCAACGTTAATGCAAAGTTAATGCAGCATCAGAGGATTCACACTGGGGAGAAACCCTTTGAATGTAATGAGTGTGGGAAATGCTTTACTTCTAAAAGAAACCTACTTGATCATCACCGAATCCACACTGGAGAAAAGCCCTACCAATGTAAGGAATGTGGGAAAGCCTTTAGCATCAATGCCAAACTAACTAGGCATCAGAGAATACACACTGGGGAGAAACCTTTCAAATGTATGGAATGTGAGAAAGCATTCAGCTGTAGTTCTGACTATATTGTGCATCAGAGAATCCATACTGGAGAGAAACCCTTTCAGTGTAAGGAGTGTGGAAAAGCCTTCCATGTTAATGCTCATTTAATTCGGCATCAAAGAAGCCACACTGGAGAGAAACCCTTCAGATGTGTGGAGTGTGGCAAAGGCTTCAGCTATAGTTCTGACTGTATTATACATCAGACGGTACATACTTGGAAGAAACCCTTTGTGTGTAATGTGTGTGGGAAAGCCTTCAGGTTTAGCTTCCAACTTAGTCAGCATCAGAGCATCCACAGTAAAGAAAAGTCTTAATGAAAGGGATGTAGAAAATTGTCAGCATTAATGCTGAACTGGATCAAGTGTCCTCAGATTCACCGTGGTGGAAAACCCTGAAAGGGAAATTAATATGGCCGAGTCTTCATAGGGAAACAAATCTTTTTCATTTTACTCAATTTTAAATCAAGAATGATGACCAGTTTTCAAATAACATCCAAAAATAAATAGTTTGGTTTATACCAACAACCAATAGAAAATATAATGAAGGAAAATATTCCATTCCCAATAGCATCAAGAAGAGTCAATTTTCTGGGTATAAACGTATTATGTAGGACTTATGTGGAGACATTACAGATCTTCACTGAGGGCCACAGAAGGGAAGTAAAGTGGAAGAGAGCAATACTTCCTTCTTAGATAGAAAAACTCTTTAACTACTTACCTAAATTAATTTATTGCCCTTTAATTTTTGACAACAAGCATGTATCAGTTTGTAAAGAGGTATAACAATAAAGCTTTCCTTAAGGGAAAAATATGAATAAATCTTTTTATTTTCATGCAATGGAGAAAACCTTTCTAAGCATCAGATGAAAGCTAGAAACCAACCATGAGGGAAAATACTGATAAATTGACTTTTCAAAATTGAATCTTTATGCTTTTGTTTTGAATAACTCCAAATAAAAGATAAAGCACCAAAAGTGGAAATAAATTTGTAAAATTTGTGTTATTAACATGTAGTACGTAATATACAAAGAGATCTTACAGTTAAGAGAAATTCTAAAACCCAGCAAACAACAATAGCAAGCAGCTTTTAAAAAAGATATAAAAGTGGCGAAGATGTTCAGTCTAAGGAGTACTCTAAGGAGTAAAAATTAAAAGCATACAGCCACACATAGTAAGCCCTCAAACCTCTGTCCCACATCAAGATGAACACAGACTCTCAGACACACAGTATACCCCACAGCACCCCATTCAAACCCATACCTGCTCCTGCACTCTCTGTAGCTTAGAAGACCTATGTTTTCTGGGAGTACTGTTTTGTGTACCTCAGAGAAACCACTCCTGCCAGAAAGCTAATGACATGGTGTAGCACCTCAGCAGAATGTCCAGGACCACTGTGTAAGTGCCCCCTCCCCACCCAACTCCAGCTTCTGGAAGCTGCACATGGGTGGAGGCAGACCCTGGAGGCCCCCCAGACACAGGAGAGCATAGTCCTTCACCCAATCATCTTGGCCTACTCCTTTGGGCAGTTCTAGACCACACAGACCCAGAAGTGCCCCAGGCCATAGGAACCAAGTTCTTCATTTATTTACAGAAACACTGAAAACCAGAGACAGATGGCACTGCCCCTGGTCACACAGCAAATCAGTGGCTAGCTAATGTGTCCCCTTACCCAGGTGAGGGAAGAGGGTAGAAGGCTGTGGCTCACCCCACCCCTCCTAGGTCATGAATATTCTCCAGCTGGTCTCTGGATGTAACAGGGGAGATGGGGACAGGAAGTCCTGCAGTCCTGGCTCCAGGTGGAGTCTTAGCACTGTCTCTGCTGTGGCAGGACCAAGGCAGGGACTCTAGGAAGGCTGAGAATCACTGAGGACGGAACCTATCTTCCAGATCTGCCCCCAAATCCTGTGTGAACTTGGCCTCTGGGTCTCAAGGCTATTGATCTGCAGGGTTGGGGCTGGACCTAGGGTGTAAGGCCCATTTCACCCAGACGGCTCCTGAGAGTTTTCTCCGCTGTAGCTTTGTTACTATCAATGGCAGGTCCCCTGCTTAGATCCCAAGGATACAAGGGTGAAGAAAGCAGATAACTGCAGTCTCATGAAGTCATGTGGCCCCTACGGCCCAGAAGTCCTGACACCTGTCGCCTCGATGTTCACTACTCCAGCGAAGAAGCTGCCTGGGTCCAGTCGAGGCCTTCCAGAGACTAAGAAGAGCCATGGCGCTAGAGACCTCGCAAAAGCACTTTTCTCAACGGGAGCCATGAGCCTGGAAGGGTCAGGATTAAATCAAGTGTCTCTCTCAGTCCAGGTAAGCATGTTCCATCCCTGCAGCAGAGGGCACCCTTCTGCCCAGGCCTGTCACACTGGAGGGGACCTCAGAGAATACCTGATCCTGCCCTGTCCAGATCAGGAGGGAAAACTGAGGCTCAGAAGAAAACATGGCTGCTTCCGGGCATCCAGTAGGTCTGGGAAGCCTGGTGAGCAGAGGCCCAATCAGGGAGGGAGGGTGTGTGCAATGGGTGGAGGCAGGGCTTCTGTGACATCTGGTCGGGGTGGGGGTGGGTGGGGAGGGACAAGACCTCCCCTGGGTGGCAGCCCTCTCCTTGTGGTGAGGCCGGGGGTTCTGAGAAGAGGCTCCTAAGATGTTCCTATGACCTCTCCACCTCTGACATCCCTGTTCTTCGCAGACCATAGCCCCACTCTGCCGTGCTTTCTTCTGGCAAGGAATTGAGGACACCCCTTCCGTTACACAGTCCATTCAGTTCAATTGAACATTTGCGGACCCATCCACAGGCCAGGGTTACCGAAGTGCCTGGGGAATCCGAGAGGAGCGAACTTCGGTCTTCTTCGCCGCAAGCTCCCTGCAGTCCCTTCCGCCTTCTCTCGGGCCCTATTCGCACCACAGACCACGTGGTCTCAGCAAATCCCACACCTCACAGGGTTCCTGGGGCTTCCGCCCGAGGTCTGAGCCCGCTCTGCGGGGACCCGGCGTTCTCCGCCTGCTCCTGGGCTTCCCGGGGCCGACTCTGGGTCCCGCTCCGGCTCTGGTTTCCTACCCTCCTCTCCCCGCTCACCAGCCCCTGCCCTGCGCAGGTCAGTGCTCAAGTGTTTCCAGTGCCCCTGAAACGTGCCCCCCCCGCCCCCCCCACGCTCCTGGCCACTGAAATCCCACCCACACTCAGCCGAAGCCCAGCCTCCAGGAAGCCCTTCCAGCGGCGCGGCCGCATTCACCTCTCTCGCCCCTCTCCTCGGCTCGCCAAGGTAAGGGGTCGTCCTGCCCAGGGTCTGACGCATCTGCCAGCCGTGCTGGCCGGGGCTCCGGGGCCCACCTGCTGCAGGTGGGGGCCTGAGGCTCTCGGTCCCATCCGTCGTGGGCCATAGACGTGCGGCGCCGGCAGCCGGTGGCCGCCTCCAGTGGTTGCCTCCCTTCCCGTCGCCCTTGGGCGCGCGCCTTGTCGCCCTGGGATTCTGTTTTGGCCTCGGAGTGAGTGAGAGCGGAGAGGACGGGCCTGCGGGTCCAGGGCTCGGAGGCCGGCGCTGTGGGCACGAGGAGCCAGCCATTAAGACGAACAGACCGCCAGCTTGGCCCCTGCTGCCCCCGGCGGCCGGTCCGCTCACTGCAGGGCGGGAAGAAACGAACTAGGAGCGCGAGGTTGCCGGGGTCACCTTGGCGCGGGCCGGCTCTCCCTGCTCAGGTCCTGGGGAGTCTCCCGGGCGGAGTCCTGGGGCAGAGGGTCTGAGCCCTTGACGGTAAGTCTCCTGTTGATCCGCGGAGTGGGGGTGGGGGAGGACACGATCTTAGAGACCAGGGCGCGGGGTGGGGAGTCGGGTTGGGAGAATGCTGGGGTGCGTGAAGCCGCGAAATTGGACTGTGTGCGGCCAGGACCCCGAGTTCTGCAGGTCAGTCAGAAGGATGCATAGAAGGCATTGCAAACTTTTCTTAAAAGAAGCACAAGGTATTTCCACCCTCACTCCTACCCCCCATGAAATCTGACTCGAGGCTTATATTGTGAACACAATATAGAGCTTCTGTAGGACTGCGTGCCGTGCTTAGTTGCTCAGTTGTGTCTGACTCTTTGCGATCCCATGGACTGTAGCCCGCCAGACTGCTCCGTCCTTGGGGATTCTCTAGGCAAGAATACTGGAGTGGGTTGCCATGCTGTCCTCCAACCCTGGGATTGAACCTGGGTCTCCCATGTTGCAGGTGGGTTCTTTACTATCTGAGCCACCAGGTGAGCGCAGGTAAATAGAACTGCTGTGGAACTTCGAGGAGGGGTCAGTTCCAGGCCCCTGGGAGTAAGGGGAAAGGGCTTTGCCTAAACATCCCTTGGGAGGTAAGAGGTCGTTCCATCAGGAAAAGTGAAATACAGAATTGAGAACACAGGCGTTCAGTAGCCAGGCTGTGGGGGTGAGATGGGTAGGAAGAACCTACAAGATGGGGGAGGTGGGACCCACCACCATGCTCTCCTGGGAAGGGCTCAAAGTAAGGAGTGGTGAGTTGGAGGCTCCTCAGGACAGGAAGGAAGGAAGAGAGAGGAAGCAAAGGGACCCAGGAACTGTGAGGAGTGTCCTTTACCTGGAGAACTTTTCCCCTACCCCTTCACACACCTAAGCCAAAGGCCATATCCCCTTTGCTGGCCTCCCTGATCTCCTTGGTTGGTTAGCACTGTGTCCCCTGTTCTGGGTCCTCACCTCACCTCCGTCTAATTAATATCATTTTCTGCCTTCCCTACTTGGAGCTGCTGGTTTACTGACTTACCTTGCGGACCACAAGCTCATTGTGGGTAACTCATTGGGCGAGGCCAGAATGTCAGTTCAGTCCTCAGTCATGTGTGACTGTGACCCCATGAACTGCAGCACACCAGGCTTCCCTGTCCATCACCAACTCCTGGAACTTACTTATACTCATGTCCATTGAGTTGGTGATGCCATCCAACCATCTCATCCTCTGTCGTCCCCTTCTCCTCCTGCCTTCGATCTTTCCCAGCATCAGGGTCTTTTCCAATGAATCAGTTCCTCACATTATGTCGCCAAAGTATTGGAGTTTCAGCTTCAGCATCAGTCCTTCCAGTGATATTCAGGACTGATTTCCTTTAGGATGACTGGTTGGATCTCTTTGCAGTCCAAGGGACTCTCAAGGGTCTTCTCCAACACCACAGTTCCAACACCACCTCCAACATTCACAAGCTGGGTGGAACTTGCCTGTGAATAATTTCTGTTGAGTGGGTAATGTCAGTGAATTAGTAAGGGAAGAAGTGTTTCATGCCTGTGTTTATATGGTTGTAACATTTTCATCCACAGTAGGAGCCCTAGTCAATTCTCTGGAGGCTCTCCTGCAGAAAGAGAAATTCCAGGCTGGGGGAGTGGCACCCTGAGTACAACCATCAAATACTCTGGGATGTGAATACAAATATCTTCAGTTCAGTTCAGTTCAGTCGCTCAGTCATCCGACTCTTTGCGACCCCATGAATTGCAGCACGCCAGGCCTCCCTGTCCATCACCATCTCCCGGAATTCACTCAAACTCACATCCATCGAGTCGGTGATACCATCCAGCCATCTCATCCTCTGTCATCCCCTTCTCCTCCTGCCCCCAATCCCTCCCAGGATCAGAGTCTTTTCCAGTGAGTCAACTCTTTGCATGAGGTGGCCAAAGTACTGGAGTTTCAGCTTTAGCATCATTCCTTCCAAAGAACAGCCAGGACTGATCTTTAGAATGCACTGGTTGTATCTCCTTGCAGTCCAAGGGACTCTCAAGAGTCTTCTCCAACACCACAGTTCATAAGCATTAATTCTTCCGCGCTCAGCTTTCTTCACAGTCCAACTCTCATATCCATACATGACTACTGGAAAAACCATAGCCTTGACTAGACGGGCCTTTGTTGGCAAAATAATATCTCTGCTTTTGAATGTGCTACCTAGGTTGGTCATAACTTTCCTTCCAAGGAGTAAGCGTCTTTTAATTTCATGGCTGCAGTCACCATCTGCAGTGATTTTGGAGCCCCCAAAAATCAAGTCTGACACTGTTTCCCCATCTATTTCCCATGAAGAGATGCTAAGTGGTTAGAATTGGGTTGCTCTTTGATTGCCCACCAGAGGGCGAACAAATCCTTGCCCATTAGACTGTCTCTGGCCAGGGTCTCTGGGCACGGAGGGGTACCTACCTGCATCTTGCTGGTTCTTCTCTTACCAAAGCAAAGGTGAGAAAACTACCAGCTAAACTGTTTGGGGTTTGGTGGATGAAGAGGAAGAAGGGGAAAATGCTACCTATTGGGACTTGCACGGCCTCTAATTCATTGACACAAAGTCTGTTTTCATTGGTTTTCTAATTGTGGTAAGATACACGTAACATGAACTTTACCGTTTTAACTATTTTAAAGTGGCATTCGTACTTTCACAGTGCACTAATCACTACTATCTAGTTTCAGACCTTTTCATCACCCCAGAAAGAATCCCATGACTATTAAGCAGTTGCTCCCTGTGCCCCCATCCCCACCTTCCAATCCCTAGAAACTACTAATCTGTTTTCTCTATATATAGATTTGACTATTCTGGGTATTTCATGTAAATGGTCTCCGATCTCTGTTGTGGCTCAGATGGTAAAGAATCTGCCTGCAATGCAGGACACCCTGGTTTGATCTCTGTATCGGAAAGATCTCTTGGAGAAGGGAATGGCAACCCACTCCAGTATTCTTGCCTGGAGAATTCCATGGACAGAGGAGCCTGGAGGGCTATAGTCCATGGGGTCACAAGGAATTGGACACGACTGACTGAAGAACACTTTCATTTTCATTCTGGGTATTTCATGTAAATGGCCTCATACAATATGGAGCTATTGTGTCTGTTTTTTTACGTCGTGTAATGTTTTCAAGGTTCATCTAAGTTGTAGCGTGTATGTGTCCTTCCTTTATTTTTATTGGCGACTGATATTCTAGTGTATGGATAAAGCACGTCTTGCCTATCCATCCGTTTGTTGATGGACTCTTGGGTTGTTTGTTTGTACCTGTTGGCTATTGCGAATAATGCTGCTGTGAACACTGGTATACAAAAATCTGTTTGAGCCTCTGTTTTCAGTTCTTTTAGGTATATACGTAGGAGTGGAATTGCTGGGTCATATGGTAATTATGTTTAAGTGAGTGGTTTTGGCTGCTCTGGGTCTTTGTTGCAGTGCACAGCTGTTCCTTGCTGTGCACAACTGTTCCTTGCTGCGCACAGGCTTTCTCTGGTTGAGGTGAGCAGGGGCTACTCTCTAGTTGTGGTGGGTGGGCTTCTCACTGTGGTGGCTTCTCTCATTGCAGAGCACAGGCTCTAGGGTGCATGGGCTTCAGTAGTTGTGATGCATGTGTGGGCTTAGTTGCCCTGTGGAATTATAGTTCACCAACAAGGGTCAAACCTATATCCCCTGCCTTGGAAGGTAGGTTCTTTACCGCCAGGCAAGTCCCCACTCCCATTCTTATCAGAAGTTGACAGTTCAGCTCTTAGCGTTCTCAGTCTGTCCTGAGAGTGCCCGGGAAGCACCCCTCCAGGCTGTTGCAGCCAAGTGGCCCCTGTTCCTATTGTCCTCCATCTCCCTGCACTCCAATAGAAGGCTGTGTGGGGTTGTGCAAACCTGGTCTCAAACTCTTAACTCTAGCCCTTCCTTGCTGTGTGATCTTGAGCAAGTTATTCAAACTCTCAAAGCATTAGCTCCCTTCAGTGTAACCTCCCTCCTGGGTCAGCTTTGAGAGTGGGCTATGATGATGACGCAGGAAATGAACGTCTAGTGCCCAGCAGTGTTCTGGATTGTGATCCAGACCCTAGGCCCCTTCTATGAACCCTCTTCTCCAGGGGCTGCCTCGCTGACCACTGGGGTCCTCTCACTGGCCTCTCTCAGGCTGGCAGGCTGTCTGAAAGTGACAGACGTGGTCTTTTTTAAATTTTTCATAATTTTTTTTTTTTTTTTTCAAAACAGAGGTCCTAGATGAGAGAACAAACAGCATGAGGGTGGAAACATGGAGCCTCGACAGGGACAATTCTCCATCTTTTTTTTTAATATTCAGTTATTTGGCTGCACCCGGCCTTAGTTGCAGCATGTGGGATCTTGTTCCCTGACCAGGGATCAAATCTGGGCCCCCTGTGTTGGGAGCTGGGAGCATCAAGTCTTAGCCACTGAACCACTAGGGAAGTCACCTAGGGATAGACCTTAAATACAGGCATTATCTAGAAGACCATAGGCAGCGATAATAGTTTTGGAGACAGGGCTGTGTTCATGAGTGGGGAGAGAGAAAGGGAGAGACAGAGAGCTTTGGATATTGGAAGTCAGGGGTGGTAAAAGATTTCTTTGTAAGCAGCAGCAATTTCAGTACTTACACTTCAAAAGAAGGAAGGCAACAAGTGAGAAAAAGCAGAACAGAAGTGAGTGTGTTCAGTGGGAGGGGTGGGCCATGACTGGAGGTGAACAAGAGGAGCAGAGCAGGAGAGGTCCGGGCTCGTCACCCCTTCCCCTCCTGCCAGGAAAGGACCACCAAACAGAGGGATTTAGGCGGTGCCTCTCCAGTGGGGTCCCCAGACCACTAGCAGCAGCGTCACCCTCACTGGGGAAGTTGCTAGAAATATCAAGTCTCAGACTCCACACCAGTTCAGTTCAGTTCAGTCCCTCAGTTGTGTCCAACTCTTTGCGACCCCACGGACTGCAGCACACCAGACTTCCCTATCCATCACCAACTCCCGGAACTTACTCAAACTCATGTCCATTGAGTCAGTGATGCCATCCAACTATCTCATCCTCTGTCATCCCCTTCTCCTCCCGCCTTCAGTCTTTCCCAGTATCAAGGTCTTTTTAAAAGAGTCATTTCTTTGCATCATGTGGCCAAAGAACTGGAGTTTCAGCTTCAGCATCAGTCCTTCCAGTGAATATTCACGACTGATTTCCTTTAGGATGTATTTCCTTTAGGATGTGAAGAGAAGCGCAAGGCAAAGGAGAAAAGGAAAGATATACCCATTTGAATGCAGAGTTCCAAAGAATAGCAAGGCTAGATAAGAAAGCCTTCCTCGACAATCAATGGAAAGAAATAGATGAAAACAATAGAATGGGAAAGACTAGAGATGTCTTCAAGAAAACAAGAGATACCAAGGGAACATTTCATGCAAAGATGGGCTTGATAAAGGACAGAAATGATATGGACCTAACAGAAGCGGAAGATATTAAGAAGAGGTGTCAAGAATACACAGAAGAACTATACAGAAAAGATCTTCATGACCCAGATAATCGTGATGGTGTGATCACTCACCTAGAGCCAGATCCCACCCCAGGGCCGCAGAATCAGAATCTCCTGGGGTGGGCTCAGTGCTGGGTTTTAACAAGCCCTCCAGGTGTTGAGCACTCCAATGTAAGAATCACTGATGAGGCCTCCGCAGAGAAGAGTTCCCTGATCCTCACTTTCTGAGAGAGACTGGTGAGAGATGAGAGGTGACAGGGCTGGCCTCGCTGTGTCCAGGGGGTTCACCTGGAGATGAGAATGTGAAACTGCTTCTAGGTGTAGCTCCACCCAGCTCTCCATCTTTGCGCAAACACTGGCTCACATGGGGTGCCCCGAACCCATTCCTTGAAAAATGTCTCACTGCACCTGGCCTCCTGCCGTGAATTTATTGGGCAGATCCCAGTCTTATCCCAGGACTCTTATCCCTGCCTTATCACTAAAGGCAGCCCAGCTCTGCGGTGGCTGAGGTCACGCCTGGTAACTGATGAGCCATCCAGGGCCCTACACCTGACCCAGGGCTTAATTATCAATTAGTCTGAACTAGCAGCCTGCAGCACAAGGGGCAGTGCCTGAATGAGGGAGGGGTGGATGAAGCTGGAGGAAGAGATTCCCATTACTAACCAGATGTGTGCAGTTCTCACCTCCTGTCTCCAGGGTCTTACCTGCCTACGGAGGTGAGTTGCATGCTGTGAGGGACTGGTGAGTGCTCGTCTTGCTGGCAGGGTGAATCTCTGCTCTAGCATTTTGTGTTGAAGCTTGAGAAAGAGAGTTGCCTTTATTCCCAGTTCTGAGGGTAGAGCAGAGAAGGGAATTGGGGATGCTGACTCTTCCTTGGACACTTTAGAAAGCCTTGTCTTATTCTTAGGATGTAATCCTTCTCACCCATGAAATCCTGTCTAAATGGCTTCACTGCCTTTAAGCTTTACCCACCCGTGGGCCTGGGCTCTTGCCCGTCTCTCTCTGTGCATCCCCATCCCCCTGGCTGGAAAGGTGTGTGCTCTGCCCTTCCACCACCCTCATGGCCAACCCAGACCTGGTGTCCCAGTTAAAGGAGACTGCTGCATGTCTTGGCAAGTTTGCTGAATTATTTAAACAAGTAATTAAGAATTGGGCTTCCCTGGTGGCTCAGTGGTGGGAAATCCGCCTGCCAGTGCAGGAGACCTGGGTTTGATCCCTGGGTGGGGAAGATCCCCTGAAGAAGGAAATGACAACCCACTCCAGTATTGTTGCCTGGAGAATCCCATGGACAGAGGAGCCGGGGGGCTACAGTCCTTGGGGTCTTAGAGTTGGACACAACTTAGCAATTAAACAATAACAGCAATTAAGAATCATGAGAACCTCAAATTGACAGTTGGGGAAAATGACAAAGAAAGGACCTGGTTGAGGAAAAAGGCTCATGGTCCAACAATTTTAATTTAGGTCTAAAGAGCCACAGGCAGGCAAATATATCCCAAGTTTTGCAGTGACATCCTCCTGCCATTCCTCTTTCCTACTTGTCAATTTCTATTCCTAAGGGCAGCACCCTTCCTAATTTCTTAAGTCTATACAAGCATATGCAAAGATAGGTTATAATTTCCATCCTTTTACACCCAAGCTGTGCATTATACACATTGAATCCACTCATTCCCTATTAACTTCCCTTGGAATTTTCCGCGTCCAGACATCAGCGTCCTTATTCTTTTTCACAGTTGTGTCATATTCCACTTTACACATATGACTGTGACTTATTTTACCACTGTTTCTTACAGATTTTGGGTTCGTCCAGTCATTTATCACAAGCAATGCTATAACGCTTCCATTTAGACATAGATTATTTAGCTTATATTTGAGGGTAACTTGAGGATAAATTCCTAAAAGTGGGACTGCTGGGGATTAGGTAACTACATCGAGACAGTGGTGGATAGTACCCTCCTTCCTCTGATGGGAAGGAAGAAAGGAGATGGTTGAGAGCCAGACACAGCAGGATTTGAAACTCTTCTCTGTGCTTTCTGGCTGATTGCCTACCCACTCAGAACCTCAGTGTTTAAAGTCTGTCACATGTGGCCCGCACAGGTGTATGGATGCAATGGGACCAGCTATGTGGGTCCACAGGCACAGTGAAACCACCAAGTGTCAGGAGGAGCTTCCCAAGGGCAGGCAACCTGGGCGCCTCATGGTATCTGAGAGCTGAGGACCGAGCCTGGTTCTCAAGGCATTGGTTCCAACTGGAAGATCCCGTCTTCAGCCCTGCCTGTCGTCTTGTCCCTACAGCTTCTGATCTGTCCTCTCAGCGGAATGCTGGGTCTCGCCTGGGACTTCTGGGGTTGGCTTTTGGGCAGCCTGAAGGAAGGCATTTGGTTTGTCTTCAATTCTCAAAGCTCTAGTCCCTGGCACAGCCCTGAGATAAACGCACTATCTTCCTTGTATTAAGTGTTTGCCACTGGCCTTGTATCATTCTGAGTATTCCACATGCAAGTTTGCATTCAGTTCTCAGAATTAACTCCTAGGATGGGAAAGTAAATCCCCACCAGCCAACCTCTTCATCCTTCTGCAGCCTCGCCTGAGGCTTGTTGCATGACCAGAGTTCTTCCATGCTGTCCCCTCTAGGGGAGAGAGACCCCGTGACATGTGTATGGTTTCCTGTGGCCTCATGTTTCTTTTACCCGGTGGATGAACCCTCATTTGAAAACGCTATGCAGTGGTCAAGAATCTGCCTGCCAGTGCAGGAGACATGGGTTCGATCCCTGGGTCAGAAAGATCCTCTGGAGTGGGAAATGGCAACCCACTCCAGTATTCTTGCCTGGAGAATCCCATGGACAGAGGAGCCTGGTGGCCTACAGTCCATGGGGTTGCAAAGAGTTGGACTGTACTGAGCACACAAGCACGATCATTGCTCAACAGTGTATGTGCGCTCAAGGCCACTGATCAGGCCAATGGCCTGATCTGTACGTTCAGATTAAAGGGTGAGTTTGATTTTAGAGGATAGAAGTGCAGTCTGTGTGTCTAGAAGGAAAAACAAAACACACACCTGGGTACTGTTTTAACATCTCAAAGTGTTCAAGTGACGTTTCACCCTCAGCACCATCGCTGCCAACATTTAGTATCAAAAGTGAGTCTGTGACCAATGGCGAATCCTCTCCCTCAGAGGGGTGTTCTCACGGTCTTCTCAGTAGACCCCAAAGATCGCATCCACACGTCAGCATCTCTTCTCTCCTTTGCTGCAGGGGATCGGGACGAATTGGGGACTCAGGATCTGTGTGACAAACTCATTCATTTCTCAAGCCCTGGAACCAGGTGGCTCAGGCACTTCATTGACCGAAAACCATGAGTGAAGAGAAGGAAGAGGCCTCGTTCGGTGTGCTCCCAATTTATGATGAGCCTGAGAAGATGGGGGACATGCCAGAGAGCCCTGATGCTTCCTCCCAGCTGGAGCACCATCCACGGTCTCAGCTGGGCGAGGTGTGCAGTCCCCCGGAGCAGCCCCTGGGCTCCCTGAGGCAGCACGGCCCAGCTTATCAAGAGATGACCTGTGCGAGTCCCCAGCAGTGGGCCCCCCAGGCCCTGGACGGATCTGAGCTGCCAGCCACTTGGCTCTCCAAGGCAGAATCCGAAGATGCAGCATGCGGTTTCAGGTAAGTCTCCCTTGAACCAGGCTGGCCTGGGGCGGTGAACTTGCTCTGGAGAGGGAGTCTCCACCCATCTCACTTCCCCTCCGTCTCCTCCCTCTTTCCTCTCTGTGTCACAGCCCCCCACCAGGAACGGAGTTTGGTAAGTCCTAGCTGGGATGGTGTGAGCAGGCAGGGTGCAGCCGGCAGCTGGGCTTCAGAGTGGGGGTACCTTGGGGCGTGAGAGCAGCCTTCTCCCTGGGTCCTGTGATGCTGTTGCTGCCAGACCCTACCTCTCTGAGCGGGTGGCCACTGGTCTCTCCCTGTAGGTCAGCCTTGTCCTTCGCCTGGTCCTGCTGAAGAAGTCTTGTCATTCCTCAGAGCAATTGTACGTGTCTTTTTTTTTTTTTTCAACCTGGCATCTTTCCCTTCCTATTCCCCTCTCCTGCCCCAACAAGAAGGAAGTAGGAAGAGGGTGAGGGCGTGTGGTGTGTCTGTGCCCTTACTCTGTCCCGCATGGGTGGTGGGTGCATGGAGCCCCTGCTTCTTTGGACCCGGGCTGCCCTCCTTCTGTCACCAGTGTGTAGGGCCTCAGCTGTCAGGGTCGCATTTAGAGTGACCTCCTCAGAGGGACTCTGAGCCAGGCTCTGCTGTCATCACTGAACTCAGAAGTGTCTGAGATATGGCCTGTTTGTCAGGGAGGCCACCCTGGCCTGGTGGAAGGATGTCAGTGGTCTGGGGACCCCAGTTGAGGACACGGTCCTGCTGAGGATCAGAGAGGAGCTGGTGGATTCAGGCTTAGGAACAGGCTGGCCCCCATCGATGAGAGCAGGTCAAGGCTGTGACCCTTTGGGGGCCACCCCAGCCTCCCGTTCCAGATGATGTGGTGGTTAGGCAGAGGGCCCCACATAAGTCCTGGAAGGTTGGCCGACTCCGCCACGGGAAGAAAGTCTATGCAGTGGCTGTCAGCGGCTCAACTCACCACGTGTACACGTGTGGCCACGGCTACATCAGAGTGTGGGATGAGAGTGCCCTGCATGCCTGGGACCAGGCGCCCCGGGCCCAGCTCAACTTCCAGGTGAGGGGTCCTCCAGAAGGCCAGGGGAGCTTGGGGATGACCTCTGTCCTGACACTGAGAGCCCATGCTTCCTAGAGACCATTTGAGAATGTTGGCCCTTCCAACAGGACCGTGACAGCTGTGTCTTCACCTGCAAGCTGTTCCCCGATGAGCGGAGCCTGATCACGGGGGGTCTGTCCCAGAGCCTGACACTTTGGGACTTGGCACCCACCCCCCGTGTCAGGGCACAGCTGGCCTCCACCGGCCCTGTGTGCTATTCCTTGGCTCTCTCTTCCAACGCCCAGATCTGCGTGGCTTGTTTCAAAGGATTTGTTGAAATTTGGGATTTGCAGAACCAAATCTTGATCAGGTATGACCCCAGGGGGTGAGGTGCAATGGTGAGGCTTTTGGGAAGCTTGGGCTGCTTGCCCTACCTCACTTCCTCCTCTGCAGTAGGACGAGGTGAGTCCGTGTGGAGGACACATATGGGCTGCGTATCTAGGGACTTCCTGGGCCCCAGACTTCTGAGGGTTCAACCGATGCACGAACCTCTGAGTTGTTTTCCCACCAGGAAGCATGAAGTCCCCATATACGGATCCCAGTGTGTGGACATCACAGGCAATAAACTCTGGACAGGAGGTGAAGACACCAAACTATATTCCTGGGACCTGAGGAGCTACCAGAGGCTGCAGCAACAAGATTTACGGCATGAGGTGCCCGCGTGGCTACCGCGGGTCTGAGTGCAGTCCCTGGGGCCCGGGAGCTGTGGGTGCCTGCAGAAGTGGGGTGGATGAATGATGGGCATGGCCTCTTTGAGTGCTGACCCCCAACCTCCTCCCTTGACAGATCCTCAGCATCACCCATGACCCCAGTGAGGAGTGGTTGTTAGTAGGCTTGAGAATGAGTGACATCGTAATCGTGCACACAAACCGGAAGGAAAAGTTTAAGGCTGTCCTACAGAAATACGTCTACCATCACAATCTCAAGTTTGCCTCCTGTGGTGAGTGAGCAGACCCCGACCCTCTGGGTGCCCCGTCGCCTGACAAGCTGTCTGCTCATCTGGGGAGTCTGGGCCCGGCTTCCTTTCAAACTGTTTAGTTGTCCGCTCTTTGGCCCCAGAACTGGCCGGACCAAGGTCTCCGGCCACCTTCCCATTGCCTTCGCCTCTGCTTCCTCCCACCACCCGTTTTTCTCCCCTGCTGGCATGGCTAAGTTTTCTTCTTTCTTCTTCTTCTTATCACTGATTTATTTGGCTGTACCAGGCCTTAGTTGCGCCAGGCAAGCTCTTAGTTGCAGCGTGTGGGGTCTGTCTAGTTCCTTGACCTGGGATTGGATCTGGGCCCCCTGCGTTGGGAGTGCAGAGTCTTAGCCACTGGACCACCCGGGAAGTCTCTTTCCTCCCTTCTTCCTCTGCTCGTTCCCTCTGCTTCTCTGACTCTGTCTGTAATGGTAGCTCCCTACACAGAACCACAGCCCAAAGACACCAACCAAAGACAAGAGGAACGAAGCCCCATGTGATTGGCCTGTTGTTCAGTGACTCTCCCCCTGGGAATCTGGGTGTGGCAGGAGGGAGCAGGCTGAAGATGGAATGGTTTGGGTCATGTCTCTGAGTTTTATAGATGGGGGAAGCTGAGGCAGAGAACGAGTGGTTCCTTCCCTGGTATCGTTGGGAGCAGAGCTGGGGCTGGAAGGCAGGCGTGGTCTGTGCCCCCTCCATCTGTCTTTTCTCTGCCAGGGAGTTATTTTGTGGCCACAATGAATGAGACGATCCGCTGCATAGCTGCACCTTCTCTGCATAGATTGTTTCAGGTACTGGGTGGAGGGCTGTACAAACCCAGGCACTTGGAGCTCACAAACCCCAGACCCCAGATGGTGGGGCCCCAGAGATAGTGCTGGAGAGTACCTCTGAGATGGCACCCAGGGCCATTGAGTACATCAAGGGGGATGAGGGCTCAAGGCCCTGGGAACTCCTGGGCTCCACCTTGAGCCCCGAACCTAGCCTGGCCTCTGGGCCAAGCCTCAGGTCTACATGGAGCCTTGAAAAGAGCCCTGTATGACGCCTGAAACACCCCGCGTGTTGTTCCTCCGTGGCCTCTCTTTCCCTCCAGGTAGAGGAGTCCGCACACATCCTGTGTTGTGACGTATCTTCTGACAACCAGTATGTGGTCACAGGCTCCAAGAATAGTGCCACGGTTTACCAGCTCTTGTATTGAAGGTCCCGCTGGTGAAGACCCAACGAAGGCCAGCATGCTGGGAGGGTGACCTTGGGGCGCTGGGCCACTCTGACACCTGCCACTCCCCCTCCTTCTCCTCATGTGTTGGTTATCTGTCCATTCCCCTCTTGCCCAGCACATTCCTAGCCTGCCCTCCAGGTTTTTATTATACAGCTTAAGGATTTTTCCTTTGTTATTTTTCTACCACTGATTTCTGGATTTTGTAATTAATAAAATAGAAAAGCAAAAACCAAAGTGGCTTGGGTGTGTGATCAGTTGTTTAAACAACAAACTCATCATGATGGATTGCTTATACCCCCTTTCAGCAAATTCCTGAGTGGGTAAAACATTTTAGACCATACTTAGTTTTGTTTATAACTCTTTTTAGGGGTATCAGGGAATTCTTGGACTCTTAAGAAAGCTCAGGAAGCAACGTATGTCCACGTACAAACTTTCAGTTTGTATCAGGATGCTGGTAGACCAACAAAGCTCAACTCTTGATGCAGGTTAATACTCCAGGAGCTGATCTAACCATAGCCAAGGTCTTGATTCTCAGTCTGGCATCTGGTGCCAGTCAGAAGCTGCCTGTCTGTTTCAGGGCATCTTCTCATGTTGGTGGATGTGATATTTTGGGTGGCCTTCACCAAACTGAAAAAGACCCAGCTCCCTGAATCAAGCCATATAGGCCTGCTTTACTCCAGCCTCTGCTTGGAGTTGACATGGCTGAGAGAGCTGCTGCTGCTAAGTCGCTTCAGTCGTGTCCAACTCTGTGCGACCCCATAGACGGGAGCCCACCAGGCTCCCCCGTCCCTGGGATTCTCCAGGCAAGAACACTGGAGTGGGTTGCCATTTCCTTCTCCAATGCACGAAAGTGAAAAGTGAAAGTGAAGTTGCTCAGTCGTGTCTAACTCTTTAGCGACCCCCATGGACTGCAGCCCACCAGGCTCCTCCGTCCATGGGATTTTCCAGGCAAGAGTACCGGAGTGGGGTGCCATTGCCTTCTCTGGGCTGAGACAGGTAGTAGCCTACTAAAGTTTGTAGATTAAAATTCACCTGGAAGAGGCACAAAGCCTGGGACCAATTGCACCATCCTTTGCATTGAGATACTGTCCAGTACTGGTTCGTGCTGACAGATAACGAGTGAAGAATGTGCCTCCTTTCTGGGCCAAGACCTAAGGAGTAGGGGGATGTCCCTTCCAGGCTCGCTGTCTCCTTCTACCAGCTCCAGGCAAGTGATGTGAAAGTCCAAGGGGATTACAAAACAATGAGATGAAAGCATCCTGTGTCCCCAAATCAAACATGGAGAAGAGCTTCCCCCTTTGGAATATTTCAGGGGAGAAAAATAAACTTGTATTTGAATTGTTAACATGTTATGAATTTGTCACTATAACTCTGAAAATAAACAAACTTTTACTTAAAGGGCCAGAGAGTAAATATTTTAGGCCTTTTTGCAATTGCTCAGCTCTGTTGTAGCATTCACATATGTGAATGTGACTGTGTGCCAATAAAACTTTGTTTTTAAAAATAAACAGTGGGTCACATTTGGTCTGCTGGCTGTAGTTTGCTGACTCCTGCTATAGCCATTGTGCCTTTCAATAATATATTTATTTAGCTTCCATGGAAAAATATACAGAGTAGGGTCCAACAGTAGTCCTGTCCTGGGCTATAGTAACAATTAGACTCCAAGTGTCTATATATTTTTTACACAGTATTTTTAAAAGGTAGGGAATTCTAAAGATCAAATTCACAAGGTGGGTAATTTCTGGAGACTAAAGTAGAGAAACTGGATCATAAAAGGATAAAAAGGACAGATTCAACTCTATATGCATTGTTTATTTCTTCAAGGTCAGTTCAGTTCAGTTCAGTTAAGTTGTTCAGTCGTGTCTGACTCTGTGACCCCATGGATTGCAGCACGCCAGGCCTCCCTGTCCATCACCAACTCACATCCATCGAGTCGGTGATGCCATCCAGCCATCTCATCCTCTGTCATCCCCTTCTCCTCCTGCCCCCAATCCCTCCCAGCATCAGAGTCTTTTCCAGTGAGTCAGCTCTTCCCATGAGGTGGCCAAAGTACTGGAGTTTCAGCTTTAGGATCATTCCTTCCAAAGAACACCCAGGACTGATCTCCTTTAGAATGGACTGGTTGGATCTCCTTACAGTCCAAGGGACTCTCAAGAGTCTTCTCCAACACCACAGTTCAAGAGCATCAATTCTTCGGCGCTCGGCTTTCTTCACAGTCCAACTCTCATATCCATACATGACTACTGGAAAAACCGTAGCCTTGACTAGATGGACCTTTGTTGGCAAAGTAATGTCTCTGCTTTTGAATATGCTATCTAGGTTGGTCATAACTTTCCTTCCAAGGAGTAAGTGTCTTTTAATTTCATGGCTACAATCACCATCTGCAGTGATTTTGGAGCCCCAAAACATAAAGTCTGACACTGTTTCCACTGTTTCCCCATCTATTTGCCATGAAGTGATGGGACCGGATGCCATGATCTTTGTTTTCTGAATGTTGAGCTTTAAGCCAACTTTTTCACTCTCCTCTTTCACTTTCATCAAGAGGCTTTTTAGTTCCTCTTCACCTTCTGCCATAAGGGTAATGTTTGTCAAAAAGGAGTTGGCTTCAAGAAAAACCATTAACAAAGTGAAGACAGCCTACAGAAGGGGTAAAAACCTTTGCGAAGATATTTCTGGTATGGGATTTATATCCAAAATGTGTAAAGAATTCTTAAAACTCAACAACAAAAGAAAAAACGATTTTAAAAAGGGCAGAAGATTTGAATAGCTGTTTTTATAAAGAAGGTACACAGATGGCAATAAGCAAAGGAATAAGTTCAACGTTATCACAGAAACACAAACCAAACCCACAGTGCAAAGGAAAGTTGCAAGAACAGGATGGCTAGAATAAAGAGGACAGACAGTAACAAATTTGCTGGGGTTATGGAGAAATTGGAACCCCCATAACTTGCTGGTGGGATTGTATTAATAGAACTCATTGCAGCCACTTTGAAAAACAGTTTGGTAGCTTTTTAAAATGCTAAAGGTAGAGTTATATGACTCAGCAATTCAACTAGATGTATACCCAAGAAAACTGAAAAAAAAAAAAAAAAAGATAAGAGAATTGTACTTTTTCTTCTTTCGTGGAAAGAAGGTAAAGTCCAAGTTAAGAGTAGTCATGATAAGTCAGAGTAGTGTAATTTCAAGACTAGTTACTAAAAGAATACTAAACAAGGGTACAGCTTCCAAGTTAATAGAGGAAAACTACTGGCATAATAGAGTATAATAATGTAATATTAATAAGTTTTATTTATATTTATAATTTATTATTAACTCAGTACATTGTTTAATTTGATGCTAATCTAAATAAAATTATGTAATAATGACAAACAGAAGATGTGACTAAATACTGAGCCATAAAGTTCAGAGTATTTAATTTTTACAGAATATATTTTAAGACCATAATGCAATTAAGATAGAAATAAACAATAAAATGGAAACTAGAAATTTCCTTGTTTTGGAAATTAAGAAATATATGTCTAAATAATTAGTAGAGGCTAAATCACAAAGAAACTGGAAGCTATTGTCAACTGAATAATCAAAAATTGAAGGATTCAAAAAAATCTAAAAAGAATGGGAGATTTAGCTAAAGCTAAAGTTTGGCCATTCCTAGGTCATCAGTGCCAGGCTTCACCTTGCCTTCCAGGGCCACGTGGGAGACTTGCACTGACAGCCCAGGTCTTCCCAGAAACTGAAAACTGCGTCTGGACCGGAGAAAGGTTACAGTCTCCGGAGACAGCAGAAAAAGAATGTGCAGACACGGCCTGGATCCGAGTGGAGGAAGGTGGGCGTGTTCTAGCTGCTAAGTGGTGCCTTTTTGCAGTTGCATGGACTGGGGCCAGTTAGGCTCCTCTGTTCATGGGATTCTCCAGGCAGGAACAGTGAAGTGGGTTGCCATTTCCTTCTCCAAGGGATCTTTCCCACCCAGGGATTGGACCCAAGTCTCCTGCGTTCCAGGCGGATTATTTACCGCTGAGCCATTAGGGGAGCACACAGAGGAAGTTGGGGGAAAGGAAGTCAGAAATGGTTTAGGAAAATTTTTCACAGATGTTGTGAGACGAATTTAATCACTCAGCAGTGCTGTATCCATTTCCCCGCAGGAAGATGGGACATTGATCGACCCTCGTGGCTGTGGTTTAGTGGTTGAATGGGCTCTCTGTGGACCTAAGCATTTACTTCTCTGGCAGCACGTGGGGATCCCTCTACCTGCTGAGTCCGCGGGACCCCTGTAAACACCACCCTGGAAAGCAGATTATTTTCTGTGAACGGCAGTAAAACATCATGCCCTCTCTGAGGCTCGAACTCAGGACCTTCAGATTATGAGACTGACGCGCTGCCCACTGCGCTAAGAAGGCTGATAAACAGGGAACCTTCTTTCTCGCTAAAGGGAAAGTGCCTGCAAGCCGCTTCCTTTGGCCTAACGGCCTAGCAAGAGTCGGTGTTTGCCGGCAGAGCGCCGGTGGGTCCCGGGACAGCTGGGGAAGGACGGCTCCTCTCTTCTTCCGGGACTGGAGCCGTCTTGCGGCGGGAGGGAGTCCCGCGCCAGCCTGGAGCTCAGGGGGTCGAGAGAGGAGGTGGGCTCGTGCAGCCGCGCTCGCCGTGGGTGGAAGGGCGCGCGCGGCCGGTGGGGTTCTGCGGAGCGAGCAGGAATAGGCGCGGCAGAACACGCGAGGGGCCCGCGCGGGCACAGGCTCCAGGCGAAACCGGAGCGCACGCGCCTGGCTTTGGCGGGAGGACGCGCGGCAGGGATGCGCAGAGCAGGGAGGAGGCGGCGCGAGCGGCGGGCGGCGCTGCGGGCGTCCGCCCAGACGGCCACTGTCGCCGGAGCGCTCGGGGCGTGAGCTCGGGCTTGTGTTGCTGACCAACGGCGGGTGTCCGGCTGGACGAAGGCTGGAGGGGGCGACACCCGCTGCAGATGGGCATGGGGGCGACCCTGAAGGGTGGGAAGGGACCTGGGGCGAGGGCAGGCGGGCGGGAGGAAGAGAGAGGGGTTCGGAAGAATTTGGGGCGTGAACTCTCCAGGCCCTGAGCCGGCCTTAGGAGTGGGGATGAATTAGGAGAAGGTAGAGAAGATTCCAGAAGACTCTTGGATGAGAATTCAGTTGGAAAGACGGAGGGAGAAACCATGATTGCCTTGGACTTGCCATCTTACTCGTTTATTCAACCTTGTGGTTCTGCTTTCTCCTTCGAATCATTTTGTGTCTTTATTACATACAGAGCATTGCATTTCGGAGAGCAGAAGAGCAGCAGCGTTCCCTCTGCTGCTACTGCTGCTAAGTCACTTCAGTCGTGTCCGACTCTGTGTGACCCCATAGACGGCAGCCCACTAGACTCCCCCGTCCCTGGGATTCTCCAGGCAAGAACACTGGAGTGGGTTGCCATTTCCTTCTCCAATGCATGAAAGTGAAAAGTGAAAGTGAAGTCACTCAGTCGTGTCCGACCCTCAGTGACCCCATGGACTGCAGCCTACCAGGCTCCTCTGTCCATGGGATTTTCCAGGCAGGATTACTAGAGTGGGGTGCCATTGCCTTCTCCGAGCGTTCCCTCTCAAGTTCAGTTTAGTCGCTCCGTCGTGTCCGACTCTTTGCGACCCCACGAATCGCAGCACGCCAGGCCTCCCTGTCCATCACCAACTCCCGGAGTTCACTCGGACTCACGTCCATCGAGTCAGTGATGCCGTCCAGCCACCTCATCCTCCGTCGTTCCCTTCTCCTCCTGCCCTCAATCCCTCCCAGCATCAGAGTTTAGGCAGGGTTTAAAATCTTATTGTCACAAGAATGCAGGGTGGATGGATGAATGAGTGGATGGGCAGAACATATAACATAGAACATATAAGTCAGAAAGCATTCCTTCCTTCCTTCTTCACGGGAATTTCTGCCGCCGATGCCCAGAAGGCATGACTACCGAGAAATCACTACCCCATCCCGTTTATCCAACGATTATTACAAGGTACCAGTACTACCTTGGGCTGGGCGGCGTATTCTTTCTCTCAGCCCTTGTGGCATTATTGTTTTCACCAGGGGACAGTGTATTTTCATATCTGGTGGGTCTAGCCGCTTGCCCCCCCTGGCCCCTTTCAGGGCTTTGGTGCTAGCTTAACGCAGGTTTCAGGTCATCTCTTGGACAGCCGTTCACACTGGTTCCCTCTTGCTGTTCTGATTTCCCAGGGCACTTAAGTGACTGATTTGCATCCTGTGGTTCCAGGTTGTTCTCAGTTGTTCCCTGTGTGTCTCCTCCTTTGACTGGGTGTTCAGCAATGCAGGGACAGAATCTGAGCCACCCCTGGGAACACCACATTCAGAAGGATGGTGGAGGAGGTTCTGGGCCCACCCCCAAGACCCTCTCTCCTGCCACGTCCTGCCTAGACTCGGTGCGCCTGTTTAGTGAACAAAGAGTTTATTTGGCCGGGAGTCAGGGCTTGGCATTTGTTCTCTCTCAGCCACTACCCAGTCTTGACCTTGTGGCTTCCCCTCTGGGTCATCCTAGCCTAGTACAAATTCTGCCGGAGAACAAGGAAGAAACCAGCTGCGGTACAGGCATTTCCTCCAGCGGGCCAGGTCCTCGGAAGCTATGAGAGCTGTGTGGCCAGAGCTCCCTCCAACCTTCCCTCCCCTTCCCTCCCTCACCCCACTTTCCCTCAAACCACCCCCCCCACCACCACCTTGAGAAGCTGCAGAGCAAAGGACGTGGTTTGTTCCAGGAATCTCTCTAAACACGTTTTTCAAAGTATCCCTGTGCCCAATCCTGAATGGCACCTCACAACATTTGGGGAAATAGTTCTCAGGGCTCTGCAGCTTGGTCTCTCAGCTGGAAGAGTTAGGCCATGCGCCATCCTGCACATCCACGCAGAACCTTCCAGCCCCCCTCCCAGCCTCTGCTCCTGCCTTTCTTCCCCCTACCCACACATCCTAATCTGATATTGGTCACCCACAAAGCCCCTCTGTCCTGAACTCCTCTTGCTCAGCGGCCCAGAACCAACAGAGAATGTTTCCTTCTCCTTCACTTTCCTATATCTTTACTCTTCCCTTGAGATGATTCCTTTACCTTTGTGGCAGAGGTTGCTCGAATTTTCTAAATCCTCTGCAGCAGATACACAAGAACTAGTTTTAGCTTATTGATTGATTACCGGAGAGAGTTCTCTATAGAAAGGCCTAAAAAGGACTGGGAGATCTGAGGATTTGGGGTTGAGATTGGGAGATGTGACCAAGGGCATTGGGGGAGGGAGGGGAATTAGGAAGGGGGTACTAGAGTGCCCAATGGGATCCTGGATTGGCTACTGAAACTTGAAAAGGACATCAATGGACAACTGCATAAATTTGAATAAAGTCTGTAGATGAGTTTATATATCAATATTAACTTCCTGGTTTTGATCATTGCATGGCAGGTTAAGTGTTAATATTTGGGGAAGCTGGGTAAAAGGTATATGGGAACTTTATTATTTCCAAACTTTTATAAGTCTAAAAAGTACTTTAAAAGGAAAAGTTAAAAGTTGAAAACAAATGAATCACAGTGGAAGCCCTCAGACCTTCCTTTAGAGATTCTGATTCAGTAAATTTTGGGAATGGGCTTGGGGATTGTACTTTTAACAAACTTCCTAGGTATTTCCAGTATTCAGCTGTAAATTCTCCTGGATCAGGTAACCATTAACATCTCTTTGATTCATTAGCTCAAGAAGTATTTGAATAGTCCACACACATTAGTGGGTGAAAACAGAAATAAATGAATAAAAAACAGGTCAGATGTGCAATGCAAGGGCCAGAGTGATCTGGACTGTGGGAGTGGGCAGTTTTATAAGTTTCTGTGTCATGAATACATATAACTTCCAAGTTGTTAGGTTTTTTTTTTTTTTAAATAAAATGCTCCCTATGAATCAAGACACTCTCTGTTTTAACTGAATCCCCAAATTCTTTTATTCAAATATGTTATTAGTGGTTTTCTGTGCTAGTTACTGTGATCTGTGTCAAGGGGACAAAAGTTAAAAAGACACAGCTCCTGCCCCCAAGGAGTTTATGGTTCACTGAGTAAGATACATAATTGGAACTAACTCTCATAGGGGCCAGAGCGTGGACAAAACTGAAAGCAGGCTTGGATTTGGCCTGAGCTTGCAGGAGGGCAGGGAGCAGTTGGGCTTCTGGAATGTGGGGGAAGGGAGCAATCTAAGAGGCAGTTGGGAGCCAGTCCTGAGTTGAGAAGACTGTTGGGAGAATGAGAAGCCTGCTGGAAAGGGATGGTCCAGGAAAAGTTTCAGATCTTAGAGGACCCGATGAAGGAAGGATACAGTGCTGTGATTCAAAATGGGAGGGCAGGGAGGGGACACTGGCTGGAGAGATAGGTAGGTCCTGCGTTGAGTGTGCTCGGGTCTTTGAGAGGCACCGGGCGACAGTGTGTCCTCCAGGACCCCACACTGGGGATGGAGACCAGCATGGCCACCCTTCTAGACAGAGTGAAGTTAGGAGGTACAAGGCGTGAGTTACCCAGGCTCAGGCTAGAGGAGGGGGCTGGGAACTTGGGACTGGTTAGGCTTCAGAAGACAGACATCCATGTAGATACTGGCCTTTGGAAATGTGGGTCTGTTGATCAAAGAAGATGAAGGCCAAAAACAAAAAAATTGAGATTGGTCCTTTTAACTGCCAGAGGAGGAGTTATTAAGGGAGAATGTGTAGCTTGAGAGTCATGGAGGAGCCACAGAGTCCTGGGCCATCTCATTAGGAGGCTGTATGAAAGTGTGGTTAAGAGAGGGGTGCTTGATCCAGTAACCCAATTCAAACCCTTATTGGGTGCATGTAAAACCCTGTCATTGAGTTTTCTCACCTTTAAATCAGGGAATGAATAGAACTGATCTCAAAGCATTATTGAAGGATTAAAGGAGCTTGTGCTTTGATATGGGTGTTGTACTCAACAGATGCTAGCATTAATTAGGGGAAAGAGATCGAAGGAGTAGCTCAAAGAGATAACCAAGGCGGTGCTATCTTACATGGAACAACAACGGTTAAGAAGTAGAATAGAGTCGTCATGATACGGAGCACCAGCTAGACACCAGGTGTAGAATGTGTCTTATCACAGGCAGTTCTTACCTTATGAGGGAATTTCTGTTATGGTCCCTACTCTATGATGGAACAAGCCCAAGGTCACGAGAGCATTGACTTACATTTCCTGTTCTGACCTAGACCTTGAGTCTTAAATGGCCCCTGTGTTGAAGGCTGGCCTCCCATGGATATGGTCAGCTGGAGGAGACCTTCCAAGGCCAAGGCTCTACAAAAATGCTGGTGATCCTGAGATGAATGAGCCTCTAGTCTTGCCCTCAGCAAGCTCCCAGGGTAAGGGTTCCTATAGCCCCTTCCTCCGTTGAACCATGTCCAATATCCCAGAAGGCCTTTTCAAGGCCCAGACTTCCCTCTGGTTCCAATACCTTCTATGGCTCTCTGTGGCCTCTAGCCCAGGATCTGAATCAGCTCTACCAAGCAGTCCTCTGTCTGCTCTCAGGGTCTTGTCTATGTTCTGAGCCACTCCCCCAGTGAGTGAGTGAGTGAGTGAAAGTCGCTCAGTCATATCTGACTCTGTGACCCCCATGGACTATAGAGTCCATGGAATTCTCCAGGCCAGAATACTGGCGTGGGTAGCCTTTCCCTTCACCAGGGGATCTTCCTAACCCAGGGGTCTCCCACATTGCAGGCAGCTTCTTTATCAGGTGAGCCACCAAGGGAAGCCCAAGAATACTGGAGTGGGTAGCCTATTCCTTCTCCAGGGGATCTTCCCAATCCAGGAATTGAACTGGGGTCTCCTGCATTGCAGGCAGATTCTTTACCACCTGAGCTATCAGGGAAGCCCTGAGCCACTTCCCTACCCCAGCTTTATCTCTCACAGCTCCCCAACACTTACTTGGTTCCCTCGTCTTGTTGAATCCCCTTCCTGACCTGTTAATACCCTCCATTCATCTTGGCCTTTTTGCCTGAAACCTGCTTCTCCCTCCAGGAACCTTCTTCCTCCTGCAGGAAGCCTTCCCTGGCTACACTTTTGTCCACACTGATGTTTTTCTCTTCTCTGTTTTCCTAGATTTAGAGATGGTCCCACAGCGTCACTCAAGGTGAGAGGTTATATTTGGATGATATCGTGTGTGTGTGTTGAGTTGTTTATTTGGGTAGAAGTTCATTGAGCCGATGGTACTTTCACCATCTCTGGGATACCCACTGTCCTTGCACTAAGAGCTATGGGGGAAGTTCCAAAACCCCATCAAACTCCCACCACCATTTATGGCTATCTGATGCCCAGGCCCAGTTCTGGGTGCTGTGGGAAAAAGAGTACTAACTGGGAGTCAGTGTCTTGAGGTCTGTGCCAGTCCACCCAGTGCAAGTCCAGTGATGCTGAGAAAATGGACTTTTCCCTCTTGCTTCAATCTCTGCATTTCCAAACTAGATTTGGCACTGGACTAAGACCACCCTAAGGGCCCTTCTGGTTACTAGGGCCAGCATTCCTCAAACTCTGATATGCACACAAAACCTCTGGGGATCTGGTTAAAATGCAGATTCTGATTCAAGAGATTTGGGATGAGTCCTGCATTTCTGCATTTCTAACAAGTTCCCAGGTGACATTGATGCTGCTGGTCTGTGAACCACGATTGGGTTACAAAGGCCTAGCTCAGTGGTTCTCAACCCTAGCTGAAAAATGTGGTCTGAGAGGTTGCTGCTTCTCCTTCTTTAGTTTTTCCCCATTAAAGAAAAATAAAGATTTTGTTGGGAGACCAGAACGTGTGATGCTAGGATTGCACCCTGGGACAGTCAGAATTTCTGGGGGTGGGATCCTGGCGTCACTGTTCCTATAAATCTCCCTAGGTGAAGCTGATCTGCAGCCACGGTAAAGAACCACTGCTCCACCTCGTGGACAGAGAATGTAACAAAGGAGCTGCTTTCTGGTCAAACTGTGGTCTTCTGCTGCCCTCTGCTGGCAGCACAGATTTCTAGCTCAAGCTGATTTCCCGCAGATGAGATAGGAGTATCAGAAGGCCAGAGAAAACAATGCTGTTGTCCAGGGTGACCGGGTTTCCTTGCACCTTCAGGACCCACCCTGCCATGAGTGAGGACGTATAACAACCGTAACAGCCTGTAGGGATCTTGCTGCTTCTTCTGAACATGCAAAAACACTTCTTGGCATGACATCTTCATACTTTTTCTCCTTTCCCGGGATGAATTCTGTTTCTTAGGGACAAAGGATGGTTTAGGCTTTGCTGAATCCCCTGCATAAGAAATATTTCCCACGTATTGAATTCTCAAGTGTCCAGATTGTGGACGGGCTTCTGAGTGTTCATGGGCAGGGTCAAGGTATGAGGGCTGGGAGAGTCACAGGAATCCCACTGGAGATGGACCTGGTGGGAGAGGAGAGCTGCAACCAGGAAAGGTGGGTTGCTTCTCTAGGTGGACAGCCACTGTGACCCATGGTGAATTAGGATGGATGGAGGGAGGAAGAGGAAGCAGCTGGGACATGGGACTAGTGAGAAGGGGTATTGGCTATGTCTGTTCCACCCCCACAGGTGCCTTCCCTTCTCCCCACATCTGTCTACCTGTTTCCTCCTCAAAACTCAGCTAGAACACCTTGTCTGTCATTAGAGCCCCTCTGATCCATTTCCATGGTACTTGGTCCTCCTTTCTACCCGCTCCGTCCCACTGCCTTTCATCAGATCTTTGTCTCACTGTGTTTCTTTTTCTGCCTCACTCAAGAAATTCCACGGAGGGAAGAACAAGTACCTTGTTTCCAGTCCTCAAAGTACTGTATCCAGTGGCTGGTCATATAAAGCCATCAATAGATGATGCTGGGCTAGGGATGCAGTAAGAGAGAAAAAGGGTCTTACATGATGGATATGGTTTTATCATCAGTTGGAATCCTGGGGATTCTCCCAGGGGTAATCTAGAAAAAAAGGAAAATCTCTCCAGGAGGGGTCTGCCCTGAATCCAACCCTCAGCTTTCCTCGGTGGGATCACAAGAAATCTTAGAGGTAGACCTAAGGTTTGGAGAAGGCAATGGCACCCTACTCCAGTACTCTTGCCTGGAAAATCCCATGGACGGAGGAGCCTGGAAGGCTGCAGTTCATGGGGTCTCCAAGAGTCGGACACAGCTAAGCGGCTTCACTTTCACTTTTCACTTTCATGCATCGGAGAAGGAAATGGCAACCCACTCCAGTATTCTTGCCTAGAGAATCCCAGAGACCGGGGAGCCTGGTGGGCTGCCATCTATGGAGTCGCAGAGTCATACAGGACTGACGCGACTTAGCAGCAGCAGACCTAAGGTTTGGGTTACTTAGCAATTAGCCAGCAGATGGCGCCCTGGCTGCACCTAGATCTTAACTTGGGTGCCCTAGTCCTCTCCCTCCTGACCAGAAATACAGACTCCAGTGGCAGGATGCCCTCAAGCGGAACTTGAGCAACTCAGAGCCTCAGGCCACGGCTTCCTGTAGCTGGCTGGCTCCTCTCCAGGCTGAGTGCAGTGGGGAAGGAGGGCCCCGTCCACAGAGCCCACTCTCTGTGGGATGGAGAGGAAGAAGTTCTGATGATGTCACCAGATCATGAATGCACCTTGGCCCAGGCCAAGAGCTCAGGTCTATTCCCTACCTTGCCACTGACTTTGTGATCTCGACAAGTTCAGTTCTCCTCTCTGGGCCTGTTTCTCCTCCATCAGATGGCAGGGTTCATCCCATCCAGCCTGAAATGGAAAAAGCCACCCTTGCCCAACTGCAGGCATCTGATATCCAGTCAAGAAAAGGAGCTGGGGCTGTTTTAGAATGAGTCCATTAGGGTCCAGATCTGGGCAGTATAATGCCTTTTCTGTAAGTTGTCAGAACTCACCGGGCAGGTATGACATGCTGACTTCTGGCTACACTAGTGTCCCATACCAGGAAGAAATATCCAGAGAAAGGATGCTCTGTTGACTCATATAGTGATTGTCCCAGAGTAGGGGTGGATTACGGAAAGGAATAGCAGGGTAGTGGTGGTGGGTGAGCTTTAGAATAATGTTTACTCATTTAAAAAACTGATCTGGTGCACACAAGGCAAAGGGGTAAATATCCATTAAATCTGGTTGGCTGTTTTCTGAAACACAAATTTTAGATCTGAATACATGTAAAGTAGAAGAAAAAAATGTGCCTCTGAACAGTTTCCCCAAATGCCATTTCTTGACTGTCACAGGCCTCTGGATACAAAGGCGCCCTGCTGGGTGGTTTTCAGCAGGAACCCCGTGATCAAATTAAAGCTCGACCACCAGGAAGTGAGGACACAGGACGAACCCAGGGGCATGACTGTGCAGCATCATTCCCAGCCGGAGGAGGAATGTGAAGTTTTCCCCTGCAGGCCCGCTAGACCGCCTTGTCCACAAGCAACCTCTTCCTGTGAAACAAAAGCAGAGAGAAACTGAGGGAAGCGAGGAGAAGTTTAATGAAGGAAAAATAAGGAAACCTCAGGGATTCGCCACTGCTCATTAATTTCTAGGTATTGGCTGCCTTCTGGCCTCCAAGGAGCACAGAAAAGGTCCTGGAGGATGGAGTGAGCGGGCAAGTTTGGCGGACCCTAAATGCACAAGTGATGGGCCTTGGCGCTGACTTGCTCCGTGAACCAGTAGCTGCGACAGGTGCCACAGGCAGGCGTGGCTGCAGCAGAAAAGGAGCAGCCAGCCGGAGAGGCACCTGCAGAGGCCCGCACTGCGGGGAAGCTCGGGACCGGGTCTTCTCTGTGCAGACGCAGCGCCGGCCCGTGGGAGGAGGAGCTGCCCACGCCCCACGCTGCGTGTCCACGTCAATGTGTCCACGTCAAGGCCGCACGTCCTGTCAACGTCCTCACGTCCACGTTCTTGTCTCCGCGTCTGCGCCGAGAGCCGTCCTCCGTGGCGCGGCGGGGCGGGAGGGCCGGGTTGGGCCCTTCTGAGGCTTTTACCTACCAGCAAGGGGAGGGCGGCCACTGCGGAGGTGCGAGCTGGGTGGAAGGCAGGCTGGGGTCGGCGCGCCCCCACCCCCGCCGTGGGCTGGGGTCCTGCCGCGAGTGCCCACGGGCTCCGGAACCTAAGGCTCCCGGCCTGCGGCTCCGGCACGCGCCGGCTGCGAAGCCTTGGAAAAGTTGCCTGAACCTTTTTGTGTTCTCCAGTCTCCTCCTCTGTCACGTAGTGACTCCTGGCAGGATGACTATGAAGTTTAAATAAGGTAATAAGTGCTGAAGCTTGTTTTGAGCAGGTTTTTTTTTTTTTTTTTTTTTTTTTAAGAAGTATCTTTAAAAGTTTTGAAATACACTCTGCAAAGAGTATCTGACCTGAGTATCCTGGCATTGCAGGGTTGAGTGAGGGAGAGTGGTCGCGAATGGCCATCAGGGGTTGTTGACGCCCCCCACCGCTTCAAAACGGCAAAGCTTGGAGTCTTTGGGTACGATGTTTCCTCTGCCAGGGAGCCGGTCTCCAGACTGAGCTGCTCAGAGGGGTTGTGACTCAAGAGTGGATGCCGCAGGGATTTGAGGTGACTTTTGGTTGGGAGTTTTTTAGCCTCTGAAATACTGACACTTGGGGCTGGATTGCTCTCTGTCGTGGCGGGCAGTGTGCTGCCCTGTGTATTGTGGGATGATGAGCAGCGTCCCCAGGCCTCCGACGAGATGCTAGTAGCATCCCCTCCAGTTTGTGACAATCAAAAATGTCTCCAGACATTGCCAGATATCTTCAGGGAGGAGAGATGGGGACAAGGTTGCCTCTGGTTGAGAACTACTGCTTTGCAACATTCTCTGTGGAGTGAGCCCCCAGAACGCGGCTGTTAGGCGCTCTCGCAAGATTACTTTTCTGAACCTTGGTGGTCTCTGCTCACTTCTGTGCACCGTGTGGAGGGTCCAATGAAGGCATGGCAAAAATGTTTTCAAAGGTGACGGACACAGGCTTTTAAACTCTAGCCCTTTTAGATGTGAATTACTGGTTCCTAAATCTGGTTGGGTATTCCCATGGGCTGGAACTCAGTTTTTACTGTATTTCTTTTTACTCAAATCCGAAGGGTTTTTATTAGAGCATTATACGTAGTGCTCTAAATCCCTAAGTCCTTTACTATTAAAATAATTCTGTGGGGAATAAGGTCTTGAGATAATCTTGTGTGGTGAATACATTTTCTTTTTAACCACAAACTTCAGAAGTGGTAGTTGCTTATTCAGGGGAGAGACCAGAGGAGAAGGGTTTTAAGGAGAAGGCCCATGTGGAAGATGAATTGGAAGCATTTGAGGTCCCCACTATTTAGGAGGTGATGTAAAAGCGCCCTGCACTTGTGGTGCCGTCATGCTGGGGCATCCTGGATGCCATGAGGATCTTTTGGCCTTGTTGTTTTTTTTTTAAATGATGATTCGTCCTCCATAGTGGAATCAGGCTTTCTTTTTCTTGCTTAATTCTTTGTATAGCTACTCCAGCACTTCCCCAGGAATTCCAAACCCCAGGGTGTGTTGCCGCTCAGGAGAGAGGAATGTTCCTCCAGGCTTTGGACGTTCTTTGTTTGACTGCTCACGTGTGGCCTGCTTCAGGCAGTCCTTCAGTTATAGGTCTGCCAGCCTGCGGTTCCCTCACTGTGGGACTGTGATGTCTGGTACCAGGCAGCAGAAGCAAGTTTTGGAAATGCTCAGGGTATAGCAAGGAACACCTCCAGGTGAGGTAACTGAGTGCCAGTTTTTGCCTTGAGTTGCTTCTGGACTCTATGGGATTTGGGGATTTTGACAAAGACCCCAGGCATAAGAACTGGCATCAAGTCAAAGACCCCAGGCATAAGAACTGGCATCAAGTCAGGCTCTGGGAGGTCCGTGTCAGTAGTGTTGAGTGTGGCGTTTGAGTCGCTCTTCCCACTGTGTGTACCTGGATGGTTGTCTGCACAGCTGTCCCTGTGACTTCGATAATGAAGATTGCAGCTAGCTCCTTGTGGACATCACGGCTGTGCCGTGACAGATGTAATGTACCTGGAGGTACATTGGGAAAGATGTGTGCACCCTGGCAACATTGCTGGGTGCTTTAAAGCATGGAGGTGGTTCTCTGCGGAGCAAATGTGGCCATTATCATGGAGTCTCTAAAGATGCCACTGGGATGTTGAGGGCTGCGTGATAAGACCAACTCGAGGTTGCAGATCATCACCGATGTGTAGGTTCTGAGGTTCTGGTTTCCCATGTGAGAGGTAGCCGTGAAGCCGGGGCTATCAGTCTTGGTGTTAATTGCAGATGACCCCTCTTCACGCTGGTCAGACTGCACCAAGGATTGTGGTGTGAATAGTTACAAGAGTGTGGAGCCCTCTGATATGCTCTGTAGACAGCAGAGTCAATGCTGGAGTATGCCCAGGCTCCACAGTGTGGGAGGGCCCCCATCTTAGAATTCTCACTTGGAAGAGTCAGGGAGGATGGCTGAGGAAGGTGATGATGGGGTTGGCCCGGGACTGGCCATGTTTGTGGGAATTGAGTTGGTTCCCCTTTGATGCTATGACACTGTGGCTCTTCTACATGGCTCTGCAGAAGTGAAGGGTTTCAGCAGAGCACAGCTATGTGACCAGACCTTGGAGAAGCCCAGGGCAAAGGTGTCGGGGCTTCCTCTGCAGGCCGGGACCTCAGTTCAGGCTGGCCTCCTCCAGTGAAGGGCTAGGAGGGGCTCATGGGCTATCTCATCGGTGATGGTGGAAGAAACAGTTCAACTGGTGGTCTTTACAGGGGTCAGATAGTTGTTGGAAACCCAAACCTCAGATTGTCGTCTGCGTAGACTCTCTTGGGCCAAAGGAAGTTCTTACTAGGTGGGGGGTGGGGGAAAGCACAGGTTGTATTTTCTCAGTAGGTCTGAGGGGAACCATAGGTGGGAGGATGCAACGGGGTACAGGGGGTCTTCCTGGTGGTGTGGGTGTCTTTGTTTCCATATGACCATGGAAATCGTGGAAATGACAGGCAGCCTGTGGCATCCAGCTGCCTAGAAGAGGAGGGTTTGTTGCATCTGTGGAGGGACCCAGCTGAACCAGCCAGGAGGGGGTGTGCCACACGAGAGGCCTCAGGTGACCGCTGGGAGTGGTTGTTGGGGCTTCCAGTCCAGGCCGGGGTCCTTCAGCAGGGGGAGAGCCCCCACCCCCCGATTTCACCGGTTCTGATGGTTGGGCAGACCACAGGGACCTCTGGTCATCGCAGGCATCTTCCAGGAAGTTTCTGGCAGACTGCTTACATCTTGGGACTTTTTGAAGAGACACAGCTTGTTGGAGAGTCTCTCTTTTTTTGATGTGTTTGTCCTAAAACATGTCTCCAGTTGGCAGTTCCCACCTCCTCTGTGGCAAGAGCTCTTTTAGCATCCTGTGCCCAAAACAGGAGTTCGCAGCTTTCCTGTTTAGATGACAGATGTAAAATTTAGAGGATCTTGCTTGTTTTTCTAATTTTTTCCTCCAGGTCTTGGATTTCCTGGTTGTCCGTTTTGAATTTCTCGAGGAGCGTCTGCTATTTCTCCTTCCCGATTGGCTGGCTGTGCACCAGCGCAGCCTCGTGGCTTTTGCTTCATCTGTCAGGGGTGCATCGATTGGCCCGATGCAGGGAACTCTTGCCTCCTTCACTGCTCCCTTTCCTCTTCCAACACTTGCCCGCTGGACACATCATGTCACCTGGGATTGGGAGGCTGCGTCTTTTTTCAAACCATTCCCTTTCTTCCTGATTTGTTTGTGTTATGGAGCCATGACTTGCTTCTGCTGGCCTCTGAAGGCCTGTGTGACTCTCCTCTTGATTTTCCGGTAGAATGTGGCCGGTGCGCCTTCATTGTCTCTCTGCTATGACACAGTGATGTCCCCTGTCTCCATTTGGATGGGAAAGAGGCTACCTTTTCTGAGCCGCTGTGGGCAGTCTTTTGTTCTGGGATTGTTTCATCATGATCGAACTCATCAGACTTCTGATTTTCTCACCCTGGGATTCAGTTGCTTTCTGGCTTGTGGTGCATTGGATGCTGGGGTTGGGGGCACGGGGTCAGGGCTGGGGTATGAGCCGCAGGAAATGGCAGCAGGAAGTTGGGGTATTTACTTGCCAACTCCAGTCTCTCCTTGACTGAGGGATGCTCCTCAGATATAACTCTCCCGATTGTGTGGCCTCCCTGCGTTTTTGGGTCAATTTCTTTCTCCTTTATACTTTTGCCTGGGGCTCTTCAGCTCTTTGCCAGTTACCCCAGCTGTGGTTTCAGCTGCTTAGTCTTTGATACAAATAACCTACTTCAGAGGAGTGCCTCCTGATGTCAGTGATCTTTCAGGAAAGTAGAAGCCAAGAGAGGGGAGTCCGGAGCAGCAGCCTCCTTCCTTCAGGACTTAGAGAGGCTCCCTTGGGGTGAGGGGAGGCATCCTCCTCTCGGCTACAACCTGAGCACAGCTGGCACCCCTTCAGTTTCATCTCTCGTTTGCTGACAGTATCCCCCCTGAGGACGCACTGCCCTGACCACACCTGTCCCAAAACCGGGCCTGCTATGCAGGCTTTTGTGATTGAGAGTGTAGTTTTGTGGTCACGAAGCACCCTTCACAACTCCAGTTTGGTTTTTAAAATTAACATTCAGGAGCCTTGCTTTTCTTTAACTGTTAAGTTTCATTTGCAATGTCTGCTCTAACAAGTGTTAGCGATTTCTTTTATGGGGAGTTGGTGAGATTCTGGGTCCCGTTGGGGACAGTCAGGGATGAGAACCCATCCCCTGCTTATGACAAGCTAAGGGGTCACAGACTGATGGTTCTCTTCTCTCCTGGGCTGATGGTCAGTGAGCTGATTTCTGTCCCCACATTGCAGGGCTTTTGGAGTGCACACTTTGAGCAGCCAAAGGGCCCCATGCTTGGTTTAATGCTCTGCTCTCGTTGCCTCATAGTTCTTGCTAATTTTCTGAAGTGGGAGACCCCCTGTTTTCCTTTAGCACTGATCAGCCCTATAAATCATTTGCCTGGTGAGTCCTGAAGAAGGGCAGTTACAGACCACAGTGTGTCCCTGGACTATTACTGAGGGCAGGAAAAGTTGTGCACAGAGGCTGGGGTTGAGGAAAGAGAGGAGGGTGAGCATGGAGGGAGAGGAAAGGGATCAATGAGAAATAGTATGAGAGATGATCATTTTGTATGGGACTCAAAAAAGGCAAAGACACCCCTGCAATCCAAGGGCAGGACAACCCCTGGAAGTATTTGCTGTCTCCTCCACTAGGAGCCCGATACGGGCAGGTTCTTCATGATATAAACTCCAGTGTGAGTGTAGCTCGCAGCCTGTGGTTATTGCTCCAAACAGTAGTTGTCAAGTGATGACCAACTTCATAACCAAGCTGAGCGACAGTGAAATCTCTTGATAAGCAGCCAGGTCCTGATCCGTCAGGGCCCTGATTAAGCGGAAACCAGCTGGCCATTTGGCATTGATCACTGATGTTTCTGTTGTTGGTTTAATGTGATGGAGCATGCACCCTTCAGGATATATCCATGGGATTTGAGCCTGTGGCGCTGACCCTGTGGATCTCTCTGCACCTTTTAAAGAACTTTCTTCTCTCAGCTCCTGGCGCTCCAGTCGGGACTCCGTGTCTCTCCTGGGTTCTTTTTCCTCCCCACCCCCTCACTTTGGGCACCATGGTGCTCCAACTCGTGCACCTTTTGAAGACGTACACTGAGAGGGACGACAGACGGTGCGGTTGCTCCCTCCAGCCACTCTGTCGCTTCCTGCCTATTTCTAGGTTAGGTGCCTGCGTCCCGCCTGGCCAGTGTTCCCAGCCTTATCCCTGCAACTATGAGTGATTAATATTCCAGTGTATGGATATATACCACATTTTATTTATCCATTGATCAGTTGATGGGCATTTTGGTTTCCTTCCACTTTTTGGCTATTATGAACAATGCTGCTGTGGACATTTGTGTGCAAATATTTATGTGGACTATGCCTTCAATAGTCAGTATGCCAGTATTTTGATCACTTGGTGTGAACCGCTGATTCATTGGAAAAGTCCCTGATGCTGGGAAAGATTGAGGGCGGAAGGAGAAGAGGGTAACCAGGGATTGTTTCTCAGGCACCCACAATCATATGTTAATCAAGTGTCTATGTCTCTTCTGATGACTCTTTGTCGATTTTGTCTTCTTGATAATAAACATAATAAAAGAAGGACACTTTCAGGATATCATTTACATGTACTGTGTTCTTTGACATTTATTTCTCAGAGCAGCCCTGGACAATCACAAAGATTTATTTTTGCATCTTATTAAAAGAGAGGTGCTAGAACGAATTAGGTTTATTTAATATATTACTGTTTTAAGATTTGCATAAGACTTGTCAGATCAGAGGGTGTTTTTGGCCTTGTGGTTATGCTTATATATGAAATGTTAATGTAAGTGTCTTAGAAGCTCCTGTTTATGGAAGCTCCTGGCAACTTGTCAGTGCCTCGCTGCCCATATATTTTTACCCTTAGGGGCGCAGTTCATCTAAAGTCTCATGAGACTGTTCTGTACTGTAGTCTGAGAGAGAAGTGTACTGTCCTCCATTCTGTTCTTATTGGTTAGAGTAATACGTTAACTGCAGCCATGAAATCTCTGTCATCTTAGAGACGTTTTTGTTTAGTCTGGTGTTTGCCTGAAGGCTCTGCTCTAAGCTGCAGAGTGCTTGAGTCTTCAGTTAAAGAGGATGGTCTTAGAGCCTCGTAATAGAAGACTGTACCAGGTACTTCAAACCGCCCATACTTTATATGAAGAATAGACTCTTGGGCTTCTGAGTTGACTTCAGTTAGGCGGCTCTCAGACTATCCCCGTGGACTGAGTTGGGATTTCCAGGACTTTTTTGGTCCAGAAGCAGGTAAGAAGGAGTTACAGAGCACTGCATGGAGGGATGTGGGAATTTCATTGTTTTGTTTTTTGATTTTTGGTAATGTTTATAACACTGTGCTTTACTGGCTCTGTAAGGAAGCCTTTTTTCTTCTTCAGCTCCCTGTCATCCACAACAATTGAGTAGATTTTGCTTTTGTAAATGGGAATAAGACGCTTAAAAATGAGACTCAGTTTTCCACAGGCATTTCCCTAATGGCTGATGAGGTCAGTCATCTTCAGTGTGTTTATTTGCGTGTATAAATACTCTTCAGTGAAATGTCGGGGGCTAAGAATTTGAAGGATGCTTGCACACTGTCCACTCCAAGCTTCCCATTCTACAGATGGGGAACTTGAGAGCAAAACCAGGGCTGTCTGGCCGGGTTCTTTTGGTTGACCGTGGTCTCTGAGTGGACACAAAGGACTGGCATAAGGAGGACGGAGCACCCGGAGCCAGACTTGTGGGCAGTTTCTGGGACCCTCATGGGCCTGGTGTATGAGGTCAGCTGCGGGGCTGCAGCAGACAGAACCGTCCCCTTGGCGTGTCTGCCAGGCTCAGAAGACTCCCACCCCTGAAGGAGGAGGTGGTACACCAGGCGGGTACGCCTTCTCTAAAAGGTGAGACTTGCCAAATTTGGAGCCAGCTGGGTCCCCATGAGTCCTGGGGCAGCCCCAGTCACACAGCATGAAGAAGAGGAAGCCCCCTGGGTGCCAGCCACAGCAGACATCACCCCCGCAGCTTCCAGTTAGACTCCATGCTGGGCACCATGCAAAGCGTGTGAAGCCAGGATGATCTGGATCCTCACAGAAACACTTGGAGGAAGACACGTCCTTACCCCTATCTCATAATGTGCCAGGAGCACAAATATGGAATAGGTGGGTCTGTGTTCTGGCCTGTGTTTCACTTCATGTTGCTGCTGTGTATTCACTTCCAGTTACTACAAACTTGGCTGCTTAAAACAACACAGATTTATTACCTTACAGATCTGGAGGTCTGAAGTCCAAGTTGTGTTAAAATCAAGGTATCAGCAGGCCTGTGGGGCGGCTCTAAGGAAGAATATTCTCCTGCTTTTCCTAGTCTCTAGATGCTTTTCACTTACGTATCATTTCCATTCTGGGTTTGGCCTCTTTCATCTCCAGGGCCTTTGTGATGACTTCAGGTGCACCTGGGTCATCTGAGATGACCTCCCCAAAGTCAGCTGCTTAGCAACCTTAATCCCTTCTGCAAGCGATTCCCCTTTGGCACATCATATGTTCACTATGCATCTGGGGGTCAAGACTCAGACATCTTTGGGGTCACTCTTCTGTGGAGCTAGGGACACCAGGTGAGGAAGAGGCTGGGAGGACCGGTGCCCCCAGGTATGTGGGTGGAGCAGGTATGGGCAGGGCAGTAGAGTGAGAACACTGCCCTGGAGGACTTGCCTTCACTGGGGAAGCGCCTGAATGCACATCAGGGCGTGTGGTCATGTGCTGTGGAGAAAAATGTTCCCAGGGAAGGGGTTATGGGGTACGGGGTGTGGATGAGTGGGTTGCAGCTTCATCAGGGTGGGCCTCATTGAGGAGGTGACAGTTGAGCCATCTCCTCAAGGTGGCTCCTCAACAAGACCAGAAGGAAAAGAGAGAAACTTCAAAGCAGCCTGGGGAGAGATTGCCGACTAAGCCTTCAGGGCTGCAGGGCCCTGCAAGAGCTGGTCCTGTCTGGTCTTTGAGCTTTATCCTCTGAGATACTCCTTTCTCAGCTTCAGCTCCCAAGGGACTAGCATTCACCACCAAACCCACTCTCCACCCCACTGATCCTGGCTTCATCTGGCTCTGGTGCCTGCCAGGCATTCTCACCAAGGAATTCCTCCACCCTTAGGGGCCTCTTCCCTGCCTTTTTCTGACCCACGACTTACCAGGCTGAATTGCTGGTTTCCTCGTCTCGGGCCTGGGAGCCTTTAAGCTCTCAGCAGCCAGGAACTGGTCTGCTCTCTCCTTTGTCCCCAGCACCTGGCATTTGTTTATCTTGCAGATGTTCATCAAAAGCAAACACCATGAACCTGCCGTCTGTTTTCTGTTGGTGTCCTGATGGACACCTGATATCAGGCAGCATGTCCCACATCCTGGTTCAGTCGGTTCAATCACTCAGTCACGTCCGACTTTTTGCAACCCATGGACTGCAGCCTGCCAGGCCTGCCTGTCTTTCACCATCTCCCAGAGTTTGCTCAAACTCATGTCCATTGAGTCGGTGATACCATCCAACCATCTCATTCTCTGTCATCCCCTTCTCCTCCTGCCTTCAATCTTTCCCAGCATCAGGGTCTTTTTCAGTGAGTCAGTTCTTCTCATCATGTGGCCAAAGTATTGGAGTTTCAGCTTCAGCATCGGTCCTTCCAGTGAGTATTGACTGATTTCCTTTAGGATTGGCTGGTTTGATCTCCTTGCAGTCCAAGGGATTCTCAAGAGTCTTCTCCAACACCACAGTTCAAAAGCATCAATTCTTCGACACTCAGCTTTCTTTATAGTCCAACTCTCATCTCCATACACGACTACTGGAACAACCATAGCTTTAACTAGACAGACCTTTGTTGGCTTTTTAATATGCTGTCTAGGTTGGTCATAGCTTTTCTTCCAAGGAGCAAGAGCCTTTTAATTTCATGGCTGCAGTCACCATCTGTAGTGGCTTTTGGAGCCCAAGAAAATAAAGTCTGTCACTGTTTCCATTGTTTCCCCATCTATTTGCCATGAAATGATGGGACCAGATGCCATGACCTTCATTTTATGAATGTTGAGTTTTAAGCCAGCTTTTTCACTCTCCTCTTTTACTTTCATCAAGAAGCTCCTTAGTTCCTCTTTTCTTTCTGCCATAAGGGTGGTAGCATCTGCATATCTGAGGTTATTGATATTTCTCCCAGCAATCTTGATTCCAGCTTGTTCTTCATCCAGCCCAGCATTTTGCATGATGTATTCTGGATATAAGTTAAATAAGCAGGGTGACAATATACAGCCTTGACATACTCCTTTCCTGATTTGGAACCAGTCCGTTGTTACGTGTCCAGTTCAAACTGTTGCTTCTTGACTTGCATACAGGTTTCTTGGGAGATGGGTAAGGTGGTCTGGTATTCCCATCTCTTGAAGAATTTTCCCACAGTTTTCTGTGATCCACACAGTTAAAGGCTTTATCGTAGACAAGCAAAAGCAGATGTTTTTCTGGAATTCTCCTGCTTTTCCTGTGATCCAGGGGATATTGGAAATTTGGTCTCTAGTTTCTCTGCCTTTTCTAAATCCGGCTTGAACATCTGGAAGTTCTTGGTTCACGTAGTGTTGAAGCCTGGCTTGGAGAATTTTGAGCATTACTTTACTAGCGTGTGAGATGAGTGCAATTGTGCGGTAGTTTGAACATTCTTTGGCATTGCCTTTCTTTGGGACTGGAATGAAAACTAACCTTTTCTAGTCCTGTGGCTGATGTTGAGTTTTCCAAATTTGCTGGCATTTGAGTGCAGCACTTTCACAGTATCATCTTTCAGGATTTGAAATAGCTCAACTAGAATTCCATCACCTCCACTGGCTTTGTTTGTGGTGATGCTTCCTAAGGCCCACTTGACTTCGCACTCTGGATGTCTGATTCCAGGTGAGTGATCACAGCATCGTGGTTATCTGGGTCATGAAGATCTTTTTTGTATAGCTCTTCTGTGTATTCTGGCCACCTCCTCTTAATGTCTTCTGCTTCTGTTAGGTCTATACCATTTCTGTCCTTTATTGTGCTCATCTTTGCATGAAATGTTCCCTTGGTATCTCTAATTTTCTTGAAGAGATCTCTATAGTCTTTCCCATTCTGTTGTTTTCCTCTATTTCTTTGCACTGATCACTGAGGAAGGCTTTCTTATATCTCCTGGCTATTCAACATTCTGTGTTCTGGTGGATATATCTTTTCTTTTCTCCTTTTGCCTTTTGCTTCTCTTCTTGCCTCGGCTGTTTGTAAGTCCTCCTCAGACAACCGTTTTGCCCTTTTGCATTTCTTTTCCCTGGGGATGGTTTTGATCGCCTCCTTTTATACAGTGTTTCGAATCCCTGTCCATAGTTCTTCAGGCACTCTATCAGATCTAATCCCTTGAATCTGTTTGTCACTTTCACTGTATAATCATAAGGGATTTGATTTGGGTCATACCTGAATGGTCAGTGGTTTTCTCTACTTTCTTCAATTTAGGTCTGAATTTTGTAATAAGGACAAGGGGCTCTGGCTGCAGCAGACCTGGGAGGTGCAACGTGTGGCATAATTCCTCTTGGAGGAGGTGGCTGTTAGCCCCACCATAGAGCCACTGAGCATTGCCCTACAAACTGGAGGAGAATTACACCAAAGAAGTTCCTGAACTGTTGCAAAAGTTCTAGGACCACAACAGATATCCCAGGCTGGGGATCCGGCACAGGGACTGAGAACCTCCAAGGGCATTTGACTTTGAAGGCCAGTGGGTTTTGATTACAGAACTTCCGCAGCACTGGGGTAATAGACTCTTGGAGGGCACGGACAAAACCTTGTTGTGCCAGGACCCAGGAGAGAGGAGCAGTGGCTCCGCAAGAGCCTGAGCCTGACCTGCCTGTGAGTGTCCGGGAGTCTCTGGTGCAGGCATGGTCAGCAGCGGCCTGCCACGGGGTCGGGGCGCTGAATACAGCAGCCCTGGGAGCTGCAGCATTCTGGCGTGCTGGCGTCAGCCCTTTCGAAGGAGGCCGCCATGACGACCATGACCCTGTCATGCTTGGCCTCAGGTGAGACTGCAGGGAGGGAACACAGCCCCACCCCAACAGAAGACTGGAATAAAGATTTATTGAGGACTGCCCCGCCCGTCAGAGCAAGACCCAGATTCCCCCACAACCAGTCCCTCCCATCAGGAAGCTTTCACGGGCCTCTTACTCTTATCCATTACAGGGTAGACAGTGAAAGCCACAGTCATATCCCGGTTACCCCTGCCCCATCCCCAAACACACTGTCTGCCTGCTGGGTTACTGGCGTCCACCATGTGCCCAGTTGCTCCAGTTAATAGCCTTGGAGCCATTCCTGACTCGTTTTTCTCCCATGTGACGTATTCAGTCTTCAGCGAGCCCTTTTGATTCAATCCTAGAAACAGGCCCAGAATCTGATATTTGCAGTCACCTCCCATCACTTCTTGGTCCAAGATATCAGCATTCCTCAGCGGCCCTAGTGCACTGGCCTCTTAGCTGATGTCCCTGCTTTCGTAAGTTTAGTGTTGACACAGGAGTCAGGGCGGCCTTTGAGCTCATGTCACTTCTCTGGCGTTCCCCTCTTGGCCCCTGCCTGGCCTCCCCCTTTCCCCCAGCCCTATTTACTGTTCACCCCCCCTTCCATTATTCTGTTCTGGCCCCAGTGACCACATTTCTGAGCTCGCCAGGAACTCTCCCACTTCAGGGCCTTTGCACTTGCTATTTCCTCCATCTGGACTCCCCCTCACAATGGCAGCATGGCCTGCTCCTCTCACTTCATTCATTTCCCAGAACCTAAATAGATTCTCTTTTCAGAGAACCTGAAATAGATTTGTATCTCTGACCCAGGTTTATCCACTCTGGGGGCTCTGTTGCTCCAGCTAGGTTCCTGATTATCAAATGGACACTTCCAAAGTTACTTAATGTCTTTGCACTTTAGTTTCTTCACCTGAAATAGTATTCATTGCAAGGACTGTTGGGACAGTCCATGAAATGAGGTAATGTCAAAACTCATCTTGTAGACAGTCAAACCTGATAGCATTAAACACACACACACACACACACACACACACACACACACAAACAGTTTTCTCTCTATTCTGAGGCCCCAAAGAGTTCTCTGCACCCAAAGGCCACGCTGACCCTCAGGCACCTGATGTGTTGTTGTGGGGTAAATTGCATTTTGTGGGGAGAAGTTAAGTTTTTGGTGTCTGGAACTCCTGGGTGGAGGTCACCCCTACTCAGGGGACACCTAGTTCCATTACCACAGACTATGGTATCCCTATTGTGAAGAGACATCCCTGGTGGTCCAGTGGTCAGAATGCCATGCTCCACTGCCAGGGACGTGAATTCAGTCCCCAGTCAAGGAACTAAGATCCTGCAAGACATGCAGCATGGCCTATTAAAAAAAAAATGTGGATCTGATGCTCGAGTCATACCCTGCCTCTGCACTGCCAACTGGCTCTGAGACACGGGGCTCATTACTTAACCTCTTTAATCCTGAGTTTTCCTCATCTGTTCATGGAGACAGTCACAGCACCCCTCTCCAGGGACTGAGAGACACTGCAGGTGAGCTGTTTTTCACAATACCTGGCATTTAGTGAATTTGCAGTGAACTGATAACTGCTGTTATGATCTCAGAAACCTAGAAGCAAACACGGAGCAGAAAAACGACAGGTTGATGGAGAGCAGGTGGTGCGTGGCAAGGGTGAGCCAGAGCCCCGGGGTCCTGTGCCCTTGCTTCCAGTGCTTACACCCCGGTTGGGTGGTTCCCCCCAGCATCCCCACTCACTTGAGAACAGGCTCTCTCTTTGTCAAGAGTTGGCTCTAGAGAGAAAGTTGACCACTTGGCCAGAACTGGGAGAGCTTCCACAGGAGAACATTTTATTGTCTGTAAACTCTTCTTTGGTAAACAAGAAACCCAAAGGGAAAAGGTGCACACTGCATCAAGAAAAGGACAAGGCTGACGCCCACCACGAACAAGGAGCTTGGAGAGACAGCTACACCATTAGCGAGGTGGGGCAATGGGGCCTGGGGGGTCGGGGTGGCCGGTGGCATGGGGGAGAGGCGGAGGAGAGGGTCCACTCTGTTGGACATAGACGTCTAAATCATACAGCGAGTGAGCTCATGCATCACAGCAAAGAGAACCAGGGACCCCCGTCCGTGCCCCCGCCCACCTCCCATGAGGTTGGTGCCCCCCTGCACAGAGTGCTGTGCCCGGTCAGCCAGGGTGGGGTTGCAGGGGGCTCCAGGGGGCCTGGCAGCAGCCCCTTCTCCATTCTCCTTTCCTGCTCTGCAGGCTGGCATGTGCAGGTGGCAGGGACAGTCACAGGGATGCTCAGGATCTCTGGGTCTGGGTGGCAGCGGCAGGGCAGCAGGGGCAGGTTTGAGGGGGAGGTGGAGAAGCAGCCCCCACCCCTGTTTTACAGGGGGGGCTCACTGCAGAGGACAATCTCCAAGTCCTTGCGGTAGAGCTTTCCTGCCTCAGCCAAGGACATGACGCTCTTTCTGTAGCTGGTGAGCTGCTGGATGTTCATTTCCTGGGAGACAGAGGGAGAGGTTATGAGCAGGTTCAGAGGAAGGTGCCCCCACCCCCCCTCCCCAAATGGCCCTCCTGTTCATTCACCAGAACCTTTCCCTTATCCCATCTCAGTGCAAGTAGCTGAGAGGCATACCGAGCATGGGCTTTGGGGTCAGAAAGCCCTGGGTTAAAATGCTCTCCCTTTCACTTACTAGCTGCATTGCCTTGGGGAAAGTATTCAGCTTTTTCTAAGTCTCAGCTGCCTCATCTGTAATAAGGAATAAGTCTGCCTCACTGAGGTGTTATGATGATTAGATGAGAAATGAATGTAAATAGCATCGAGCGCAGTCCCTGACACTCAGCATGCTCGCCAAACAGCAGCTATTGACACCAGTCAGTATCTACATACAGCTTCGCTAAATTCCTCTACCTCACTGGGCTTCCATTCACTCAGTCTGCTGGGTCCCTTTGGGTAAGAAAGAGAATGCCAGGGAAACTCCATGGTTTTGTCTTTGCGCTAAGCCTCACCCAGCGGAACAAGGAATTCTAATTCCTCTCTCCTCCAGGGGCAAAGCCTACTAGCCTACTCCTTGTTCACGGACACCTTGAGGCCTTCAGAGGCTCTAAGACAGGTGACTCATGGTCTCATATAAAATGGAAAACTGAAAGTGATAGTCATCCAGTCATGTCCGACTCTTTGAGGCCCTATGGACTGTAGCCTGCCAGGCTCCTCTGTCCGTGGGATTTTGGAGGCCAGCACTAGGCAGAACACCAGCATCTGATACGCCTTGTGTTGCTTTGGATGCAAAGAGCCAGTAGTACTGAAATACAGCAAAGTCATCATCATTGGAAAATCACTTAAGCAATTTTCTTTTTCTTTCCCTTCTTCTTCCCCTCTACACCTCTTTCCTTCATCCTCCCCTCCCTCTTTCCTTCCTTTCCCCTTCTCCTCCTCTTGTATTGAACCTGTTGGCAGATCTTATTATTATTTTTTTTAATACTTCTACATTAATGGGTCATTATCCCCATGAGAAAACTGAGGTGTGAAGACTGAGGTATTGGCTAAAGGAGGGAACCAACCCTACAGCCACAGACAGTCTCAGGCCCCTGAGTCCTGAAGGCTGTGTAATTCTTTACCTGGCTCACCGGTACTCAGTGCTGGAGGGTCAGTCTTTTATTGTGTTCTTTGGTGACATCTCCTCACATGACTGATCTCTGGGTTTGTGCTACCAGCCAGTCCCAAGGCACTTTGCAAACATCTCTAACTTCCCTAAAGTTGTGAAGTTCCTGGAAATGTCACCTAGTCCATAACACTGAGGTGTGCCTGAGTGACCTATCCCTCAATCAGGAGCCAAGGAAGGGACCCCATATATCAACCACAAGCCTGAGAAAATCCTCTCATTCAGCATGGCCTGCGAAGTTCAAGCAGAATGAAGGGAAGAGGCTGCTTCCTTTCTGTGTCTAGAAGCACTGTGTGAAGCTGGGGAAGGCTTTAGCAGTTGCAGTTGTCTTAGGAATGCTAAGAACATGTCAACGTTTGAGCCCATCAGCCTGTCCTGCAGGAGCCTCAGACATTAATCTGCTTCGAAACCGATTCACTGTCCATGTTCTGCTGCTGCTGCTAGGTTACTTCAGTTGTGTCCGACTCTCGGAGACCCCATAGATGGCAGCCCACCAGGCTCCCCCGTCCCTGGGATTCTCCAGGCAAGAACATTGGAGTGGGTTGCCATTTCCTTCTCCAATGCATGAAAGTGAAAAGTGAAAGTGAAGTCACTCAGTCGTGTCCGACTCATAACGACCCCACAGACTGCAGCCCACCAGGCTCCTCCACCCCTGGGATTTTCGAGGCGAGAGTGCTGGAGTGGGGTGCCACCGCCTTCTCCACACGGCCCATGGAGGCACCACCAAAATGGCACGTGCCTCTGCCATGTGGGGTCACCTAAAAGCGGTCGTTCCCTTCCCAGCTCAGGCTATTTACAGGCATGTAGCTCTCTCTACTGATTCCTTTTTCTTGACCTCCATGTGCTAAGTCTGGTGGTTAGTGCTGGTGGAAGGTTCCCAGGTAAACCACTTTATTAATATCCTTGTTCTCTAACTTTCAGAATTTTTCTTAACCACAACACCTGACTTTTTGTTTGTTTGCACATCTCAGAAAGTCAAGCTGTGTAGCCATATGAGTTGTCTTTTGTGGGAATCAGGGAAGAGCCTAGTTAGGTGATGACCACGGAATTCAGGTCTCTCCCAAGATTTAATGCCTGCCCTCAAGGCCCATCAGCCTCAGGCGTAACGTAGGGTCATATGGAGAAAAACTATACCTCATTATTCCAATTACAGTTAAGCATATTTTTCATTATGATGCCCAACATCCCTTGAACACATAAGGATACACAAACGATTTTCTCCTAGAGTTTGGTAGCAGGAAAAAGTTTGCCAAGTTCAGGCACGTGATGAGTAATTCCTTCTTCCTAGGAAGTATTTGCATATGATTTATTTTCTGCCTCCTTCAAAAAGCTATTATAGGTAACATTAAAAAAAAATAAACAGGGTGAAAGAAAAGGATGATATTCAGGATAAAGATAAAGAGGTCAGAAGACACTTGGAAAGGGAGACAGATTGATTCAGCAGCCACGATGGATTTTTTTCCCTGAAATTAGGAGTTAAATTTAGTTCTTGCCTGACTGCCCAGGCAGTTAGACAACGTGGGGAATTATAGATCACTCATCATCTAATTAAAGAAAGCAGCAAAAAAGCTATTTGCTCAGAGAAAGACATTTTCCAGGAGGTGGAGGAAGATGCTGCCAAGACTTGTCTCCTGGTTCCTCTTTGGCCTGTGTCCTCCCATCCTGGGAACCGAGATGAGCCGCTGGGGACTGCCCAAGAGGCAACATGACCAAAGTAATGGAGTCCAGTTCCCAGCCTTTCCTTCCAGGGAACAAATTTGTCAGGGACTTCTGTTAGCCCCTTCCCCAGCTCAAGATTCTAGAGTCAATTCAGAATACCCTCAACTCCCACTGGCCCTGCTCCTCCAAATCTCTCCTAGTGTAAAAGTCTTTTTTTTTTGGGCCACATAACTGACACTTCTAAGAAGTGTGCCACGTCGAAGCTGCCATGGCCTCATAGCTGCGTTGTTGACATCAGTCAGCAGGTGGGGGCAACCCACGTGTCTGTCTGTGGACGAACAGATAAAATGTGGGAGAGACACTACGTTATTCAGCCTTAAAAAGGAAGGAAATTCTGACATATACTATAACATGGATGAACCTTGAGGAAGTCACATGAAGTGAAATAAGCCAGACACGGAAGACAAATGCTGTATGACTCCACTTGTATGAAGTGTCTAGAGCGGTGAGATTCACAAAGACAGAATGTAGAATGGTGAGTGCCCGTGGCTGGGGGCAGGCAGCAAGTGGGAGTTACCATTTACTGGGTACAGACTTTAATTCTGGGGAGACAGAAAGAGTGCTGGCCGGTGGGGATGGTTGCAGAATGCTGTGAATGTACTTGATGCCACTGAGCTGAACACTTAAAAGTGGTTAAGGTGGCAAACTTTGGTACGTGTATTGAAAAAAAAATCAACCATGAAAAGAACCCCAAAAAACTGCTGTTGCCTTGTTAGGGGTAATCAGAGGGGAGCAAGATAGACTCCTTGGCCAGCCTTCCCACTTCCACACCACCTGCGTGACAGCACCCCACCTCTGGGCTCAGCCCCTCACCTTCTTGTTTTTCTCATACAGATCCTTCAGGAGGGCGTCCAGTTCATTCTCATCAATGTAGCCACTTCCGTCCTGGAAGGGAGCCAAGGGTCAGCACAGAGCCTCAAAACTCATGCTAACCCCTGACCAGAGTCTAGCTTTGCTAAGGGTCTTTACTCCGAGCAAAAGAGGTGCCCAAATAACATGTCACTTCTGACTTTGCCAGTCACTGCAGCAACGTGAGGGCGCAGGGCAAACTGCTGGCAACCTTCCCTTCTGGTATTTTACATTTGCGTTGAAAATGTAAATGAGGTTCAAGAAGCATTTTGCTAACTCCCTGGGTGTTGAATCCCGCAATAGTATGTCAGGATAACATGGGGCTATTTACCCCAAACCTGTAGTTCTAAGGAAAACCACTGGAGTCATGAGGCAAGGGCAGCTAAGAGAGGGGTGACAGTGGTACAGAGGGCCTCTCACTCCCCACTTCCTAGAAGGACAGCAAGGTGATGGCCTGGCACCAGGGGGGCAGTACTAAGCACCTCCTGCCTTTGGGCCCCAACAGTGTAATTGCATCCTAGTCCTGGGCATGACCCTCTTCCCTTCCACGAGCTATTCTTTCCTGTACTTTGAAGGAACCAAAACCTTGGGTCCCACAAGCCACACGTTCTTAAGGACATTTATCTTCTCGTACAGCAGAAGGTGCTGCAGGGAATCCAAAGGGACAGGAAGGAACTGCATGGCCCAGACTGTGGCTCCAACAGCTTGTTTACTTCTAAGGACCAAGGTGAGCATTCTGGTGGTGGGGGGGTGACTGGGATGGGCCTCCTGCTTTTCCATCCACACTGCCCTCTTATCTTACCTTGTCATAAAATGTGAAGATCGCGTTGAACTCCTCCGAGGTCAGCTTCATGCCCTAGAAGGCCCAAGGTATTAAAGACGGAAGCCAAGCTCTGCAGAGTGTGTGTGTGTGTGTGTGTGTGTGTGTGTGTGTGTGTGTGTTTTGAGGAAGGGTGAGCTTAGCGGGATGAGGGGAAGGGAGGAATCGAGGAAAAGCAAAGTCGCTCGTTTACCTGAAATTTAAGCAGGAAGTTTTCCTGTACAGGCAAGAGTCTGGAAAGATAATGTTAGAGCAGTAATTAGGAGCTAGAGCAGAGGCAGGGACAATGAGGACCTGGGGGGATGCAGAGGTAGTATCTGTAGTTACAGAAACGATTTCTGAGCACTTCAGAGGAAAGTTCAAAAGAGAGGGAGATGGGACATTGAGGTGATGCTGATCACTATTTGATCTAACTTTGATTTGAGCTTTGGGACACCTGACCTGTCACTTTCCCCACTGGTTGATCTTGGTGATGAAATGGTAGCCCAGGGATTATCTGCCAGGGTCTTGTGAAAAGTGATGCTGGGGTGAGTGAGGTCGGGCACTTACCGGGACATCTCCGAGAGGCCCAGTTTGCCATCCCCATTCAAGTCAAACATCCGTAGCTGTTGGGGACAGAAAGTGGTGCTTGGATTACTTGCTCTGACCTTCTCTCATGTGAGACCTTGACCCGCCATCCCCTGTACTGGAGAGGGAGGAACATGGCAGAGCATGCTCATGTGTCCTCTGAGGCCGCCTGGAGGCAGGGAGCAGCATGGGTTAAATCAGCAGGGCCTTGGGCATGGCTCTCCTCTCCCCTTTCTGAGGGACAGGGCGGCAGAGGACAGAGGCCAACACTGAAGGCCCCCCTCTCCAAGTTTACCCTCCCCTGGAGCTGTGGAGGCTGTCACACAAACAGATGCTCTGGTCTTACTGTGGCCCAGGAGCATCTGGCTGAGTGGGAACCTCAGAGAGAAGGTGCTGGGGCCATGAACTGGCATCTCTCTTGCCAGCTGCCACTGGGAGTCACTTTTCCCCGGCTGAAGAATCAGCCAACTAATGACCCCGCAAACCCCAAATCCCACCGATTTGGGTCCCATGTCCTGTGCCCTGGCCACTCACTATGGTTTGGGTGTACTCTTGGAGCTTGGGTTCATCATATGGTCGGTTCGCCTTCTTCAGCAGATCAGACAGGAATCCCTGGAATAGGAAAGGCCTCTTCAGAGCTCCTGACCCAGTCTCTCTGCCCCTGACTCACTTACTTGTTCCTTCAGTCACTTGATCTTGCTTTCTGAAGCTCATCATTTGCGTAGCTTGCAGCCCTCATAATCCCCTCACCCCCTAATGCTCGTGGAGTAATCCCAAAGGAGGCAGGAGCTGCTAAATGCAACCTCATCCCATAGGACAGGTGGTAGAAACCGGCTCTGGCTCCTCAGAGAGCTCAGAACACATGCTAAGTCATGCCTGGAGATCCCTGGGTCTCGAGTTTGGTAGACATACAAGCCAGAAGGCCAAACTGCTGGAAGACTTTGAGGATGCCTGTTCTGGGCACTGATGTGCTGAGGAGTGTGAACTGGTTGTACTCTGTGACCTGGCAGCTCCAGGTTGCTGATTTCACATGGCCGAATACGTCCAACCATTCAGAGCCAGGCCTGGGTATCCCTGATCAGGCCACACACCCAACTTCCTCACCCAACATCTCCTCCCTCCCCAGGTTCCTTAAGCCCACCACCACGTGGGCCTCAGGCCCATTCTCCATCTTTCTACACCTTCCCTGACAAGGCCCATCCTACCTTGAGCTCATTGGCTTCAATGTAGCCGCTTCTGTCTGTGTCATACTTCCGCCAGGCCTGCAACGGGAATGTCAACCTATTCACAAAGGTTTATCCACACCTATAAGCTTCCCTCCATCTCTGTCTAGCGGGCCAGGCTGGGTCTCCATATTCAAGAATATCACAGTGGGATGGGGACATTGAGATAGTTTAGCCCAGTGCCTTCCATTTTGCAGATGAAGAAATGAGGGCAAGTGTCTTGGCCAAGGTCACATAGAGGAGAAAAACAGCCTTGCTGGGACAGGGTCTGCCTACTCTAACCGGCTTCACGATCATCTTGTAGCCAGGGTTAGTTTCCTTAGATCCCAGCCAGGCGGATTTTACTAGGACTAGCACTAGGATCTGTGGACCCTGTTTTTGTTGTGGGTGTATTGAGTGTTCTTTCACGGTTCTGGAAGCCTCATTCTCTGTGCGGGCCCTGGGGGCAAGGGTAAGACCCCTCTGGAGGGGCAGAAACAGATTCCGGTTACTCCTCACTGTACTGTGTCCTCTGCCCCTTGTCGCGAGGCCTGTGGCAGCCATGTCTGAGGATGGAACAGAATTGGTAGTGTAATCAGTTTGTTTAGACTATCCCAAGGCCACTCTGCCATCTTTCTGATAAAAATCATCCCCTCTTCCTTCGTTTTTTAGGAAGCTACCCCTCTCTCGTGCTCAGTACACATGGTTCAAGAAGGGCTGACCAGTCTCCAGAGGTAGACATGTGACCTACGCCTGGCCATCAGTCCCTCCCTGGAGTTTGCTCCGTTACTGGTTCTGGGCTCTGATCTGAGACCCAGTTAGTTGCTGCATGCATTGGGTCCCTGTGAGAAACCAGGGAACTGCCTGCTGACCACAGCATCTGGAGGATCAGAGAGAAACAGAGCTTCAGCAGGTGATGTGGTTCTGACCACCTCTTTCCTCTCCGTACTATCCATCTGAGCAGGTGCAGACATTACGCAGGAGAAACAGGAGAAACAGTTGGAAAGGTTAAACTGTCCATGAACTCTCCACCTCCCTAATTCCCTTCTCCTTGAAGGTGGCCTGAACTCGGCGACTCACTTCTAATGAATAGAATATGGCAGATGTGGCCATTACGGCTTCCCAGACGAAGTCATAACGGCAGTGAGGCTGCCTTCTTGTTCTCCCCCTTGGGTCACTCACTCTGGAGGAAGCCAGGTGCCATGGTGTAAGGACACTCAAGCAGCACCATAGAAAGATACATGGAGGGAGCACCTGAGGCCCCTTGCCAACAGCCACAGGTGACTGCCATCCCGGAGGGGCAGCTTCCAGCCCCAGTCGAGCCTTCAGATGACTGCTGCCCTGCTGACATCTTGACTCTGAGCCAGAGCCACTTGCCTGAGCTTTACCAAATTTCCACAGAAACTGAGAGATGATAAAATGTTTGTGGCCTTAGGCTGGTAAGTTTGAGGGGGCAATTTGTTACATAGCAATAGGTAACTAATAGAGTGGTCCTGAAAAAATCTGGTCCTGAGTACAGCTGTCCTGAAACCGAAGCCATCTGGCGGGAGGACGGAATGCCATGTTGAGGGGTGGTGGTGATGCACGTGGGTGTATCTGTGCAAAGAGGCCCAGGGAACCCTGTTTCCCTAAACTTTGGTCTGTTTTGGTGCCTGACCACAGTTCTTAGATTTTCTTTCAAGTCGTCTTCCCTTAATTTTCACTCCCTTCTCCCCTAGCCCCAAACAGCACACCTAGACACCAGCAACACTTGATTTTTCTAAGAGTCAGCAGGCACTCATTCTTTTCCCAGATTTGATCTCCTGCATCCCTAACTCCTCCACTTAAAAAAAATTGTTTTCATTAGAGTTGATTTAAAATATTGTGTTAGTTTGGGTGTATAGCATCATGATTCAGTTATACATTCAGTTTATACACACACACACACACACACGTTCTTTCTCATGTTTTTTCCTATTGTGGTTTATCAGAGGATAATAAATACAGTTCCCTGTAAATACAGGGGCTTACGCTATATAGTTTATCTATTCCATATATAATAGTTTGCATCTGCTAATCCCAAGCTCCCAGTCCATGCCTGCCCCCCTCGCCTCCCCCTTGGCAACCACAAGTCTGTTTTCTGTGTCTGGGAGTCTGTTTCTCTCTCATAGATAAGTTGATTTGGGTCATATTTTAGATTTCACATGTAAGTGATGTCATATGGTATTTGTCCTTCTCTTTCTGACTTCAGTTGGTATGATCATCTCTTTCTCTATCCATACAGCTTCAAAGGGCATTATTGCTCTCTAATTTATGGCTGAGTAATACTCCGTATACATGTGTGTGGTATGTATGTACCACATATTCACCTGTCTATGGCATGTCCCCCTTTTATTGGGAGCTGTGTGAGGATCTTTCCTCCCTTCCACCAAACTAGGCTGTGACTCTCACGGTATAAGTTTTGTCTTGTTCAGTCGCTCAGTTGTGCCCAACTCTTTGATATAGCAGTGACTCAAAAATTTTGATCCTGGTTTTATGGAAAGTTATGTTGCTTGTAGACTTATTCTACATGAAATTTGGACAGATAGCTTTTGACTTGGGAAGAGAACTTTGTTTGGGGAAAGAAATGCCCAGCACCATCAAAATATTCCGTCTCATGCTCTGAAAGCCCACCCTTGAGTTAAGCACAAAGAAATATGTGCAGATTTTCAAATATGACTTCACCAACCGCCTGCATGCATCGAGTGCATTAGAATTTGGTTTCTAGGTTGAGTCTTGACTGGGAGAAAAGTCAGATGCCCCCCAAATTGCCTGAGGGGGGATAACCTGAAGGGACTCCAGTGTTCACAGGAAGCAAGGCATTCAGCTGCCGTCAGAGTGAGAGCCTGCCAGCAGGTCTGCCTTCCCTCCCTGGGTCCACCGCAGCCCTGTGGCCTCATGCTGGGCGTCTCTCCCCTTCCAGTACTTTGTGTGCGGCCATCAGTGGGTCATTGTTCTCTTCCCATTCAAGGATAAGAGTTCAAGAGACCCGGGCTTTGTGAAATCGCAAAGAAATCTGGAGGTGTCACTAAAATTAGGAATTAAAATGTTGTTCTGAGCAGTGGGATGGAAACCATCCGAGAGCATGAGGCCTTCGGGGCTACAGAGGGGCCTTTTCAGGTTTCTAGCCGACAGAGATGGAGCCAATGGACAACCCCAGGAGGGGATCGTCCTGTAAGGCAGTGGGGTTCCTGGAAACTTGTGGGATGGGGCAGGGATTGGTAGTTAAGCTGGGCTCAGCTTAAAGGATAAAGACAGGTAAAACATGGAACCATGTCAACCACACAGAAAGAAACCACTGATGATTTAGAGGGGGGCGGGTGGGTTTGGGTTTTGTTTTGCTCCTCTTTAGGCCTCTCTATACCCTGTAAGCTGTCATCCCCGTTTTCCTGATCATAAGTGGAACAGAGCCAGTGTCTGGCTGCCACCCTATGGAGAAAGGAGCAATCAGGGTATAAATGCTCCCTTTTCTTTTCTCTTTTTTGGCCACACAATGTGGCAGGTGGGATCTTAGCTCTCTGACCAGGGATGGAACCTGTGCCCCTGCAGTGGAACCGCAGAGTCTTAACCACTAGACCACTAGGGAAGTCCCTTATCTATAGACAGAACATTGACACTCATGATAATCGCCCCCTGACAAGTTCTATGTATATGCAACTTCTCCTTCTAGACAGGCAAGGGGGGCGCTAAGAACAGAATCCAGCATGTCAAATTACCGGCTTATGGGATTTTGCCATCTTGAAAAAACCGGAGAAAATCCTTTAAAGCACCGTAAAATTAAACCCATATCTAATGCTTAGGCACGCTGCCACTTAAAAAAATGAGTCTTCTACCCTGAGAATCCATTATTTCTAACTGACTTTCCATCCGTGTGGGGAACTTACTGCCATGTGTGTTTCTGGACTGTCTCTCCAGTCATTCTTAAGCAGTGAATCACAGACAGGAGATTACCGGTGGCTGGAAATGGATTTAACATTACAAATGGCAACTGGAGTTGTGTTGAAGGCCAGTTAGTTATCACAGCAGGCAGAGTGTGTGTGTGTGTGTGTGTGTGTGTGTGTGTGTGTATATGCGGGGATGATGAGGGGATGAGTTGAATCTCACCTTGACGGACACATACGTTGAGGGGCTAGGGTGCAGAGCCCCAGAAAAATAGCAGAAAATATTTGGTAGTTTGCTGGATTAGTAATATATTTGGTTAAACTGTAAGGAATTTCCAATTTTTGTAAATAAAGAGTGATTAAATATGAGCAGTTTCTCATGGTTCAATCTATTTGAATATTACTCAGAAGACACTTGAGTTTCCTTGTCCTGTTCACATGAAGATCTCAGAGAGTCCCTACTGCAGAGATGGCCACGTCCCTTTGAAGATGGACAGTGAAGCCATGAGCACAGTCAAAGCTCAAGCCTGGAAGGTACTGGACACTGGGATTCTCACCGGCCTTTTTCAGTTTTAGAGTGGTAGCTGAATCCATCCTTTCCCAGAATGCTTCTTGGAACTCTGAATTCTAGGAACACTAATGCTATTGAGTGAGGAGAAAACATGGAAGAGCCTAGAAGCAAACTGAGTAAGCCGGTCTGTTTACTGCAGGACTTCCTAGAGCCTGTAGTATGCAAACATCTGTGTCAGACACCGACGGGATGCGGAGTGTACACATGATTTCCCAAAGGTACTTAGTGGAGTGAAGTGAAAGTCGCTCAGTCGTGTCCGACTCTTTGTGACCCCATGGACTCTACAGCCATGAAATTCTCCAGGCCAGAGTACTGGAGTGGGTAGCCTTTCCCTTCATCCAGGGGATCTTCCTAACCCAGGGATCGAACCCAGGTCTCCTGCATTGCAGGCGGATTCTTTACCAGCTGAACCACACAAGGGACGCAAAAAGGTACTTTACCCAAGCTCACTTCTCACCTATCCTCCACACTGTAATGTGCACACGCATCACCTGGGGATCTTGTTAAAATGTAGATTCTGATTCAGCGGGTCAGGGACTCGGCATTTGTAACAAGCACCCAGTTACTGGTGACACTGATGCTCCTGGTCCACAGAGCACACTTTGAGTAGCTGAGCTACTCAGAAGGGGTTTGGTATCTTCCAGAGACCACTACTAGGCATAGGGTGGGCCTGTCTCTGAATGTGAGGGAAAGGCAGGCCCCAGTGTGCAAGAGAGAAGGCAGCGCCTTGGTCTCACCTCCATAAACTCGGTGCTGGAGCCCACGTGCTGCCTGAAGCACAGAAGGAAGTTCTCCTCGGTCGGCAGGATCTGTGCCAGCTGTGGGGATCAGAGAGTGACAGTAACATTAGAGCCCTGCCGGGGAAGGACAGAGAACAGCCAGTGCCAGGCAGCATGGAGCCACATTTTGTTCCATTTTGCTTCCTTCCTTGGAAATGGGGGCTGGCAGCCCTTTAAATGGGAAGAAGGATTTTCTAAGAAGCGCTTCTGGGGGCCCCCAACCCTCTGGGTATGAGTAGCTGGAGGGACCAAAAGTGGTGCCACTTTAAAATGCATGTATTAAGACTCAAAGGAATACTTAAATGATTCCATAGATATGCAATTCTAGAAAATGCAAAGCAGTCTGAGATGGGTGGTTGCTGGTGCTCAGAGAACCCTTTTTGGGGTGATGGAGATGCTGTATTTTGATTGCGGCTGTATACAGCTATCTAAACTCATGGAATTTTATAGTTCAAATTGATGCTGCTTACTGTATATAAATTATACTGCAAACAAATCTGGTTTTTAAAAAAATGCAGGATGTGCCATTGGCTCCCCCCACCACCTTCTCTGCTCCCAGCATGCTGGAGTCACAGGCAAATCCTAATCAGTCTCAGTTAAACGTAATAATCTCATTTCCCTGGCCAGTGATTGGCTTTTGGGTAGGAGTGACCTAGTCCTGACCAATGAAATGTGAGGGGAGGTCTGCTGAGGGCACTCCTGGGAAAGGTTTCCTTGCTTTTATCAGGGACCAGTGAGGTGGGTCCTTTCTGCATCTGGATGTGATGTCTGGAACTGCTGTAGCTAGCTTTCTTATCCAGCCTGGGGATGAAGCCGTTGTGGGGCAGAGAACAGAACCAGGAGAACTGCAGAGAAGCCAGGCTGGAGACCTGGCCTCTTTCACCACCAGCCAACCCTTCTAATGGCCTTTCTCCTTAGGAGTCTCTTACAGTTTAAGCCAAGAGTCAGTGTATTATAGCCCATGAGCCAAATCTGGCTCTCCATCACCCCCAAAAGGGTCCCCTGTGTACTAGCAACCACCCGTCTCAAATTGCTTTGCCTTTTTCTGTAAAGAAACTTGCACTGGAGCGTGCCAGGGCCCATTTATTTACATACTGTTTGTGGTTGCTTTTGTGCCACAGTGGCAGAGTTGAAGAGTCAAGACAGAGACTGTACAGCTTGCAAACTCTGAACCATTGACCATAGTCTGTATCTTTACAGAAAAGGCCTGCTGACCCCTGGTTTAAGCCTATCTGAGTCAGGATGTCCCACCACCTTTACTTTAGGCTTCTATAGTGGATGGCCTTGGTGCCTTTTGCAGATCCCCTTCAACTAGGCTGGTGGGCCATCCCTCAGCTGCTGAGAAGGCTGTGAGCTAGTGGCTCATAGCTGCCCAGGAGAACTGCCCTCCACCAAATGGGCTGCCTCAGCCATCCTCCCCTCCAACCCCCATCCTGGAGTGGGCAGCCTACATCCAATACCTGATTGACATAGGGGTTCAAAGGACCACCATTCCACCCCTTATTTCAAGGTGGGACCAGCTCTGTGGCACAGTCCACCCTCCAGAGGCCCCCATGGGATCAGCTGAGACCACACCCTTGCTTGGCTTCTTCCTCTTCCCTTTCCTGCTGCTCTCTCTTCCCTTCTCTTGAAGTCCTACCCACTTGAATCTCTGTCTCAATATCTGCTTCCTGGGCACTGCCTTCAGGCACCACGGTAACCAGTCCACCCCAGAAGGACTATGTCCTCCTTTGTCATTCTGGACCCCTTGACCATGGGTGGCAAACTGATTTCCAGAAGAGCTTGGTTAGGCCTGCACACACGTGCACATGTATATGTGTATGTATAAGTATGCATATGAAAAGTGAAAGCGTCGCTTGCTCAGTTGTGTCCGACTCTTTGCAGCCCCATGGACTGTAGCCCGCCAGGCTCCTCTGCCATCGTTAAACAGGAAGTCTTTAGACTGAGGTGGCCTTAATGCCTTAGTAGCCTACCTAAGCAAACCAAAATCTAAACACCCAACCAAAACAGCCAACTGGCTTTCCCAAATAATGTAACCACTCAGGCTGTAGCCAGTCAAAGAACTTATTTGTTTGCCATGGTCTCTTCTTTATAGAAGTCTCTGTTATCTTCTGTTGGTAGGATGTTCCTAACTATTTCGGGTTGGTACTGCTCTATTTGAATTGATTTTTGCTGAAAGAAACTCTTAAAATTTTTAATATGCCTCGGTTTATTCTTTAGCAATATGTGTCTATCTATGCATATATAAATGTGTGTGTGTGTATATATGTAAACGTTATGCACACTACATATGTAAATTGTACACACACACACCCTCCTGTGGATGCCTTCAGGTGGGGCACGAACTCTCCTAACTCCCCAGTGTTCACCCTGTTTTCTGTCTTAAGTTCATCACACATTTACAGTGCCTATTGGACCCTGAGAGCATTAAAGGTCTTTATCCCTGTCTTAGGCCAATGTTTGTTTGTTCCTCTTTCTTTGTGAGACAAAGAAAAAGTTCCATCTGTTCTCTTTGATCAGCTTGAGTGCTAGGGGCTTTAAGACCACCACCTCATCAGACTCCTGGAAGGATGCTCGTGCATGGGAAAGATACAAGCAACCGATGACCCTTCCCACATAGCTCTTAGCAGCTAGGACTCAGGTCTGATGACTATAAGCAGCTTAGACCCCAGGTCTCACCTCCGCCATCTCGATTTTCCCATCTGAGTTCTTGTCATACTTCTGCATGAATTCCTTCATCTTCTCCCCTAAGTTGTCGCTCTTTGACACCTGCAGAAAGACAAAGAGGACTGATTTTGCCACTAGGTCCCCTTCAAACCAGGGATCTCTCACCCGTTTGGTGTGGCGATGATGGGGAGTTATTTTGCACCCCAGATATACAGGTTGAACCTGTGTTCAGGTGGGTTGAACCAGTGGTCTGAGTAATCAAGGCTGTACTCTTCCCTCCTCAGGGTCCTTCCTTCTCAGTGCTCTCTTCTTTGAGGCTCATGCATGCCTGCGGAGGTGTGTCAGCTGTGTCTGACTCTTTGTGACCCTGTGGACTGTAGCCCGCCAGCCTCCTCTGTCCATGGGATGCTCCAGGCAAGAATACTAGAGTGGGTTGCCATGCCCTCCTCCAGGGGATCGTCCTGACCAAGGGATTGAATCCGCGTCTCTTCTATCTGCTGCCTTGGCAGGCAGGCTCTTTACCACCTGTGCCACCAGGGAAGCCTTCTCTGAGGCTCAGTCATGTAATTTGCAAAGGGGAACATGACACGTGGAGATGCTGTGTACCACATAGGTAAACACGCCCTCTGCCTTTGGAATGGATTAAACGATAAGTCTGTCAGAAGGGTGAGGATTTATTCCCATTGCAGATGTGAGAACTCAGGTCCCAACATTTTACCGAGGCAGCTTCTAATAAGCCCAGCTTATTGCAAGGCCCCCCAGTAGGTTCTAGGCACTCCACCAGAGCAAGGGGAATTGCTTGTTTTCTTCTTTAAAGACTAACTGGCAATTCTACAATGCTTTCCACTGTGATTTTAGGCCTGGAAGAATGTGAAGAGAAAGTCTATATTAGCTGAGGGGTCATTTAAATAGTCCACTAGATGAGTGTGACTACTAAAAAGCATTGAACTTCAAAAGTTCTGTTGCGCCATCATCACCTAACTTAAATTTAAGCCCTTCTTGAAGTTCTGAGAGCTTCTCTTGGTTTGGGGTGCTGCTGATTGATTATTTGCATTAATAAGCTCTTCCTTATCCTTAATCAATGATGAATTATTTTGGCATTTGATGCCTTTTCTTTGTTTCACTGAAGGTTTTCTAGTGGATGTGTGTTTCCTAGGATTGGGCCTAGAAGAATTCTACCAATTCTTACAGTCTTTTCTGAATCCCTTCTATTGTCTTTTTTTTTCTTTAACCTTTGGGACTGGTCTCAATTTGCCAATATGTTTGCTTATCAATATTTATTGCTTTACATTTATTTACAGATGTGCATGGAATGATCCTAGACCCTATCACAAGTAAGGGTCTATTTACCCTATTTACATTTCACAACAATCCCCATGAAGCTAGCAACCTGACTGTTTTACACACAAATGGAGGCTGAGATATAGTGGCTTCTCCTGAGGTCACCAGTTAGTATAGCCAGAATGTGAACTCATGATTCCCGTTTCCAAGACCAGTATTTTTCCTGCCACTTAACAGCTGCTCTGAAAACCAGTCCAGGATGATGTTAATTGAGAGTGTTGTTGACAGACTTGAAAATCACCCCTGATGCCATCTGAGGAAGGGAATGACTAAGAGAAGGACTTCAGACTTGAAGCACTTCATAAAATCACATTCCTCCATCTACCTCATGATCCCAGTACCAGCTGAGAAGCCTGTGTTTTCCATGATCTGGGCTTCATTATCCTAGTAATGAGGAGTGATAGAGGACTGTTGATAAACAAACCCATGAATCACCTCCAGCCCTTAAGCCCATCTCTTGGACATCTTCCTCAATGGGGCCCACTGCCGAGCTCAGAACCATGCGCTCACCAGTGGGCTTGTGACTCATCTCTCAAAGGCTCCATGAGGACTTGCTAATAATCAGTGGATTAGCCAGCAGACATGCATAAGGGGAGAATGGAGAGACCCGCCCGTGAAAAGACCCACAGGAGCTGGGGGAGGGAGCTGGTCTGACTCCATATATTTGAGAGCCAGATGAGAATCACAATGGACTAGCTCCAATCACCTTGCCTTTTCAACATGTTAGACGCCCCCAAAAGGCTTTAGTGTCAGTAGTCCCAGGTTGGCACCAGGAGGGACAAGGTACCTGCCATTAAGGGGCTGGGATGTGATTGGGAGTCACTCCAGGCCCTGAAGGGCAGTCTGACAGCTGCACAAATGAGCCAGTGCGATCCAGCTCAGATACTGGTTTGGAGCAATCCTCCATTCTCCTCTAAGTCCTTGCTGAGGTTCCAGCCTCGGTTGGTCTAGAACAGTGGTTCTTAAGTAGGGACAATTCTGCATCCCCTGAAGGGGATATTAGCAGCAGTGTCTGGAGACACTTTTGATTGTCACAGTTTGGAGCGGTGCTACTGGGATCTCATGGGTAGAGGCCAGGGATGCTGCTAATCACCCTACAATGTCCAGGACAGCCCCCCATGATAGTCGTTTACCCCAAATATCAGTAGTGCTCAGGCTGAGAAATTCTAGTCTTGAATAAAGGCACTGGAAACCTTCTAGGCATCCAATCTTGAGTCATGACGCCTCTAAGCATATTAGGTAGGCTATGGACTCTTTCCTGGGAAAAAATATTTATAGACACACAAAATTTTGCAGTTTTGGGTGCATTTATCAACCTATGGTAGACATGAACACCCCTCAATTCCAGACACCCAAGGATAGTGTGGTAAGGTACCCTTTTTAGGGACTATATCAATTTTAAAAATCCTTCCAAATAAAAGAAAACTCTAAGGGTCAAGACGAGAGATGTTAGGCTGCTGATGGAATGCATGACCTAGGACAGATAATGCTCAAAGCCATGTTCAGGATGACAGAAAATTCCAAGCAAAGGGAGAGGGGACTGGGCTTACCATGCCAGAGCCTTTTCTTGCTTTCTCCAATTCTTGGAAAAAGTTTTCTAACTCTTTACCTTCAATATACCCATTTCCTGCAAAGATAGCAAAGGAAAAAAAAAGCAATGAATCTCCAAGCTAAATAGTAAGATTTACAGTGGGTGGGGTGGGGAGGTCGGGGGCTTCATGGAGAACTTATTTTCCTCACTGGTCATCAAGCAGGTGTCTGGGCCAACCCTGGACTGTTAGGGATGTGGGTCCTGTCCTCCAGGCATTTGCAACCATAGAAATCCAAGATGAATAACGGTGTTATCTTTGGAGTGTACATTTAACAGAAAGCACGGGGAGGGGCCAGCGTCAGGATCCCATGCCGCAGAGGGAGCAGGGGCTGGCAGCTGTCCCTCCATTGCCTGCTGGGCAAGCCGCAGGGGCTGGAGCTCTAACAGGGGACAACAGGTTATCAGCCTCAAGGTTTGTGGGCAGGTGGCAAGCCCTGGTCACCAGTGTGGATTGGGTCGGAGGCAAAACTTGAGTCTTTGGTGTACTCAAGTTGGAGGCTATACTAAATTGAAGGTTGTCCACCTGGAACTCAGAATGTGACCTTATTTGGAAATAGTGTCTTTGCATATGTAATTAGTTAAGATGAGATCATACTAGCCCTAAATCCAGTGACTGGTGTCCTTAAAAGAAGTCCATGTGAAGACACTGAGAGATACTCAGGGAAGGAGGCCACGTGAAGACAGGCAGAGATCAGAGCGGTACATCTCCAAACTAAGGGGTGCTGTGGGTTGTTAGCCACCACCAGAAGCCAGGAGAGGGACATGGAACATATTACCTCTCAGAGCCTGGAACTAACCCTGCCTACACCTTGATTTTGGGCTTTGCGCCTCCAGGACTGTCAGAGAATAGATTCCTGTTGTTTTACCCCCAACTGTACTTTGTCGTGGCAGCTCCAGGAAACTGATGCAGAGAGAAGAGTGGAAGGAGAAAGGCGGGGTATCTATCCCATGGTATGGGGGGCACCTGATGTCTTAAAAAGCTCCCCAAGTGATTTTCATGCCTATAGCAAGATTTGGAAACCGCTGCCTAAAGGTCAAGTTCTAAATCTGAACTGAAGCAGTTGAGGAAGTTTCTCATAGAGAGTATTCAACTTGAAAAGGAAAGGGAGGTGGTAGCTTGTGTCAGGGGCGTGCAGAGTTACACACTAAACAAAGAGAATAAAGAAGACGTGTTTACCCTGGCCTTGGTGGAGGCTTTTGAGAGGGTGGAGGGGGATGTCAGAGTGGGAGTCTATGTTCTTCCCAGCCTCCCCTCCAATGCCCCATGATAATAAGTAACCTTACTGGCGCCCTCTAGTAGGAAAAATGCCACAATATGGAGAGTGTATGGAGGGCATCATGTGAGATAAATTATGTATTTTTATCTGCAGGGAAAATATACGATTGTAACTGCGGGTGGAGGGGTGGGGCTAGTGCATGGTGGGGAAAGATTTGAGTTCCCTTTTTCCCTTAGGCTAGGGAGGTCATCTTTCTTCTAGGATGTTCTGCAAAGCTTCTTAGGAGAGCTGGAATTTCACGAGTGTGTGTCTACTGCCAGCGAGGCCAGCTGGAGTGGGGTGGCGGAAAGGGGGGCGGGGATGAAGCGCTTTCTAGACAAAAAGGCAGTCGCCAGTGGACAGTGACTCCGAGTTGGAGGAACCAGTACTTTGTGTCTCCCTGGGTCGCTCCCTGCCGTGATCTGGCTGCTCTTCTATTTCTCAGGCAGGGAGCTGAGCTCACCTCTGGGTCCAGGAGAAGCCCAAGGCTGCGATTGCAGTGGGGTGGTGTGTGTGGAGCTCGTACAGTGAGCATGCACTGGGGTTAAGTGTAGCAGAGGCCTCAGAGGTGGGCTGGCCCAGGGCTGGATGGACATGTGAGTCAGTGCCTGTGAGTCTGTTTCGCGAGTGTACTAGGAGGAGGCTGAAATAACTATGGGGCTACTTGGACAGCATGGGCGGAAGACCTCGCTGAGAAACCCCAGCTACTAGCAGAGGCAGCAGGGGCCCAGGAGCCAGCCAGGCCCCCGTGGAAAGAAACTCCCCCTGGAGTCCGACTTGTGCAGGCTGAATAGCAGCGGGCTGCATGACCCCTCTTGCCACCAGCACCTCATTCTGTGCAGAGGAACAGAAATGTGGTTCAATTCTACAGCCTTTGGTTTTTTTTTGAACTGAATAACAAGTTCAACACTGTGGGAACTATAGCCAAGTTTAGAAATAGGCCTGTTCCCCAAGAGCATTTAATGGTCTCCTGGGGTGAGGGAACCACACAAGAACAGAGGTGTCTGCCAGCTGAAGGGAGAGGGTGAGGAGCAGAGGTTAGGCAGGCTGCAGGGGGCAGATGAGGCCCCTGCCATCACCGGGGCGTGGGAGAAGGGCTTCCGCTACCCTCGCTTCCCTCAGAGCAACTCCCTGCCCATCAGGCAGGAGGCACCTGTTACCAAGGCGGGAGTAGGGGACGGGTTGGCCTACCAGCTTCCAGGGAGGACTTCAACACTAGGCAGGTGGTTCGCTTTTTCTATGACCATCTTATTTGGGGGTGGGGTGGCTGGCCACCCCACACATCTCGTGGATTGGCATTGATAAGGATGTGGTTAACACAACAGCCATCCCTTCTAATGGCCACATCAAACCACACCCTGTGAGCATTAGCGAGGGGGCTGGGTGGAGCCAGGGACCCTGCATCTTTCCTCATTCTAGGGTCGCCACCATTCTTCACCACCACTGTACCTCGGTTTCCCCAAATTTTGAAGTGAGTCAGCACTTCTTTCCAGTTAATCTGGCCGCAGACACTTGGAAAAGCTTGGCTGAAGAGTGCCCTGCCCCACGGCGGAAAGGGGTCTGTTCCTCACTGGCGTTTGTGTATACAGATTTTCTAAGAGTTGAACAGGTAAGAGGAGCCTGAGTAAGAGCTGTAAGCCTATCACCATTTCTGTGACTGTTCACGTGATGCTGAGCCAGTCAGTCTCTCTGAACTCTTGATCTTTCTTGATCTCTAAAGTGGCTGTAACTGTTTATGCTCAAAACTACTTATGCGTTTTTTTTTTTTTCAACTTTATATAGAGTCATTGTAACAGCCACACAACACGCAGCTGTGACAGGATTCTGGAAAATGTAAAATCTCACCTAACTTAAAAGCCTCATTTTATACTCTGCGCTCTTAAGGTCTTCCAAACCAATCCGTGGCTATAAACCCTTTGGCCCAAAGAGTTGCAGCATTACTGCTCAGCTTCGGAATTCTGGTTCTCAGCCCAGGCTAGGTATTAGAGTCACCCAGAAAGCTATTAAAACCAGCACCAGTGCCTGGGCCCCACCCCCAGAGCTCCTGATTTAATGGGGTGGGGGTGTCTCACTGGCATGTTTTCAAAGCTCTCTGGGCAATTGTGAGGTGCAGTCAAGACTAAGGACTGCTTTAGAGCAGCGTGTCTCAAACTTTGAGGTATGTAAGAATTACCCGGGGAGCTTGTTAAAATGGAAGTTCTAATTTGGCAGATCTGGAGTATGAGAGCTTGATGTCAAAGTGTGGTCTGTGGAATGGGAACACTGGAATTTTGTGGCAGCTTGTTAGAAATGCAGAATCCCAGGCCCCACCCCAGCCCTGCTGATCAGAATCTGCATTTTAACAACGTAGGAGCGTGAACATTTGGGCACCGCTGCTTTTGAATGTGAGCTCTCCTCCCTAGAGAGACCATGCCTTTGGTTTCACCTTTGAGGCTGAGGTGGAGGGCTGGTGTGAACCCTGAGGTCGTAGACCAGGGTTTCATTTTAAGTGAGAGTGCCTCTTTTGACAAGAGTGGCCTAGACCAGCACTATTCAGAGAGTGATCAGGGCCTGATGTGTCAGTATTACCTGGGAGCTTGTTAGAAATGCAGATTTCTAACTAACCCCAGACTGGCTGAATCAGAATTGTTGGCAGTGCAGCCTGAAAATGTGCTCTTGAACCAGCCCTCCTGTATGCTCCAGTTTGAGAAGTGTGGACCTGTGTGGCCATGCGTGCTCACCAATCTGTATTATTCTATGTTCCTTCTGTTTAAGGAAATCAGAGGGCAGTTAGGCAGTTTCAAGTTAGCTGCCCAAGAAAGCGTCCAGAAGGCCATGCCTTCTGGGTCTCTGTCAGGAGCTCAAATTTATGAAAGGGCAAGTAACCTTCTACCCTCAGCCCTGGTTTTCTCTGGGACACATCTTACCCTTTGTGGCAAGAAATGGGCCTGCTCTGGCTCTGCTCCAGTATTAATAATATGCCTTTGCACAGTGTCCACCATATAAAGAGCTCTCCAATTCCTGTCCCATCTGGTCTTCAGGACCCTGCCAGGTAAGCAGACAGGTGCTATCGACCTCACGTTAGAGAGAAGGAGTTTGAGGGGAAAGAGACTGAACTGCAGCTTACAGCCTGTTTTCCTTTGACTTGCTCCAGGGACAACCTCTGTCCATATCTCTATTTTGTTTTGGTTTCTCTCTTTGTCAGTCTTACACAGACAGACAGACAGACACAGACATATGTCTCCCAGAGGCTCCTGGGGGAAGAACCCAGTGCGCACAGCTACCGGATGAATATTCAGACACTTGACTTTATCTGTGTTTCTGCGCTGAGCTGCTTCTGGAACACTGGCTTTGGAGCTGGGTCCCCCGAACCTGTGGACATCTGGCAGCCTAATGCTGGGCCAGGTCCCAGGGGTGGAGGCCAGAAGGATGGGACAGATTGAGCAAGAGAGGAGGGGAGGCAGAGGGCTGAAGCCAGAGGCCCTGGATGGGCAGAGGCAGGATCTGATGCAATCTGCCAGGACAGCCCCGTGGGTCAGAGCTGGAGAGGCTCAGTTCTTGAAGACCCGCACGCCTGCTCTATTAATTCTGGCTCCCTGGGTACTAGAAGAGATTTCCCCAAGAGGTCTCCTTAGCCCTGGAAACCTCCCCCAGGGGCTCAGCTACTGAAAGTACTGAGGTCTAGAGGGAGATAAACAAGGAGAGTAGGGCAGGGATGCGGGATCGCTGCTGGCTGCCCTGGTGAGGCGGGGCAGGCTGAAGTGTCTTGTTTGTGCAAATGTCCCCATAGCTGCCTCCCTGGGGAGCCCCAGCTCTTCTCAGACACAGCTGCCTCCCCACTCAGCTGGCACCATCACCCTTGGAGAGGTTGGGCCATGGGGCACGAGTCCACACAAACGGCACCCTGTGCAGGGCTGGCGTGCTGTGGACATCCACATCGAAGGGCACTGTGGGCAAAACAAACGGGGGACTTGGGGGTGAAAGCGGAGGTGGGGTGGGGGCCTTATTCTTAGGGCTTACCCAGGTGGGGCGGGACGCTGCTCCCAAAGAACCCCAAATCCCGACCTCAGGCAAACACAGGACACGTGGACCCCACAGAGAAACACTGACAGGTTTAAAAGAAAACCACCCTCAGACAGCGCTGGCTCCCCCCTGTCTCAGACCCTCTGCCTGTAATGCTCCAAGAAGCAGTCATTTGCGTAAGTCCTGTGGTCATCTCGTGCACAGCGCAGGTGTGCTGCACAGTAACAGCTGTCGCGTTTGTGTGAATGCCTAGGTACAGGATACTCTGCAGCCTTTCTGGGCAAGTCTTTTCCCTTTTATTGAGTCTGATTGGAGTAGAGTTGCTTTGCTTTGTTGTATTGGTTTCTGCTGTGCAGCAAAGTGCATCAGTTATACGTACATCCACCCTTTTTTAGATTTCCTTCCCATTGAGGTTACCGCAGAGCATTGAGTAACATTCCCTGTGATCAACAGTAGGTTCTATTAGCTGTCTCTTTTATTCACCGTGCTGCGCTTAGTTGCTCAGTCCTGTCTGACTCTCTGTGACCCCATGGACTGCAGCCCGCCAGGCTCCTCTGTCCATGGGGACTCTCCAGGCATGAACATTGGAGTGGCTTGCCATGCCCTCCTCAAGGGGATCTTCCCAACCCGGGGATCGAACCTAGGTCTCCCACAATGCAGGCAGATTCTTTACCGTCTGAGCCACCAGGGAAGCCCTGTTTTATGCACAGAGGTCTTCTTTTCAGTATCTCAAAAGCCCTCTTCATTGAGAATTCCAGGGCAAGCTGCCCAGGCCTCTCTCTACCTCTGAGAGGCACTGCCATTCAGCTTTCTTCAGCTTCCTCCATCAGGGACACAAGCTCATCGGTGACTGAGAGCTGGCCTGGCAGCTCTCCCTCTGGCCGACCAGTGTTCCCTGTAGGGGGTGGGCTGGGAGGATGCTTCTGTTCTTACCCCTGTGGAGAGAGGTGGGAAGACTGGGCAGGGCCCTCCTTAGTTCTTGGTGGTCCTCCCTGTCAAGTAATTTTCAGTCCTTGGCGCCACACCGTATAGAGCAAGGCACAGGCCCTGTGCAAGGCTTTGAGAGCCTCCTGCATCACCAGGGCCATCTGGAGGCAGACAGAGGCCTAGAGAACTCTGGGCACAGGCCCACGACTGGAGAGAGATGTATTTCTTTTGGGGGGCAGTGCCCATAAAATTATTTTCTTCTTGACTCTTTTTATTATTTTGCTAATTATACAAGAAACACAGGCTCTTATAAAACACTATAGAAATTAACATCAAAAGTTAAAGAAAATACCTTTTAATTTGACATCATCTACTCTGCAGAGAAGACCACTATTGTTATGTTCTTTCTAATATTTTCCATTGTACTTGTTTCATTAATAGTAAAAATGGGCTTATACTATAATAGTGTCATGCTGCAATTAAAAAAAATGTTGGTAATACATCTTGGACGTTTTTCCATGTCAGTATAGAAGCCCCATCTCAGTCCCATCGGTTGTATAATATTCCACTGTAGAAATTAGAGGATTTATTTTCCTGTTCCCTAGGGAAGCACATTCTTTCTCAAAAGTTCAGTATCCCAAAGAACTTGGTAATAGACCCCTGTGTTCACACAGCTTTATGTATATGCAGGAGTGTATCCGTGTAGGATGCTTCTTGGGATGAGTGGGATTCCCTGCGCTAAAGTGTGAATGTCTATTGGCCTCTGGGAGAGAAGGTATCCCCACGCTTGCATCAGCTTCCAAAGTGTAGCAAAGGCCAAGGGCAGATCTTGGCTCCTCACAGACCCCCTCCTGATGGTCAGCAGAATAGGAGCCTGGTGGCCGTGTGGTCAGAACCACAGACAGGACAGTGTCAGCTTGGAACTGGGCATCTCTCTGAAGCCCGAATCCTGCACAGTGAGAAGGGTTCTGACAAAGGAGCGGCGAGGAAACAACAAAACAGGGGGCTCAGTCATGTAGGGCACGCGAAGGTTGCCCAGCCAGGCTCGCAGAGCGCGCTCGGCTGCCGTCTCCTTCACCTCTGCCTTTGAGACGACACCCGAGCCCTTCCAAGCGCATGGCCTTGGGTGGCCACCGAGGAGGCCTGGGGAGGGCACCAGGAGAGGTGGGCCCGCCACCCTCTCACTTTGCCATGTGGTATTGTGAAAAGAGCGGTGCCTCTTTGAGGCCCAGCTTCCCGCTCTCCAGACACCTGCTCCTTCCTTTCTCCACCACAAGGCTGATGATAATCTTGGGGATACTCTCTTCGTGCAAAGTCACCAGGACGCTGGCGTTTCCTCCTTGTTAGAGATGGGCCGAGTAAGGGTTAGATCCCTGCCTCGTCCTCACTCTCCTCGAGTCCAGCTTCTCCTCGGGCTCCTGGCCTCTGTTTACTAGAGTCCAGGAGGGGTGGGTTGGTGCTCCCTAGTGGCTGGGACTAATTGGGCTCCAGTGAGCTCACTCCAGAGACCTGGTGAGCCGAGTCTTCCCAGAGGTCTTAAACTCTCTGAGTGGCAGGAGAGTCGGGAAGAACCCCAAGATAAAAACAGAAGCCAGAGTTAGTAAGAGGAGGCCCGGCCAGGGCAGGGAGCACCTCGGGGGTGAGCGGGAAGCTCAGGGGTGAGAGTTCAGGAGGGGACAGATAGCGAAGATACAGAGCAAGGTGACCCACGGGATAATGCTTGGTCCTTTAGTGGAATTTCAGTTTGGCTGTAGCATCATTTTCTACCATCTCTGGCGTTTTAATCTCCTATGCTTTCCTTCTCTGTGAGGTCCACAGTCCCTCCTTGGAACTTCCCTGAAGCAGTGATCAGAGAGGGCAATGGGATGCCAAATGGGACAACGAGCCAAGAAGCAACCTAGCTCCCTTTCACGGAGGAGCAGAGCGAGCCAGAGGCACAGTGGTTTGGGAGTCTTTAATGAGTCTTTGGCCTCATGCTAGCTTAGCTATGCTCCAGCCATGCGAAGGACCCCTTTCTAGTATTAAAGGAACTGCCTATCACCTCCAGGGCTGGGTCAGGGGCTCTTCTGTGAGTGAATGGCAGGGGAAGCAGGTGTCCAGAAATCAGAGTGGGGATATAAGCACTGGCCAGGGGCCACTTTGCTCCATGACCTTAGAAAAGTCACACTTCATGTCTGTTCCCTCATCCGCATGAGGAGGGTCATGATCTGCCCAGAGCCTCTCTGTGTGGAACTCAAGCAGGTGTGATTGTGTTTTGAAAAGTACAAAGTCTCAGACAAGTGTGCCTGATTATCGAGAGTGCTATTGGTTGTCCCTGTGAGAAAAGGGGGAGAGAATAACTGTGGAGTCCTCTGTTTCTAGCTGACTCATCTGGCAGGAGGCCGGTGGTATAACCTTGGCCACTTGGTAACTTTCCTTGAATCATGCACGTCTCTGGTGCAGATAAACTGGCAGGAGAAGCCTTAGGGACTGTCATGTCACCTGGAATGTGAGACAATCTTCTCATAGCCCTTGCCCCCGAGGGAGTTTTATGGCCCCAGCCATGGACTAGAGACACAACCCCTCCTTAGCCCCATTTTACAGATTTAACAATCTACCCTTCTCCTTCAGTAATTCTTAGGCAGATCACACAGCCTCTCACCCCCAGATTTCTTGTTGGCTCCTAGGGAACAAATCTTCACTCATCAGCATACCCATTAACCCCTGCCTCTCCATAGCACTCTGGTGCAAGGTACCTGTTCAGTCACCTTTCCATCCACCCTGCTGAGGCAAGGAAGGGAAGGGAGAAGAATGGAGGGACCCTCCACCTGATCCTCTTTCTGGTTCCCACCCCCTTCACTCTCATCCCAGGATAAACACTCTGGACCACCATCCTGCCAGTGGTGTGAGATACCAGAATATTTCAGATGCCCACCCCAGGCAGGACTTCTGAGAAGGAAATAAGATCACTTAAGTTGGGGTGGGTGGTGGTGGTGGTGGTGGTTTAGTTGCTAAGTTGTGTCCGACTCTTGCGACCCCATGGACTGTAGCCTGTCAGGCTCCTCTGTCCATGAGATTCTCCAGGCAAGAATACTGGAGTGGGTTGCCATTTCCTTCTCCAGGGGGAGTGGTAGAGAAAAAAAGTCTCTAGTGATATCTGAAGCCTCTAAAAGGGAACCTCCCTTTATGCCTGAGTCAGACCATCCTAGACCCTTGGAATCCCTAGAGCCAACTTCCAAAGGTTATTCAGTCCAGCCCTGGGTTTTTGGTTAGTCAGTATCAAGACCGCACAGACCAGAGGGTCAGTCACTGAGGCATTTAAGATGGTGCCTCCCCTGACCCAGAGAAGGAAGGAGTCACCCAAAGCACCCAGGATTAGCACCCTGAAAGAATGCATCAGGCTGGCACGCCAAGCTTGCCCCCCACCACACCCACTGCTGCTGTGAGTGGGACCTGCATGCTGGTGAGGGATGGAAAATGGCAGAGGAAGCCCAGGGGATGCTCACTGCCCAGCTGTCCTCTCCATTCCTCCTCGTACCAAACAGGCTGGGGAGGCCAAGGGTGTTCCTTCAGCACCCCCCAGCTTGCCCCAGCCCCCTGGACCCCTACTGGCTAACCTGGTATTCAACAAAAGGGGAACTTGGGGGAAGAAATGAATGGGCTTCTGAGACCTGTGGCTGCAGCCGCTGAAGGCAGGCTGTTAGCTTGAAGGGGAAGGTGGGGGAAGAGAAAATGGCACGGGGAGTCTTGGGGAGCCTTGCCAGCACAGACGTCCTGTCTGGGAAAGCCCCAACTCGCCCAGAATGAGGCTGCAAAAGCCGGTGGGCTCTGTCAAGGGAGAAAAGTTCCTGACAATTGTTACTGGGCAGCGAGGTGTCTTCCAAACTCAGGACCCCGACCTCAGCAGGTTCTGCGGTCAAAACATGCTTTGGGGGCAATCTAACACCTGCCCACATCATCACTGACCCCTTCCCTCCACTGCAGGTCCCCTGGGGGCGAGCCGGCACACAAGTTGGAGCTTTACTGACCGTCTGCATCGAAGTGCTTCCAGATCTCCAGGAACTGGGTCGCCGTCAGCTCGGCCAGGTGCAGGTAAGGTGGCTGCTGCTGTGGGCCAGCCATGGCGAGCCGCTCAGAGACCTCAGGCAGCACCGCGCTCTCCCTGCCAGCCGGCTCCGCTCAGGCACTCGCCAGGTCCTGCGCGCCACGCTGCCTTTATATACAATCCAGAGGCTGCGCCCGCGCCCCGCAGCCAGCAGAGGGAGCGCGCGCTCAGAGAATCGGCTTGCGTCTCAGCGGGGCGGCGGCCGCCCAGGGGCTCTGCAGGGGTTTTCTGGGTGGGGATGCCCGTCTGTGCTGAGACCACTCTGGACCTGGACAGAGAGAAGGCTCTCTAGGGCAAAGGAGAGGTTGCCCTTGCCGTCCCTCTCCCACTCTGATCATTTTGAGAGCAGCCACCACATATCCTCACTAGCAGCGGCAATAATAAATAACTGTAGTAACAACACCACAACCAACAGTAGTAATAATAAAAGTTTGACAAATCTTTAGCCCTGGCACTTCGGAGTTCTTCTAGGACTCTCTCATGCGTTCTCTCGTCTGACCCTTCCTCAGCAGGAAGACCAGGGACCACTTTTCTGATAAGGGGTCTTGAGACTTCAAATGACTTGCCCTGCCCAGCCCTCTTTCCTTGCTATCATGGTCCCTTAATGGCCAAGGCCTGGGAAGAAGCCGAGGTTCTCTAGGCTTTACTGGGGTAGGCTGGAATCAGCAACCCCCAGGGAGTGGAGGAGCGGCTTCCACTGATTGCCCTCACCTGGGTACCTCGCTCCACCCTCTGATGCCTGCTAGCACCTAGGACAGGCCCTGGGGGCTTTCAGGCCCTTGTCCATGAACTAGATCCTCCTGTCCCAGGTCTTAGCCCCTCCCACCTATGGGCATCATGGGAATTTGCTGAGGCTGGTGGGCTCAGAGGGTCCCACATTGACCTAGGAATGATCTCAAAATGCTAGTCTCAGAGAAGATGGAGGCAGCTGCTGAGGGTACAGCCCGAGAATATTGACAGGTCTCCCCCACCTGGGAACTAGGCTCCCTCCCATTCTCCTGGGGGGCCTGAGCCTGGGGGGCTGCCCTGTCCTTGTGAACCATCCCCCCCAGAGTGGCAGCTTGTCCCCACCTTTCTCTCCTCTCCCGCCGAGTGACTGAGAAATGAATTGATGCTCATTAGCATGTGCTAATGAGTGTTAGCTGAACTGCCTTCCAAAGGGGGAGCAGAGGCAGGGAGGTGAGAATGAAAAGGAGGTCACCAGGGGAGAGAGGAACACCAGGAGGAGACTGGGGGGAGCGAGGGGCAGGCTGCTTCTTAGGGGAGGGATGAGCCCTGAGTGAGCAGGGCTGGAAGAGGCAACACAATGAAGATTCCAAAACCACTTGTGTGTGTGTGTGTGTGTTTTTTTTTTTTTTTTTGCCTAGCACAAAAGTGTTTCGAGTTACTTGCAGGAACAGAGTAAGAGAGAGAAGCTGTCATAAAAAGCCAGCTTTCCAGGCCTGTATGCACCCTCTGCCCCCATGCTGTCTGGTCCAGGGCTGAGGAATTCAAAGCCACTAGGTCTAGGGTGGTAGGATTGTTCAGTGGTTAAGAGCAGGCACTCTATATAATCAGGCTGCTTGGATCTGAACCCCAGAATAAGCTGTGTGACCTTGGGCAAATTATGTAACCTATCTGTGCTTCAGTTATTCTCTTTTAAAACATGGGAATGTAGGTATCTACCTCACAAGAATTGTTGCAAGGATTAAATGAGCTCACACTCCAGCTGCCCTTTGTGGAGACGGAGATCAGTGGCAGTTGGCTTGGCAAGAAATTTCTTGGCCAGCATCCCTCCTTGAGGGGGCTAATAGCTTCTAGAGGGGCTGGCCCGAGTGAGACCGAGGAAACGCTGCACCAGACTCTTGGCGTCCCACTGTGCTGCCGGCCCCTTTTGGCTCCGCCACTGTAGTCTGGGCTCCTTGGCTCACCTCCTGTGCCCTCCCCTGGCCCAGACAGGGGCGAGAGATCGCATCTCCGGTTCTCTAGAGATCCAAACCAGTACCTCTTGGCTGCTTTGGTCTTCCTGGTGAGAAGGAGAGAGTGGAACTCATGCTTCCTACTTTTCAGGACTGCTTAGATGGGGGAAGATGTTGGCCTGACTAGGAGAGGTCCTGAGTATGACTGCAGGGTTCCACAGTGGCCTCCAAACCCAGCATTGGGACAGCCCTGCATTGTTCATTTTCGTGCATGCTTGGAGTCTCTTTCTGGGTGGCACATCCCTCACTCCCAGATACAAGCCCAGGAGGGGTGGCAGAGCCCAAGCAAGTCCTTTGTCCCCAAGGTGAGTCCTGCAGAAACAGTCACGTTTAGTAGTGACAAGTCCCTGCCCTGGGATTGGAGAGATGTGGGTGCAAAACCTGCTTTGAGACCTGTGCTCAGTCGTGCCTGACTCTGTGACCCCATGAACTGCAGCCCACCAGGCTTCTCTGTCCATGGAGTTTTCCAGGCAAGAATACTGGAGTGGGTTGCCATTTCCTCCTCCAGGAGATCTTAGACCTTGGGCAAGCTATTTAACCTCTCTGATCCTTAGTAGAAATACAAGTCATAATGATACTGGTGGTGCAAAGTTAGTGTAAGGTCTAAAAATAATGTACTCAAGGATTTAGTTAGCAAGAATCCTGGCAGCAATAAGTGCTTACTTAAAAAGTAGATATTATTATTAATATAGAATGTTAGACATTTTTTCTTGTTGTTCTGAAATAGTAGCACACAAGGGACTGAGTACCCCACTTGCAAAGCTCCTCCCCAGGAGCCAAATATCTTGTGTTCCGTCTGCTGGGCTGCCCTCTGCTTCCAACCAAAGCTGTGGGCTGTGAAAGGAGAAGCTGCCTGGGGGAGAGGGAGGAACCTTAGTCTTCAGGGAGTGCAGCATGTGTGGTTTCTCTGAAGCCACACTCTTTTGGGGAGACTCTAGAAAACTTCTCCAGGTCATGAGGGGTGCCTTCTGTAAGGGGACACTGGCAGGCCCACCTCTTCCTCGAGCAGAATTGTAGAGTCTGCCCATGAAGACAGAACTGGTGCTTCTGTCTGACTTAGAGCTGTCTGAAGGCTCAGGCTGTCCTGTCCTGGGCCTAGAAGGAAGATGGGAGTGATCAAAAACCCCGTTCCTGGTCTCTGCAGCCCCTGGAGGTCACTGTGTTTCTGCGAAAGGTGCTTGGAGTTGAAAAGGAGGAGCAAAAGCCAGATACTGCTGGTTGATTCTTGGTGTTGAAGGAAGCTAGGGTAGAGCTGAAAACAGTTCCGATAAAACCTTCATTCAACTGTGCAAGGGGCCCTCAAACTCCCTAGAGACCAGACCTGCTACAGTTCCTGCAACCTGGGGTGACCGGATAGCTAAGATCTCCTCCTGGCCCCGGGCCCCCTGCTCACTGAGGGAGGAGACATCTCCAAACCAGCCCACCCCTCCTCTCCATGATCAGCCCCAACCCAAGACTCTCAAGTCTCTCAGCCAGTTTGCAGTAGGGGAGGAAGAGAGCTTTGAATAAGAGCAGAGTCTGGAGTTTTAAGCTGGACCTGACCAGGTTTAAATACCTGAACGTGAGAAGAAGGGCATGGATCCAGAAATTACTCAGGAATGAGAAAGAGATTCAGTGAGCATATTTGGAAGCAGTGACTGTAGAAACAAAATTCTTTTTATGTTTATACCTAAACTGAGTCTTGTGATTGTTCTTGTGCATCTGAAGTTCTGCTACTCTTCCAGAATCTCCCCACACCATTTACAACGATGACGATGAGGACCACAAGGATACCTTTAGATGACTTTAAAAAGAGGGCTTTACTGTGTCTTGCGTGGTTAAGTCTTCACAGCTATCTTATCAGTGCAAGAATTGGGCCCATTTTAAAGATAAGGAAACCAAAGCCCAGAGAGATGAACACCCAACCATGACCTGGCAGGAGTGGGATATAGGGAACATCCTGGCTTCTCTGGTATATGGAGACTGTGTGGACCAGGTGGCAAGGCCCTGATGTGCTTAGTCACTAGTCCTGTCTGACTCTCTGCAACCCCATGGACTGTAGCCTGCCAGGCTCCTCTGTCCTTGGGATTTCCCAGGAAGAATATTGGAGTGGGTTGCTATTTCCTTCTCCAGGGGATCTGTCTGACCCAGGGATTGAACGCATGTCTCTTGTGCCTCCTGCACTGAACATGGATTCTTTACGTGCTGAGCCGTCGGGGAAGCTGCTGGGAAAGCCACTGGGGAAGACAGTACATACAAAATACTTCCCATTTTCTGACCGCCGGAGCTGCAGGGCACTTCCCAGTGGCAAGGAACCTTGCCACGTCTGCTGTTCCTGAGATGCCCAGGCACTCAGCTGATGGTTGCTTCTTCCTTTTCCAGAAGGGGCAAAATGGGTATATCCTCCCTTTTGCACCCCCAGGCCACCAGCTACATCGTGAGTGCTATAGTCCAGTACCAAAGATTGGCAAGAAGTCTTGCCCTCTGCCTCAGACCCCAGACTTGCACCCCCAAGAAGGGAGGGCGGCCTGCTGACTGAAACGGTGAGATGCAGGAGAGCAGATGACAAACCACGTTCCAGCCAGTATCCACTGGGCCGAGGTAATTGGCAGAGCTGTTCAGAGCACCTGGTGTTTTTTTGGAGAACATCAGAGGGAAAAATCAGAAACCCTGTTTAGTTCTTCCCTCTGCCTGGAAATATTTCTTCCAGATATTACCTCTTTGGTCTTAATAATGTTTAGGCCTGGCTACTGGGTGCCCGAGAGCTGGCTTTGCTTCCCAGGAAGAAGGATGAAAGGGATGCAGGAGCCCAGCAGTTTCCATGGAAACGGATCAGGTGGAGGGAGAAAAGAGTCCAGAGGAACCCAGAGGTGGGAGCAGGACTTTTGAGTAAATTTGGTCTGAAGCCAGAGAATCTGTGGACAAAATACTTCCCTCTGAACCAAGGATTTGGGTCACCAGGATAGCAATATGAAGTGGAATGACAGTAGCTGGGGCTGTTGAGTGACACCCTCCCCCAACAGGCAGGGACACAGAAGAGGCTGAGAGCTCTGGCTCCAAGATCCCCCGGCCCCTTTTAGCTTGGTTTGGCTGCTAATCAGCAGCTCTGCCACATGATGGCCATGTGACCCTGGGCAAGGCCTCTAACCTCTCTGTGCTTTCCTGCCGTCATTGGTAAAATAAGGATAATTCTAATAACTTCCTCATTGACCATTCTGATCATTAAGAGTTGGAATGCATGTGAAGAATGATGAGGCCCTGGGACATAAGGAACACTCCAATGTTGTTATTATAGGCGAGAAAACTGAAAGCAGATGCTAGGGGGTCTCATCGAGTCAGTGCCGCCCACTGCTTGGCCAAAGTGCAATCAAAGATAGACAGTAAGAGATCGCATTCCAGAATGGGAAGGAGCTATTGGAAGGGATGCCCTGTCTATGGCAAACAGACTGGTATGCAGCTGTGAGGTCTGGAATTGCTGCAGCCATCTTGACACCATGAGCTAAGAGTTTAGAGTTAGAGTGGCCCAAGGTGGGGAAGGGCATGGAGTGGGGGGGAAGGCCAATCACAGAAGGCAAGGCAGAGAAATTGCAAGAAATTGGATCGTATGTAACATCATTTGAGCTGCTGAATTAGGCTGAACCTGAAGCCTCTTGGCCTTTTCAGTTTTATTAATTGATATGTACCCATTGATGTTTAAACCCATTTATAGTAGATTTTCGTTCATTTATAACCAAAAAAAGCTTAGCTGATAATCCAAGAAGAAGACAGTTTTTCTCATAAGACCTGGACTTGGGAAACCTTTGGGACCGAGGCCCCTCTCTTTCGTTTTATCCTATGGCAGCAAGCCACTCCTGCCAGGGTTCTTTCTGCGCAGTCAGCACGGTTCCTCCAGTTTCTTCTGTCCCACAGCACATGTCCTTATCGCCTTGCCTTTCGTTGTCTATCATACCCGCCTGGTCTCCACTTGTCCTCAAGAGTCATACCTTCCATTTCCCTTAGTGGCCTGGGTCTCTCAGTTTCCCTTTCCTAAATGCCCAAGAGAAGGATCTGATGGGTCTAGTTCACTTTTTTATATCAAGTCATTTATATCATAGGTTACTGCCCAGCTGTGGATGACACCCACCCCTTGATCCCATTAGCTATGGAGCCAGTCAGAAGAGGGTGAGGGGAGTTGAGGTGTGAAGCAGTACAGAGAAAGGGCTGTTGCTCTTCGAGGGAGTTGTGGGCGCAGTGGCATTACTGAACACCTCTAGCTTGGGTGCGCAGTGTGGAAAGCTCAAACATGCAGTGGGAGGTGTTTGCAGTAGACCTGCATATAAGACCGTCTGATCAATGAGTCCAAATGTAAAAACGCCCAGATAGGAGGTGTCGTCCAGAGCAGGGGTTGGCAAGCTTTTGTGGTAAAGGGCCAGATAGTAATATTTTTGGCTTTGCAGGCCACAGAGTGTCTGTCTCAGCTACTCTGCACAAAAGCAGCCAAGGATGATATGTAAACAAACATGGCTCCATTTCAAGGAAACTTTATTTACAAAAACATGCCCTGGGCCAGATGTGGCCTGTGGGACATAGATTGCTGATCCCTGAATGAATGAATCCTAGGATCTCTCTAACTTCTTAAAGCCCCAGTTTCTTCTTTGATGAAATAGGGACACTAATAGGATCTCCAGAGAAGAATAGTAATGATTCAGTAAAATGATGCATGTAAGTTACTCTGCACAGTGTTTGGCACGGAGTAGATGGATATTGGCTGCATTTATTCTCTTTATCACTGGGTGGGATCTCAGAATAACTGGACTCTGTGTATTTATTTGCTGTGGGTCTTCGTTGCTGATCTCAGAATAACTGGACTCTGTGTACTTATTGGCTGTGGGTCTTCGTTGCTGCGAGCGGGCTTTTCCCTGGTTGCCATGAGCGGTGGGCTACTCTCCAGCTGCGGTGCTCAGGCTTCCCATGGCAGTGACTTCTCTTGATGCGGAACACGGGCCCTAAGTGTGCAGGCTTCAGTAGCTGGGGCGCACGGGCTTAGTTCCCAGCGGCACGTGGACTCTTCCTGGACCAGGGACCCAACCTGTGGATTGGCAGACAGATTTTTAACCCCTGGACCACTGAGAAAGGGCCATAACTGGATTCTAGATCCACTGGTTTGCTTTATGAACCTACAGGAGTCTCTTCATCTTCTCTGACCTGATAGTGCCTCCCTCTAGAAGATTACAGATCACTAAAGACCAGGGTGAAGGAGATGGAGAAAGACAAGGCTCTGGAGGAGCGCGGAGGGAAATGTAGCTGCACAGGAATCTGAAGCTGCAGGGCCTCCGGGTGAGGCTGGTTTGGCCTTTGTTTGGGGACCTGGCAGGGAGCCCTGGGCTTGATTTGCAAACAGACCTGCTCTGTTTCCTGATGAAGGGGACTTCCTGATGACTGTGACTTTGGATCCTTTCTCTAAGGATAGGTAAAGAGTGCCTAGCGGAGCAGGGTCCCACTTCCAGGATTTTCCAAGATGTAGCAGGGAGTTGGAGTGAAATACTGAAAGCCAAGGGATGCCTTCCATTTATTCATAAGCTCATTTAAAATCAGAATTGTTCATGCTGTCAAAGATATATTTAATAAGCCCCAGCTTTGTGCCGGGCACTGTAGTAGGCCCTAGGGATTCACTGGTTAGAAAATCAGAAATAGTCCCTCCTCTCAGGAGTGTCAATTCAAATGGGAGAGACAGGTATTGATCAAACTACACAATGGAATGTAGAAGTGCAGACTGTGTAAGAGCAGCCCCCGAAATATCTAGTGTCTAAGAGAAGTCATTCTGAGAGGGAGTTAGCTGAGGAGGGAGGTGGGGGCATTCCTGGGGTTTGAACCCCATGTTCCATGGTGGAGGAACTGTAAGAAGACCCGTGGATTTGGAGCTTAGGGGGTGTGGGGGACGTGGTGGCGAAGACCCTGGAGAGGCAGGCATTGGCCAGGGTCCCTCTCCAGGGGAGATGGGTGCCTTCCTTCCATCAAGGGCGATCCCTGGAGAAGGGTCCTGGTGTGACAGATTAGCAGCTGTGAGGCGGGAGCCCTGGTTGGTGAAGGGGGTGGATGGGGACCCAGCAGCGGCTGCTGCACCCCTGACAGGACAGGTGTAGCGGAGCCGTCCAGGCAGGAGCAGACCAGGCCAGCCGCTCGGAGCAGCAGCCAGCGGGAGGACCCAGCGTTCCTCCACGTGATGTCCACCCCTCACCACGAGTTATCCAGTCATCACTGCCCTCCCTCACCCTCAGACCTTGCTCTGGAGATGGAGGTGAGAAGAGGATGGAGAAGACTGCATGCTCTCCAAAGGAAACCAACTCCTTCAAAAGTGCCCTTCTGAGCAAAACAGCAGGGTGTTTCCTCAAACTGGCAATTTTAAAGTGTGCTCCCCTATTCCTGCTCCCCCTGCCAGGCAGAGCAAAGGCATTGAGGAAGACTGATCCAGTTATCAGATCCAGGCCCTTAAATCTATTTCTCACTTCCACTGTATAATCATAAGGGATTTGATTTAGGTCATACCTGAGTGGTCTAGTGGTTTTCCCTACTTTCTTCAATTTAAGTCTGAATTTGGCAATAAGGAGCTCATGATCTGAGCCACAGTCAGCTCCTGGTCTTGTTTTTGCTGACTGTATAGAGCTTCTCCATCTTTGGCTGCAAAGAATATAATCAATCTGATTTCGGTGTTGACCATCTGGTGATGTCCATGTGTAGAGTCTTCTCTTGTGTTGTTGGAAGAGGGTGTTTGCTATGACCAGTGCATTCTCTTGGCAAAACTCTATTAGCCTTTGCCCTGCTTCATTCTGTACTCCAAGGCCAAATTTGCCTGTTACTCCCGGTGTTTCTTGACTTCCTACTTTTGCATTCCAGTCCCCTATAATGAAAAGGACATCTGTTTGGGGTGTTAGTTCTAAAAGGTCTTATAGGTCTTCATAGAACTGTTCAACTTCAGCTTCTTCAGCGTTACTGGTTGGGGCATAGACTTGGATTACTGTGATATTGAATGGTTTGCCTTGGAGACAAACAGAGATCATTCTGTCATTTTTGAGATTGCATCCAAGTACTGCATTTCAGACTCATTTGTTGACCATGATGGCTACTCCATGTCTTCTAAGGTTTGTGACATTGTACAGGAGACAGGGATCAAGACCATCCCCATGGAAAAGCAAAAAAGAAAAATGGCTGTCTGGAGAGGCCATACTAGTAGCTATGAAAAGAAGAGAAGTGAAAAGCAAAGGAGAAAAGGAAAGATATAAGCATCTGAATGCAGAGTTCCAAAGAAGAGCAGGAAGAGATAAGAAATCCTTCCTCAGCAATCAGTGCAAAGAAATAGAGGAAAAGAACAGAATGGGAAAGACTAGAGATCTCTTCAAGAAAATGAGAGATACCAAGGGAACATTTCATGCAAAGATGGGCTCAATAAAGGACAGAAATGGTCTGGACCTAACAGAAGCAGAAGATATTAAGAAGAGGTGGCAAGAAGATACAGAAGAACTGTACAAAAAAGATCTTCACGACCCAGATAATCACGATGGTGTGATCACTAATCTAGAGCCAGACATCCTGGAATGTGAAGTCAAATGGGCCTTAGAAAGCATCACTATGAACAAAGCTAGTGGAGGTGATGGCATTCCAGTTGAGCTATTTCAAATCCTGAAAGATGATGCTGTGAAAGTGCTGCACTCAATACGCCAGCAAATTTGGAAAACTCAGCAGTGGCCACAGGACTGAAAAAGGTCAGTTTTCATTCCAATCCCAAAGAAAGGCAATGCCAAAGAATGCTCAAACTACTGCACAATTGCACTCATCTCACATGCTAGTAAAGTAATGCTCAAAATTCTCCAAGCCAGGCTTCAGCAATATGTGAACGGCCAACCAAATGTTCAAGCTGGTTTTAGAAAAGGCAGAGGAACTAGAGATCAAATTCCGAACATCCTCTGGATCATGGAAAAAGCAAGACAGTTCAGAAAAACATCTATTTCTGCTTTATTGACTATGCCAAAGCCTTTGACTGTGTGGATCACAATAAACTGTGGAAAATTCTGAAAGAGATGGGAATACCAGACTACCTGACCTGCCTCTTGAGAAACCTATATGCATGTCAGGAAGCAACAGTTAGAACTGGACATGGAACAACAGACTGGTTCCAAATAGGAAAATGAGTATGTCAAGGCTGTATATTGTTACCCTGCTTATTTAACTTCTATGCAGAGTACATCATGAGAAACGCTGGACTGGAAGAAGCACAAGCTGGAATCAAGATTGCTGGGAGAAATATCAATCACCTCAGATATGCAGATGACACCACCCTTCTGGCAGAAATTGAAGAGGAACTAAAAAGCCTCTTGATAAAAAGTGAAAAAGTTGGCTTAAAGCTCAACATTCAGAAAACTAAGATCATGGCATCTGGTCCCATCACTTCACGGGAAATAGATGGGCAAACAGTGGAAACAGTGTCAGACTTTATTTTTTGGGGCTCCAAAGTCACTGCAGATGGTGATTGCAGCCATGAAATTAAAAGACGCTTACTCCTTGGAAGGAAAGTTATGACCAACCTAGACAGCATATTGAAGAGCAGAGACATTACTTTGGCAACAAAGGTCCATCAAGTCAATGGGATTGCAGAGTCGGACCCGACTGAGCGACTGAACTGTACTGAACTGAGCTGAACTGAGCCAGTTATGGGATACAGAGAAGCTGTTTCTTCCTTGCGCGTCTCTCTGAGTGATTTGTGGCCCTCCCACACACAGTCGTTCCTTGGCACCCTCACTAGAATGGAGGTGAGCACCTGCCTATTTTGTTCATCACTTTTCTGCAGCGCTTAGCACAGTGTGTGGCCCTTATACGCTCAATGAATAGCTGCTGAGCAGATGAATGAATGAATGAATGAAAGGCAGCAGGGAGGAAGAGACTCACAACCCTCTGAAAGCCCTAGAAATGACCCCTTGTACCAACGTGACCAGTGCAGCTCCTGATGATCAAGTGCCAGGCAGCAGGCCTCAGCAGGTCACCTTCGAGAGGGTAGCTGCTCACCCTGCTAAGGGCTGAAGCACTGTCTGGGGAGGAGGAGCCGCCTTCTCTTGTCCTCCCCCTCATTTGTTAATCCCTAGGCCTGGCTCATACCTGCTTCCCCACCCATCACATCAGTGGGATCCCCTTACAGGCAGAACAGAGGATGGGTCTCTGGGGAGAAGGCTCAGGCCGGAAGGATCTCATTGGGCACTTCTTGGAAACTTCAGCTCTGGCTGTGATTCCTGATGGTCTCATACAGGAGCCAGAGCCCGGGCCAAGCGCAGCCCAGCCAGTGCTGGATGGTGACAAAGGAGGAGGTCCAAGGGGAAGGGAGGAAAAGGAGGATAAAGGGGAGGGGAGGGAAGGAAGTGTGGTTTTCCAGGAGTCACAGAGATGGATAGGTCGGGGCCTCCAGGCTCACCTATCCAGAGTACATGCCAGTTGTGTCCCACTGAGACCCTTCTAACTCTGGGACTGTGCTCCCTGGCTGCTGTGAGTGTTGACTGCTAGGGCTCAAAGCTGCTCCATTCTCTGGAGAATTGCCACCTTGCCCAGAGATGTTCCCCCATCCCCAGTGGGGGACGATCCATGATCAATGACTGACAGATACAGGGTCTGGCCCCTTGCCTCAAGATGAGAGAACTCTGTGGTCCGACCTGGCTCCACTGGGGAGCTCCAGAGCTCCCCAGAGATCAGACTGAGGCCAGACTTCAGCTGAACCTATACCTTCTCCCCTCACTCCTCAGGGTTCCTGCTGGGCTCCTCCCTCAATAACTCACTTGCACAGAATCCATGTTGCAGGCTCTGCTTTTAGGTCAGACCTCAGACACACTCTCAGAACAAGATGACAAAGATTCCTCTCTCACCACTCGTTGAAAGGCCCCACTGTTTAGTCTAGGACCCCAGTTTCTGACACTAGCTAGAAAATGCATGTTTTCACAAGAGGGCAGGATATTTCCAACATGTCAGAGATTCTAACAAAGGGTTTTACCACTGCCATTCATCAGCTGCATGAACTTGGACCAAGACTTGAGATTCTCATGGTTTATATTTCTACATCTGAGGAACTGGGATCATGACACAATCTTGGAGTGTGGCTGTGAGACAGAGAGGGTCAGGGGAGCTGGCGACAGAGAAACCGGCTTTAGCATCAGATAGAATCTCCCCCCGCCCCCACAGCTCCATGCCTCGGGTGTGCTGTTAACACCACTCTTCTCTGTTTTCTTATCCATAAGATAAAAGTGATATTGGCACTAAAGCCGTAGGTTCCTGAGAGCCCTAAGTACTTGCCAAGCACTTACAGCAGAGCCTGGTCCATCCAGGGAATATTAGCCATGGAAGGTTTATATGGCACCTGCCCAGACTGGGTACCCAGTACACAGTGAGTATTGATTGCTGTTTTGGTAACAGGGGTGGTATGGCTAAAGTCAGATGCGATAACAACAACAGATACCTTTGGTGGTTTGGGAGAGGCACCTGAAGAGTGGCCCATAGTCCGGCAGATGGGACACTCAGGACTTGACAACATCGGAGGTGGGCTGAAAGGCAGACGGAGCCCACCGCATCAGCTGGCGTGAACCTGAGGCCACTGTCCGTCAGCAGCCTGTGCTGGTGGCTTGCTGGCAGGCCATTTGTCACCCTGTCATCTCCTCCACACGTGAAAGCAGATCCCCAGGGATCACAGACAAAGCATGCCAAACAAGGAGCTGATTTTTTTTCTCGAGGGCTGGAGAGGGGAGGCAAGGATGGCAAGTAGCAAAGAATGACCACGGGCATGTCCTTGCAGAGAGGATGGTTTGACAAGATGGAAAAAGCACAAATTCTGTCTTCCGCGAAGGATGAGGCAGCAAGCTATGGCTCTCGGGCAAAAGCCAGCCACCTCCTATGTTTGCCTGGCCTGCAGGCTAAGAATGGTTTTTACACTGTAAGTGATGGGAAAAAGTTAAAGACTATTTTATGAAACTGATACAAAATTCAAATTTCAATGTCTGTGAGTAAGGTTTTACTGGGACACAGCCATGCCTGCCACTGCATTCACTTACGTGTTGCCTGGGGCTGCCTTCATGCTGCTGTGGCAGAGTCCAGTGATCACAGCAGATAGCCTGTGGCCAGAAAAGCTGAAAACATTTACTGTCCGGTCCTTTTCAGAAAAGCTGGCTGACTTCTGACTCAGAGCACCAGGCTGGATAGAAGAGAGTGATGCTTCACTCCTGCTTACGTTTGCTTCCCCTCCATGATTCCATCTCTTTTCAGTAACCTTTCCCTTCAAATGCTTGGTATTTTCTCAATGCCTGGCTAAGGCAGAAGGAAGAATCTGATTAATAAATTCACACTAAGGTGTTGGTGACTTAATGTATTGCACTCTCCTTCTCCCAGGAGACGGGACTGAAGGAGTAAGTCTTTGAGTGGTGGAATTTGGGAACAGTTGACCCTGTGTATGTGTGTGTGTGTGTGTGTGTGTGTGTGTGAGAGAGAGAGAGAGAGAGATGGAGAGAAAGAAGGAGTTAGGGAAAGAGAGGGGGAGAATAAAAGAGGGGGGAAGAGTGAGAGAGAGATGAGTAATGAGAAAGGACGACAGCTGTAGAGCCCTGGCCTAAGGTATAATAGATCAGTAACTTTCTTGGGAAGGGCCTACCTCGGAATGAGCAGTGAGAGCCCCCATCAGTGGCCCCAGAACTTCTGGGGGCGGGTTAGAGAAGGCACAGTGCTTCTGATGTGAACTTTCAACCCAGATGGTACAAGGTGTCTTTGATGACCGGATGGTACTGGGAGTCTGTGAACAAGTCAGGGCAGTGGGGGCACCACCTGCTCTCAGGTGCTGCCCAGGAGGTCAGACCCCCAAGGCATGGCCAGGGGACAGGTGACAGCTGGCTCTGTGCATGTGTTGGCCTTGACACTTGCTCCGGTGCCCTGGGTACCAGATGCTTGCCTTTATGCAGAGGCATACTTTCGTTCTCTTCTCTCTGCTGCCTGGATCTGAAGGTCAGTCGCAGCCAGAGGGCAGGGTCAGCGCAGCTTGGCTACTGCTGCTCAGCTGTCCCGCAGACTGCGGACCTAGCCACCCAGACTTCAGGCTCTGAGTGGCTGGTTTCACCCAGCCTGTCGCCTCTGGTTTCTCCTACCAGAGCCACAGAGAGCTTTCTGAAATGCTTACTGGTATGGGCTGAATTGTGTCCCCCCACCCCAAGGTACATGTTGATATTGGAACCCCCAGCATCTTAGTTGGGGGCCGTATCTGGGGATAGGACATTTGAAGAGGTAATTAAGTTAAAACAAGGCCCCTGGGGCCGGCTCTAATCCAGCCTGACTGGTGTTTTTCTAAGAAGAGAAAGTTTGGACAGAGAGAGAGAGACCAAGGATGTTCAGAGGATAGACCACGTGAGGACACAGCGGGTTTTCTGTGGGGTTTTCTCGTGGCATCCCTGGAAAACCAACACCCCAGCCAAACTGCAGAGCTCACCGTTTGAAATCTGCGTCAGCTGTCCATCCTCTCAGATCTGCCCTCTGTGCGGCCTCCATGCCCCGGCCTCATCTTCTGCCGCCCCCACCTCAGCCTGCACCCACCCTCACCAAAGTCCTTGCAGTTGCCGGAGCGTGTATTGTTCCCTGTAGGCCAAGCCCTTGCACGTGTTGTGTGCTGTGTCGGAAAGCTTGTTCCCCAACCTGGCAACTCCCATCTCTCCTTCAAGACTCCTTCCCAGGGTCACCTCCTCACACCTCTGTGATGGGACCGCTAAGCAGGGCTCTGGTGGAAGTTATATGTTAGGTCCCCCGGTGACCCGTCATGTTTTCTCCTAGACTAGTTGTGTTCATCTCGGTGGCCTCAGAACTCAGCACACGACCAGACTTGGGACACAGTAGCACCTTTTTGTGAGCGCTTCCTCCGTGGCGGGTGATGGACTGAGCATCCCACCTGGATGACATCATCTAACTCTCAGCTACGACATGAGCATCATGTACTTACACCTCCTACCACTGCACCAAGGAGTCAACACTGAAATGCACCCAGAGTGCTTGACACAGTGCCCTGTGCCTGGGATTGCTTCTGTGGGCTTTGCTTCAGCTCACACCTGCTCCCTTCCTCAGGGACCATCTGAACTACACCACGTACAAGGGAAATGCTCACGTGGGGTTCAAGCCAGGCTGGGGCTTTACCTGAAGTCATGCCCTGGCTTAGCCTCCTTCCCATCCCTTCCCTTCCCTTCCCTTCCCTCCTTCCCTGATCCTTCCACCCCTGTTCTGGTCCCTCCTGGCAGCATTCCCTTGATAAATCACTTCCCCCAAATCTTTGTCCCACTTCTGGGAGATTCTAATGTAAGATGGGGTCAGCAAACCTTTTCCATAAAGGGTGAGGTAATAAATACTTAGTACCTGTTTTGAATTTTGTGGGCTGTCATAGTCACTCACCTCTGCTGTCCTAGTTCAAAAGTACCCATAGGTATTCCATGAATGAATGTGCTTGGTTGTGCTCCAATAAAACTTTATTTAAAGAAATAGCACGTGGGCTGCATTTAGTCTGGGGGCCATGGTTTGCTGACCTTAGACTAAAGACAGCAGCCTTGGGAGCTTGGTGCTCTGTCACATCCTAATTTTCTTTTTCCCCCAGAGTTTATTTTTATTTTTTGGCTGTGCCGCTCGGCTTGTAGGATCTTAGTTCCCCGACCAGGGATCGAACCCACACCCGCTGCGCTGGAAGCACAGAGTCTTCAGCACTGGGCCACCAGGGAAGTCCCCACATCCTCATTTTTATAGACAAAAAAACAGAGGTGCAGAGGAGTGAAGTAGCCTGCCCAAGGTTACACGCTGGTGAGTGGCAGGGCCCGCAGCCTGGCTCTGAAGCCGGTATACTAAACTGCCCCCTGAAACCGGGGGCTGGTGGGGGCAAGGCAAGTGCCTTCCAGGGTGAAGGAAACAGGGTACAAGTGAGAGAGTTCTGTTTGGCTTCACTCCCTCCATCTCTAGAAGTGAGTGAGTGAGTGAAGTCGCTCAGTCGTGTCCAACTCTTTGCAACCCTATGGACTGTAGCCTATCAGGCTCCTCCGTCCATGGGATTTTCCAGGCAAGACTGCTAGAGTGGATTGCCATTTCCTTCTCCAGGGTATCTTCCCGACCCAGGAAAGGAACCTGGGTCTCCCGAATTGCAGGCAGACGCTTTAACGTCTGAGCCACCAGGGAAGCCGCTCCATCTCTGGAAGGAACAGCAGCAGACATATCCCCGGGGTGAGGGTGGGGTAATGTGTCTCCTCTAAAGTTCCGGGCGATTTCTACTAAATCATTAATTGTTTCATTTGCCTTCCTAAAGCACTGGGTGGACTGAGCAGGACTCCTGGAATCCTTTGTGAAACTATGAGGTGGAAAGGTTTTAAAAATAGCACCAGGTTTTTTGACAAGTGAAGTGTTAATTACCCTGTCGATCCAGCACCCTGGCCTGAGGGCTGCCATTGTCTGCCCATGGGCTTGGAGCTCTCCCCCAGCTTTGAATCCTGAAGTCTTTGTTGGGGGGTGATGTGAGACTGTCAGTGTGTCCCGAATTTTCCAGTTAGGTCAGGGAGCTGCATCATAATAAGAGCTTCCAACCTGAACGTGATTCTGATGGGGGTGTGGCAGATTCTTGCTTTCTATACACTCCAGGGAGTAGGGTGGGGGCTGGAGGAGCCCAGGTTGGTCCCACCCAGTGACGACCAGCCCAGGAAGCTTTCTGGCTAGCTTTCTGTGTGTTTGTGTATATGTAAACTACTCTGATGCTGGGAGGGATTGGGGGCAGGAGGAGAAGGGGACGACAGAGGATGAGATGGCTGGATGGCATCACCGACTCGATGGACATGAGTTTGAGTGACCTCCGGGAGTTGGTGATGGACAGGGAGGCCTGGTGTGCTGCAGTTCATGGGGTCGCAAAGAGTTGGAGACAACTGAGCAACTGAACTGAAACTTTTCCTGAGCAAGAATATTTTATATTCATTGTAGTAAATGCTGCTAAACAAAAAGAAAAACCACCCACAATCCTATCCCCTGGGTTAGTGATTTATCAACATTTGGTTTAATTCTTTCCAGTCTTTTGCTTATACTTATACACATTATTTATTTATTACAAAAATGGGATCCTACTGTGCAAATGGCTTTGTTTCAAAGACATAGTTTGACTGTCTCTCCATGTCATTGCGTATTCTTCCACAATGTCTTTTAAAATGGCCACGCATGAGACACTGCGTACATGCATCCTAAATCTATTTACCAATTCCTGCTTACTAGGGAAAAAGGTATCTTTCCCAGTTAGTTTGCTTGTATAAACAAAGTAGCTAAATCTTTGTTCATCTTTGATGATCCCCTTATAGTTTTGGGTGTGAAATCACTGGGGCTTTGGGTAACATGTAGGAGGCTGGAGTCTTATTAATCTATTCTTAGTTACCTACAGTTTCTTGACAAGACATTCTAAGGGAGCAGCTGGGGCCTGTGTTTGATTGGACAGCTGGGTTTGAGTCCCAGCTCTGTCTGGAAAAGGTTTGAGAACCTGTGTGTTTATTACTTAACCTCAGTTTCTCTGTCTGTGATGTTTGAACAAGGGTGCTTGACTTTTTTGTGTCACAGTTATAAAGATCTGATTCTCTTCCATTGATCTGGCCTGGTCTCCTCACTGCCTCAGTTCCCTCAGGTCTTGCTTCAGATGAGAAGATTGTGAGCTGTTTATTTTCTAAATGCAGCTTTAATGAGGTGATTCAGTTCCTCTTTTTTCATGCTCCTTTCTGAGCATCTGCTGTCCCTCACTCTCTTCTCACTTTACTGGGTATGTTTCTTAGACCACTGTGTCTTCTTGGCATATGACATGTCTGTTTTCTTTTGTCTGTCTCTTCCCCCATCCTAAGAATATAAGTTCCTGGAGGGCTTGGAATTTCTTTGTTCATGGCCATGTCCCCAGTATCTGAATTACATTGTTTGCCTTCTAGAAGGTGCTCAAACATAATTTTGGGGATGACAAAATTCAAAAGTACTTGAATTTTGCATTTTCAAGTACTGAGTACAGTGCCAAGCCCGAATTGATGTGCAGTAAATTGTTACTAATCTCATAGGGGAGCTGAATGTAATGAATGAGAAGTTGAAAAGGTGTGCTCCAGGAGTTGAAGCGGTGGGGATGCTCTGAGCAGACTGGAGGCGGGAAGGGGAGGGATGTCCTGGTGACAGGCAGCCCTTGGTGGAACAGGAGTTGGGGCTGGCTGGGGTGCTGGGCATCGGGAAGGTGTGGCCGTCCCAGCCTGCTGTGTCCTGTCAGTGCCCTTCCTCTCAGGGACGCTGGCCCTCCTTGCCCCGATGCAGAGCCACCTCTCAACTAATCTCTTCCTTTGCTGTTTGGTTTTAAGGGGGAGTTGAGTAGCTGGAAGCCCATGGAAAGCCAAGGGACTTTCCCTTTCCTCCCTCGCTTTCTTCTTGAGCTACATTTCTCCTCTCGTTCACCCTCATTCTCCATGCTACATACAGCTGCATTGAACTGCTTACTGCACGCCGAATGCTCTCTCCTATCCCTGGGTTTTTGCAAATGCTGTTCACTCTGCCTGAAGCACCTTTCTTTCATTCTGTCCATTTGCTCCCTCCATCACAGCTAACTTTTGCCCAGCCTTCAAGACTCAGCTTAGGTTTTGCCTGGAAAGTACCCAGCACCCCTTCCCCAGTCTGGTGCCTCCCTGCCCCCATGCTTCTGTTCTGCTTGCTTGTCTCATGCTGCACTGTAACTGTTTCCTTATTGGCCTCCCTGACTACACTGCCTTAGTGAACACAGCAATGCTCACCATTTATCCTCAGCTCCTTGCTCAATACAGAGAAAGTGTTCGGTGCTGTTGAGTGAGTGGATTACTAATAAAATAGGCACCACTAAGTGTCAGCAGGGGACATCTCTTGGGTGGGGATGCCTGTTTACAGTCACATGGTTAATTGATGCCAGGGCCCGGAGTCTCAGGTTCTTCTCCCAGGCTGTTACTGAATTTGCGTTTGGGTCCGTTTGCCTGATGTGAAGCGAAGCCAGTCTACTAACACCAGGTTGTGATGAAAGAAAGTACAGTGTTTATTGCAGGGTGCCAAGCTAGGAGAATGAGCAGCTAGTGCTCAGAAGACCTGACTCCCCAACAGCTTTCAGGGAAGGGTTTTTAAAAGCAACATAGAGGTATGGGTTGCAGGGTGTCTGACCAGCTTATGGACATTCTTCTGATTGATTGGTGGTGAGATAGCAAAGGTGATGTTTGAGGAATCAACATCATCAACTTTCTGGTCCCAACTGGTCTATGGTCTGTGTGCTTGTGATCAGCAGTTTTCATTTGGTGGGAGTCTGGTTTCTGTAAAAACAACTTAGGAGTGTGCATCAAACGTTGTTATCTGTGTTATCAGGGAGGAACTAAAGGTCCTGTGACTGCTACATGGCTGATCTATTGTTTAAATTATTACGAGTTTCTTGCTCAATAGCTATACTTGTTACAACATGGTCACACTTTCTGATCATTAATTCAGACTTTTGAGATTCAGGCGGAGCCTGAAACCTTCCCATTTATAGAAACTGGCTACTTGGAGATGGGGGCTTGGAAGGCATGTATACCAGAGAGGATCCTGAAAGGTTCTGCTTGGTTTCAAGGCCGGTACTTCCATGGTTTCTGGATAAAGCATCCTTGTGTGTCTGGGGGAGTGACATTCTCTGCTTGGTGTGATAGTCCTATTAGATTCAAATGCTTTGGCCAATTTCTATAAATGTGAACATTTGAATCAGGCAGCAGCTGCCATGGTAACTGGGTGAATCTTAGAACTTGGGGACTGGAGCAGACAAGAGATCAGATGACTTTTAAGGGGCTCTTTTTGAATCGTGCTGGTGTTCGGAAGCTCACCAGTGAGAACTGACTTTGCTCAAGTGCCCCAGGATGCCAGGTCTCTGAGCTTCCCTTTCTTTGGGAAGGGATCTTTAAGGACTTTCACTGTTTGTGGCCTCATCATCTTGACCTCTTGGATCCCAGGTTGCTTGGGGCTCAGATGAGGCAGACTTAGATTTTCCTTGGTACACCGAGGTGGCAAGACTGGGGAAGAGATATGGTAAAACAGGGGGATGACGTCACACACACCTTTCATATTCTGTTCCAGTCAAACTTCCCAGTAACAGTCCAGGCTCATGGGTGCCTCTTTTTGGAGCTCTCTTATGTGGCAGGACAGTGTTTTTGAAATATTAACTAATGTTATTTCCCCGTGGCATTTTTTCTTCTCCCCATTCAGACTGCGTGAATGTGTGGTCAATATTTTGAAACACGCACAGCTGTGGATATTCATATAGCTGTTCAGGTTGTGTATAAGTTCACCTGCTGCTCCCTGAATTATGCAGTGTGATAGCCCTGAAAAAGGATTTAACAACAAAAGAAAGTGGAGCTGCCTCAGGGACTTTGGCATTCAAAAGCCTTGGCCTTAGGGAAACAAAATGAACTCCAAGTATAGATAAAAAGGGTAAGAGAATATTGGATAACTAGAAACAAGGATTCTTCAGCCCCAGTCTAAATAAAGATAGATGCCTTCAGCTGTCAGAGGCCGAGGAGACAAGTGCATAGAAGTTAGTGGCTCTCTGGGAAGAAGACCCTTACCCCGCTCCCTGGCCACGTCCTGGTTAGGGCAGAAGGGTATGGCAAGAACCTCAGGTCAGTTTGCAGAATGAAGAACCTCAGTTATGTGGGTTCCATTTTCCTGTGGAGCCCCCGAAAAAGAAGGGCTGTGTGGTAATTCTAGGCAGGCAGGACCTTCAAAAGTGGGTTGATTTCAGTGCTTTGGGCATTGCATCTGAGCTGGTCCGGGAGTTGTCGAAGCTGACCGAGCCCGTGGCCGGGTCAATTTTCTGGGCCATCTTCTGTGTGGATCAGCGATGAAGGTGGATGGGGTGATGGCCTGAGTGGACAGGGAACAGCCAGAGTCAGGCCTTCCTCCTCCCAGACCTTGACACTCCTGGGAACTTAGATGCCTGTTTATGGGGAAGTGGAATTCTCATTTTGGCCAAGATCTCTACTCTGGTGGGGTGAGAGGTCAAAGTAGGGATTAAGTTGCATTAAAGAAAAACAAGATAATGTTTCTTGCAGTCAGGCCTGAATCTTGGATACAAGACTTGTTCCTGCAACAACAAATTGCTTCAAGATTCACGAAAAGAAGCCTGATTGGCTGTCACTGGCTCATGTTGGTAGTTATCCACCAGGGCTGTTTCTTAGAAATACTTAGTGAAGTGAAGTGAAGTGTAGTGCTCAGTCGTGTCCGACTCTTTGCAACCCTGTGGACTGCAGCCTGCCAGGCTCCTCTGTCCATGGGATTCTCCAGGCAAGAATACTGGAGTGGGTTACCATTTCCTTCTCCAGGGGATCTTCCTGACCCAGGGATAGAACCCTGGTCTCCCGCATTGGAGGCAGACGCTCTAACCTCTGAGCCACCAGGGCAGCCCCAGGGAGCTTGCAAAAACACACAAGTGCTTTTAGGTTTAGAGAAGCAGACTGTCTCAGATGGGGTTGGTCTTTATACTCTGTTGGCTAGATTAGTGCCTAAAAAGTAACCAGAGAGAATCTTTCTTTGTGGAATTTGCTGTGTGCTTTTGGAAAAATTCCTTATCCTTTTTCTTATTTTGTTATTTATAAAAGGGGGTAAATCTCTCTTTTTGGGAGTAACTCTGAACGCTCAGAAATCCTCAGAAGAGAGATCGTAAAAGAAATAGATAGCAATGCTGTTCATTAAAAAAAGCATTCCATGATTACTTTTTAAAAAGTAGTCTTTGGCACTTAGAAATTCATTCTTTAACATTAACAGATGAAGTAGTAAAATGATGATAATAGTAATAAAACTAGTTACCTACAAAGGGAGAAGAAACAGATGGAGGGGACAGGGTCTACAGCAGAACTTTTCAGGATGTACCTTTTCTGTGCATTTGACTTGGAAACAGTGTAAATGTTGTACATGATTACAGAACCAAATGAGCTGAAGAAATGGGGAAAAAGCCCCGAAGTAACTGCAAAATGGAAATAACCTTGGTTGAGTGAGAGAAATATGAAACACTGGAACCTGATTGTGTACCAGGTTGGAAGCACACAAAGATAAATTATTTCACAGGACTTTTAAATCACAATAATTGTATATACCCAGTAGAATATATCCTAAAAACAAAATAACTAAAAAAGTAGATCTTACAGTGTTTTCAGTAAAAATATCATCAGGAATAATTATTGTTCAAAACTTTCCGTCATGCACACAGTAAAATAAAGTAAATAAGTAACGATGTTATTAGAAACCAAGATTTTCAGCATGAGAAAAGATACAAATGTTTAAGTGTAAGACGTCAAGGAAAAATTCTGTAATTTAAAATTTGAATTGGAAATATTTTAAGTTTGTGATATATTTTCTCTTAAAATACACACACGTGCACGCTTACATCTGTAAGCCCCAGAAGCCTAGAATAATGACCAATCTCGTAGCAATGCAAGGCTCAAACTCGTTTTTAAGTCTCCAAATCCCATTCAACCCTGGAAGGGGTGCCATTTCAACCAAAGGCAGCATGTGGAACTTTAGGTCCTAGTTCGAGCAGAACAACTATAAGGAAACACTTCTGAAATAATTGGAAACATTTGAAGACCTGTTTGATATTTGATGAAATTAAGCCAATTATGATAGTATCTGTGTTTTGGCTATGCTTTTAAAAAGAGGCTTTATCATTTAAAGATATATACTGAAGTATTCACAAAAGACAACTCTCGGGTTTGCTTCAAAATGTTTCAGTAGGAATGGGGGAAAATTAGGGGAAGATGTAGAAAAAAAACACTGGACATGCATTAATCATTAATTACATGGACATTCATTGTGCTATTCTCTGTACTTTCACATATGTTTGAAAATTTCCATCAAAAAATTGCTTGAAATTGAAAAGAAGGAATAGGAGAAGAAAGAAGAGGGATTCTACCTATCTCCCAAGTCAGAGGATTCTTAGGTTGTCCTCCAAGAGAGAAGTCCAGTCACCTCCACACAGCACAGGCACTCCCCTCTGCCCAGAGGTCCCAGTGCCTGCCGGGCAGGGGGACACATGACTGGTGACCCAGGCAGTGATTCGAAAATCATGGCAGTGAGTTGGATAATCCATTTAGAGCAGCTGGCTGAACTGGCCTGGTGGGAGGGCAGCTGGAGCATGAGCAGAGGGAACTGAGGGGCCATGGTCCCTCTTCTCTCTGGCCATGGCTTTTAAAAAGAACAAATTCTATTTTCAAGGCACTTTGGTCCTACTTAGAAGATATCACTGGGAAGGGCTCACCTAAGTCAGGCTCTGGAGACACTATGTGATTCCAGCTTTAAAATATTTTGTGATGCAAATTTGTTTTTTTTTTCTTCAAATTTTAAAAACAACATATTCTTTTTTTTAAAATTAATTTTTATTGGAGTATAGTTGCTTGACAATGCTGTGTTGGTTTCTACTGTACGACAAAATGAATCAGCCCCTTCCTTTTGGAGTTCCTTCTCATTCAGGTCACCGCAAAGCATGAAGTAGAGTCCCCTTTTTGATATAGTATGTTCTTATTATCTATTTAAAAATAACATAATATTCAGTTCAGTTCAGTTCAATCTCTCAGTCGTGTCTGACTCTGCGTCCTCATGAATCACAGCATGCCAGGCTTCCCTGTCCATCACCAAAACCAGCTTGAACATCTGGAAGTTCACGGTTCACGTATTGCTGAAGCCTGGCTCGGAGAATTTTGCGCATTATTTTACTAGCATGTGAGATGAGTGCAATTGTGCGGTAGTTTGAGCATTCTTTGGCATTGCCTTTCTTTGGGATTGGAATGAAAACTGACCTTTTCCAGTCCTGTGGCCACTGCTGAGTTTTCCAAATTTGCTGGCATATTGAGTGCAGCACTTTCACAGCGTCATCTTTCAGGATTTGAAATAGCTCAACTGGAATTCCATCACTTCCACTAGCTTTGTTCGTAGTGATGCTTTCTAAGGCCCACTTGACTTCACATTCCAGGATGTCTGGCTCTAGGTGAGTGATCACATCATCGTGATTATCTTGGTCATGAAGATCTTTTTCGTACCATTCTTCTATGTTATTAAATAGCACGTTATGTAAAAAGTGTAATGTTTTGTAAAAGGAGTTAGACACAACAGAATACAGAAGATATTATTCCACTTATATAAAATTCAAAAAGAATTCTTGAAGCTATGTTTGTTTAGAGATACATGACCAAGTGGTGATTTAGAGGAAAAACAAGTGTGTGAACAGTAAGATGGTGAGGGGAGTGGTTATTTTAGTGCGGAAGGAGGGGGCTGGGGTCAGAAAGGTCATGGTGGGCTTCTGGGGTGCAGACATAGGGAGTAGTCTCATGGGTGTTTAGTCCTCTCTTCATTAAGCTGCAAATTTATATCTTTCTAGATGTGTAGTATTTCACAATATAAATTTAAAAACAATATACTTTGCCTGTTGGAAATTCAGAAAACAGGGAAAGTACAAAATAGAAAAAGACAGGCCACCTATGATCACTCCTTCTGAAAGTAACCACGGTTGACATTTTGGTGGAAATCATTTTAGAAGGAGTTGACCTTGGTAGTTAAGAAGTGGACTTGGGAGTTAAACAGACCCAGCCAGATTCAGATCTTGGCCTTGCCTTATACTAAAGATAAAAACTGGGAAAATGATTAAAGTTCTGCAAAGGGGGAATAATAATAATAATAACAATACTTATCTTGGCAAGATGTCATGGGGATCAAATGAAATAATGCATGAAGAACATCTAGACATAATAAATGTTCAATATGTTAGCTATTTTTAGCTCATTTCAGTCTTTTAAAAACATGTATTATATATGATCTCTGTGTTACATGCATATACATATAATAAACATTTTTACAAAATTATGATTGTACTCTTAACAATCCTGACTTGAGGCAATTTTTCAAAAAGTAATTATCCATCACTGAACTTTTCAGAGGGACATTTCTGTACAATAAAGCCTGAATAATCTGGTGTAACTTCCAAAGCGGCCTGTAACCAGTGTTGCTCCACCCTTCTCCAGAGTGTCTGCCTAAGCCTTGGCTTACCTCACTGCCTTTGCTGGTGCCCCTTCTCCTTGTTTGCTGGTTGAGTTTCTGCTCATTCTTTGGGAACTAGCCTAACTTCTCCTCTGTGAAACGTTCCCAGCTGAGGCAGGAGGGAACAGAGCTCTCCCTACAGATTTCCTGGGCCATGGAAGCCTCAGGGGGAGGAGCCCCTGTTCCCTCTTAGCTCCAAGGCACAGGTGGAACCTTAGTTACTACTTACCAATAAGGGTGGTGAACTGGTCCCAGGCTTGTTTCCGGCTGACTGGAAGGCCATTAGAAATGAGTCTCAGGTCAGGGCTCAGGGTGGGGATAACCTGCACAGATGCTAGACCTTTGAGCAGAATTTTAAACATGTCAAGGCAGTATGACTTCTTCTTATCTTCTAAAAGCTGAAAACAAACTGCAGATTAAAACATAAGGGCTCATTCTCTCACATAGAAAAAGTCCAGAGATGGTGTTCAGGGCCTGAGAATGGAGGCTGACTCCCATCTATCTGCTTTTCTTTTCTGGGGGGCTGCATTATGAGAGGTCCCAGCTGCCGGAAACCCATTTTTCACATGAAGAAATGAAGGCTTAGAGAGCTGAGTTCACTTGCCTGAGGTCACGAAAGACGGAATTGGGATTTGAACCAGTTCCGTTTGATTTTGAAGCCCTTGTTCCTTAACTATCAGGCTGAAGGGCTCTTACTTCCCTTGGGCTTCCCTGGTGGCTCAGACGATAAAGCGTCTGCCTGCAATATGGGAGACCTGGGTTCGATCCCTGTGTGGGAAGATCCTCTGGAGAAGGAAATGGCAACCCACTCCAGTACCTTTGCCTGGAAAATCCCATGGACAGAGGAACCTGGTATGCTACAGTCCATGTGGTCGCAAAGAGTCAGACACGACTGAATGACTTCACTTTTCCCCTTTGGAAAAAAGAGGGCCTGAGAGAGTTAAAATGACTTGGCAAAGATTATAAACCAAGTGAGTAGGAACACCATCAGGACCCAGGCTCCCAACACTTGCTGCTGAGCTGCTGACGTCGTTGCCCAGAACCTCAGAGCAGCACCCTGGGCAAGCTGACTGATGGGGCCCAGATCATCCTCAGGCTCCTACCCGCTCTGTTCCATTCTAACCTAGAGGCATCCAGGCTAATCAAGGCCAGAGAAGGACTGGTGAGGTTCCAGGAGAAGCTGCAGGCTTAACAGGAGGGAGCAAGAAGCATCTTTTGATTTGTGAGCTAAACCCCTTTGATCTGAGAATCAATAAGAGTAAATCGGCTAGAACACAGAAGCCCTTCTCTGCCATGCCCTGCATGCGCTAGCTCTTGGACTCGCTGCTGTCCTCCAGCACTGTGACCCCCTCCAGGGTGGCCCCTGCACTGGCCCCTGAGGACAAGCAGGCAGCAGATGGAATTATCATTCTGCCAGCACCGAACTGGCAGTTTTTCCACTGATTCCAGCCCATAGTGTGACTTCAGGGTCTCTTCCCCACTGTCTAGTAGGGGCAGCTGTCCCAGAGTCATAGCTGTAGGACCAAGACCTGGATTTAAGAGATCTTTTGGAATATGCCAACTGGACCATAATAAAACTTCCTGGAGACACCACAGGGAACACCATAGGACTACTTCAAGACTCTTTAGCCTCGGTCAAGGACTGAGTGCTGTGACCAGCCAGGCATTTGCAGCCTGGGGCCTATCTGTCCTGTCAATCACTGAGAAGCTTTTACTGACCACCTGATCAGTTTCAGGAGCACCTAGGATCAGCAGACCCAAAGCTGGAAGGGAATGCTATAGTCAACTTGTCTACTCCTGAATCGCTATGGCAAAGCAGACCTACTGGGAACATTTTCTGGTTGTAAATCATTTGGTAGCACATCCTCAGCACTCAGTGAATAAGCACTGAATGAATGAAAATATGAACAATGCTGTAATGAATGACTTAGCCATGAAGTTCTGCAGGAAACTGAGAACTCACATCAGCTGTATAGGAGTTGAGACAAGTGTGAGCTCAAGAAACCAGCACCTGGCTGTTCCTGACACTCTCCTCACTGAGCATGTACCTGTCACCTGATCTCTTGTCCTGTCACAGGCAGGTTTCCTTGTCTCTGGTGGGTGTAGTATGGTGATCAAGACAGCGAGTTTCAGCATCCAGCACATCTGGGTTCAAATCCAGCCTCTGTCACCTGTTAGCTGGGACCTTAAGAAAATTATTTCATTTTTTAAAGACTGTTCGTCACCAGAGTGGAGCAATAGCTGAACATGTATATTCCTCCTGGTACAGAATTCTATGAAGAAAAGTAAGGCAGTTTGAGGGGGAGAGGGCATGCAATGGTGGGCTATGCTCTTATTATACAGTCTCTTCAGGGAAGACCTCACTGATGAAGTTGAGGTCTGAGCAGAAACTTGAAGGATATGGAGGAAGAGGCTTTGTGGTCCCAGGATAGTGCAGTTTAGGCGGAGGGATTATCAAGTGAGAATGCTCTGATATAGGGATGTGCTTTGATGTTGGGTACCATGCGAGAAGAAGTGAATGGGCTCAATGATGGTTTTTGGCCTGAGAAACTGAAAGAATGGACTCTCCGTTTATTGAGATGAGAAGGACTGTATTTTATTGTGGAAGAATTTAATTTTTAATATTAGCATAATTTTGATACATAGAAAAATTGTGATGATACTACAGATCCCCTCATACCCAGGTTCCCTTATTTGTATTAGATATTAGTATACAGTTATCAAAATTAATGAATCAATATTGTACATTATGTTGACAGAAGTCCATCCATTATTCAGATTTCTTTGGTTTTTACCTAATGCCCTTTTTCTGTTCTGGGATCCCATCCAGGGTATCATAGTACATTAACAGTCATGTGTCTTTAAGCTTCTCTGTGTCTGTTTTTCAACATTTCCTTGTTGGGTTTTTTAAAAAAAATGAACTTGGCAGTTGTGAGGAGTGATGGTCAGGTATTTTGTAGAATACCCCTCAACTAGGATTTGTCTCATTCCCCACCGCCCCCCCCCCCTCATAATTACGGCTGTGATTTATTTGGAGTAAGACCTTAGAAATAGAGTGCTCTTCTTATCATATCACACCAAGGGTACATTCTACCAACGTGACTTGCCATGTTGATGTTAAACTTGATCATCATCTGGATAAAATGGTGTTTTTCAGGCTTTTCTATTACAAAGCAACTTTCTTATACCTTTCCCAGGCTGTGCTCTCTGAAAGGAAGTCATTCGGTACAATCTACACTTAAGAAATATTATGATCCACCTCTTTCAGGGCAGAGTATTTTCATAAATTATTTGGAAATTCTTCTGCATTTAGCTAATCTCCTTCATTTACTTATTCATTCAATCATTTATGTTAGTATGGACTCATGGACTTTGGCTGTTATCAGTTCAGTTCAGTTGCTCAGTTGTGTCCGACTCTTTGCAACCCCATGAACTGTAGCACGCCAGGCCTCCTGGAGTTTACCCAAACTCATGTCCATTGAGTCGGTGATGCCATCTAACCATCTCATCCTCTGTCATCCCCTTCTCCTCCTGCCTTCAATCTTTCCCAACATCAGGATCTTTTCAAATGAGTCAGCTCTTTGCATCAGGTGGCCAAAATATAGGAGTTTCAGCTTTAATATCAGTCCTTCCAATGAACACCCAGGACTGATCTCCTTTAGGATGGACTGGTTGGATCTCCTTGCAGTCCACAGGACTCTCAAGAGTCTTCTCCAACACCACAGTTCAAAAGCATCAATTCTCCAGGGCTCAGCTTTCTTTATAGTCCAACTCTCATATCCATAACATGACCACTGGAAAAACCATAGCCTTGACTAGATGGACCTTTGTTGACAAAGTAATGTCTCTGCTTTTTAATATGTTGTCTAGGCTGGTCATAATTTTCCTTTCAAGGAGTAAGCGTCTTTTAATTTCATGGCTGTAATCACCATCTGCAGTGATTTTGGAGCCCCCAGAAATAAAGTCAGCCACTGTTTCCCCATCTATTTGTCATGAAATGATGGGACTGGATGCCATGATCTTAGTTTTCTGAATGTTGAGCTTTAAGCCGGCTTTTTCACTCTTCTCTTTCACTTTCATCAAGAGCTCTTTAGCTCCTCTTCACTTTCTGCCATAAGGGTGGTGTCATCTGCATATCTGAGGTTATTGATATTTCTCCGGGCAGTCTTGATTCCAGCTTCTGCTTCATCCAGCCCAGTGTTTCTGATGATGTACTCTGCATAGAAGTTAAACAAGAGGGTGACAATATACAGCCTTGACATACTCATTTTCCTATTTGGAACCAGTCTGTTGTTCCATGTCCAGTTCTAACTGTTGCTTCCTGACCGGCATACAGGTTTCTCAAGAGGCAGGTCAGGTGGTCTGGTATTCCCATCTCTTTCAGAATTTTCCACAGTTAATTGTGATCCACACAGTCAAAAGCTTTGGCATAGTCAATAAAGCAGAAATAGATATTTTCTGGAACTCTCTTGCTTTTCCATGATCCAGCGAATGTTGGGAATTTGATCTCTGGTTCCTCTGCCTTTTCTAAAACCAGTTTGAACATCTGGAAGTTCACAGTTCACGTATACTTTGCTGTATACTTTGCGTTATAATCTAGTACTACTTTAGTTTGTTGCTGAAATTGTTTGGCCATTGAGAGTTTTTTCATTTGGCTCCTGGGTCTTTTTGACATATCCCTATCATTATTGTTTTCTTACAATTAGTACATTCCAGGCTCATCTTGTATATTTTCTTCCCTAGTCTCTAGAATTAGCTATTTCTCCAAAGATCTCTGATTTCTTTTATTGAAGAATGGTATTACCAAGATCTAGAAGCCAGTTCTGCTAGTTGCTACTGGGACATTATTGTTTCTAGTCCAGGAGCTCAAATTTGGTAATATTAAGTTCAAGCCTCTCATTTGATGTCTAAGTTGAGATGTGTACTCAAATTGCAATTCTGTATAGAGGTCTGGAGTTCAGGGAGGGATTTGGGCTGCAGAGGCACATTTGAGACTCATCATAGTGGAAATGATCATAAAATTACAAGACTAGATGAAACTTCCTAGCAAGCAAAAAATAATTAACGAGAGATGAAGAGTGAGCAAAGGTGAGATGTGACCAGTTCAGTTCAGTTCAGTCGCTCAGTCGTGTCCGACTCTTTGCGACCCCATGAATCGCAGCACGCCAGGCCTCCCTGTTCATCACCATCTCCTGGAGTTCACTCAGACTCATGTCCATCGAGTCAGTGATGCCATCCAGCCATCTCATCCTCAGTCATCCCCTTCTCCTCCTGCCCCCAATCCCTCCCAGCATCAGGGTCTTTTCCAATGAGTCAACTCTTCTCATGAGGTGGCCAAAGTACTGGAGTTTCAGCTTTAGCATCATTCCTTCCAAAGAAATCCCAGGGTTGATCTCCCTCAGAATGGACTGGTTGGATCTCCCTACAGTCCAAGGGACTCTCAAGAGTCTTCTCCAACACCACAGTTCAAAAGCATCAATTCTTCGGTGCTCAGACTTCTTCACAGTCCAGCTCTCACATCCATACATGACCACAGGAAAAACCATAGCCTTGACTGGATGGACCTTAGTTGGCAAAGTAATGTCTCCGCTTTTGAATATACTATCTAGGTTGGTCATAACTTTTCTTCCAAGGAATAAGCGTCTTTTAATTTTATGGCTGCAATCACCATCTGCAGTGATTTTGGAGCCCCCAAAAATAGACCAGGAGCTGACTGTGGCTCCGATCATGAACTCCTTATTACCAAATTCAGACTTAAATTGAAGAAAGTAGGGAAAACCACTAGACCATTCAGGTATGACCTACATCAAATCCCTTATGATTATACAGTGGAAGTGAGAAATAGATTTAAGGGCCTAGATCTGATAGATAGAGTGCCTGATGAACTATGGAATGAGGTTCGTGACATTGCACAGGAGACAGGGATCAAGACCATCCCCCTGGAAAAGAAATGCAAAAAAGCAAAATGGCTGTCTGGGAAGGCCTTACAAATAGCTGCGAAAAGAAGAGAGATGCGGCCAGTGAGATAGAAAGGCATGAGGAAAGATTTTTCAAGAAAGAGATAGTGATCAGTTGTGCCAAGTATTGACAATATTGATGAGATGGTTGAGTGAAATGAGCACTGAGAATTGATCAGTGGATATAGCCATGGGGAGGTCATTGGTAATCCTAACCACTCCTCTTTTAGGCAAGTGGTGGAAACACACACACACAAATCCTGACAGCTTCAGAGGAGACAGGGAGGAGAGAACCCAGAGACATCGACTTTGGATAGCTTTGTAAAGTTTTGTTCTAAAGAAGAGTAGAGAAATGGGGCAGTAGGTGGAAAGGGATGTGGATCAAGAGAAGTATTTTTTTTATTATTTTAATTTTCTATTGGAGTATAGTTGACTAACAATGTTGTGTTAGTTTCAGGTGTACAGCAGTGATTCAGTGATTCAGTTATACATATACATGATGTAGTCTTTTTCAAATTCTTTTGCCATTTACGTTATTACAGGCAGTAGGTCCTTGCTGGTTATCTATTTTAAATACAGCAGTGCCCCAAACTCCCAATCTATCCTTCTCCTTCCGGTAACTATAAGTTTGTAAGAGAAGGATTTTTAAATTTATCCCTTTTAAAAATAGCTTACTGTGTGTTTTATTCTTAGGAGAACAATCCAGTGGAAAAGAGAAATAATGGTTCAGTAGCAACTGGGGACAATAGCTACAGTGTTTATTGAGAATTTACTATTTGCTAGCCCCTAAATGCTTTGCATGTACAATCTTATCAGGTACTCACAAAACCCTACAAGGTAAACATGATTCTTATTTAAAATACTGGAAAACTGAGGGCCAGAGAGATCAAGCAACTTGGCCAAGGTCTAACAGCTTGTGAATGGCAGATCCAAGATTCAAATCCAGGTTTTTTTGACACCAAAGTTCATGCTCTTAGCCAATATACTGTCTCCTAAATCTCTGGGAAATTCCCTCTTCTCTTTCCTTCATTTGCTTCTTTCCTCTTCAGAAGAAAGAATTTTTAGAACAGTGGACACTGTGTGGGCTGATAACCCTTTCTGTGGTTGAGCTATGGAGCCACCATACTTCTCTTGAGCCACGTAAACAAGCCAGTAATTTCTGATGATCCTCTTCTCCAGTATGGATCCCAAGATCTCTCCAGCCAGCCAGCCAGCCAGCCAGCTAGCCCAGGAATATACGGAGCACTGGATAAATGTTAGATGCTAGGGCTACAATAGAAAATGGACACAGTGAATGCCTGCCCTCACAAAACTTACCATCTCCTTCCTGAGACCTTCGCACAAAGGAGGCCAGTTCTGTGGTGAAAAGTAACAGTGACCTTTTTCTGTCCTCTGGTCTCAGGCAGGTACTATAAGGAAGGCAGAGGGGTTGGGTGTAGCACAAAACGGATAAGCAGGGACTCTGGAGAACTGAAAAGTGTGTGCCCTACCTCAAGCAGGAAGCCACTCCTGAATTCCTCCTGAATATGGTCCCTAGGCCATATTACCAGTGTTGTCAGCTATTTGTATTTTGTCCAAAGAAGGTGGAAAATTAACATTTTTATGAGAGAATTCCCAATTTAAAGATCTAGGCAACTCACTCTAATAAATCTTCCCCTGTCTGTTCTCCCTTTTTGTGCCCCCAACATCCCCCCTCCCCCATCTGTGGGTCTGATTCACTCTATAGGCTGTTGGTTTGCAATTTTTTCTTTATGGCAGCCCAGTGGATTACCTAGCTTGATAGCCCCCTTTTAGGATATGTGATTTCATCCTTGCTACTCTTTGATCTTATTAAAAATTCAGATGAGACTTTAGCCCTGCAACTATTACCACTTAAGAATAATTTCTCTGAAATATGCCTTCTGGTTGGTGAAATTACTGAAGTATCCCCAGAGAATGCATGCATAAACATGCATTTAGCTATGTGGGTGTTATTTAATTTTAAAAGCTACCTTGCTTAAGTAAAAAGCTTGAAAGAAATATATTATAGGAAAACTCTTTGGTGGTTTGGAGCCCTCTTTGATAGGAACAGTCAGAGCATGGGGACAGGACAACACAACTCAGAAACTTGGAACTGGGACATAGCCAGTCTTTAGTGTCTAGGTCACTGAATTGAATCCACCCGAAGGCAGAGCTGTCTAAAACATGTAACCATCAACCGTTGCTCAGTGGACTGTGTGAAGGACTCGGGATCTTGATTTGCTATCATATTTAGATTTTCTGTGCCACTTTGTGGCTGAGCTTAAGTGCCGCCCTTCACCACATATGTGTAAATGCCACCAGCATTGTCATTCCCTGTTGAGTGGCTGCAGACACCCAAGTAGAGAGAGGATGGGCTTCTGTATTTAGAGAGACCAAGAAGAAGCCAAGATTTAAGTTTCGATCTTGAATTTATGTTCTTTGTCCACCATGTATAATACAGTGTTTCCTATACACCATGTGTTCTTATATTGCCATAATGATTCTTATCACAGCTTTGTACCACCTGTGTTCTTATCTATACAATTTAAAAAATACCCCATATTTTTGCTTAAATAGTCAATTTTATAAGGAAAATTTATCTCACCATCATTAATCTGAAACCGTTATTACTGGCCATGAATAGAAGGTAACAGTAAGGTATGATAGAATCACATAAGCATCACAGTTTTGTAAATGTTTGTCTGTGTATTATTTATACTTATTTTGCACGCCGTTAGTGGAATGCGCGATGTCTAGGCCCTTCTGTGAGGAAAGAAGACTGCACCTGGCTTTGAGTATGTGTGAGCAGTGGCTCAGGCTCACCTCTCTCCCGTATCTCTTTCTGGGTAGCTATTAGTTCATTCATTCATTCATTGACTTGAGTCATTAGATTCCTACTCTGAACCATGCAGTTTCCCAAACCTGTGATCCCCCCTTTTCTCTTTTTATCTCTCCTGAGTGAGATTTTTTCCTTGAGTCATGAATGGTGGGGTGTATTGCCCTGATATTTTGTCAGGCTTCTTTGGCTGCAAACTGGGCTGATCTTCAGCCAGAACACACCATAACAGTGTTACCAGTTCCTTATGACTGATGTCTGCCCTGATTGCTGAGGGCATCTTGTTCAAATGGGTTGGTTGCTAAAATTTTGGAATATAACTATTAGTGGCAAGCATCAGACATTGATTAAAATTAGTTTAAGCAAAGGGGCGTTCATTGGAAGGAACTGAGAGCTCGCCGAATTTTTTGAAGGCGGAAGAATCAGGCGGGCAGAGTCAAGGTCAATCTGGAGTGCAATGATGCGGGAGACACCAGCACGGTTAGCACCTGATGCTGCCCAGGAACGGACTCCACAAAGTCGGCCTCTTGACTCACCAATCAGGACACAAAATCCAGAGAGTGCCTGACTGCCTCAGGCTTCGGTCAGCTGGACACAAGTTGAGAAGCAGAGTGCTAGGCACAGATATTTATATCTCAAAGAAAAGAAGTAAGTTCTCAGAAGGAAATAGAGGTGCTTTTAGAAAAGGGAGGTAGAGGCTGGGTGATCAAAAGGCAAGATGAATCCAAATATATTGCGTTTTCAGATCTGGCAGAGAAAAACTTGGTATTTCTAAACTTAGAAAAGCTTAAAACTTGTTTATCAGGGGAATAATTGTGGGATGGGAAGAAGATGAGTTTTGTCATAAACCATAACATTGGAAAGTAATGGCAATACTTACCCTTTAATCATTTATCAGAAATAAGTGCATTTTTCTCTCTCAGCGATTTTGTGTCTCTATTGCATGACTGTGCTGACATGGTGTCACCGACTCGATGGACATGGGTTTGGGTGGACTCTGGGAGTTGGTGATGGACAGGGAGGCCTGGCATGCTACGGTTCATGGGGTCGCAAAGAGTTGGACACGACTGAGCAACTTAACTGACTGACTGACTAAACCTGCCTATTTATTTGTTTATTTGGAGTAAAGCTTCATATTTAACGAGAAAGATCATTGTACCTTGAGTGAAAGTTTCTCATTTCCCCCGGAGTTCCTCTCTGACTTCATTTAGGTAAAGCAAATAAACACCCCTGTCCCCACAGAGGTGGCATTTAATGAATAGGATATTTATCCCAGTTCTTTCACTGAGTAGCTTATGAGAGGAAATCTTTGGCAAGATGCTTTCCAGGAAGCTTTTGTGTGGCCTGAAGCCAAGACAGACATCCCCATGTCTCTCCTGGGTTGATGCTACCCAGACTGGTATTCTAAAGCATCCAGATCTTTTGAGGCCTCCGCAGTTCATGAGCATTCCTCCTGATGAACTGACTTTTAGGTAGTACTCCTCAGTTTATCAGCCTTGTGGGGAAAAATAGTTTTCTTGATTATTTAGCATCAGGCAGATCAAACCCCAGATATCTGACTGAATTTTTGATTCAGTAGTCTTGATATTTGGAGTGCTAACTTCAGTTCTCCAGAGTTGTGGTGTGTTGGATCGCTGGAGCTGTTTTACTGTGACTAGACCAAGAGAAATGGTATGTGTGACTTTAGTCGAAGGGAGACATCAATAGTCAGTCAAGCCAGAAATAGACTGAGAATGGATATTTCTAAAGAAAAATGGATCGGTGGTTTTCTAGCTTTTGACACATATATGCATGTGTGTGTATGTATGAATATATATATATATCAGTATACACACACACGCAGGATTCATGAAATAGTACTTTGTGCAAATACACTGTGCTTTTAAAATTTCATTCTTTTCTTTTAAAAATTCTGGTCACAACCCTTTAGTATTGATTTTGCTATAACCACAATTTAAAAAAAAAACTAGTATCGATGGTCCAAGTCCAAAGCCAGCACCTTCTGCCCTATTTGCTGTTGGTGGAGCAGTCCACAGCGCTGATTTCTGCCTACTGAATAGATTTGGTATGTGAAAAAAAGGCATCTAAAAACTTCTTGAGTTAGCCACCAGGATATGCACTTTTATGCTTGGTTTCTCTTCTTTCCCATCCTGAAAAATATTTTCTGACTTCAGGGCTGGATATATTAATGCAGAACTCTGTGCAGTGAAAACAGCCCTTGCTTACTGTCAGTCACTGTTCTGAGAACTTTGCCTGTTATCTCCCTTAATCCTCATAATAACCCTTTTGCAAGAGGTGGGCATCATTCTTAATGTCCATTTAAAGATAAATAAGTGAATTCCTGAGGAGATTTTATAACTTGCTCAAGGTTGCACAGTTACAAGGGGGTGGGGTTGAAATTTCAATCTAGACTTCTCTGACTTCAAAGATTTTTAATAAAACATTCTCCTTAAGGTGTGTAAGTATGAGAGTTGAATAATTTAGATCAATTTCACAGTGTAGTATTTACTTTTTAGCAGAAGGTTCAAATAACAGTACTCAGCCTAGGGCCCAGAACTGTGGCGGCTTGTCACAGGGCACAGCTGCATAAGATGCTCCGTGTGTGACTGGCCAACACCAAGGACTAAGCCTTGGTGATGGCCCAAAACACCTCCCTCTGAACTCAAAGCACCCTGCCATCTGGAGAAATGCTTCTCTTATGTTTTGAGAGATTGCTCAACAGCAAGGCCTCCTGCAGCAAAACATACCTTCCACATGATTATCTGTTGGCTTTGAGAAAATCCAGCCAGAGAGAACACAGCCAACTCCAGAGAGTAAGAAGAGAGCACACATGTTCAAACAGCACCTGCATTTGCCATCCATGTAAATACACCCTCTAGTTCAAACCAAAGAGTTTACCATAGCTTCATAGATGGCTGGTGTTATACCAATGCAAGCTTCCCGAAGGTCACCTGGGAACTGCAATATTTCACAGTCCAGACCTCTGACATGAACCAGATGGCTCCCTTCTTTTTTCATAATAACATGTTTACTTCTTCTCATCCTCTGTCTGACATTTATGGAGTACCTGGTCAGATGAGCAAAGAAAAATAAGGCAAGGCTCATCTGCTCTTGAAGCTGATGCAGTCTCCTCCCTTCCAGAACTGCCTATCACAGGGCTTTGTGCATCGCCCGAGGCCTCACCTGTCTCTTTCTGCTCTTCTGTTCTGTTTCTGTAAACTCCTCCCTACTTTCCCCAGAGATGATCACAAATTAATGTGGGCAAGGAGACCAGCACGTGATGACAGGCAGGATTTTAAAAAAGGAAATTTTCCCTGTGTGGACATTGTAGGCTTGTCTCCCCATGGTTCTTCAGCTTCCAATCAGACATGCCGATTAGATCTCCATAAACAAGTATATCAAATGAGAGTGATTTCAAAATGGTTAAACACAGAAAGTTGTTCGGAACGCTGCTAACACTGTGAGTTAATATTTATTTTTTTACCCACTCTATGCAGCTTGTGGGATCTTAGTTCCCTAATGAGAGATTGAACTCATAAGCCCTGTGATGGAAGTGCAGAGTCTTAACCACTGGACCACCAGTGAAGTCCCATGTGGGTTAATATTTTCTTACTCTATGTTCTCCATCTATATGTATTATTCTGCTCTCAACCTGCAGTCTCTTATCTACTATACAGGATTCTGGAGACTATTTTGCCATCATCTTTATCAGAGTTGACAAGTAGCACTTACATAGTTTCGGTGGTTGATCAACTGATACTTTATAAGAATAGGTACTGTTGTCTCTTTCCATCTCCCTCTGACTGCACGTGGCAGGTGCCGAATACACGTTTGTTGAATTGATTCTTTAAAAATTGATCTGGGCAAGCACCACCATGATAGTTTCCGTGCCAAGATGTTGGCTACAGCCCAGGTCCATCTCGAAAGGGTTTTCATGTTCCTGGATGGAATAGTCTCAAAAGGACATATTGATAAAATGAGAACTCTGAGAGTCAGCAAAGCTCTCTTGATTAGAGGTTAAGGTCCTATCAGCCAGTGCCAACTGCTGTCTTTTCCTACAGTGCCCTTTGCTTGTCCTAGGATGTGATTATAGGGATTATAGGAATATAGGACAGATAGGAAAGCTAAACTTAAGGTTGTGAAATTTTACAGTGAGAGAAGGTTGAGGGACGTGTGGACAAAAGGTGACTGCTGGAGTTATCTGGAAGATGATTAAAACCTCGTTCCCATCACTGGGCAAACATCAATTCTCAATAACATCTCCTAGAATTCCACAGTCCAGACAGAGTGGTCTCTCTCCCCTATTCTCTCAGGACCCAAGAATGCCCCAAGGGTCTTAGCATTTTAGAGCTAGAAATAACTTTCGATATCACTGAATCCAAGAGATCTTGTTTTACAAGTGAATCTTGGGCTAATTGAATACCTTTGGTTGTTCGTTAATTCAGTCTCTCGTCTTAAAGAACTACTGAATGCCAGGCACTGAGCTTGTGTTGCTCCAGGGCCACAGTCGTAACCAAAACACAAAGAGTTCTGACTATCTTCTTCGCTCTTGGGTAGTTTACATTCTGATGGAGTGACACAGAGAGAAAGCCAGTCAAATAAATAAATAAAATAAGATAGTTTCAGGTCGTGATGAACACCGGGAAGAAGATAAAGCAGGGTAGACAGGGTGGAATGGATTGGGAAATCAAGGTCAACATAGGTACACTATGTATGAAGTAGATGGCTGCTGAGGGCCTGCTGTGGGGCACAGGGGAAAACAGAAGGTATGCTCTGTGTGCAGGACATATATATTAAATTAACCTTAAAAATGCATTCCCGTATACACTAGGGGCAGATGAATGCTGTTTGGTTCCGCCTATACAAGGTACCTAGATGAGTCAAATTCTTCGAGTCAGCGAGTACACTGGTAGATGCCAGGGGCTTGGGAGGTGGGCGGGGAGATGGGGAGTTAGAGTTTAATGGAAACAGAGTTTTAGTTTAGGAAAGTAAAAAAGTTCGAGAGATGGGTGATGGTGAGAGTGGCACAGCAAGGTGAATGCACTCAGTGCCACTGAGCTGCACAGTTAAGTATGGCTAAAATAGCATGTTTCGTATTATGTGACTTTTACCACAATAAAGAGAATTTTTTTAAAAGCCAAGAAACAAAGCAAAGCAAGGTAGTGAGACAGGGACTGGGCAAGAGGACAGCCCTGGGCAGAAGGGAACGCGCCTCTACAGTGAATTTTTGAATTGGGATCTGAGTCATGAGGAGTCAGCCTGGTGAAGGTCAAAGGGAAGACTTTTCTGGTTGCTTCTCTGGCAGATACCTCAAGGTGAGGATAAGCTGTTATATTCAAGAACAGAAGGAAGGCCGGCGTGACTGGGTTACAGCGAGGGCAGGGGAGGCGACGCACTGCTTACAGCATGCATGATTTTGCAAGTCATGGCCAGGGTGTTTTGAATTTCGTCCTTCGTGCCCTGGGAACCACTGGAAAGTGTTAAACAGGGCAGCCCTTTTTTTAAAGGGCTACTCTAGCTGTCTGAGGAAAACAGTCCATTGGAGGTGGCAACAGAGGAGTGTGGAGTATAGGAAAGAGACTTCTGCTGTGAGCCAAATGAGTGGTAACGTCTCAGTCATATAGTGAGTTAATGGCAGAGCCGGGGGTAAAAGATTAGATTTGTTCCAATAGTTAATGTGTTTGGTACAGTTGAACAAAAATTAAAAATAGAAGAATAAATATCATTTATTAAGTGCTTGCTATTGCCAGGCTCTGTGCAACATGCTATTTATGCATCATCTTATTTAATTTTTATCATAATTATGTAAGGTAGATTCTATTTTTCTTTCTGTTTTATGGATGTGGAAACGGAAGCGTCAAGAATTTCAGTATACTGTCCAAGTTCACACACATGGCAAGTGACAGAAAGGCAGACTGGGGATTAAAATGTAAACTAAGTCCCAGAGCCCACAAGCCACAAAGATGAGGCTTATTACTTGTAGTAAGGGCGATGTTGCCTAAAGGTTAAGCTGGTGAGTGTTGGAACCAGAAAGCCTGCATTCATATTCCAGCTCCCTGTTATTAACTCTGTGACCTTGGGCAAGTCCTTTCTTTTTCCTTCTTAATAGTATGCTTGAATTTTTTCTGTATTACATCCCTCTCCACCCTTTCCCACTGCCACTTCCGCACCATGATTAGCAATAAAACTCTGAAAAGAAATAACGACCCATGGGCTTTGTCTTTGCAAACAATGGAAAAGCTGGGAAGACTGGGTCCCCTGTTACAGCCACAACTTAGAGAGTAGATGGTGCCTGCAGGGGAACAGAAGCTGATTCTCTGGATCCCTGGGAAGAAGGAGAAGTGTTAGGGAAATTGTAAACTAGGCCCAATAAGCAGCCTTGGGGCCGAGTAGGCAGAAAGGCCTCCTAGGTTCCTTGGTAGACCTGTGGTCTGGTCTCTGAAACCCAAGTTCATTGTTTTCAGTTTGTTCAGAGCCTGTGTTCTTACACATGAAGGTCAGCAGGGGGCAGTGCAGCCAACATGTTGCTTGAGTGAGGGGCTGCCTGCTTTTCACACAAGGGTCTGAGGAAGAGTTTCTGTGCCTTAAAACTGTGCCTATCTGGGCAGGTTCTGGGTGGATGAATCCACCCTTTCTCTAGTCCAAGATCCTATTCTACCCACTTTCCTTTTGTCTCCTGTTCTGTTTGGCTTCCTCACCTCTTCTGCTCTGCCTCATATCCCCAGACCTTTTATCTTCATAAAACATGCTCCTTGGGTCCTCCTAAATATTCTGTGTGAGAGACAGGGCCAGGTTAAGTATTTGTCATTTGCAGATGAAGGCCTAAGGCGGTGCCTGGTCCCTAGCCCCTGTCCTTTCCCCCAGTGTACTCATAGGATATGAAAGCCAATAGCTGAGACTGATCTCGTTTTCTGTTCTAGGGAAGGCTATTATGGCCCCAGGGCACCACGGGCACTTTGGAATTAGAGCAAAAGCTGCCAAAGCAGTAAGCTGAGAAGGGGCTTGATCAGAGTTGTGGACTCTCTTGGGTCCTATCAATTTCCTAGGGCCCTCCACAGAAAGGATGAAAAAACAAAGGGCTAACCTTTGAATACACACTTGGGACCAGACAGGTACAGATCAATCTTTATGCTTTTTAAGAAAAGAAGCTACCAGAGCCTCTGGCTCAGGGCCCAGGTGGTTGGAGAGAGCCAGCCAATTCCAAGGCTGTGTCCTTTGTGCAGAAGTGTCGTATTGCTAGCAAGTTTTTCCAGCTCTCTAAGCCTCAGTTTCCTTTCATATGAGGGGCAGTTATAATAGAGCAATTGTGAGAGTCCACACAGAGTCCACACGTACTCTGCGTTCAGCCAGCATTGCTACTGGTGTTGAAATAGGAGGTTTCCTGTTGCCATAGCTACTCATTGTGGAAGACAGATTACATTGATGGCTCCGGTTCATGACTCCCCGTATCAACACCTTTTGTGGTTGAGAATTTCTAGTCCCTGCCCTCTTCTGACTCAGGCTCGCCTTGGGTCTTGCTTTGGGCATTAGAATGTGGCATCTGTTAGCCTCAAGCCTCCAGGGCCTTGTAGTCTTCTGCAGTCTCTTACTTGTTTTGAAACCCTGCCACTTCTGTATGAAAAATACTGGGCTGGACTCCTGGAGGATGAGGGCCACACGGAGCACAGACCACTTGTCCCAGCTGAGGCCATCAGACTGGGCTGCAGCCCATAGCCCCCCAGTGGTGTGAGAGAGGCCAATTAAGATCAACAGAGCTGCCTACCTGACCCATAGCTGACCTCAGCTACCTGAGTATGTCCAGCAGAGACCAGGAGAACTGCTCAGCTGGCCTGTACAGACTCATGAGCAATAACAAGTACTTATTGTTTCATGTTTTGAGACAGTTTACTATGCAGCAATAGCTAACTAATATGCTACTTAAAGTTTTATGTGTGCCACTTGAAGAAGGGGGGTTACGCTAGGTGAGACTATTTGAAAGGTTAGTAACTATATTACTATTTGGAAGATTACTAACTATATTACTGAGTACTTAAGAGAACTTGATATGTATAGAGTCTCAAGTTTAGGGATCATATATAAGTGGTTCAGAGTAAACACCGGAATAAAACAGATCTGGTTCCAAATCCCTGCTCTACCGATTACTAAATGTGTACCTTTGGTCAAATTTCTGAACCATTTCTATGACTCAATGTCCTCTCCCATAAAATGGAGATAATGATAGTTATTGGGAGGGTTGCTGTGACGATAAAGCAACATTGAGTGCTCAAGAAATACTACCTACTCTTCCTTTGGTTTTCAACATTTATTTATTTGGCTGTGTGGAGTCTTCGTTGCTGCGTGCAGGATTGTTAGTTGTAGCATGTGGGATCTATTTCCATCACCAGTGATTAAACCCAGGCCCCTTGCATCGAGAGCACAGAGTCTGAGCCACTGGAACACCAGGTAAGTCCCTGCGGTTTTCCTGGTAATGGTGAATTTAATCTCCAGAGGACATCTCTACATAGAACCCTATGGTTGCTGCAGGTCCAGTGGGTAACATAGGCAGGATTTTGCAATTGATTCGTTTAAAGCTTCCATAAGAAAATTATGATTACATATATATTTCCTCCCCCCTTTTAATTATAAAAGTAACATACCTTAAGCAAAGGGGAATCTAGGGGGAAATTCCTGATTCAAAGAAAATTTGTATTGTGAGCTGTGGCTTGTAATTATGAACATTGATCTCTACTTCAGTGCATCGAAGTATACCTTATTATTTTTAAGGAAGAAATGTGCACACCATGCTGAGTTGTGAGACAGGGGCATAAATCTATCTTTGTTGAAAATTATAACAATTTACCTCATATTTCATTGACCAAGGAAGCAAAGCAATTATCCACAATATATGATGTAGGAAAAAAATCATGACTATATGAGCTCTCATGTAAAAGTTTAACTCAGCAGGATATCTCTAAAGGAAATCAGGTTTTGGTTTAATGTTCAGGACAAAACTTCCTGCCATGATCAGTTCCTCACTGGCTTTCAGATGGCATTCACTGATGTTTATTCCTGATGGAGAAAGAAAGCTCATCTCTCTGGGTGGGGTGGGGGGCGGTGATGAGGAGTCAAGGTAGAAAGTCTCCCAGTCTAGAGAGAGGAATGCTGTGTCTACTCCTTGTTCCTGAGCAGAATCAGGCTGCATGAGCATTCACTGATTCTGGTGACTCTCAGTTGATTTAATTAAAAAATAATCAAAATAAAACTGACCCTTTCCCTAAAAGCTTAGCTTCTTTCATTTTGTCTTCATCATGTAATTGGAGTATCTGCTGTTACCTACATGCCTGTGAATATCCACAGTACTGCTGATAACAGTCCGGGGGTTCCTGATACCTGGAGTGTATCAGGGAGCTCCAGGATCCTGTTTTAGAGGGAGGGGCAAGTTCCTCAAATCCCGTTACCCACTAGTGGATCTAGCCTCTCCTCACATGGTCAGATGGAGGCTCTCCGTCTGTAGGCCACTTGTGTGTGTTATTCCAAGAATCACAGTGAATGCACTTGACATTATCACAAACATTTATCTGTGAGTTGTCTGGAAGAGATACTGACTCCCCAGTGGGCTACAGAGGAAATCTGTGATCACACCAAAGTTTGTGCTAGGCTGCCGTGCGACTCCTGCTCGGGTGATCCTGAGGTTCTTGGGTCACACCTTCCCGCAGCTTCACTCCCGGAGGGCAGCAGCGTGGGTGGGTGGGAAAGAGCTGTTGGGCAACCAGAGTCCAGCGGTGGGGCTGTTCCAGGTGTTTATGGTGCGTTCCCCCTGGATTAGTTGACATTTGGGCCTTATCAGTGGCTGAATATTATGACTATCACCCCTGGTTACAAGCGACAGAAACCTAAGGTTTTTATTGTACCTCTCCAAATCCAGGAAGCATTGCATGTCTGTCTGTCTGTCTGTCTGTCTCTCGGTTTCTTCCTCTCCCCACCTCCCATACCCATATGTGGCTCTCTGCTTATTTTTGAGCATAGCAAAAGATGGCTGTCTCATAGCTCCTATTTCTGTCCGTTTCAAGGCTCTAGCAGAGGCTAATCAGAATCTCTGAATCATAATTCTGAATTCCTGGCGGAAAGTATCTAATTGGCCAGGTTTGGGTTAGGTGCATCTCTGGATGGTGGCTAGGGGGTCCCAGTCACATTATGTGATCTTACCATCTTGCTGGCCCCTGTGAGTGATGGGGTAGGCAGTTAGCGGAGAAGGACACGGTGATAGGTGGCTTCTGAGATGGCTCTCAGGGATTATTGTGACTATTGGCATCCACAGGAATTATCCTGTGTGATCCCCTCCTCTGGAACGTGAACTGGGTCTGGTGGCTACTGCTTCTAAAGTGAACAGACTGCCCAGATTAGGTTGCAGAAGGCTGGCACTATCATCTTGCCCAGGTTCCTTCTCTCTGGTTCTTGTTTTATTTGCTCTGGTATAGCAAGCTGCCATGTTGTGCTCTGTGGAGAGATTCATGGGGCAAGGAACTGACGGTGCCATCTGGCCAAGCGCCCGCAAGGAACCAAATCCTGCCAGCAACCCTGGGAGTGAGCCTGGAAGCAGATCCCTTCCCATTCCCTTTCCCTTGAGATGACTACAGTCCCAGCTGACACCTTGATTATAGCTTTGTGAGGGACGCAGAGCTGGAGGCACTCAGCTATGCTGAGATTCCCAACCCATAGAAACTGTAAGATAATAGATGTTGTGTTTAGCCATTAAATTTTACCCCACCATTCCAGAAGTTCCACCCCAAAGCAACTACATTTTGGACTAGTCTGTTATGCAGTGGTAGATAACCAGCTAGGAACATGGTGACTGGAGGGGCTCTGAGGTCAGTTAGGTTCATGTCTTGTCCTAACTTCACCATGAACCAGCTGTGTGGTTTTGTACAAGCTGTTGAACCTGTTCAAGTTGCATTTTCTTCTGTAGAAATGACATAACAGTAATATGGTTGTTGGGAGGGCTAAATGAGTAACCCAGTGCAAGCACCAAGTTTAGTCATATCAATATTCATTCATTCACTAATATTAACATTAGCAATATCAGCCGAGTTTAGCTATTATCACTGAGCTTTCACAGCTCTGCTAACTTTATACTCTTGGGTTATTGGTTGCCTCAGTTTCTTCAGAGAAGTGGAGAATTCTGTGCCCTTTACAGGAATGATATAGAGAAGAACATAAAATATCCCCAAATCTCTTTAAAGCAAATAGCTTTTTAACTGGTAAATAAGGAGGACTGTTTTTCTTTTACTCTTTTCGGTTTCCTGGTAAAGAACAATTTCATATCATGGAGCAGTTAAATTACAGAATTCATGCTCTCCGGTTCCAAAATATCAAAAAATATTTGAGTTGATAGAATTTGTTTTTGCAGCTTCCTTCCCACAAAGGCATCCAACAACCTTCTGCAACCAATTATTTTGTGCATGGAAATGCCAGGGCACTAGGCAGGTGGCAATCCATCACCGAGACGGAGCCTGCAGATGAAGAGCAGGGGGATGATCGTTGGTGCTTAAAAGGTTTCTGCCTTCTGAAGCCAAAGCCCGTGTGTCAAAGGTTTGATGGGATTTGCTCATTAATTCCAAGCTCCAGTGCTCAGTTGCCATGTTTTCGTTACTCCTTGGGGATTCTGTTTTTCTCCCACTGGCAGCTGTGGACTTTGTGTGATGGTGGGAGATATCAGGTGTTCAGATCTCCCACCCATGTCACCTCCATTCCCCCTCTGCTTCATCCCAAGACCACTGCCCAAGCCCAGCTTCCCCATGCATCTCCTTCTGCCACGCTGTGGGTTTATTACAGTGCCTGGGGCTCAGCCTGCCTCCTCTCATCTCCACTCCTTCACCCTGATGCACTGCTTTCCTTCCTGAGCTGGCTGCTGAGTGGGGAGCAGCTTGGCCCACCCACTTTTGCTGTCCCTACTCTTTTCTGCCACGTACCACAGAATCCCTTTCTGTGTTAAGGGTGACAGTACTCCTGGCTGAGCAAACACAGAACAGAAGAAAGAGTAAATGAGAGGTGTAGCAGTCAGATACCCTTTGAAAAAACATACCAAGATTCTTAAAACAGGCCTGCCACTGCCACGAGGCTGGTGTCTGCTACGTTCATCACATTTTGTCTCCTCCCCCACCCAACCTTGTCCCCAAGGATGGTAGAGTGAGATAACCAGTCTCCTCACAATGGAAAAAACACTGCTTTTTTGCTTCCAGAATCACTCTCGCCTGTCACTCAACGAAATAAGCCAGTTAAAAATAATTACCAGCAATAACCAAACAGGGAAAGAGCTTATCCTCATGCTATAAACTGAAAAGTATCCAACAAAAAGAAAAGCAGATTTTGGTGTGACTTAGTGCAGCCCCTATACCACCCTTTCCTCCAGAGAATGATACATAGGGAAACCTTGAGAATTTCCACCATCCCCTAATTTAGATAGCAATAGCACAGAAGGCATAAAACAGATAAAAGACGGCCCCCACTCAAAAAAAAAAAAAAAAAAACAAGTCTACAGAGGAAATTAATAAGAACATGGATTCAGTAAGACAAGGCTTAAAACAAACAAAATCCACCTACTTCAGTAGTGGAATTCAACAAACCATAAAATGAATGGAGAGTCAGGAGAGAAGAACTAACATGGCACTAATTACCAGGTGATCATGGAATAAATTCTGTAAGCTCATGAGGGAAAGAAAATCTACATGTCCTTTGAGAATAAAGGAGACATTTTTAAGCTTGCTCAAACTTCACACCTAGGTGCCTTCTTGAGGAAAAAAAAAACAACAACTCTTGGAACCATGATAAAAAGACACAAATGGAGAAAGCATAGTAAAAGGAAATGAATCAGCTTTTATATGATGACATCAAGGTTTGGGCCTGTTCAACTGCAAGAGTGCATTCCCATCAATTGACATGGGGAAGGCTGTGGGAAGCAGAGGTGTTTGCGACTGGAATTGGATCTCAGTGAAATCTGAGATGCCTAGGATGCACTCAACTGGAGGTATTGGGGGGGAGTTTTGTATATAAGAGACTAGAGGTTGAAAGAGAGATCTAGGTTGGAGCTATAGATCTAGGAATCATAGAGGTATAGGTGCTATTTATGGCTTGAGATTGGATGAGATCACTCAGGGAATTAGTGTAGAGAAGGTCAAGGAATGAGCTGTGGTTAATCTCAGTGTTAAGAACCAAGAGAAAGGAGAAATGAACAAAGAAGACTAGGCGTGAGAGTCAGTGAGGAAGGAGGTAAACCAGGAGGTGGTGGTGTCAGGAAAGCCAAGGGAAGGGTGGGTATTCAGGAAAAGTAGGTGATTAACTGTGTCAAGTGTAGCTGAGAGATCAGAGTAAGATGAGACTTGAAAATTGTCCCCCGCCTTTGGCAATGCAGGAATCACAAGGGACCTTAACAAGAGCTGTTTGAGTGGAGTTGTATAGTCGAAAGCGTGACTGGAGAGAATTTAAGAGACAGTTTTCGAGAAATGCTGTTGTATTTGAGGCAAGGCAAAGAGGAGGTAACTGGTTGGGATGGTGGGGTCAAGGTAATGCTTTTTTTAATTAACAGATTTTATTTTTTTTTAAGACAGTTTAGGTTTACTGAAAATTGAGCAAGTAGTACAGAGTTCTCTCTCCCCCCTTCTCAGGGTTTCCTCTCTTATTAACATCTTGCATTAGTGGGGTATATTTGCTACAACTGAGCCAATATTGGTACAGTATTATTAACTAAAGTCTCTAGTTTATATTAGGGTTAGTTCTTTGTATCAAACAATTCCATGGGTTCTGACATGCATCATGTCTTGCATCATTTTAGTATCCTACAGAATAGTTTCACAGCTGTAAAAAAAAAAAAAAAATCCCCTATGCTCCAAGGATAATGCTTTTTAAGATGGGACTGCATGTGGTCAATAAAAGGGAAGAGGGCCAACTCTAATTCTGTTAAGCAGTTGGCCAGCTGGCTCTTGCCTCAGCAGTGAGCTCTGGGCTGAAGAAGTAACTCAAACAGTCATCAGCTTATTTAAGGATTGCCTGGAGATCAATGAGCCCTCTGAGTGGGACATGCAGACTGAGAAGAGCGGAAGGCCTAGTGGAGAACTCTGGGGACACCAACATATAATGCATAGCCGGAGGTACTGGAGCCCGCAAAGAAGTTGAAGGAAGAAGGAGCATAAGGAGGAAAACCAGGAGGCTATGTTATCACCAAAGTCACAGGAAGAGAATGTTCAAAGAAGGAAGACCACAGGGTTGAATAGTGCCAGGAATTCAGTAAAGACTTCCCTGGTGGCTCAGACGGTAAAGCGTCTGTCTATAATGCGGGAGACCTGGGTTCGATCCCTGGGTTGGGAAGATCCCCTGGAGAAGGAAATGGCAAGCCACTCCAGGACTATTGCCTGGAAAATGCCATGGACGGAGGAGCCTGGTAGGCTACAGTCCATGGGGTTGCAAAGAGTCGGACACGACTGAGTGACTTCACTTTCACTTTCACAAGGGCAAAGAAGTCCAGGTTGGATGTAGCAATAAAGGTTATTTCAGATCTTCAGTGAGAGACTTTAAGGGTTATGAAAGAGGAGAAACACATTTTTCATGAGCTGAAGAATTACTGGGAGGTGATGACGTGAAAGCCATGAGCATACAACTCTTTCAAGAACTTTGGCCATGAAGGAGGTAGTGGAGAGATAGGACAATGATTGAAGCAAAACATGAGTACGAGAGACTTATTTTCAAGATGATAGAGACATGCATATGTAAATGTTGATGGAAGCAGGAGAGAGGGTGGGGGGAGAGGCTCCTCTCTGCCTATGGCATGCAGTTCAGTGAGAGAGATACAGGAGAGAGAAATGATGGATTGAATCAGGTCCCCTGATTAGGTGGAAAGACCTGGGACACCGAGAACAGAAGGAGGGGTTAGTCTTCGACTTCTGTTGAATTATGACAGGAAGACCAGGAGTGGGTATAGACAAGTTTGGGATGAGTGGCAGAATTCTGAAGGAGTTCTCTCCTGATGGCTTCTGTTTCCTCTGTGAGGGAAGAGGTGAGGTCATCTCCTGTGGTGATAGGGTAGGAAATACGAGAAGAATGGGAGAAGTCCAAAGTCTCTGGAAAAGAAAAAGACTAGTCATTTGGAAACACAGAAAGGGAATCAGGGAAGTAGAAGGGAGTTTGTTCCATATTGTTCTTTGTCTACTGAACCCAAGAAATGTACTTCTCTTTTCAAAATGTTAAGGGGATTCAACATTGGTCTTTGCTTCCATCACCAGTCACATCCACAGCTGGGTGTTGTTTTCGCTTTGGCTCCCTCCCTTCATTCTTTCTGGAGTTATTTCTCCACTCTTCTCCAGTAGCATACTGGGCACCTACTGATCTGGGGAGTTCATTTTTCAGTATCATATCTTTTTGCCTTTTTATACTGTTCATAGGGTTCTCAGGGCAAGAATACTGAAGTGGTTTGCCATTCCCTTCTCCAGAGGACCATGTTTTGTCAGAACTCTCCACTATGACCCGTCCATCTTGGGTGGCCCTACACTGCATGGCTCATAGTTTCAACTGAGTTAGATGCTGGGCAAGATTGAAGGCAAGAGGATAAAGGGACGACAGAGGATGAGATGGTTGGATGGCATCACCTACTTGATAGGCATGAGTTTGAGCAAGCTCTGGGAGTTGGTGATATACAGGGAAGCCCGGCGTGCTGCAGTCCATGGGGTCGCAAAGAGTCAGACACGACTGAACGACTGAACTGAACTGAAAGGGGATTCAAATTGAATGATCAGGAAGGTTGTGGATCAGTTGGTCTTGGATTCCTCTAGGTCTCCTGAGAGTCACTGTCAACAAACTCCTCGCCTCCTTCCTGGTCTCAGCTTTGCAGTTGGTTCTCTCATGAGCCTTCCTCAGCTCCTGGGCTTGGAGGTGTGAAGGGATCATTCACGTGACTCCAGCAGGGACTGTGGAAATGGAATCAGGATGCTAGGATTCGGGATGAGACAGAGAGGATGTTTAGTGAAGGAACTAGACACATAGGAGTGTCTATTTACTATCTTCTACAGCAAGGTCCCCAACCTATGGCCTATGGGCCAGATCTGGCCCACTGTCTGCTTGTGTAACAAATGTATTTCAGTACAGCTATGTCTATGGTTGCTTTCCAGCTGTAACATCAGAGTTAAATGGTTGTGACAGGGGCCTTATGGCCCACAACGCTGAAAATATTTACTCTCTGGCCTTTTTACAGAAAATGTTTGTCAGCCTCTGTTCTAGAGGAAAGATGGGGATGTTTTGGAGGAAGGATAACCTTGAGAAAACCCCAACTTCTGAGTCTGTTTCCTTTTCTGAAAAATAAGGACACCATTCATTAAATCATTCTTTCATTTAACAAACATTTATCGATTGCTCACTACGTGCCAGAAGCTGGGAGAGAGAGATCAATAAGACCCAGCCTTGTTCTTTCAAAGCCCAATAGCGGAGATAGATGGGTAAGCAAATAGCTGGCATACTTAGAGATAAATGCTCTGTGCGTGCCATGGGGATGAAGGGAGGCATCTCATCTGGCCCAGATGGATCTGGGAAGGCTTTGTAGGAAAACAGAAGAGGAGGGACTCATCAGCATGGGGGGTTGCTGTGGAGGAAGATGAAATCAGCCAAGGATTCTTGCAGGCTGAGGGGAGATCAAGGGGAATGAAGGGGAATGAAGGAGGATGAGCACTTGGAAGCACCAAGATAGAAAGGGTAGGTGAAGGGAAACAGAGAAGGAGCAGTGAGAGAGGCAGAAGCAGAATCAGGAAAGTGTCAGGAGTACCAGCGGGACACACAGGGCCCCTCCGATTCTAGCACCCTGCCCTGCCAAGCTGATCACTGCCAGTCCAGCAGGGCCCAGATGTAGTTTCACAACTGACTCAACACAGTGTTCAGAGCAGGCACCATCAATCAGCATTTGCCCCCGTGATGAAACCCAGGGTGATCTTAATGTATACACAATCAATTTTTTAATTACAAAGCACCCCTAAATTGTAATGTGGTATTACTAACAACTGTTAGTAAAATAAAATGCAAGAAAAACTCAATAATATGGTAATATGTGTAATTCAACCCAGATATCAGAATTGAAATCTATTTTGATAATGTAAACATAACACAAAACATAACCTATTTTTAATAGATTCATTATCCTCTTTTCAAATTGAATCTGAGATGCATACTCATTCCTGAAAATCATCCATACATATGATTTCATTGAGCAAATGGACTTCTACAGTGCGTGGGAGTTTGAATGGATTTAAGAATGAGGCAGATTGTCCTCTTTTTTTATGCTTTAAAGTTTTGGGAAATATTTCAAACATTCAAAGAAGTAAAGAGAATAATATAACACCCGTGTATCTACTCCTTAGATTTTTTTAAAGTGCTAGCATTTTGCCACTGCTTTAGAACTTAATAATAAGAGTAAAAACATTGTGGATACAGTTGAGGTCCCTCTTGTGACTCTTTCTCATCCCTTCTGTCTTCCCAGAGCTTACCACTGTCTGAAAGTTATAGTGTGTATCTTCCTCCTCTGTGGTTTTATATTTTTCCTACATTTGTATCAATAAACATGAAGCATAATTTTTTCATGTGTTTTTAAACATTGCACAAATGGTAAGGCAGTATAAAACTTCTGCCGCTTGCCTTTATCATTCTCCTCTGTGTTTTTGAGCAGCAGCCATGCTGATCTGTGTGTTCATTCATTTTACAAAGCTGGTCCTCTTTCCATTCTTTAAAACCTGCCCAAATTGTTAAAGACAGTGAATACATTTGACAGCTTCTCAGTGACAGATATGAAATAATTTGGTCTCAATTGTCTTCTCAGTTTTCATTTTCTCTTCCTTCGTCTCCCTCCCTCTTTTCCTCTCCTGCTCTGTTATGGGTTTTGAATGTAAAAAGAAATAGTGAAAGAAGGAAAATTCTAAAAGGAAGGTCTGCACCCTATCTTCCAGAAAATAGATTTCCCCCCATCCCCTCCAGGAGCAGCTAACATTTATCAGATACTAAGTGTAAAAACCTACACTAAGTGCTTTATATTCATTTGCTAATCCTCGGTGTGACCCTTGGAGATCTTCCTTGCCCCAAGTCGCAAAGCTAGTTTGTGAAGATTTTAACCTAGACACTCAGATGGTAGAGCTGATAAAGGCTTAACCATTCAAAAAGAGAAGCCATATTGAGCCTAAGTAGGGACAGTGTTAGGTGAGCTATTAACAGTAAGAATCCCCAGGGTTAGTGCCTTAATAACTTTTGGTATTGATCTCACTTCTAAGTTAAGTATCACAATGATTGTTAATAATAAATAATAACAAAGTACTTACTTAGTTCACAAGCTTGAGAGTTAACCTCAGATTAATTTTCTCACGTGAAGTTCAGTCACCCATTGATTTCAAACTCTTGCCAGGATATTTCTGCTTGGCTATTCCTCTATCATCCCTTACTCTGTAAGTACCAAACAGTTATTTCTTTTCTTCTTGACCATTTCTAGTTGCTGCAAATTCTGGCACCTCAGCTTGGTGCCCATGGCTCTCTATACTCTGTTTCTTCATTGCCTGCTGTGGATTGAATTGTATTCCCACAAAATTCATGTTTTGAAGCCCTTCCCCTCAATGTGATGCTGTTTGGAGATGGGGCCTTTGGGAGGTAATTAGGTTTAGGGACAGGACTGAGCACCTAACACTAGGTTCAGATGAGTTCATGGGTGGGGATCCTCATGATGGGATTAGTGCCCTTGTATGAAGAGACCAGAAAGCTGACTCACTCTGTGTCTTGTGAGGACACAGTGGGAAGGCAGGCTTCTGCAAGCCAGGAAGAGAGCCCTCTCCAGGAACCAGTCTTCCCATACCTGGATTTCAGACTCCCACCTCCAGTACTGTGAGAAACAAAGTTCTGTTGTTTAAGATACCTAGTGTAGAGTATTTGTTATAGCAGCCTAAAGTGACTAAGATACAACCTATATAGCATTTTAATCTTATTAAGTTTCTATCCCTTTTGAGCAATTATCCTTCCTCTTGCCTGTTTTTCCAGCTGTGTTATTTTCCTGAGCTAGGCTGGTACTTCCTCTACCCAAATAATAGCAGCCTTTTAAGGAAAAAATTAAAGTCTCTTTTCCCTTCCACTTCTTCCTTCTTTCAGTTCAGTTCAGTCGCTCAGTCATGTCTGACTCTTTGCAACCCCATGGACTACAGCATGCCAGGCCTCCCTGTCCATCACCAACTCCTGGAGTTTATCCAAACTCATGTCCACTGAGTCAGTGATGCCATCCAACCATCTCATCCTCTGTCATCCCCTTTTCATCCTGCCTTCAATCTTTCCCAGCTTTAGGGTCTTTTCAAATGAGTCAGCTCTTCACATCAGGTGGCCAAAGTATTGGAGTTTCAGCTTCAACATCAATCCTTCCAATGAATATTCAGGACTGATTGCCTTTAGGATGGACTGGGTGGATCTCCTTACAGTCCATGGGACTCTCAGAGTCTTCTCCAACACCACAGTTCAAAAGCATCACTCTTCAGCATCCAGCTTTCCTTATAGTCCAACTTTCACAGCCATACATGACCACTGGAAAAACCATAGCCTTGACTAGATGGACCTTTGTTGGCAAAGTAATGTCTCTGCTTTTTAATATGCTGTCTAGGTTGGTCATAACTTTCCTTACAAGAAGTAAGCGTCTTTTAATTTCATGGCTGCAATCACCATCTGCAGTGATTTTGGAGCCCCCAAAAAATAAAGTCTGACACTGTTTCCACTGTTTCCCCATCTATTTGCCATGAAGTGATGGGACCAGATGCCATGAACTTAGTTTTCTGCATGTTGAGCTTTAAGCCAACTTTTGCACTCTCCTCCTTCACTTTCATCAAGAGGCTCTTTAGTTCCTCTTCACTTTCTGCCATAAGGGTGGTGTCATCTGCATATCTGAGGTTATTGATATTTCTCCTGGCAATCTTGATTCCGGCTTGTGCTTCCTCCAGTCCAGCATTTCTCATGATGTACTCTGCATATAAGATAAATAAGCAGAGTGAAAATATACAGCCTTGATGTACCCCTTTTGCTATTTGGAATCAGTCTGTTGTTCCATGTCCACTTCTAATTATTGCTTCCTGACCTGCATATAGGTTTCTCAAGAGGCAAGTCAGGTGGTCTGGTATTCCCATCTCTTTCAGAATTTTCCACAGTTAATTGTGATCCACACAGTCAAAGGCTTTGGCATCGTCAATAAAGCAGAAATAGATGTTTTTCTGGAACTCTCTTGCTTTTTCCATGATCCAGCTAATGTTGGCAATTTGATCTCTGGTTTCTCTGCCTTTTCTAAAACCAGCTTGAAAATCTGGTAGTTCACAGTTCACATATTGTTGAAGCCTGGCTTGAAAAAATGTTTATTTTAATATATATACATATTTATTTTAATATAAAAATATTTATTTTTAAAATATTTATTTATTTGGCTGCACTGGGTCTCAGTTGTGGCATGCACAATCTTTGATCTTCATTGTGGCATGAGGGATGTCTAGTTGCAATAGGAGAAATATTTAGTTGTGGCATTTGAACTCTTAGTTATGGCATGTGGGATCTAATTCTCTGACCTGGGATCAGACCTGGGCCCCCTGCGTGGGGAGCATGGATCTTAGCTGCTGGACCACCAGGGTGCTGTGCTGTGCTTATTCACACAATCATGTCTGACTCTGTGCGACCTCATGGACTGTAGCCCGCCAGGCTCCTCTGTCCATGGGGATTCTCCAAGCAAGAATACTGGAGTAGGTTGCCATGCTCTCTTCCAGGGGAACTTCCTAACCCAGGGATCGAACCCAGGTCTCCTGCATTGCAGGCAGATTCTTTACTGTCTGAGCCAACAGGGAAGCCCGGACCACCAGGGAGGTTCCTCTATTTGTTTTTTAATGGCAAGAGATGCCATTTTTGTCTTTTGTGATATGAATCTCTATTTCCCTCAATATTTTATTATGAAAAATTTTAATAGAAAAAAGCTGAAAGAATATGTCCACTACTTAGATTTTACAGTTTTGAACATTTTGCTATACTCTATCATTGATCCATCCTTCTATTCATCCACCAACTCATCTTCTGTGTAGTACATTTCAAAGTAAGGTGCAGATATAATATACTTCTCCCCTAAACACTTAAGCATGCAAATGGTTAACCTAAAGCTCAATATTTGTGTACGACTCTTTTTTATAAAGCAAAATTTTTATTTAGTGGAATGCTAATCTGAATTGTACCATTTGATGACTTTTGACAACTACATATATACCTCTTAACTTAAATCCCTTATCAAGATACAGAGCATTTCTATTACCCCAGAAAACTCCCTCTGGGGTTTTGGAACCATGATTTGTACATTGTCGCCTCACAGAATCTGAGGATGTAATTAGAGACTCAGCAAGTCGATTATGATAAATGATCACAGAAGCAGTTTATGTTTTGTTTGCTTTGACAGAGAATTATAATCAGAGCAGAGGCTGGTGAGCCAGTTGTTTTAATTTTTGTATGCTACTTATGTTGTATCATGCCAATTGAAGATGTAAAGAACTCTTAGGAACTGGAAAGAATAACCAACTGTACCTGGCTTGCACTTAGACACTGTGTGTGATCATTAAAATATATTTTAAAAAGTTGATACTAAATGCATTCACATAACTGTGCATTTTAATATAAATGTGCAAATTAGTACAGGGCCTGGTGATTTTGTTTCAATTCTTTAAAGTGTTAAATATTAATTCATTTGTAACATTTCATCTATTCCCTCCAAATTTGCAACAATCCATCTTCCTGCTTTTAGGACAAAATGAATAAAACTCATCTTTTAAAAAAATTACTGGCTACTATAAGCATTTCTGGCCATGAATGTGGACTATAAAGTGGTTTTTAAATTATTGGAGGCAATTTTTAGGAATTCTCTCTGGAACAGATTGGCCTTGGAGTCAGCCGACCTAGGTCCAAACCTTGACTCCACTACTAACTGACTGCCTGACCTTCAGCAAATTTCTTAACCGCTCTGGTCCTTGATTTCTCTGTTTATAAAATGGAGATGATACATATATTGACCTCATAGAGCTGTTGAGAAGAGTAAGTGAAAAATGGCAATTTTCAAGGGTTAGCACATATTATGTACTCAAAAAAGGTTAATGTTGTGATTATTTTAGTAAAAACAGACTCACTATAAGTTTTTTTGTTTTGAATGTTTCTGATATTTATAAACCTTGAGGAACTTGGTGATTGTGTTTAAGGGATTACATATCCTTTGTCTAGTCTTTGGTCCCGTGAAAGAGCAATAGCCATAGCATTTAGTTAATATTTACTAAGAATCAGATGGAAAAAGCAACCAACTCCCACCAGTAGTTAAAATAAAAAAGATTCACAACACTGAAAGTTGGTAAGGATGTGAAGAAACCAGAATGCTTACATACCATGGGTAAAGATAAAAGATAGTGCAAGCTATTTGGAAAACTCTTTGGGGGTTTCTTAAAGAGTTACACTTACATCTTCCTCAGTGATTCTCAAAATGACAATAATGCTAAGGTTGAGAAATCCTGATCTGTTTCATGACCCAGCCATATCATGGCTAGATACTTACCCAAAGGTATTTACCCGAGAGTACAGAAAATCAGCTCAGGTCAGTTCAGTCGCTCAGTTGTGTCCGACTCTTTGCGACCCCATGAATCACAGAATGCCAGGCCTCCCTGTCTATCACCAACTCCCAGAGTTCACTCAAACTCATGTCCATCGAGTCGGTAATGCCATCCAGCCATCTCATCCTCTGTCGTCCCCTTCTTCTCCTGCCCCCAATCCCTCCCAGCATCAGGGTCTTTTCCAATGAGCCGACTCTTCGCATGAAGTGGCCAGAGTACTGGAGTTTCAGCTTTAGCATCATATGCTCACAAAAAAACTTTACTGGAATGCTTTGTTGTTGTTTGGTCACTAAGTCGTGTGACTCTTTTGTGACCGCATGGACTAGCCCACCAGGGTCCTCTGTCCATGCGATTTCCCGGGTAAGAATACTGGAGTGGGTTGCTGCTTCCTTTTCCAGCGGATCGTCCTAACCCAGGGATTGAACCCATGTCTCCTGCATTGGCACAGATTCTTTACCACTGAGCCACCAGGGAAGCCCCCTGGAATGCTTACAACAGGTTTATTCATAATAGCCCCAAACTGGGAATAAAACTCACACATCCGTCAGTAGGAGAATAATATATTAAACTGTATTCTATCCATGCAATGGCATACTACTTACTAAAAGGGAACAAACTACAGATACAGAGGACAACGTGGATGGATATAGTCAGGACTCAGAACATACTACCCCTAAATAGGGTGCCTTGGCATGTTGAATATTTTAAGCTAAAGGAATGTAAGAAATGGTAGGCACAGGAAAGACTCTGACCTTGCTCTGAAGCAGGTTATAAGAACCTTGGGTGAGAGGTGCCCTCCCTATACCTAGAAGAAAGAAACATCCTTCTCTCCAAAGATGGGAGGACTCCAAGAGGAATCTGGATAAACACACCTTGTTAAATTTTCCCCAGTTTAGTACTCTTGTTGTTGTTCAGTCGTTAACTCATGTCCAACTATCTGTGACCCCATGGACCACAGCACTTCAGGCTCTTCTGTCCTCCGCTATCTCTTGGAGTTTGCTCAAATTCATGTCCATTGAGTCAGTGATGCTATCTAACCATCTCATCCTCTGCCACCACCCCTTCCCCCTTTGCTTTCAATCTTTCCCAGCATCAGGGTCTTTACCAATGAGTCAGCTCTCTGCATTAGGTGGCCAAATTATTGGAGATTCAGCATCAGTCTTTCCACTGAATATTCAGGGTTGATCTCCTTTAGAATTGACTGGTTCAACCTCTTAGTAGTCCAAGGGACTCTCCAGAGTCTTCTCCATCACCATGGTTTGAAAGCATCAGTTTTTCAGTGCTCAGCCTTCTTTATGGTCCAACTCTCACATCCATACATGATTACTGGGAAAACCATTGCTTTGACTATACAGACCTTTCCTGGCACAGTGATGTCTCCACTTTTGAATACTCTTTCTAGGCTTGTCATAGTTTTTCTTCCAAGGAGCAAGCATCTTTTATTTTCATGGCCGCAGTCACTGTCCACAGTGATTTTGGAAATCACAGCCCAAGAAAATAAAATCTGTAGCTGCTTCCACTTTTTCCCATCTATATGCCATGAAGTGATGGGAACAGATGCCATGATCTTAGTTTTTTGAATGTTGAGTTTCAAGCCAGCTTTTTCATTCTTAGCTCTGACTCATTTGTCACACTTTCCCACGACATTCTACTTCTTATCAAACCTAGTATAAAAACACTCAGGTTTAAACCTAGTGTGAGAAACAGTGTCTTTCAGATCCTCATTTCCTTGTGCAGGCTCTCTTGTCATGCAAAACATTAATAAATCCACATGCTTTTCTCTTGTTAATTTATTTTTTGTTACAGAGCCCACGCCAAGAATCCTAGACTAGTAAAATAAAGGTTTTTTCCTCCCCGACAATGCTAAAAAAAAAAAAAAAAAATTACAGTGAGTGGAAAGGGGCTGGAAACTAAAATTACAGACTGTAATGATGATAGAATTTATATGACATCTAGAATAGGCGAAACTAAAATATAATGTTAGAAAACAGATCAATGTTTGCTTCTTGGGGGTGAGAGATTGATTGGGAAGGGGCTCAAGGGAACTTTCTGGAATAAAACTATACCTGGAAAATTTTTCTAAAAATGGCAACCAACTGGTGAGTTAGGCAGATCTTGGAAGATCTTTTCTTTCAAACAGCTTTACATTGGTTGCCCATGAAACTCTCCAACAGTTATATTTTCCGTGTTTTGTTTCAGCTGGTCAGTGTGTAACTGCTTCATTATGGGTTTGGTTCACATCTCTCCAATGACTAATGGAGTTGAGCATGAATTTATTTTATTGACCTTTTGGATATCATCTTTTTGAAGTTTTTGTTCTGGTCTTTTGCCCATTTTCCTAATGGGACGTCTTTTCTCATTTGTTTTAGGAGATATATACTCTGGATGCAATCCTTTGTCACATATGTGTATGGTAAATATACATATATATATATTTCCCCTTCACTCTCAGTGCTGTCTTATGATGAATAAACATTCTTAATTTTAGTGTCATTTTATGTGTGTGTATATATATATATACATATTATGATTAGTGCCTTTTCTGTCCTGTTATAAACTTTTTGCCTATTTCAAGGTCATGAAGATGTTCTCTTACATTTTCTGCTAAGAGTTATTGTTTGATCTTTAAAATATAGATTGACAATCCAAATGAAATCTGGATTTCATTTGTTTATTACATGAAGAGTCCAGATAAAGTCATTTCCATATAAAATAGATATTCAAATGTCCTGGCATCCTTTTTTAGAAGATACTTTATTTATTTATTTGTTTTTGACTGCATGGGGTCTTTGTTACTGCGTGAGGGCTTTCTCTAGTTGTGGTGAGCAGGGGCTTCTCATTGCAGTGGTTTGTCTTTTTGCAGAGCACAGGCTCTAGGTGTGTGGGCTTCGGTAGTTGTGGCACACAGTCTTAGTTGCCCTGTCACATGTGGGACCTTCCCTGACCAAGGATCAAACCCATGTCTCCTACATTGGCAGGTGGATTATTAACCACTGGACCACCAGGGAAGCCCCACTATTTTTTTTTTTTTGAAAAGACTTTTCTCCACTGATGCATATACTGGAAGAGTTGTAAAATTTGTATGTGTATACACACACACACACGTATATATATGACATAAATGGGTCAAACTCCACATATAGTTCCATATTCTCCTATTTTCATATGACGATTTTGGCATATATAACCTGTTAACGGCTGCATAGTAGTGTTAGAGGCTCAGTTGTGACCAACTCTTTGTGACCCATAGACTGTAGCCCACCAGGGTCCTCTGTCCATGGAATTCTCCAGGCAAGAATATTGGAGTGGGTTGCCGTTCCCTTCTCCAGGGCATCTTCCCAACCCAGAGATCGGACCCAGTCTCCTGCATTGCAGACAGATTCTTTATCACCTGAGCCACCAGGGAAGCCCATATATATGCATTAGCATACAATATTTATTTTTCTCTTTCTGACTTACTCCACTTTGTATAATAGGCTCTAGTATTGTTATTGATGTTATTAAGATGCTATGATACACATTTTTTTCCCAAAGTGAGTGCCAGTTGTTTTCTAAAGCTAAATTGCTAGGCATGGGGATTGCTGGGCTAAGGTGCAAGGTTATTTTAAAGTTTGCCTTCTGTAAAAGTGAAAATGAAAGTCGCTCAGTCATATCCAACTCTTTGCTCCCCCATGGACTGTACAGTCTATGGAATTCTCCAGGCCAGAATACTGGAGTGGCTAGCCAGTCCCTTCTCCAGGGCATCTTCCCAACCCAGGAGTTCAACCCGGGGTCTCCGGCATTGCAGGCAGATTCTTTACTGTTGAGCCACCAGGGAAGGCCTTGTGTTCTGTAAGGTAGTAACAATTTTCACTCTCCCCCAAAATATGTAAGCTTGTTTCTCCATATTCTCACCAATAGCCATTTCTGATCTTTTAAACTATTTGCTAAGTTGAGTGAAAATAAACCTTATTTATTATTATTATTTTTTAAAGTCAAATAGCTTTGTGAAGTGAAAGTCACTCAGTTGTGTACGACTCTTTGCAACCCGATGGACTATACGGTCCATGGAATTCTCCAGGCCAGAATACTGGAGTGGGTAGCCTTGGCACCCTGCAATCAACACTGTACTTTCTTTCATCACAACCTGGTGTCACTAGACTGGCTTCTTCACATCAGGTAGCCTTTCCTTTCTCCAGGGAATCTTCCCAACCCAGGGATCGAACCCAGGTTTCCTGCATTGCAGGCAAATTCTTTACCAACTGAGCTATCAGGAAGCCCAAATAGCTTTGTACTATATCCTTATCGGTTATTTTGCTTTTTGAATGGCCTGTTCAATCTTCTCCCATTTTTCTTTGAGGTTGTCTTGTGAAAGTGAAAAGTGAAAGTGAAGTCGCTCAGTCATGTCTGACTCTTTGCGACCCCACGGACTGTAGCCTACCGGGCTCCTCTGTCCATGGGATTTTTCTAGGTAAGGGTACTGGAGTGGGTTGCCATTTCCTTCTCCGGGGAGGTTGTCTTATTCATTTATAAATATATGTATGTTATGATAGTGTTTTTGTAGTTTCCCTAGTTTGGCTTTTTAACCTCCTGTTCTGAGCACCAGTTTTAACAGTCAGTGCTAAGAGCTAAACGCTACCACAAAGCGAGAGAACCTCGGGCGTCCAGGGCCCGGGTGGGCGGGGCCAGCGTGTCTAGGACAGGTTGTCCTCGCCCCATTCCACGCCTCCACCTTCGGGGGGCGGGGCCAAAGGACGCTCGGTCTGAGCGCGCAGTTGCCATAGCGGCCGTTGGGCGGGAGGCTGGCGCTTCCCAGCTTCAGCACCCAGCGGAGAAACGAAACCGAGAGAGCAGAGGTCTCTTACGAGCATCGCCGGCGTGCGTATCGTTGACGTAAGACGCCAGCTCAGCCTTGAGGCGCACGCGCAGTGCGTGTGTTAGGGCCTTTGGGCCTCCGTCCGCCGGCGCCTCGCGGGGGAGCGGACTGGAGTTGTGCTTCCGGTCTGCGTGTTCTTAGGGAGGATCCTGCCTCCTTCTCGACTTTCCGGCGCGCCACCTCCCATCCCTGTGCCAGGGGCTCGGAAGACCTGAAGTAGCGATGCTCTTGGGAATCATCCCCAGGAGTGGAAGTGGAGAATGCCCTCCTTGAGTGAGGAGAGAGAGTGAAGCGCAGCCTCTCTAGACTCTGGGGGCTGAGGTGGGCGTGAGCGAAGGTAATCCAGGGCCACTTTCTGAACCCGAGTCTTCCTTCGACTTTCCAGTGGATTAGGCAGAGGCTTGGGCTGGGTCAGGGGCTGGGCCGCTCGAATGGAACTTGAGACTCATTTCCACCTAGAGGAAACGAGGTTTGGAGTGCCCCTGGCGCAGAGTAAGGCGCTGGATACACACGAGGCATTATTTTCGCTGTTGCTGTGAGGAGGTGGAGCTGTTGGCACCTCTTCTTAAAATTCCTTTGCAAGTGTTAACTGGAGGAGTAACAACTATTAATGAAACTTTGTGTTAGGCCGGTGAATTTTGCGGGTATTCCCTTAGTGGCTTTGGGCTGGGGTTTCATGACTTCCTACTCAATTCTGCAAAACAACAATGATAAAACTGACTGACCCTCGTAGCAAAATGATGATGCCACAAAGCTCTGTGGAGTGCTTCATAAGAGGGACAGAAGAACCTTTCCAGAGGATCATACTGAAAACTTTTTCCTTGTATCTCGTAAACCATATGCATTTTTGTTTTTGTTTTGTGTGAGGTGCTAGAGTGACGTTGAAGTCCTTAGCTAAGACTTATATTCAGAACCTGATCAGAGGCACGCCTTTTGGGCTAGTCTGATATCCCTTTACTTATTCCATGGGTACTTAGAATGCTTTCTGTGTACTGAACATAGTTCTTAATAAGTGAGTAAAGAAAACAAAGATCCCTGCCCATTGCAGCTTAGGTTGTAGTTTTGGGAAGACATAAAAAATAGTAAACATAAATAAGTAAATTCCCTGGTGGGTCAGACGGTAAAGCGTCTGCCTGCAATCCCGGAGACCCGGGTTCATTTCCTGGGTCGGGAAGATCCCCTGGAGAAGGAAATGGCAACCCACTCCAGTACTCTTTCCTGGAAAATTTCCATGGACTGTGGAGCCTCCACAGTCCATGGGGGTCGCAAAGAGTTGGACACGACTGAGTGACTTCACGTTCAGTTTTTCACTTTCACTTTCATATGTTAGAAGGAAAAGAGTGTCATAGGAAAAAACAGCAAAGTTCTTGCCTTTACCATTGTTAATGGAAGATACAATTTTAAATTAGAATGTCAACGCAGGCTTCATAGAAAAAATGACACTTCTGTAAGTTCTTGAAGGAGATAAGGGAAGGGAAGAGTATTCCAGGTGGAGGGACTGACTGTCCAAAGACTCCCCTTGCTGTGTGTCTGGGCTTTTAAGTGAACAGCAAGAGAGCCTGTGGGGCTGGAACACAATGAGAAAAAGGAGTAGTGGGAGAAAGTTAGGTTAGACATGGGGTGGGGCTGGAGAACAGACATCTTCAAGGGCCTTGTAGGCTCTTGTAAAGGCTTTGGCACTTACTCACTTTGAGTGAAACGGGGAGCCATGGCAGCACAGTTTTGAGCAGAGCAGCCATACAATCTAACTTAGGTTTTTCAGAGTTACTGTAATGGGTGTGTTTCAGAATAGAATGGCGGAGGCAAGGGTAGAAGCAAAGAGAGGAGTGAGGAGGCTGTGGCAGTAGTTCAGAAGAGAGTTGGCAAGTGTTTCTAATCAGAGGTTGGTAGCTGGAGTGAGTGACAGGCAGTTGGATTCTGGGAATTTGGTAGTAGGAAACAGTGTTTGGATGAGTTGTGTGTTATCAACCTGAACATTTTTCAACATGATACACAGTTTATATATAAACGTATAATATATAATTTTGGTCCATGTTCCACAGGTATAGGTGGGAACAACAGTGGAGTGTTTGAGTCACTTTACTTGCTCTCCTGTGAAAGTAATTACTTATTAGCTTAGGTAAGATTTCAGAGCTTACTTACAGCCATTAATTGATATGTGAAGTTAATGACTAAAGTCAGACTTTTTCCAAAGTAGAATATAGTTGAAATCTAAAAGTTGTAGTTTCCAGTAAGCAAAGTGTGAATTAGGATAGAATAACTTGTTGTAGTACTCGTGCATTTACTTTTAATTAAAATTTTAGTGAATGTGAAAATGCTTCCTTTTTGCCTTCTTTCAGAAATTTGTCTAAATATTCTAACAGTTAAAAAAAAAAAAGATCTAAGGTAAGAAAAATACATTAATAGGTAATTGTGACTGTTACCCACAATTTTGGGGTAAATATACCATGGCAAACAGAAATGACTAAGATAATTGTTACTTCAGTTTGCAAGCTCGTGGGCTTTCCTGGTGGCTCAGACAGTAAAGAATCTGCTTGCAGTGCAGGGTACCTGGGTTCAATCCCTGGGTTTGAACGATTCCCTGGAGGAGGGCATGGCAGCCCACTCCAGTATTCTTGCCTGGAGAATCCCCATGGACAGAGGAGCCTGGCGGGCTACAGTCCATGGGGTCGCAAAGAGTCAGACACAACTGAACAACTAAGCATAGAATGGCACAGACAGACTTGTAAGTAATTTAAACAAAATATAAAAGGATGGAAAAGTATTTTGAGTACAAAGTAAATGCTAATACAGCCTTCTTCTGTTACTGTTTATTGTGGTGCTCACTCATCTTTTATCTCCTGTTCTAATCTTCATACTGATGTAGGATGTATTGAATATGCTAAGTAAATGCAGAAGTCATGAACTGAAGCACCTGTTGCCAGCAAGTACCATGTAATACTCATTGCTGTCTCTGCTGGAATTTAGAACGTTTCCAACACTATGCTGTTAAGCCTTGCTTCCTTCTCTTGCACTCCTTTCCGTTTCCAGTGGACAGATGTTTTTGGTTTCTTAGACAGTATTAGAGCACAGAATGTAGAGTGACTATTTGTAATTTGTATATTCATTAAGGATATTTCTTCTATTTAAAATTATTCTATCAAAGTATATTAAGTTTTTGTGGCTATAAAAAGATAATATTTTATAATATAAACATGGAGCTATCTGACCGACCATATGAGGCAGGAATCTGAAGTTTAGAGACATACTAGGGTGAACTATAGGTTAGTTTCAGTGTTGAGCAAGAAGCTAACCTGTCAAGTTCACCACAGTTGACAAGTAGTATGGTGACGGGTGTTTGCTGGTGGGTACCTTTAGGTCATTTGGTACCACCAAAGTGTGTGACTTAGCAGGAGTCAAACCTGGACAGAGGACATATTTGGCAGTTCTCATAGGTGAGTTTAAGTGGGTGGGGACAGAGAGGTCATAGCAGGACCGGTGCTGGGTTCAGGTGCTGGAGTCTCCTGGAAGGAAGTGAGATTTGGAGGGAGCTAAAAAACAGAGGTAAAAGTCACTTGTTAATAGTTTGAGTAAAAGGATAAATCTTCCTCTAAGCATGTGTTTGGGTCGCTGTGGGTGGTAGTCTCAGCCATGGGTGCAGAACTTTGGGGAGGAACCAGGTGGGTTACTTTAGTAATAGGAGCTGCCATTCACTGATGAATGTTCTTTTGTGTATGCTAACGCATTTCATCCTCATCTTAAAAAATAATACCTCAAGTTTTTAAAGAACTGATGTAAATTATTTACCCATGGTCACTTTACTAAGCTGTAAATAACAGTACTGGAATTTGAGCCTAGGTTTATTGGACATCAGTGCTTTTATTCTTTCTTTATTCCAAATTGCCTCAATATGTAATGAATTGTACTCACGTTATCTACCTATTTTATGTGATTTGTCATGATTGTGATCCAGTTTGCTGTGGATTAGATTTCAGTTACTAATAAAATTTGATTCACTTAATTGTGTGTTTTCTTTTTCTAGATTTTAATTTGATTTGAAAATGAGTAAGTGCAGAAAACAACCACTGGGTTCAAGTCCTGAGACATTCAGCCCAGATGTTCCTACTGACATTATTGAACTCTTTGCCAAGAACTTTTCTTATGGCAAACCACTTAATAATGAGTGGCAGTTACCAGATCCCAGTGAGATTTTCACCTGTGACCACACGGAATTCAGTGCATTCCTTGATTTGAAGAACTCCTTAAATGAAGTGAAAAACCTACTGAGTGATAAGAAATTGGATGAGTGGCATGAGCATACAGCTTTCACTAACAAAGCTGGGAAAATAATTTCTCATGTGAGAAAATCTGTAAATGCTGAACTTTGTACTCAGGCATGGTGTAAGTTTCATGAAATTTTGTGCAGCTTTCCACTTATTCCACAGGAAGCTTTTCAGAATAGAAAACTGAATTCTCTACACCTTTGTGAAGCTCCTGGAGCTTTTATAGCTAGTCTCAATCACTACTTAAAATCCCATCGATTCCCCTGTGATTGGAATTGGGTAGCTAATACTCTGAATCCTTACCATGAGGCAAATGACAATCTTACGATGATTATGGATGACCGACTTATTGCAAATACCTTGCATTGCTGGTACTTTGGTCCAGATAACACTGGTGATATCATGACCTTGAAATATCTGACTGGACTTCAGAATTTCATAAACAGTATGGGTACCATTCACTTGATCACTGCAGATGGAAGTTTTGATTGCCAAGGAAACCCAGGTGAACAAGAAGCTTTAGTCTCTTGTTTGCATTACTGTGAAGCTGTCACTGCTCTGATGACTCTTGGAAATGGTGGCTCTTTTGTTCTGAAGATGTTTACTTTGTTTGAACATTGTTCCATAAATCTTATGTACCTACTAAACTGTTCTTTTGATCAAGTTCATGTTTTCAAACCAGCTACTAGCAAGGCAGGAAACTCAGAAGTCTATGTGGTATGTCTCTACTATAAGGGGAGAGAGACAATCTATCCTCTTTTATCTAAGATGGTGCTGAATTTTGGGTCCGAAATGACCAAGAAAGCTCTTTTTCCCCATCACATGATTCCAGAATCTTTTCTTAGAAAACATGAAGAATGTTGCATGTTCTTTCATAAATACCAACTAGAAACTATTTCTGAGAACATTCGTCTGTTTGAGTGCATGGGAAAAGGGGAACGAGCAAAGCTGAATAGCTTAAGGGACTATGCTGTTCAGTATTTCATGCAAAAGTTTCAATTGAAGCCTCTTTCCAGAAATAACTGGCTAGTGAAAAAATCTAATATTGGCTGTAGTACAAATACAAAATGGTTTGGGCATAGAAACAGATATTTTAAAACCTACAATGAAAGGAAAATGCTCGAAACCCTTTCCTGGAAAGATAAGGTGGCCAAAGGGTACTTTAACAGTTGGGCTGAAGAACATGCTACATACCATCCTGGGCAAAGTTCTCTTTTGGAAGGGACAGCTTTCAATCTTGAGTGTCACTTATGGCAGGTTTTACAGGGAAAGAAACTGCCAAAGGTAAAGTGTTCTCCTTTCTGTGATGGTGAGATTTTAAAGGCTCTTAATGAAGCAGTTGAAAAGTCATTAGGAGGAGCCTTGAATTTTGATCCTAAGTTTAGGCCAAAACAGCAGCATTGTTGTTCTTGTCATGTTTTTTCTGAAGAATTGATATTTTCTGAGTTGTTTAGCCTTACCAAGTGCCTTCAGGATCATCAGGATGAAGAACCCAGCACCCAGATAAAGTGCCTACTAGTGGGTTTCCCAGCTCTCCATAATATCAAAATGCACATACCATTGGAAGTTCGACTCTTGGAATCAGCTGCACTCATGACTTTTAGCTGTTCATTGCTTCATGATGGAGACCCCACTTACCAGCAATTATTTTTGGACTGCGTACTACATTCATTGCAGCAGCTTCATACGGGAGATGTTATGATTTTGCCTATACTTTCTTGTTTTACAAGGTTTATGGCTGGTTTGATCTTTGTACTCCACAGCTGTTTTAGATTCATCACATTTTCTTGTCCCATATCCTCTGAGCCCCTGAAGACTTGTGCAGTCCTGCTTTGTGTTGGTTATCAGGATCTTCCAAACCCAGTTTTCCAGTATCTGCAAAATGTGAATGAATTGTTGAGAGATTTGGTTAACACTGAGGCACCCCAACAGGTTTTACAGTTTGTGCCAATGGAGGTGCTCCTTAAGGGTGCACTACTTGATTTTTTGTGGGATTTGAATGCTGCCATTGCTAAAAGGTATTTGCATTTGATTATTCAAGAAGAGAGAGAAGAAATCATCGGCAGCCTTCAGTTATGAAGTTGATCTCCTTTCTGAGATTTAACTTGATGGCTTCTTACCGTTTCCGTTGTTATTGCATTCTTTTGCTATTAATTTAAAACCTTCTATTTTGAAGAAAGGCTAAGTTTTGCATCATTTAAAGTCTCATTTTTTTCCGGAAAACCCATCGGCTAGTCTGACCCATAGGGTATATACACACACAGGCATAGAGCTTCCTATATGGTAGAAGATACGTAATGATGGTATTCAACCTCACACAGAGAAGTGTGTATATGCTTGGACATACCCATGCATGTGTATGCAGTTTAGTTGGTTTTATTTATCTGCTTAAGATTTGCACCTGTGTGCCTTCAGGTTAGATTTTTTTCCAACTAATTTTCTCTCAATGGCTAATGCTGTTATGAATTGATAGAGGTCTTTGATGAAAAGAGATGAGCCACTTCTCAGCAACATTAATTTACTTTAATATTGACCATGTCAGTTACTAATTTGGGGAACTCATCATTCTAGATATCTTGATATGTGCCATTCATTGCGTTTAGGCCACTGATCCAATTTACTTGTGTGGTTCAAATGAAGCTACTGTGCTGTTTTATAAATATTTTACTAACTAAAGTCCAACTAGAAAGGCTATCAGGACAGCTTTAAACCAAAGATCATATTTAAAACAAGGAAGAATTATGTGTCTAAAACAGTCTTACATGGGTGAAAAGTTTCATTTAGCAATAGAGTGGTGATTTTTAGCTTCCAGGAAATAATGTGTGAACAAAAAGATTTTTTTAAATTGCAAAATAATGTTTATGGTCTCATATTGGGGACACACAAATGTGATGAACGTAGTGAATACTGAGAAATTTTGATGGTATAGCATGAACATTTTTTTAATCTTCACAAATCCTTTTTTCCATAATGAAAGTAGCACTTTACTAAAAGAATAACCATGTGATGTTTATTTTTCAATTATGTTTGATTTCTTTTGCATTAAATGTATCTGTCAGTGTAATCAGGCTATTATGGCCAGCTATTTTAAGTAGATCTTTGTTACTTTGAAATTTCACAAGGTGAAGAATATTTGTATTTTCACATGTACATTTTATAGAGATTTTTGTTATATAAAAAATAAATATTCTTTGATGTATTTTGTTGATAAATATTAACCTGAAGTTTTTCATGTTCTTTGCTATTTTGAGTTCCATTATAAACTCATGAATAAAGTCTTTAGCAGAGAAATTTTGTGTTCATTCTTTTAAAGAGAATCATGGGGGAATTTAAAAATTAACTTGGAAACACTTTTTTTTTAAGGAAAGCTTTAATGGAAGTTAATGTTCCTTCATTTTCTCTGATTTGTATTCATTAAAATTTATTCCTTAATGTTGCAATATTTACAGAAGCTCTACTTCAGGAAAGAAATGGAATACTTAAGGGACAGAGGAAGAGGTTATATTTAGTTCTTGACAGGGAGGATGTGAGTGCTGGAGGTAGATTTCTGAAAGAAATGTGATTTCCTGCTGGTGACTTTATGAAAGCTGTTAGAGTTGTGTAATGGTAGACATGGATGGAGGAGCCTGGTGGGCTACAGTCCGTGGGATTGCAAAGAGTCGGACACAACTGAGCGACTTCACTCAATGGTAGACATCTGATAGAAAATTGGTTACCAAGAGAGAATTAAAAACCACTCTTGGGAAACCATTTTGCACTTAAATAGACTTTATGCCTTGGTTAATGTGGTCCAATACAGTGACTCAGTTTATTTTTACCTGTTTTAACTATTTGATTAGAATGAAGTTGAAAGCCTAGGGCCAGGTTCTGATAGTAAAACTTTTTAATTTAAGCCCCTCAAATAAGTATTGAATGCTTAGTTGTTTTTACTGTTAACCTGTGTTGGGATATGTAACATACTGGTATATACTAGAATGTATTTGGTTTTTAGTCAGTGTTTGGGATCAGTTACTTTTCATCTGACTTATTGAATTCAGAGTTGCTCTAGAGATGAGATAGAACTCAAGGAAGATTCAAATTGAACGGGGTGTAGCTGACAGGTACCAGTGATTTGTAGAAATTGCTCTGAGAAAAAGGGAAGGAAAAATAATGTCTGAGAAATGAATAAGAAAGTAGAGGAAGACCATAAGATGAGATGATTTGTGTAGGTTATCAAGGTAGTTCAGTTCAGTTTAGTCGCTCAGTCGTGTCTGACCCTTTGCGACCCCATGAACTGCAGCACGCCAGGCCTCCCTGTAAAAATTTTTTGGGGGGAGGGTCTTGAAATTTTTGACTTAATTGTGATGCTTTTTGAAAAGAATTTTTAACAGCCAGAAAATTTGAACATCACAGTTGTGTTTCCTGACAAACTCAGAAAAAGCGGTCTTAAAATACACTTAATTTCTTCAATACTGTTTTATGTTTTCCAAGAGAAAAGTCAGTTTTGTATTTTAGTGGGAGCTTTTATATATCATGGTCATGTCAAAGTTTTGGAAATTTCTGAGTCAATGTAAAATCCAAATTTGTGGACTTTCTCCATCTTTACAGTCATTATTTTGTTTAAAAAGATTTGCATTAAATGTTTTTTTCTGTTCTGAAGATATCTAAGTGGAACAAAAGTAACAAGTTACTGGAGCTGAAAAAAAATCTTTATGCTTTTTTAATTTTATTTAATCTTTGATGAGAATACAAGTCCTTTTAAACATTTAAACCTCATCTTTTATTTCTAGATATTTAATTGAATATTTTTAACATTTGTTAAGGTACTGTGGTGTGAGTATATGAAATACCTCACTTTTTTTTTAATACCTCACTTTTTTAGAATGAAAGTGTTGATTATAAACCCAATTAAGTTCTTATTTTTCTTGTTTAAATACTTAATATTTTTCATTGATTCTTTAGAAAGGGCAATGTATTTTGTTTAGTGTATTTTTGCTTTTTAAGATGAAAGTAAGAAAAAGGAGGTGTTTTAGTTTTGTTTCATTTTTTTGAGTCATTTTAAGCAATATATGATTATTACTTTTTATGAAACCAGTACATGCTTATAAAGATTTTAACCGAAGCATGAGAGAGTTTCTATTAATTTTTATGTTCTATAGCCCACCAGGCTCCTGTGTCCAGGGGGTTTTCCGGGCAAGAATACTGCAGTGGATTTCTTCTCCTGGGGATCTTCCTGACCCAGAGATTGAACCGTGGCTACTGCCACATCTCTTGTGTTGTAGGAGGCAGATTCTTTACTGCTGAGTCACTGGAGAAGCCTAATAAAGAAATAAAGCCATTAATTACACTGTTATAATTAGGTCTTAAATTCCCTTTATAATCTGTTTTAATACAGTTTGAACAAAACTTAGATTTAATATAGTAATATCTAGTATATCCTTTATTAAAATGATGAAAAATTATTATACATAGATGGTACTATAGATTTGCAGGGCCTAGCTGAATATTTGTTTGCACATAGTTACTGTTGCAAAGAGACTCAATTATTTGGTAATAGGCCTCCCCACCTTTTTTTTTCCCCTTAAGTTAGATTAAAACTCATTTCTGGCTGATCTTAGCAGAATTAACTATAGAACAAAAATTTCAAGGTTCCCGAATAAATTTCTGTTTGGATAGTAAATGCTTTTCTGATTGGCCTAATGGCCAAGTACCAAAAAGCTAAAAGCTCAATACTGCGTATAGTCGCTTATAATATCTTGGTATGTTTTAGGGCATGTGATTAAAACAATAATCCTCAATAAATTTATGATTTTGTATTTCTAATCAGTGTACACTTTATATAAAACAGTTTATATTAAAGTTTTTAATAAGAAGGAATTTTTCTCCTCATTCTGTTGTTTTTTCTTAGTTTTGGCCAATACAGAAAATGAAGGTAACTCATCTTTAGATAAGCACAGGTTTATATTGGAACATTTTGATTTATAACCACGAATATGGAAGATACCAATTTTTCTTTATGAATATGAAATATTTTAGTGAAAATATTTGGAAATTACCAGTCACTGAGCATAGGTTAGCATTTGGTTTCATTCAGCTGAAAATTTTCTGTAGAAGTGTAATCTGCTTATGTTCACATAAAGGTTGTATGTGCGTGTGTTGCTAAGTCGCTTCAGCCCTGTCCAACTCTGACTCTATGGATTGCAGCCCTCCAGGCTCCCATGTCTATGGGGATTCTCCAGGCAAGAATACTGGCGTGGGTTGCTGTGCCTGCTTCCAGGGGATCTTCCCGACTCAGGGATCAAACCTGTGTCTCTCAGTCTCCTGCATTGGCAGGCAGGTTTTTTACCACTAGTGCCACTTGGGAAGCCCAATAGGTTATATACTCAATTACAAATACAGTGTTTCTCTAATTTTCTCAAGATCTTGATTGTCGTGTCTTTATAGCGGCCTAATAGATTACCTAGGTATAGTCATTCTGTGTTCACTTTTACCAAGTGCAGGGGCATGAGTTTAACCTGTTACCAGGGATTTAATAATATTTAATATTGCAGCCATCTGGTGATGTCCATCTGTAGAGTCTTCTCTTGTTTTGTTGGAAAAGAGTATTTGCTATGACCAGAGCATTCTCTTGGCAAAACTCTGTTATCCTTTGCTCTGCTTCATTTTGTGCTCCAAGGCCAAATTTGCCTGTTATTCCAGGTGTCTCTTGACTTTCTACTTTTGCTTTCGAGTCCCCTATAATGAAAAGGATGTCTTTTTTTGGTGTTAGTTCTAGAAGGTCTTATAGGTCTTCATAGAACCGTTCACTTCTTCAGCATTACTGGCTGGGGCATAGACTTGGATTACTATGATACTGAATGGTTTGCCTTGGAACCGAGCAGAGATCAATCTGTCATTTTGAGGTTGCACCCAAGAACTGCATTTGAGACTCTTTTATTGACTATGATGGTTACTCCATTTCTTCTAAGGGATTATTGCCCACATAGATATAATGGTCATCTGAATTAAATTCATTCATTCCAGTCCATTTTAGTTTGCTGATTCCTAAAATGTTGATGTTTATTCTTGCCATCTCCTGTTTGACCACTTCCAATTTGCCTTGATTCATGGATCTAACATTCCAGGTTCCTATGCAATATTGCTCTTTACAGCATCAGACTTGACTTCCATCACCAGACATCCACAACTGGGTGTTGTGTTTGCTTTGGCTCTGTCTCTTCATTCTTTCTGGAGTTACTTCTTCACTGTAGCGTATTGGACACCTACCGACCTGGGGAGTTCATCTTTCAGTGTTCTATCTTTTTGCCTTTTCATACTGTTCATGGGGTTCTCAAGGCAAGAATACTGAAGTGGTTTGCCATTCCCTTCTCCAGTGGACCGCACTTGTCAGAACTCTTCACCATGACCCGTGATGTCTCTATCATGCCACCTGATGCAAAGAACCCACTCACTGGAAAAGACCCTGATGCTAGGAAAGATTGAAGGCAGGAGGAGAAGGGGATGACAGAGAATGAGATGGTTGGATGGTATCACTGACTGAATGGACATGAGTTTGAGTAAGCTCTGGGAGTTGGTGGTGGACAGGGAAGCCTGACATTCTGCAGTCTGTGGGGTTGCAAAGAGTCAGACAAGACCGAGCAACTGAACTGAATATTGCAGCCACATTGTTGGTTTGTGGCTTAAATTTGTTATGACATAGTTAAGAAACACATTTGTAGAGATCGTTTTTTTTCTCTAAACTATTTATGTACACTATGCTGAGAAGATACTTTCATTTTAAAAAGTCTTCGTAGCTTTGTGGATAAACCCATTTTGTTTACATGTATATCTACATCGTTTTCCTCTTTAAGATTGTATGTCAACACCTAATTAATTTACTGGGCAAGACAGATGCGCTTTTATTGTCTAGACTTTTGGGAGTTTCTATTCTGTTTCCAGTGAACTCCAGGGCTGAAAAATTAGTCTTTATATTAGGCTAGGTGAGAAAATTCAAAACAAGTACAAACATCCTAATAAATTTCCTTTTTTTTCCTAGAGTAAACATTATTTCTGCAACTATTTAATATAGTTAGTAATATAGTTTAATTTAATTTTATATATTAGTTTAATATAATTTAATATAGTTTAGTAATGTTAATCTGTTCCTGGAGCTATTTTTATTGCACATACATTTTGGATTGTTCAGTTTGAAATTGATTGATTTCTCTATTCTCTAAAACATTTTATTTGTAGTATTATATATATTTTAATGAAGTAGAGGGCTTCCCTGGTGGTTCAGATGGTAAAGAATTTTGCCTGCAATTCAGTAGACCTGGTTTTGATCCCTGAGTCAGAAAGATCCCTTGGAGAGGGTATAGCTACTTACTCCAGTATTCTTACTTGGAGAATCCCATGGACAGAGGAGACTGGTGAATGAACAGTCCACACAGTTGCAAAGAGTCAGACACAACTGAATGACTAACAAGACACTATTGAGGTATAGTTGATGTACAGTTCAGTCGCTCAGTCATGTCCGACTCAGCGACCCCATGGACTGCAGCATGCCAGGCCTCCCTGTCCATCACCAACTCCTGGAGCTTACTCAAACTCATGTCCATTGAGTCAGTGATGCCATCTAACCATCTCATCCTCTGTCATCATCCCCTCTTCTCCCGCCTTCAATCTTTCCCCAGCATCAGGGTCTTTTCAAATGAGTTAGCTCTTTGCATCAGGCGGCCAAAGAGTTTCAGCTTCAACATTGGTCCTTCCAGTGAACACCCAGGACTGATCTCCTTTAGGATGGACTGGTTGGATCTCCTTGCAGTCCAAGGGACTCTCAAGAGTCTTCTCCAACACCACAGTTCAAAATCATAAATTCTTTGGTGCTCAGCTTTCTTTATAGTCCAACTCTCCCATCTATACATGACCACTGGAAAAACCATAGCTTTGACTAGATGGACCTTTGTAGGCAAAGTAATGTCTCTGCTTTTTAATATTCTGTCTAGGTTGGTCATAACTTTCCCTTCCAAGGAGCAAGTGTCTTTTAATTTCATGGCTGCAATCACCATCTGCAGTGATTTTGGAGCCCCCCAAAATAAAGTCTTTCACTGTTTTATCTGTTTCCCCATCTATTTGCCATAAAGTGATGGGACTGGATGCCATGATTTTAGTTTTCTGAAAGTTGAGCTTTAAGCCAACTTTTTCACTCTCCTTTTTCATCAAGAGGCTCTTGAGTTCTCTTTCTGCTGTAAGGGTGGGGTCATCTGCGTATCTGAGGTTATTGATATTTCTCCCAGCAGTCTTGATTCCAGCTTGTGCTTCATCCAGCCCAATATTTCTCATGATGTACTCTGCATATAAGTTAAATAAGTAGGGTGACAATATATAGCCTTGATGTACTCTTCCTATTTGGAACCAGTCAGTTGTTTCATGTCCAGTTCTAACTGTTGCTTCCTGAACTGCATATAGATTTCTCAGGAGGCAGATCAGATGGTCTGATATTCCCATCTGTTTCAGAATTTTCCACAGTTTATTGTGATCCACACAGTCAAAGTTTTTGGCATAGTCAATAAAGCAAATAGATGTTTTTCTGGAACTCTGTTGCTGTTTGGACGATCCAGCGGATGTTGGCAATTTGTACTCTGGTTCCTCTGCCTTTTCTAAAACCAGCTTGAACATCTGGAAGTTCATGGTTCACGTATTGTTGAAACCTGGCTTGGAGAATTTTGAGCATTACTTTACTAGCATGTGAGATGAGTGCAATTGTGCGGTAGTTTGAGCATTCTTTGGTATTGCCTTTCTTTGGGATTGGAATGAAACTGACCTTTTCCAGTCCTGTGGCCACTGCTGAGTTTTCCAAATTTGCTGGCATATTGAGTGCAGCACTTTCACAGCATCATCTTTCAGGATTTGAAATCACTCAACTGGAATTCCATCACCTCCACTAGCTTTGTTTGTAGTGATGCTTCATAAGGCCCACTTGACTTCACATTCCAGGATGTCTGGCTCTAGGTGAGTGATCACAGCTTTGTGATTATCTTGGTCGTGAAGATCTTTTTTGTACAGTTCTTCTGTGTATTCTTGCAACCTCTTCTTAATATCTTCTACTTCTGTTAGGTCCAATCCATTTCTGTCCTTTATTGAGCCCATCTTTGCATGAAATGTTGCCTTGGTATCTCTAATTCTCTTGAAGAGATCTCTAGTCTTTCTCATTCTATTTTCTTCTATTTGCACTGATCACTGAGGAAGGCTAGTTGATGTACAGTATTATATAAATTTTAGGAACATAACTTACTAGTTCTCAGTTTGTAAAGATGATATTCCATTTGAGCGGTACTTACATTGTTCTTTCTTTATTTTCTCCATTCTTTCACTTTTACCAGAATTACAAACTCAAGGGCAAGGCACAATGATATGCTGATTTTATATCTCATATTGTCAATACAGATGTCTACAGAATATATGTGATTTTTTAAAATTACATAAAACTTTAAAGCATATGCAACATTAAAACTAGATAACAACCCTCCCATGTACCTTCACCCAGCTTCAATAACTATCCATATTTGTTAAAACTTATTTTAATCTTCCACTTTTTTTCCTTAGACTGTTTTAAAACAAATTCATGAAATATCTGTAACATACCACACCTGACAAAATTAATAGTCACCCAATACTTAAATCTGTGTTTAATTAGTACAGTTTGTCTCAAAAATGGCTTATTCAGTTGATTCAAATAAGGATCCAAATAAAGCTCAGATGTTGCATTTACTTAGTATGTCTCCAGAGTCTCTCCATCTGTTGAGTCCCTCTCCCAGCATTTTCTTCTGCATGCCAATTTAACTGTCCTATATTTTTGTACATTCTGGATTTGGCTAATTATTTTGTCTTTTAACTTGTATCTCTATGCCACACATTTTCTGTGAATTGATAGTTAAATCTAGAGAATTGATTGCTTGTGGCCCCGGTACTTTGTAAGCAATGCTGTGTACTTTTTTTTATCATGTCACAAAGCACGAAATGACTTATTGCCCTGTCTCAGTGATGTTAGGATTAGAGATTCAGATACCAATTTTATTTCTACACTACTAAGTTTTCTATAAGTCTTTCACTTAATAGCATTAGCTTCTATTGAATGTTGGTTTCTAGCTCTGCTAAAGCTAAAATTCCAAATTAGTGGTTTCTAACCGTATTATGTAGTAATTGGACTTCATAATATGTTCTTGAAATCAGCTGTTTTTTTTCTGAATAGTTTGTTGTGGAGAAGTTGGAGAAATGCTTGCTGTTGTTCACTTGCCCAGTTGTGTCCGACTCTTTGTGACCCCCATGAACTGCATCGTGCGAGGCTTCCCTGTCCTTCACTGTCTCCTAGAGTTTCCTCTGACTCATGTCTGTTGAGTCAGTGATACCATCCAAACATCTCATCTTTTTTTTTTTAAATGAGTTTTTTGGCCCCTTTTTTGATCTTAGTTTTTTGAATGTTGAGTTTTAAGCCAACTTTTTCACTCTTCTTTCACCTTCATCAGGAGGCTCTTTAGTTCCTCTTTGCTTTCTGCCATAAGAGTGATGCCATCTGAATATCTGAGAGTATTGATATTTCTCCAGACAATCTTGATTTCAGCTTGTGAGTCATCTAGCCTGGCATTTAGCATGATATACTCTGCATATAAGTTGAATAAGCAGGGTTACAATATACAGCATTGACGTACTCCTTTCCCAATTTTGAACCACTCTGTGGTTCCACATCCAGTTCTAACTGTTGCTTCTTGTTCTGTATACAGGCTTCTCAGGAGACAGGTAACGTAGTCTGGTATTCCCATCTTTTGAATAATTTTCCACAGTTTGTTGTGATCAATACAGTCAAAGGCTTTCATGTAGTCAGTGAAGCAGAAGTAGATGTTTTCCTGGAATTCCCTTGCCTTGTCTATGATTCAGCGGATGTGGGCAATTTGATACCTGGTTCCTTTGTCCTTTCTAAATCCAGCTGTACATCTGAAAGTTCTTAGTTCAGATATTGTTGAAGTCTAGCTTGAAAGATTTTAAGCATGACCTTGCTAGCATGTGAAATGAATGCAATTGTGCGGTGGTTTGAACATTCTTTGGCATTGTCTTTCTTTTGGGATTGGAATGAAAACTGACCTTTTCTAGTCCTGTGGCCACTGCCAGGTTTTCCAAATTTGCTGGCACATTGAAGCACTTTAACAGTATCATCTTTTAGGATTTGAAATCGCTCATCTGGAATTCCGTCACTTCTAGCACTTTGTTCGTAGTAATGCTTCCTAAGGCCCACTTTCGTTCACACTTCAGACTTCAGGATGTCTGCCTGTAGGTGAGTGACCACAGCATAGTGGTGATCCGGGTCATTAAGACTTTTTTTTTGTATAGTTCTGTGTATTCTTGCCCACCTCTTCTTAATCTCTTCTGCTTCTGTTAGGTCCTTTAGGAATTTTTAATTTTTAAAATTGAGGTTAGTTGATATACAATATTAGTTTCAAGTATACAACATAGTGATTCAAAATTTTTGTGGTTTATACTCCATTTGTAGTTTAAAAATATTGGCTGTATTCACTATGCTGTATAGCTGATTTAATTTATACATAGTAGTCTGCTACCTCTTAATTCCCTACCCCTGTTTTTCCCTCCCTGCATTTGTCCCCCACTGGTAACCACTAGTTTGTTCTCTATATCTGTCAGTCAGTTTCTATTTTTAAAAATAATTTTTTAAATTTATTTAGCTGCTCAGGGTCTTAGTTGTGGCATGTGGGATCTGATTTCATGAGCGGTGTCAAACCCCCTGGCCTGCTGCATTGGGAATGCAGAGTCCTAGTTGTTGGACCACCAGGGAAGTCCCTGTCAGTTTCTTTTTTGTTATATTCACTAGTTTAATTTTTAGAGTCCACATACAACGTAACATATAGTATTTGTCTTTCTAACATATTTCACTAAACTTAATATTCTCTAGGTTCATCCATGTTGCTAGAAATAGCAAAATTTCGTTCTTTTTTATGGCTGAGTAGAATTCCATTGTGTATATATACCACATCTTCTTTGTCTACCCATCTATTGATGGACACTTAGGTTGTTCCCATATCTTGTCTTTTGTATATAATGCTGCTATGAACTTTGGGGTGCATGTATATTTTTGAACTAGTGTTTTTGTTTTCTTTAGATAAATAACCTAGGAGTGGAATTGCTGGATCATATGGTAGTTCTATATTTAATTTTTTGAGGAGCCTCCATACTGTTTTTCTTAGTGGCTGCACCAATTTACTGTCCCACCAACAACATACAAGGGTTCCCTTTTCTTCACATCATTGCCAACATGTTATATGTGATCATTTTGAAGACAGCCATTCTGATTGGGTGAGGTGAGATCTCATTGTGGTTTTGATTAGCATTTCTCTGATGATTAGTGATAGTGAGCATCTTTCCATGTGCCTGTTCAGTTCAGTTCAGTTGCTCAGACTGTTTGCAACCCCATGAATCGCAGCACGCCAGACCTCCCTGTCCATCACCAACTCCCAGAGTTCACTCAGACTCACGTCTGTCGAGTCAGTGATGCCATCCAGCCATCTCCTCCTCAGTCGTCCCCTTCTCCTCCTGCCCCCAATCCCTCCCAGCATCAGAGTCTTTTCCAATGAGTCAACTCTTCGCATGAGGTAGCCAAAGTACTGGAGTTTCAGCTTTAGCATCATTCCTTCCAAAGAAATCCCAGGGGTGATCTCCTTCAGAAGGGACTGGTTGGATCTCCTTGCAGTCCAAGGGACTCTCAAGAATCTTCTCCAACACCACAGTTCAAAAGCATCAATTCTTTAGTGCTCAGCTTTCGTTATGGTCCAACTCTCACATCCATACATGACTACTGGAAAAACCATTGCTTTGACTAGATGGACCTTTGTTGGCAAAGTAATATCTCTGCTTTTTAATATGCTGTCTAGGTTTGTCATAGCTTTTCTTCCAAGGAGCAAGCATCTTTTAATCTCATGGCTGCAGTCACCATCTACAGTGATTTTGGAGCCCAAGAAAATAAAGTCTCACTGTTTCCATTTCCCCATCTATTTGCCATGAAGTGATGGGACTGGATGCCATGATCTTAATCTTTTGAATGTTGAGTTTTAAGCCAGCTTTTTCACTCTCCTCTTTCACTTTCAACAAGAGGCTCTTTTTGTTTTCTGCCATAAGGGTGGGGTCATCTGCATATCTGAGGTAACTGATATTTCTCCCAGTAATCTTGATTCCAGCTTGTGTTTCATCCAGTCTGGCATTTCTCATAACGTACTCTGCATATAAGTTAAATAAGCAGGGGGACAATATACAGCCTTGATGTACTCCTTTCCCAATTTGGAACCAGTCTGTTGTTCCATGTCCAGTTCTAACCGTTGCTTCTTGACCTGGATACAGATTTCTCAGGAGACAGGTAAGGTGGTCTGGTATTCCCATCTCTTGAAGAATTTTCCACAGTCATATCATTTGCAAATATCTTCTCCCATTCAGTAGAACTTTTTTTTTCTTGTTGATGGGATTTTTGTTGTTGTTGTTGTTGTTGTGTAAAAGCTTTTAATTTGGTCCCATTTATTTGTGCTTTTGTTTCCTTTGTAGTAGAAGACAGATCCAAAAATACATTGCTACAATATATGTCGAAGTGTTCTGCCTGTGTTTTCTTCTAGGAATTTTATAGTTTCTGGTCTTATAAATATTTAATTAAAAAAATACTTTATCAGTTTTCAGATAAGTAAGATGGTGTCTTAGTAACTGCAGGGGGTAACCAGTGCAAATTTTTTATAGTTTTTTAAAAAATTATGTTTAGAAACTTTTGGTGCTTATTTAGATGTATCTTAATGAATTACAGTTATTGTTTTCACTCGATGCTCAAGTTATCCTAATTGGCATGGGTGGATCAGAGAGAGGATCCTTCAAGTTGATACTAGGTCATTTTTTACATAATTCAGTCTCTGATAGTTTCCATACTTTCTGGCACAACTCAGTTCCATCTTTTATATTTTCTGCCCATACCTGCTACCATCCTGACCTTAGTGGGAATGTCTGTAGTACTGTGGTTCTCAAACTTAGTCTCAAGACCCTTTTACCCTTTTAAAAATTATTGAGGAATCCAAAGAACTTTAGTTTATGGGAGTTATATCTGTTGATATTTTCCATATCAGAAATTTAAACTGAGAAACATTCTATTAATTCAAAAATAATGATAAAACTTTTATGTTAACAAATATTTTTTTATGAAAAATAATTCTCAAAACAAAAGTCAGTGAGAAGCATGGCATTGTTTACCTTTTTCCCAAATCGTTTTTTGTTTATGTGTTTTAATAGAAGACTGCTAGGTTCTCATACCTGTTCTTACATTCAGTCTGTCGCAATACACTGTTTCTGTTTTGTTGAAGTACTTAAGATCTGGCCTCACATAGTTATGTGGTTGGAAAGGGAGGAATATTAAACAACCCCTTTAGGTAGTTAGGAATGTTCTTTGATGCCATTTCAGAATCTGACAGATGATAGTTTCTTAAAATTCAGTTGCAGTGAACAATGTTAAACTAAATTAATGACTTTTATACTCTGTTACACTAATATCCATTGGTCTGTCTTGAGCTTTGAGTGGGTCCCTAACCTGTGGTTTTGTAACGCCATGAATTTGTCCTTTGGAAAATACCAGTTCCTTGAGTTTTGCAGATTGCATATGTTGACACATCTGATTATATGGTATCAAAAAAGAATCACATTTTTAAACATCTCAACTAATATCTCCAATGTAATCTAACTACTGAGAAACTGTCATGCTCACAATAGTGAACAAAATTTTTCTTAGATTCTGATTTTCACTTGTGTGCTTGAATGTTATGGCAGCAAATATTGTCAGTTGTTTTCCTTGAAGTGATAGCTCACTTTATCAATTTTTGAGAAAATATCTGTCAAAAATACGTCTGAATAACTACAGTTTATCTGCTGGTTGTCCTTTAAAGTACAAATGGTATTCCATGAAAAGTGTAAAGCTTCAATTTACAACTCAGTTTCACAAATGCTTTTCCCTGAAGACAGCCATCGTGCTTGGATATGCGGCAGAAGTGCTTTGTGTATAGTTCCCATTTCTTCTCCTAGAATGTTTAAGATGTGTGCTCAGGGATCGAGACTTAATAAAATTCATCATGTTTATTACTTCTTCAAAGATATTCTTTTTTACAAATATTTTATTTTGTTTATTTATTTGTAATTGAAGGATAGTTGTTTTACAGTGTTGTGTTGGTTTCTGCTGTACAGCAGTGTGAATCGGCCATAAGTATGTATATATCCCCTCCATCTTGGAATCCCCACCAATGCAACCCCTCTGGGTTGTCACAGAGTGCCGGCCTGGGTTCCCTGTGTTACGTATAGCAGCTGCCCACTATTTATCTGTTTTACACGCGGTAGTGTGTACAGTTAGTGATGGACAGGGAGGCCTGGCGTGCTGCAGTCCATGGGGTTGCAAAGAGTCGGGCACGACTGAGCGACTGAACTGAGAGCGTAAAAGTGTATATATGTCAGTGCCGCTCTCAGTTTGTTCCCCTTTCTCCTTCCCCCTCTGTGTGCGCAAGTTTGTTCTCTACGGCTGTGTGTGTATTCCTGCCCTGCAAATAAGTTCATCAGTACGATTTTTCTAGATTCCATATATATGTGTTATATCAAAGGTACTCTTAGGTAAAAATGGCCTCTCCTCCCCCCACTATTGGTGATGAAGAAAGATTCTGTATCGTTGCCACTATTGGTGATTTATGCTGACACCAGCAATTTTGCTCGTTGCTTTTGTATTACATTTACTGTTAACATAGTGAAAAAGGGAAATAAATAATGTCTTGGTTTGGGTCCACACACCACACTTTGAGAACTGGGGCTCTTTTCCCCATTATATCAGCTGCTGAGATTTTAAAAATTTATTTTTATTTATATTAATGCGGTAGTAGTTCCTATTTTTGAGGCTTTTAAAAGCATAAATGAGTGTTTCATTTTTCCATTTTTTAAAATCTGTGAAGATTAGCATATAGCATATTTTTCTCTTTGGCTCTACTAATGTGATTAATTGTATTAATGGATTTCCTAATAGTGAACTCTTACTACATTTCTGAAATAAGCACTGCTTTATCTTGATGGATTATTGGGTTCTGTTTGCCTTATAATATTTGCTTTAATATTTACAAATGAGATTGGTTTGTATCTTTGTCTTATTGAGCAGTATTTTTCTGGTTTTGTAATCAATATTATATTTGCTTTATAAAAATAATTTGGATGTTTTCTTTTTCCCCCAACTCTCTGAAGTAGTTTAAATAGTATTTGCATCATCTTTGAAGTTTAGTAGACTTCTTTGTGAAACAAGCTTAGCTTGGTATGTTTTTGGCAGGGGAACTCTTACGATTTCCTATATTTCTTTCTCCCAGGTGGACTCTAGTGGTAAAGCATCTGCCTGCCAATGCAGGAGACATAAGAGATGCAGGTTCGATACCTGAGTTGGGAAGATCCCTTGGAGAAGAACTGGCAGTCCACTCTAGTACACTTGTGTGGGAAATCCCATGGACAGAGGACCATGGATTTGCAAAGAGTCAGACTCGACTGAGCATGTGTGCATGCACATGTTTCTTTTTACAAAATTCATTTGTTTACAGCCTCTGTTTCTTAGTGTTAGTTTTGATATATTTACCTAGAGTTATGTTTATTTCATCTAAATTTTCTCAAACATTTTCTCTTGTAGAATTGTATAGAGTAGTCTCATAATTTAAAAAAAGTTGCTCTGTTGAGTTTTTCTATTGTGTGCTTATACTCTCTTTTAACAATCAGGTTAACTCTTTCTATTTTGTTGATTAATTTTCAGAGAACCAGCTTTTTTGGTTTACTTACTGTTTATTTCTGTTTTCTAACTCATTAATTTCTGCTTAAATTTTTAAATTGAGGTATAATTTATATATAACATTATTTCAAGTGTGCAGCATAGTGATTCAGTATATGTATATATCGCAAAATGGCCACCACCACTAGTTAGCATTTGTCATCATACATAAGTTACAAATGTTCTTTTTCTTACAGTGAGAACTTTGAAGATCTACTTTCTTGGCAACTTTCAAGATTATAGTATTAACTACAGACAGTTGACTCTTGACCAACATGGATTTGAACTGTGTGGGTCTACTTATATGTGGATTTCTTTCACTAAATACATATTATATACATACACTACACTCTCCACAGTTGTTTGAATTCGTGGTTGTGGAACTATGTATATGGAAGGCTGACTGTAATGTTATACTTGAATTTTCGACTGCATGGAGGGTTGGTGCCCCAATTCCTGACTTGTTCAAGGGTCAGCTGTAACCTCCATCTCTGCAACCACCAAGCTTTTCTCTGTATAGATCATGGGACCTGGGACCTATATTCCCTGTACAGGTCACGGGACCTCGCTTTTACATTTTTAATTTTGTATATTGTACATATAAGTGAAATCATAGATTATTTGTCTTTCTCTGACTTATTAATATTTCACTTAACATAATGCTGTTTAGATCCAACCATGTTGTCTCAAATGGCAAAATTATTTTTTTCTATGACTGAGTAATCCATTGTATATATGCCACATATCCTTCATCCACTCATCTGTTGAGGGATAGCTTGCTTCCATATCTTGGCCATTCTAAATTTAGTGCTGCAGTGAACATTGAAAATGAAAGTGAAAGTCACTCAGTTGTGTCTGACTCTGAAACCCCGTGGACTATACAGTCCATGAAATTCTCCAGGCCAGAATACTGGAGTGGGTAGGCTTCCCTTCTCCAGGGGATCTTCCCAACCCAGGGATCGAGCCCAGGTCTCCCACATTGCAGGTGGATTCTTTACCAACTCTGCTATGAGGGAAATGCATATATTGAATTAGTGTTTTTGTTTTCTTTGGGTATATACCCTGAAGGGACATTACTGGATTACATGACAGTTTTATTTTTAATTTTTTGAAGGCTGGGGAAGCTGGTTCCTGTTATTGATGAAGGAAGCTTTCTCAGGCTGAGGAGTTTCCTCTTAGCACTGAGCAGGGCCAGCCTGCGGGATGGCAATGATGCAGACAAAATGAAACTATCCTTCCTATCTTTTTTGTGTGGTTATTTTCAATTTTTTGGCTCCATCGTGTTGCTGAGTGTGCTGCAGTACAGGGGGTCACAAAGAGTTGGCACAACTGAGCAACTGAACTGAGCTGAGTTGCTAACACTTCTTAAGTGGACTCCTGAGCTATCCCAGAACTATTTTCATTCATGGATAGGTGTCTAATTGTTGCCCTTTGTTGGGGGTGTTTCCTACTCCACAGTCTTGAAGTCACTCTTGTTCAGTCCTTTAAAAATGTCACACTGTTGTTCTTTAGGTGCATGATTTCTAACGAGATGGCTATTGCAATTGTTATTAATACATTTATTTCTCTTTAGTAATTAATATGTCTTTTTTCCTCCTTTAACTACTTTAAAGATTTTCTCTTTATTTTGTGTTTTCAGAGGTTGAATTTTGATATGTATACATCTGACTTGGGTATTTATCTTGGTTGGTAGTTTGATATATGCCATGAATTTTGGAAATTCTTAGCCATTATCCCTTAAAATATTTATTCTATCCCATTCTCTGTCTTTTTTCCTTCTGGAGTTGTAATTGCAGATCTATTAGACCATTTGTTGTCTTACAGTTCTTGGATACTATACACTGTTTTTATTTTTAAATGTTTTTTTCTTTGTTCAGTTTGTATATTTTTCAAATTTGCTGATTAAGCTTTGTTAAGTCTACCGAAGAGTCTGTCAGTAACAGTCTTGATCTCTATTACTGTGTTTGTATTTCTAGTCTCTCATTTTTTTTTCCTTATAGTTTCCCTTTCTGCTGAAATGATTCATTTGACAAGGAGTATTGTCTACTTTTTCCACCAGAGCCTTTGCTGTATTTTTCATAGTTATTTTAAATTCCCTATCTGATAGTCCCAATATCAATGTCATATGTGAGTCTGGTTCTCTTAATTGTTTTGTCTCTTGGCATTGTGGGTTCTTTCTCTTGCTTGTTTGAATATCATGTAAGTGGTATTATTATATAAGTGGTATTATTATTTTTTAAATAGGGGAGATAGGGAAGAAGGATCTACGCAGGGCTCCATGGCCTTCCGGCACAGCTGCTCTTGCCTTCCCCTAAGCCTGTACCGTGAGGACTGCTTTCTCAGGACTCCTGTCATAATTTTTGTGTGAGTACCCCTTGAAATCTGTTGAAAGAGGGGTGTGAAGTCCCCTTTATTTGCAGCCTTTAGAGCTCCAAATTCTGTCACCATCCAGGGCTTAACCTCCACCAATACAAATCTAGGTGAATTCTTCTTCAGTTCAGTTCAGCTCAGTCGCTCAGTTGAGTCCGACTCTTTGCAACCCCATAAATTGCAGCACCCCAGGCCTCCCTGTCCATCACCAACTCCTGGAGTTCACTCAAACGTCCATCGAGTCGGTGATGCCATCCAGCCATCTCATCCTCTGTCGTCCCCTTCTCCTCCTGCCCCCAATCCCTCCCAGCATCAGAGTCTTTTCCAAGAGTCAACTCTTTGCATGAGGTGGCCAAAGTACTGGAGTTTCAGCTTTAGCATCATTCCTTCCAAAGAACACCCAGAACTGATCTCCTTTAGAATGAACTATTTGGATCTCCTTGCAGTCCAAGGGACTCTCAAGAGTCTTCTCCAACATCACAGTTCAAAAGCATCAATTCTTCAGCGTCAGCTTTCTTTACAGTCCAACTCTCCCATCCATACATGGTATTCAAATGCCCCAAGTAAACAAATGCTTGCATTTCCCACCTCCCTGTAGGCATTTGCCTCTCAGATTTGGGGCTAGTTGACATTTCTTCAATTTTAGCTCTTTGATTGGTTCAGGAAAGGTCATTGACTTGCAGTTTGTTGAATGTTTTTTTTCAATTGTAAGGTCTTTTTCCAGCTATTAATACCCAAGTAGAAACCAGAAACCCCAAACTTACTCCTTCTTTTTATCCCACTCACCTCCCACCCCCATATCTCTACTGGTAGGATGACTCTTTGTCCTGGTTTACACCAGTATAGTCCCCCTTTCACTCAAGAGTTTTCTTCATTTGAATGGTAAATTGTGTGATCACCCTGTCCTTGAAAATATTACATAATGAGATTTCACTGGGAACATATGTTGACTTTTGATGAATTTGTTTATCTTGGATAAAAATCAAATATTGAAGGTCATTTTGGCTATATTCAAAAGGACGTGGAGAGAAAAGGTGTAAATGAAAGATGCATCAATCAAATCCAATGTGTAGACTTTGTTTGGGTCCTGTTTTAGCCCAAAATAATTATTTTTACACAATCAGGAGCATTTGAACATGGACATAGGTATTAGACATTATAAAAATATTGTTATTTGGTTAAGTATTACAAAGATATTATAGTTATTTTTTAAAAATATTATTTGTTATAAATTCTGATGTATTTGGAGGTGAATTATGATAGTAGGAATTTATTTTAAAATGCTCAAAAATAAAACTGAAGGTGAAGGGAGAGAGAAATTTGATAGGTAAAAACAAGAATGACAAAATATTGATAATTACTGAAGCTAGATAATAGGTAATTATTTTATCTCATCTTTATTGTAGTTTTTGTCAACTTTCATAATAAATACTTTAAAAAAGAGGAACAGAAATATAATCAAGAATCTCTTTTTTTTGAAGGTAATTATTCCAAAATTGGGCTTCCCTGGTGGCTCAGATGGTAAAGCGTCTGCCTGCAATGCAGGAGACCTGAGTTCATTCCCTGGGTCAGGAAGATCCCCTGGAGAAGGAAATGGCAACCCACTCTAGTACTCTTGCCTGGAAAATTTCCATGGACTGAGAAGCCTGGTAGGCTACAGTCCATAGGGTCGCAAAGAGTCAGACATGACTGAGAGACTTCACTTTCTTTCATACTTTCTATCCTAAAATTTAAAGTGGTAAAGGTGAAGTTTTCCTGTGGCCGATCAGAGGTCAGGCAACCCTGCCTTATATCTCATTTGAAAGCTTCCTGTGCTTCAGTGGGTATTCAGGTAATCAGATAATATGTTATATTACAGGTATGCTGCTGTTGCTGCTGCTGCTAAGTCGCTTCAGTCATATCTGACTCTGTGCGACCCCATAGATGGCAGCCCACCAGGCTCCCCTATCCCTGGGATTCTCCAGGCAAGAACACTGGAGTGAGTTGCCATTTCCTTCTCCAGTGCAGGAAAGTGAAAAGTGAAAGTGAAGTCACTCAGTCGTGTCCGACTCTTCGCGACCCCATGGACTGCAGCCTACCAGGCTCCTCCATCCTTGGGATTTTCCAGGCAAGAGTACTGGAGTGATATTACAGGTATAGGGAGGGGGAAAAAAAGAGGTGAAATGCCATGGTTTTAATGTAGTTCAGTCCTGCAGACCTACACTGGACCCAGAGGCGGGAATGAACCTTGCAGGTATCTTATTAATCCTGGTTCAATTTTGTGTGTCTATTTTGTGCAAACTTGAGCTTCCCTCGTGGCTCAGACGGTAAAGAATCCTCCTGCAATATGGGAGACCTGGGTTTGATCTCTAGGTTGGGAAGAGCTCCTGGAGAAGGAAACAGCTACTCATTGCAGTATTCTGGCCTGGAGAATTCCATGGACAGAGGAGCCCGCTGGCAGGCCAAATCCATGGGGTTGCAAAGAGGCGGACACAACTGAGCGACTTTCACTTCACTTCGTGTAAGCTTACCTTAGAAGGGATTTGCTTTGCTTTGCTTTCCTTTTATCCAGTTTCTCAATGTTGCTCTATTCTCCCCTGTTTTCATAATATGGAGAGACAAATGCCTTGGGAAGGGGATATCAAGGCTATAAACTCCATGGGGGCAAGGACTATTTACTGCTTTGAACTAGGTATACCTAGTACCATTACTGTACATGAAAAGCATATAATAAGCAATGGGTGATTTATGCCAGCTTCATTTAAAATGAAAACAACATTGTGAAGTTGCATATAGACCACCTTTCTTTCAAATATATTTATGGAAATGATTAGGAGAGGACAGTAATTCTCTCTTCCCCTGTAAAAGTCCTTAGCTCTAGTTCAGCCAAGAAATCAAGAGACTGTAATATCCTGTCTATAGAAAGCTGAAATGACAGGTACCCTTAAATAAACAGGTGTAATTAATCATGGTGCTACTTGTTTTGATGAGCATGCGAGAGTGACAAGTTAATAATAAATCTCCAGCTCATACAGGGGAGGCGGCTAAGGAGATGCTGTGGTTTAATTTACATCTTTGGAAGGCACCAAAGATTTAATAATCTCCCTGCCTTATATATCAAACTAACACCCCTGCGGCAGAAAAGCAAACCATTTTTAACTGTTAATCTGAGAAGCAATAAAATCTTATCTCAGGTCAAAAATAAATTGAGTTTCTGGTGGTCTCAATGGACCCTTAGGATGTGTGATTTATTCAGATTCTAAAGCCACTCAGGACCCCTGGGGACCTGGGTTGCAAAACCAGGCAAGCTGGGAACATTATGGGTGATTGCCAGTCCAGTCAGAAGATCAGACCGAAGGCAGTGACTGATTTTACCTTAGATTTACCCAATAATTTATTTTACCTTCTGTGTCAGCTACAAATAGATTATGGAATACAAACCTTTGTGAATTTGAGATTCAGTTCTAAACGATTGCTTTAGCTCTGTTTATGTTAATTGTTGTATATTGTATAGTCACTCAGTCATGTCCAACTCTTTGTGACCCCATGGACTATTGCCCGCCAGGCTCCTCTGTCCGTGGGATTCTCCGGCAGGAATACTGGAGTGGGTTGCCATTTTCTTCTCCAAGGGATCTTCCCGACCCAGGGATTGAACCCAGGTCACCTGCATTACAGGTGGATTCTTTACCGTCTGAGCCACCAGGGAAACCCTTGCTTATGTTAATACTTGTTCTTAAAAGCTCAAAAACTGTTTTGAGATTTTTTACTAAGTGTAGGATTTTAACCTGACTAGAGAAACTGGCATACAGGAAGGGAAAATAATCCTTCATGGCACAATGAATCACTTGTGAAGCCTCAAGTGTTCAGACTTCCAGCTCTTTGTTTCTAAAGGAGCTAAACTATGAGGTACATTGAATTTATTAATTTGGAAAACCGCCTCCTTACAATACCAGTAGAGAAGATGCCATCTTCTTTGTTTAAAGAATGGGCTAGAGCTAGTTGAGGATCCCAAGAGAGACACAGAAACAATTTAGAAATAACTTGAGTCACCTACTCCCTGCTTGAAGGGAACCAGACTCTTGGTCTTTGGGGAGGCACCCAAATTGACTGAGGGAAGATGGAGGAAAATTCCCTGGATCCCTGCAGGGTTAATTTATTCAAAAAGGAAATTAAAAAATACTCAACATGCAAAAGTCTTGTGAAGAAAATAAAGGAAAACCACAGAACATGCCACAGGCTGAGGAAGACCGCCCTTTGGAAGCTGTACCACAGGAGGCAGAAAGAAATCCTCAACCTTCTGAAGAAGGTGTAAGCCAGGAAGCAGAAGGAAACCTTAGAGGAGGGCTGACTCAGCCTGGTTAGGGGTATAAAGAGGACGCTCCTGTTAAGCATTTAGACCTTGAAGAAATGATAAGAGAAACAGATGAGTTGGAAAGGCTTAGGGAAGAAATAAGAAGAACAAGAAGCAAGTTTGTGATGATGCATTGGAAGCAAGGACATCATGCAGCTGTCCTTATCCCACGTGCTTTAGGCCTTGGATTCTTTTTTTGTCCAATATTAAAATCTGGCCCCTGCTTTCTGTTAGCATTTCCTGATGTATCTTTGACTTTTGCTTTATTTTTAATCATCTGGTGGAGTTTTGTTTTAGGTAGTTTTCCTTGTTATCAGCATCTACACTTTGTATTTTGACACATTCTCTAGGTCTATTTTTCGACTGGGAAATTTCACACATATGCATGAAAATATGTTCATTCCAACATAGCAGGTTACAGAGCAGCATGTTCAGCAGCATATTCAGGTATATTCACATACCTGAATGGTCTAGTGGTTTTTCTCCACTTTCTTCAATTTAAGTCGGAATTTGGCAATAAGGAATTCATGATTTGAGCCCAGTCTGTTTTTGCTGACTGTATAGAGCTTCTCCATCTTGGGCTGCAAAGGATATAATCAATCTGATTTCGGTGTTGACCATCTGGTGATGTCCATGTGTAGAGTCTTCTCTTGTGTTGTTGGAAGAGGGTGTTTGCTATGACCAGTGCGTTCTCTTGGCAGAACTCTATTAGCCTTTGCCCTGCTTCATTCTGTACTCCAAGGCCAAACTTGCCTGTTACTCCAGGTGTTTCTTGACTTCCTACTTTAGCATTCCAGTCCCCTATAACAAAAAGGACATCGTTTTTGTGTGTAAGTTCTAGAAGGTCTTGTAGGTCTTCATAGAACTGTTCAACTTCAGCTTCTTCAGTGTTGCTGGTCAGGGCATAGACTTGAATTACTGTGATATTGAATGGTTTGCCTTGGAGACAGATCATTCTGTCGTTTTTGAGACTGCATCCAAGTACTGCATTTCGGATTCTTTTGTTGAATATGATGGCTACTCCATTTCTTCTAAGGGATTCCTGCCCACTGCTGCTGCTGCTAAGTCGCTTCAGTCGTGTCCGACTCTGTGCGACCCCATAGACGGAAGCCCACCAGGCTCCCCCATCCCCGGGATTCTCCAGGCAAGAACACTGGAGTGGGTTGCCATTTCCTTCTCCAATGCATGAAAGAGAAAAGTGAAAGTGAAGTCACTCAGTTGTATCCGACTCTTAGTGACCCCATGGACTGTAGCCTACTAGGTTCGTCTGTCCATGGGATTTTCCAGGCAAGAGTACTGGAATGGGGTGCCATTGCCTTCTCCAATTCCTGCCCACAGTGGTAGATATAATGGTCATCTGAGTTAAATTCACCCATTCCAGTCCATCTTAGTTCACTGATTCCTAGAATGTCGATGTTCACTCTTGTCATTTCCTGTTTGACCACCTCCAATTTGCCTTGATTCATGGATCTAACATTCCAGGTTCCTATGCAATATTGCTCTTTACAGCATCGAACCCTGCTTCCGTCACCAATCCCATTCACAACTAGGTGTTGTTTTTGCTTTGGCTCCATCCCTTCATTCTTTCTGGAGTTATTTCTCCACTGATCTCAAGTAGCATATTGGGCACCTACTGACCTGGGGAATTCATCTTTCAGTGTCCTATCTTTTTGCCTTTTCATAGTGTTCATGGGGTTCTCAAGGCAAGAATACTGAAGTGGTTTGCCATTCCCTTCTCCAGTGGACCACATTCTGTCAGACCTCTCCACCATGACCGGCCTTTGGCATGGCTTAGTTTCATTGAGTTAGATAAGGCTGTGGTCCGTGTGATCAGATTGGCTAGTTGTCTGTGATTGTAGTTTCAGTCTATCTGCCCTCTGATCCCCTCTCTCAGTGTCTGCCGTCTTACTTGGGTTTCTCTTACCTTGGATGTGGAGTCTCTCTTCACGGCTTCTCCAGCAAAGCGCAGCCGCTGCTCCTTGCCTTTGATGCGGGGTAGCTCCTCTCGGCCGCCGCCCCTGCCCTTGGGCGCAGGGTAGCTCCTCTTGGCCACGCTCATGCGCCGTCGCAGCGGACAAAGTCTCAAATTGTGTGTGTATGCACGTGTGTATACATACATGCGTATATCAGAAATTTAACTGTGCTTTTTTCTGTGTGATTTTTTTTCTTTTTGCTTATACGCATTTTTAAATGAACACATCACACACACAAAGAGAACTTTTTTTTTTAAATTAAGAGTCAATCAAATAATTTACAGCCAGCTTATAAGGTCAATGGGGGCACCTAAACTCTTGATGATAGAACTATTAAAAAATGTCAACCTCAAAATACCTCTGGATCTCTTAGCCAGAGGAATAAAACTGGCAATTATTACAGGGAAAAAAAAAAAAAAAAAGAATGGACCATAATGATCTCAGAGAAATAGGAAGGTAGAATTATGTGCATTTGCTGTATGTACAAGTGTATTCATTGTTCTAATTTGATGTGAAATAATTTTTATAAAGGAATTAGATTGTAAAATATTTCATCTTTTTACAAATGCTGCTTATAATTTTAGCTGAATCATTGTGATGTTTAATGGACTGTTGCAGGAAGTAGAACATAAAAATACCCAATTCCCCTCATCTCCTACCTCCCTCCAGCCCCCGTGGCTTTAAATTATAGCTGTAAATTAGGGTTGCATTTTGTCCTGTCTTCCAAGGGCACTCTGGCATAGCATGAGCTTCAGACTGTAACTAGCTTACCCATTCAACTTAGCAATTAGAAAACCACATAGTATCTCCCCAGACATACTTGGGCTGCTTCTACCTGCCTCTGTTTGAGGAAGGCTTTATTCTCCTGGTCAGGAGTTTGGCTTGGGCCAGGTGGGAGAAATCTTAGAGGAAGATCTCTTTCTCATTTGTAATGGACTTAGCAAACATCCTTTGACTCCCTTAGGTCATGAGGATGATGGGACGTACAAGGACAGAGGCACAGAGCGCTGTGTCAGTTCTTAGTGTCGTAAGCACAAATTTACTATCTTCCTGTTCTGGAGGTCAGAAATCTAACAGCAAGGTGTTGGCAGGTGGGTCCTTCTCAAGGCTCTAGGGAAAAGTCTGTTTCTTCGTCTTGTCCAGTTTCTAGAGGCTGCCTGCGTTCCCTGGTTCGTGGCTCCTGCCTCCAATCGCTTCACCTCGTGTTTCTGTTGTCACATCTCCTGCTCTTCAATATGATCTCCTCTTTCCCTCTTACAAGGATTCTTGTGATTACATTGAGCCCTGGATAGTCCAGCATAATCTCCTCACCTTAAAATCCTTATTCATACTTGCAAAATCATACTTTTAATAGAAGGTAATTCATGCATTCCAGGAATTAGGATGTGAGTATATTTGGAGGTGGCCTTATTCAGCACAGAACTTGGCATTGGATAACTCTGTCACTCTCTCAGTTAGTTTGACTATTACGTGAGTTTCTTAACATTTCTGAATCTCAAGTTTCTTTTTGAGAAATAACTAAATAGTACCATCTCCTAGGTTTGCGTGAAGGTTGAAAGTAAAAGTGAAGTCACTCAGTTGTGTCCGACTCTTTGCGACCCCATGAACTGTAGCCTATCAGGCTCTTCCATCCATGGGATTTTCCAGGTAAGAATACTGGAGTGGGTTGCCATTTCCTTCTCCAAGAGATCTTCCTGACCTAGGGACTGAAACTGGGTCTCCTGCATCATAGGGAGATGCTTTACCGACTGAGACACCAGGGAAGTCAGGGTTAAATGCCTGGAAACAATTAGCATTGTGTCTGACACGTATTACTAGTTCAATGAATGGGAAGTTAATGGATTATTGTTTTTACTATTCAGTGATGAAAGGGCACAGTCTCACCTCTTTGAGGACTTCTCAGTCCAGTGGAGAAGACCAACAGCTGAACAAGTCTTTATGAGTCAGCATGAGGCAGTGTTACATGGGCTATATTTGTCACAGGCTACAAGGGTCCTTCATGCATGATTTCATTCATTCTTTTGTAGATCTGTAACTAACATGAATTTTGGGGCAAAGGAAGGGAAAACATAAAAGGTTGTTCTGAGGCTATGACTGACATGGAATGTGAGGTCCTGGAAGACTGTGCATTTTTATTTTGATGACCTCATATTTTTTCCTAAGGAAACACTTTTTACTGCTCTTGAGATGAAATGGTAACTTTCTTGGACTTGGAGTATGTGCCATTTCACAAGTTAGGGCCTTGGACATCTCAGACTATATCATATGGTAAAAGGAGAGACAACAGTGTAGGTCTGTAAGCCAAAGTTGAAAGTCTTCCTGTTCCTCTCTCTTCTTGCTGCTGACGTTCACACCTTCCCTCCCACAATGGGAAAGAGTGCTGATCTTTCGGAAATGTTCTAGGATTCTGGTTGGGCCATGTGTGCTGGTAACTGGAGTCCCTGTGTGTGAGGAAGTCGCTCTTGAGTGGGTGCCATTTGTGTGTGTCTCATCATTGTGCCTTGGGTGGTGAGGACCAGGGTCCACTCTTTTCCTTCTGTGTGTCAGCTGGCCTGGGCACATGTGCTCTCCCTCTTCTGTCTGGTTTCCTAATTCTGCTGTCATTTCACCTGGCCCTTCAGCCACGGGTGACACCAACTCTTCGTTCGGCTTCTAGAATACCCCTTTCTTATGGTTTCTTCTACCTCATGCTCAGTTGGGTCTTTCTCATTTCCCTGACTTAATATTCAAACTTACCAAACTCAGTCCCAAGACCTCTTCTCTTTTCTGTCTCTATCCCATTCTATGGATTTAAATACGTCTATATATTGATGATGCTGGCATTAGTTTTCCATTGCTGCTGTAACAAATTACCACAAACTTAGTGGCTTAAAACAACACTAATTTATTATTTTACAGCTTTTTAGGTTAGAAGTTTGACACAGTCTCACTGGGCTACAGTAATTTGTCAACAGAGCTGTGTTCCTTTCTCGAGTTGCCAAGGGAGAATCCATTTCTCTGTCTTTTCCATCTTCTGGAGGCCTTCTACATTCCTTCAGTTCAGTTCAGTTCAGTCACTCAGTCGTGTTCAACTCTTTGCGACCCCATGGACTGCAGCATGCCAGGCCTCCCTGTCCATCACCAGCTCCTGGAGCTTACTCAAACTCGTGCCCATTGAGTTCGTGCTACCATCCAACCATCTCATCTTCTGTCGTCCCCTTCTCCTCCCACCTTCAATCTTTCCCAGCATCAGGGTCTTTTCCAATGAGTCAATTCTTTGCATCAGGTTGCCAAAGTATTGGAGTTTCAGCTTCAGCATCAGTCCTTTCAATGAACATTCAGGACTGATTTCCTTCAGGATGGAATCTACTTTCCTTAGCTTGTTTTATTCTTTATCAGAATCTTATATCTCTGAACCTTCTTCCTTTGTCAGCTCTCTCTCACCATAGCTGAGAAGAACTCTCTGCTTTTAAGGTCCCATCTGATAAGATTGGGTCCACTCACATAATCCAGGATAATCTCCCCACCCCAAGGTCCATACCCTAACCACATTTGCAAAGTCTTTTTTTTGCCATGTAAGACAATATTTTCACAACTTTAAAGGATTAGGTCATAGACATCTTTGTAAGAACATTGTTCTGCTTACTGCAGTGTCCAGATAAATGTCACCAGCCTAGACCATTCTCCTTAACTCTTAAGACCATATATTCAGCCACCTACTTGACATCTATGTTTGGATGTTTAATAGACATTTCAAAGCTATTTGTCCAGAACTGAGCCCCAAGCAACACACATACACATACATATATATTTATGTGTATATATAAGAAAAAAACTTGTGTGTGTGTGTGTATATATATATATATGTTTGAAAAGATTTGTCTCTTGACCTTCATTTTGGTGCATGGTATACATCTTATCCCAAAGGTAGAACTGATAATTGGAGACTTCATAATGTATTCTTTTGTTGACTATGATGGCTATTCCATTTATTCTAAGGGATTCTTGCCCACAGTAGTAGATATAATGGTCATCTGAGTTAAATTCACCCATTCCAGTCCATTTTACTTCACTGATTCCTAAAATGTCGATGTTCACTCTTGCCATCTCCTGTTTGACCACTTCCAATTTGCCTTGATTCATGGACCTAACATTCCAGGCTCCTATGTAATATTGCTCTGTACAGCATCGAACTTTACTTCCATCATTTTGCTTTGGCTCCGTCTCTTCATTCTTTCTGGAGTTATTTCTTCACTGTTCTCCAGTAGCATATTGGGCATCTACCGACCTGGAGAGTTCATCTTTCAGTCTTGTATCTTTTTGCCTTTTCATGCTGTTCATGGGGTTCTCAAGGCAAGAATACTGAAGTGGTTTGCCATTCCCTTCTCCAGTGGACCACGTTTTGTCAGAACTCTCCACCATGACCCATCCATCTTGGGTGGCCCTACAGGGCATGGCTCATAGTTTCTTTGAATTAGACGAGTCTGTAGTCCATGTGATCAGATTGGTTAGTTTTCTGTGATTGTGGTTTTCAGTCTGCCTGCCCTCTGATGGACAAGGATAAGAGGCTTATGGAAGCTTCCTGATGGGAGAGACTGACAGGGGGAAACTGGGTCTTGTTCTGATGGAGGGGCTGTGCTAAATAAATCTTTAATCCAATTTTCTGTTGATGGGTGGGGCTGTGTTCTCTCCCTGTTATTTGACCTGGGGCCAAACTATGGTGGAGGTAATGAAGATAATGGCGATCTCCTTCAAAAGATCCCATGCATACATTGCTACACTCAGTGCCCCCAACCCTGCAGCAGGCCACCACCGACTCCTGGACACTCCCGGGCAAGTCTGGGTCAGTCTCTTGCGGGGTCACTGCTCCTTTCTCCTGGGTCCTGGTGCACACAAGGTTCTGTTTGTGCCCGCCAAGAGTTTGTTTCCCACCTGTGTAAATTCTGGTGGCTCTGTGGTGGGGTTAATGGCGACCTCCTCCAAGAGGGCTTATGCCATACCCAGGTCTGCTGCACCCAGAGGCCCTGCCCGTGCAGCAGTGCACTGCTGATCCCTACCTCCTCAGGAGACACTCAAACACAGTTCTGTCTCAGTCTCTGTGAGGTCTCTGGAACCTGGTGCGTACAAGGTATGTTTGAGCCCTCTGAGTGTCTCTGGCGGGTAAGGGGTTTGGTTCTAGACCTGATTTCGCCCCTCCTACCATCTTGCTGGGGCTTCTCCTTAGCCCTTGGACATACAGTATCTCCTTAAAGTCGCTCTAGCCCTGCATAGCCACCACGCCAGTACCTACCATCTTGCTGGGGCTTCTCTGGCCTTGGATGTGGGTTATCTCCTTACAGTTGCTCCAGCGCTGTGCAACTGCAGCTCCAGTGCCACTCAGCTACTGTGGGCAGAAATCCCTTAGAAGAAATGGAGTAGCCATCATAGTCAATAAAAGAGTCCGAAATGCAGTACTTGGATGAAATCTCAAAAACTACAGAATGACCTCTGTTCATTTCCAAGGCAAACCATTCAGTATCACAGTAATCTAAGTCTATGCCTCGACCAGTAATGCTCAAGAAGCTGAAGTTGAATGGCTCTATGAAGAACTACAAGACCTTCTAGAACTTGCACACATAAAAGATGTCCTTTTCATTATAGGGGACTTGAGTGCAAAAGTACGAAGTCAAGAAATACCTGGAGTAACAGGCAAATTTGGCCTTGGAGTACAAAATGAAGCAGGGCAGAGGCTAATAGAGTTCTGCCAAGAGAACGTATTGGTCATAGCAAGCACCCTGTTCCAACAACACAAGAGAAGACTACACATGGACATCACCAGATGGTCAATCCTGAAATCAAATTGATTATATTCTTTGCAACCAAAGATGGAGAGGCTCTATACAGTCAGAAAAAACAGGACTGGGAGCTGACTGTGGCTCAGATCATGAACTTCTTATTGCCAAATTCAGACTTAAATTGAAGAAAGTGGGGAAAACCACTAGGCCATTCAGGTATGACCTAAATCAAGTCCGCTATGACTATACAGTTGAAGTGAGAAATAGATTTAAGGGACTAGATCTGATAGACAGAGTGCCTGATGAACTATGGATGGAGGTTCATGACATTGTATAGGAGGTAGGGATCAAGAACATCCCCAAGAAAAGGAAATGCAAAAAGGCAAATGGTTGTCTGAGGAGGCTTTACAAATAACTATGAAAAGAAGAGAAGCGAAAGGCAATGGAGAAAGGGAAAGATATGCCCATCTGAATGCAGAGTTCCAAAGAATAGCAAGGAGAGACAAGAAAGATTTCCTCAGTGATCAGTGCAAAGAAATATAGGAAAACACTAGAGAACTCTTCAAGAAAATTAGAGATACCAAAGGAACTTTTCATGCAAAGATGGGCTCAATAAAGGACAGAAATGGTATGACCTAACAGAAGCAGAAGATATTAAGAAGAGGTGGCAAGAATACACAAAAGAACTATACAAAACAGATCTTCACAACCCAGATAATCACGATGGTGTGATCACTCACCTAGAGCCAAATATCCTGGGATGCAAAGTCACGTGGGCCTTAGGAAGCATCACTACGAACAAATCTATTGGAGGTGATAGAATTCCAGTTGAGTGATTTCAAATCCTGAAAGATGATGCTGTGAAAGTGCTGCACTCAATATGCCAGCAAATTGGGAAAACTCAGCAATGGCCACAGGACTGGAAAAAGTGAGTTTTCATTCCAGTCCTAAAGAAAGGCAATGCCAAAGAATGTCAAACTACTGCACAATTGCACTTATTTCGCATGCTAGCAAAGTAATGGTTAAAATTCTCCAAGCCAGGCTTCAGCAATACGTGAACTGTGAACTTCCAGATGTTGAAGCTGGTTTTAGAAAAGGCAGAAGAACCAGAGATCAAATTCCCAACATCCACTGGATCATTGAAAAAGCAAGAGTTCAGAAAAACATCTATTTCTGCTTAATTGACTATGCCAAAGCCTTTGACTGTGTGGATTACAACAAACTGTGGAAAATTCCTCAAGAGATGGGAATACCAGACCACCTGACCTTCGTTCTGAGAAACCTGTATGTAGGTCAAGAAGCAGCAGTTAGAACTGGACATGGAACAACAGACTGATTTCAAATAGGAAAAGGAGTACGTCAAGGCTGTATATTGTCACCCTACTTATTTAACTTCTATGCAGAGTACATCATGAGAAATGCTGGACTGGATGAAATACAAGCTGGAATTAAGATTGCTGGGAGAAAGATCAATAACCTCAGATATGCAGATGACACCATCCTTATGTCAGAAAGTGAAGAAGAACTAAAGAGCCTCTTGATGAAAGTGAAAGAGGAGAGTGAAAAAGCTGACTTAAAGCTCAACATTCAGAAACTAAGATCATGGCATCCAGTCCTATCACTCCATGGCAAATAGATAAAACAGTGAGAGACTTCATTTTTGGGGGCTCCAAAATCACTGCAGATGGTGACTGCAGTTATGAAATTTTAAGATGCTTGCTCCTTGGAAGAAAAGCTATGACCAACCTAGACAGCATATTACAAAGCAGAGACATTACTTTGTCACAAAGGTCCATGTAGTCAAAGCTATGGTTTTTCCAGTGGTCATGTATATATGTGAGACTTGGACTATAAAGAAATCTGAGTGCCAAAAAATTGATGCTTTTGAACTGTGGTGTTGGAGAAGACTCTTGAGAGTCCTGTGGACTGCAAGGAGATCCAACCAGTCCATCCTAAACGAAATCAGTCCTAAATATTCATTGGCAGGACTGATGCTGAAGCTGAAGCTCCAGTACTTTGGCCACCTGATGTGAAGAACTGACTCATTTGAAAAGACTCAGATACTGGAAAAGATTGAAGGCAGGAGGAGAAGGGGATGACAGAGGATGAGATGGTTGGATGGCATCACCGACTCAATGGACATGAGTTTGAGCAAGCTCCAGGAGTTGGTGATGGACAGGGAGGCCTGGTGTGCTGCAGCCCATGGGGTCTCAAAGAGTCTGACACGACTGAGGAACTGAACTGAACTGAATGTATTCTTGGCTTTGGCTCAGCTTTTTGTGACATTAAAAGATTATTTGGGAGCAACTACAAAACCTCTTCTTTGTAATCCTGTCTGTGAACTGTCAGTGGTATAGCAGGAGGGGTCAATGCAGACATAAGGACTTCCTTCCCTCACTGGGTAGGGGAGCTGGCCTCTGGCCCTCACAGCTGTTCCCTGCTAGAACAGTCATAGTTGCTGGGTGCCCTTTGATATCCTGAGCAGCTGTGACATCAAGCAATTTAGTGCAGAATAATCCATCAATTAATCTCTTTGTTATTAGACATTTGAGATGCTTGTGCCTTTGTTCATACTATAAATGAGGTGGGATGTGGCATGACTCCTGATTGTCACGCATCTCTCAATGGATGGTTGTCCCCCTGCCCAACCAGTGACCTATGGGGACCTCCAGAGCCCAGAGAAAAATAGCAATGGTGTTAGGAGTTGGTGAGACAGATTGTTGTGGTTCATTCGCTAAGTTGTGTCTGACACTTTTGACCGCATGGACTGCAGCACACCAGGCTTCCCTGTCCTTCACTATCTCCTGGAGTTTGCTCAAACTCATGTCCATTGAGTTGGCAATGCCGTCCAACCATCTCATCCTCTGTCATCCCCTTCTCCTCCTGCCCTCAATCTTTCCAGCATCAGAGTCTTTTCCACTGAGTTGACACTTCGCATCAGGTGGCCCAAGTAGGTATCCTGTGGATCATACACAACCCCCTCGACACTGGCAGTGATTCAAGACTTTGTCTCACACTATATGAAGTATATTAGAATGATACTGAGTGAGAGCTAACTTTGGGTCCCCTTTTAAAACTGTAACTGAGAAGTACATTATTTGAAAACTTTAATACTGGAAACACTGGGGACAAACTAGTGTCAGGATATCATGGTTCAGGCTTACTACTCTCTTGGAATACTTCTAATAAATAAAAGTAATATAAAATGGTGTCTATGCACTTCAGCAGAATTGTCCAGAGGCCTGCTTTTGCCAAAGCTGAAAAATCCCTTGGAAATCTTCAGCTTCGCACTTAATTACCACCTCCTTTGGCTGTTTCTCTTTTACTCTGTTTCTCTCTTCCCCCTGTGATTTTCCTTTCTTGTTGCCAAAACACACTTTCTCTTCCAGACACCATCTGTTTTCAGAATATATTTGCATTTCCTTTTTCCTTTCCAAAATGGCCCTATGTTGCTTCCAGTGTTTTCCTCTAAGGGTACTGCTTCCACTGGTGCCCCATGCATTGGTGGGACGGAAAGCTATGGCCTGCTAAATTGAAATATGACCAGTAAGTAACCCAACAGAGACCTTCTGGTCTTGAATGTATGCAGTCATCCTCCTAAGGACCTCAGGGTGCCAGGATTGGTTTGTGGTATGTCTTTAAAACAGCGTTTGTTTTTAACTTCAAAGAGTTCGAAAGTATCAAAAGGAGAAAGTGAAAATAATTCTCTGCTGTGCCAGTCACATTCCTCAGAGGGGCATGATCTCCTCAGCCACGCACAGTGACCGGAGTGACCGCTCAACAGTGCAGCTTGTATCCTTCTAGCTTTTTACTATGCACGTATCAAAATGTGCAATATGAATACATAAAAATGCAAAACAAATTGGATTAATACTATACATATTGTCTGCAACTTGCTTGCTATTATTTTACATAAATGTCATGGGCATCTTTTCATGTCAGTACACATATATTTTCTCCTTACCTTTAACACCTGATATTCTACTGTATGAATGTACAATGATTTATTTACACAACCCACTAATGATACATGGTAATTCCAATATCTTATTATTATTTCCAGCACCTAACACATTTATCTTTATCCTTGTGCAGCTGTATTCTGTAGGACAGTTGGAATTGCTGCATCAAAGGGTATGTGTATTTTGAATGTTGCTGAGGACGAAATATATGTTCTAAAGAGTTATGTGTTTTAAACATTGATGTATACCATCCTAAACTTTAAATATAATCACTAATAGAAGCACAGCATTTTCTCCCTTCAGTTATCAGAGATTATGAGATAAATAATATTAATTTGCAGAGTGTAAAGCATTTCACAGAGTATTTTTATTCAACTTAACACTCACAGATTTTCTATAGGGAGATAGTATTGTCTATCAATTTACAGGTGAAGGAACAAGCTCATCAAAATCAAGTGATTTGCCTAAGGTAGTACCTTTGGGTGGCAGATCTGGGCTTGAGTCCATCTTTTATCTCCAAGCCTGAAATTCTTTGGCCAACAGCAGTACTGGCTTCTCATGGAAGAGCACCTGCTGCTGTGTGAACTGACTGAGCATAGGTGCAGGGGGAGAGGGAGCGTGGAGGCAATACTGGTCCGCCCACCCCTGTGGCATACCCATGGACAGACAGACATTTCTGTCTCTGCCATCACTTCCTTGGTGATGTTGTTTGGTCACAGCTTCAGATACTGCCTGTATATCAGTAACTCCTAAACTTATATTTCCAGTTTAGAACTCTCTCCTTGACATATCCTGTATGGAACTCTTGATCTCTCCTCCTAAACTTGCTCTGCCTATAGCCATCTCACTATTTCCAGTTTAGAACTCTCTCCTTGACATATCCTGTATGGAACTCTTGATCTCTCCTCCTAAACTTGCTCTGCCTATAGCCATCTCACTTGGCCACTCCCTGATCCTTTTAGTTTTTCAAGGCCAAGTTCTTTCTTTTTTAAATTAAAGTACAGTTAACTTGCAGTATTTTGTTTCTGGTGTACAGGTGAGTGATCCAATTATACATATATATTCTATTTCACATTCTTTTCCACTATACTTTATTATAAGATAGTTGTATAGTTATCTATGCTGTACAGTAGGACCATGTTTTATATAGTAGTTTGTATCTGTTAATCCTAAACTCCTAATTTATCCCTTTGCTCACTTTCCCCTTTGGCAACCATAAGGTTGTTTTCTATGTCTGTGAGTCTGTTTCTATTTTGTAAGTAAGTCCATTTGTGTCATATTTTATGAACTTCCCTGGTGGCTCAGATGGTAAAGCATCTGCCTACAATGTGGGAGACCCAGGTTCGATCCCTGGGTTGGGAAGATCCTCTGGAGAAGGAAATGGAAACCCATTCTAGTACTCTTGCCTGGAAAATCCCATGGACAGAGGAGTGTTGTAGGCTACAGTCCATGGGGTCGCAAAGAGTTGGAAGTGTTATCATCTGTTGCTTGTCTTTCTCTGTCTGATTTAACTTCATTTAGTATGAATCCCATGGATGGAGGAGCCTGGGGTCGCTAAGAGTTGGACACGACTGAGCGACTTCACTTTGACTTTTCACTATCGTGCATTGGAGAAGGAAATGGCAACCCACTTCAGTGTTCTTGCCTGGAGAATCCCAGGGACGGGGGAGCCTGGTGGGCTGCTGTCTATGGGGTCACACAGAGTCGGACACGACTGAAGTGACTTAGCAGCAGTATGATAATCTCTAGGTCCATCCAGATTGCTGCAAATGTTCAGGTCCAAATTCTTGTTTATTCTTATTCTTTCATACCCCTCATTCACAGAGAATAGGATGAAGGCTAGATGCCTGTTACTGCCAGGTTTGTAATTAAAATCCAGGCACGCCTTGCTTTAAAATGAACCTCGATTATCTTGCCTTATTCTGATCCCACTAGCCTGAAATGTTCTGATTTGACTCTTAGAATTTGTACTCTAGGTTAAGAGTGGTATTTAGACATGAGATCACATTCTTAATAAATTCTTTCTCCTGGTTTCTAAGACTACAAAAATTGAAAGTCTGAGTTAAACTTATTGAAAACATAATCAATTTTAGCTCAGGAGATCATTGTGCCTAGCCTCTTGAAAACAAGTCCTTCCTAGGTCAGTTTTTCCATATTGCATGCATACGTGTTGAGGGAAGAAAAAAGGGGATGAGAGGAATTCCAGAGGGAGGCTCTTGCTCTGTTGCTGTTCTCTTCCTATCAAAAGTATGGGATCAGAACGAAGGTCTTCTAAAGGGAAGGCCACTGATTTAGGGTGTTTAAATCAGGAGCTGAGGCAAAGTGGTGGAGCTTTCTCCATGCACAGTGAAGTGCGAACTCATAAGTAACATGGTGAGAGACTTAAATTATTGATCAGAAAGGGGGATTTATCTTGTTAGGAGTTGTTGATTTTAATTTTAGCATGTACATTTGGTGTTTGTGTTTTTGTGCATATGTTTTTGTATAGCAAGAGATCATACTTAGAAGGCGAAAGCTGAACAGTATACGTGCTAATTCATTCTAAATGAACTGGGACCTCCCTGGCCTTAGGAAATTTAGGTAAACTTAATTCAAATCCTCAGTTTTCCAGCCTGGTTAGAGTTTGCCTGGGAGAGAGGGAGTTCCTGGAATGGGAGCTTTCCAGTGCTAACATTGGAGAAGTCCTACACAAATCAACAAGTTGGTTATTCTGAGCTTGGCTGAGTCCAGAGCCCTTGCTTAATTTTTTCTTCTACCTTGCTGTGATTCTTGTATAGAGGCTTTCTCAATTCTGTCCCAGGAGGACCTGCATACAAATCTCAGTTCCTTCATGGATTCCCACAGAAGATTCACTTGGCACTATGAATTTAATGAAGTAAGCACCTTTCCTGAAGACTTATTCCAATGAACAGCCTCTAACCGTTTTTGTTTGTTTTGTTTTTGTGTTTTTTTTTTTTTTGTGTGTGTGTTTTAGCATCTTTCTCTTTCTTTCTGTTCCTTTCAACAAAGTAGCAAATTTATTCTCTTATTTTACCCAGAGTATTTCTGCCTCACAAGGTCCTTGGAGGCAGGGGTCCCACCTTTTATTCCATAGGGTATACCAAGAAAGGTGAGTCTCATCTAAGAGGAAGCCTCTTACCCAGCTACTTAGAGAATAAAATCGTGTCCATTATGTTACAGATTGAAGAATATTTTATATGAACATAAGCAAAAAATTTTGACCTGATTTGGAAATTATTAAGCTCCTTCCTTTTTCACTCTTTCCTAAAATCTTGTTAAGATGCAACTCCGCCCCCAATTATACAATGTCATTTTTTCCTTCTCTCCTGGAACTTAGCAGTAAAGCCTAAACTGAGGGTAGAGCTTAACTATCTTCTTGTTTTAGGGACATTATGGAGTTTTTCCCTGAGGTATGTGGCTTTATGCATTAACAAACCCCTCAGGATCCTGGCTATGCGAGGAGAATCAAGTGTGCAACTTAGAAACAAGTGATGCATCTTAACAGTAGGCATTAAAGATTCACTTCTGACTTGGACGTGATCATAAGAAAGTTGTCAAAACCATTCATCAGGAAGGAGCTAGAGGGAAGTGAGGTCAGATGGATGAGACTCTGGGTGGCCTGGAGCCTCTGAGTTAAAGGTTCTTTTTGGTCTTTTTGGAATTGACACACCTGAGCAGGGATGGGAACCTGTGTATATCAGAGGTCAGAAGTCTCACTTGGTCTCCAGTTCCTCCTACTCTGTATGTCTGGACTGAGGGAGAAACAAGGGGTATTACTGTTAGAGAAGTTAGTCAAGGGAAGTGGGAGGCATGGGGCAAGGCACCCACAGAAGATAAACAATGGGTCAAGAGAGTATAAAATGTCTAGAAACTTCTAGAAGTCTGTGCCAATGTTCCTGTTTGAAAAGTTGTGCTTTGGAGACCACAGAATAATAATAATAATAATAGCTAGCATTTATTGCGTGCTTGCTATATGCTAGTTGTTGTTGTTTAGTCACTAAGTCATGTCTGACTGTGACCCTGAGGACTGTAGACCGCCAGGCTCCTCCATCCATGACCTTGGTGTTTAATGCACACATGGAAAGGTATATAACCTGGAAAATGCAAATTGAAACTACAGTGTGATAGTGCTATAAATCCACTAGAACGTCTGAAATGAAGATGTCACAAAATTGTTAGTGAGGATGTGAAGCAACTGAGCTCTCACACACTGCTAGAGGGATTTAAATTGGAACAACCACTTTGGAAAACTGATTGGCGATATCTGCTAAAACTGATACCCTTTGACCCAGAAATTCCACTTGAACCAGAAGTGTATGCATGGTTTCACCAAAAGATATGTACAAGAATTTTTGTAGCAGTCCTATTTATGATAGCCCCCAAATGGAAACAGCTGAAATCTCCATCAAGAGTAGAAGGGTAAATAAGTCATAGAATATTTGCAAAGTGGTTTAGTATACGGCAACGAGAGTGAGTGAACTCTATGTGCAGCACAGTGGATGAATCTCATTTGCTCCTCAAAGTAACTTTATGAGGTAGTTATTGTTAATTCCACTTGACAGGTGAGAGAACTGAGCACACAGAGTTAGGTTATTGCCTAAGGTCCACACAATTCGGAAGTGGAGTAACTGGGATTCAGACCCTGGCAATTGAGTTCCAGCCCTTAACCACTACACGCCACTACCCCCCAACCTCTGGCTGTATAATCAGCAGGTACTTGATGTGTGTGCTGCTTCAGTATAACACACCCAGAGGCACAGGGTGGAACTGGTGCAAGTGGGCCCTGCAAAAGGCATCTACCAGCTAATTTTGGTCACCATTTCACAGGCTGTGTATAGGTACTTCATCTAGAATATAATCCTCAACAGCCCTTGTAGTGTGTACTCTTCTTGTGTCCATTATTACAAGTTGGGAGACAGATATGAAGGGTAACTGGTTGTCTGAGGTCATGTCACGGGCATGTGATGGAATTAGGATTCCAAGCCAAGTTTTTGTGCTAGAGTCTGTGCCCTTCATTGTCCCACCATGTGCCTCTCATCAGCACCAGGAAAGCAAAGCTGCAGGGCCTATATCCTAACAGGAGCCACCACTTCTGGTCACAGAGCTTGAGGTCTTTGAGCCATATCAACTGACAAAAACTGAAAATTTAAGACCAAACTTGAGATTCCATGAGGCCATGTGACTTCTAAGTAAAGTGTCTGTCACAGGTTATCTTCACCCACCTTCAAGGGAAAAAGAAGCCCGCATTTCCATGGCCTTGACCACATCTTCCTAGAAACAAAAGAGATAGATGGAAATCTCTGCAGTTTTTGAAGCTTTTCCAAATTGCTCCCCTGCATACTGTAAGCATGGCCCCCTTCTAACAGCCAGAGCTGAGAGGACTAGTACTGAGAAGAAAGGGAGGTTACTTAGCAGATGGTGGGGGTGTGTGTGGAGTTCCTTGGTGAATTCTAAAACAGGCATGGGCCTACACCTCAGGGTTCTCTAATGAGAGAAGGCCAACCTCTAGCCACAAGCTGCTCGAGAAACAAATATCAGGCCTTCCTGCATTGCCAAGAGCGGAAGACATCAGGGACACAGGTTCTTGTGCTTGAAGGTTGCTAGAAGAATGAGAAGTAGGAGGGTTGAGGACGTTTTGATATTTCTTCCTGGTTGTAGAATTTCTTCATCTCCAGCTGGAACCATTACAGTAGCTTCTTACCTGGTCTCTCCAACTCCAGCCCTTCTCCTCCCTGATTGACCTTTCTCACAGATCACAGGGAGAAAGTCCGTATCTGGAACTCTGGCTGCCTTTTCCTCAAGTACACCATACAGTTGAATGTGGCCATGTCTTTGCAAATGCTGAATCCTCTCACTTGACGTGACAGGAGCCTACTTATCTCTGAAGCCCCAGTATTAAGCTCTGTCTTTGGTATGATTCTTCCTTACCATCTCCCTAGGTAAAATTCACTGTTAACTCCTCATCCACTCCCCAAATGATTTTTCTTCCCAATTTTAACATCCCTGCTCTGACAATGTACTATCATCATTTGCCATCCTATCTCTGGTATAGACTGTGGTCATCTTACAGGCAGGAGCTGTGGCATATTCCTCCCCATATGGCTCACACCTAACAGTACACAGCCTGTCTAACCACTCAGTAAATGTCTGTTGGATGAAATCCAAAAGCACAGAGGTTTAAAGTATGTAATCATGGTGTGTTTGCAACCCGAACACAGCCACTGGAAAAGGAAGTGCTCTTCTCTGGCCAGCTTTGCCCTCTCTTGTCACATTGCTACCTCACCCATATATACCCCTTCTGAATTTCAGCATTAGTACTAGAAAGTCTTAGCACAGTGGTAAAGAATCTGCTTGGCAGTGCAGGAGATGCTAGAGATGTGGGTTTGATCCCTGGGTGGGGAAGATTCTCTGGAGAAGGAAATGTCAACCCAGTCCAGTATTCTTGCCTGGGAAGTCTCATGGATAGAGGAACCTGTCGGGCTGCAGTTCATGGGATTGCAAAGAGTTCAATAAGACTGAGCACACTGTAAGTCTAGCTTTTAAGAGTAGGTGATGAGTTTCTTTCCTCCATCGCAGTTTTCTCATTCAGGTGGGTGGTGGGAGAGGTGACAGGGTTATCAAGGATGAGATCTAATGTAATCAAGTATTTGTGGGTGGGGAGCAAGAACTTATTGGTTCAGTGGGCCCCTAGCTCCCTTGCTGCTGCTGTTGCTGCTGCTAAGTTGCTTCAGTCGTGTCCGACTCTGTGAGACCCCATAGATGGCAGCCCACCAGGCTCCCCACTCCCTGGGATTCTCCAGGCAAGAACACTGGAGTGGGTTGCCATTTCCTTCTCCAGTGCGTGAAAGTGAAAAGTGAAAGTGAAGTTGCTCAGTCGTGTCTGACTCGCAGCGACCCCATGGACTGCAGCCTACCAGGCTCCTCCGCCCATGGGATTTTCCAGGCAAGAGTACTGGAGTGGGGTGCCATTGCCTTCTCTGCTAGCTCCCATGATGGGTTCAGTTCAGTTCAGTTCAGTCGCTCAGTCGTGTCCGACTCTTTGCGACCCCATGAACTGCAGCACACCAGGCCTCCCTGTCCATCACCAACTCCCAGAGTTCACTCAAACTCACGTCCATTGAGTCAGTGATGCCATCCGGCCATCTCTTCCTCTGTTGTCCCCTTTTCCTCCTGCCCCCAATCCCTCCCAGCATCAGAGTTTTTCTAATGAGTCAACTCTTCGCATGAGGTGGCCAAAGTACTGGAGTTTCAGCTTTAGCATCATTCCTTCCAAAGAACACCCAGGGCTGATCTCCTTTAGAATGGACTGGTTGGATCTCCTTGTAGTCCAAGGGACTCTCAAGAGTCTTCTCCAACACCACAGCTCAAAAGCATCAATTCCTATGGACTGAGGTTCGTGACATTGTACAGGAGACAGGGATCAAGACCATCCCCATGGAAAAGAAATGCAAAAAAGCAAAATGGCTGTCTGGGGAGGCCTTACAAATAGCTGTGAAAAGAAGAGAGGTGAAAAGCAAAGGAGAAAAGGAAAGATATAAGCATCTGAATGCAGAGTTCCAAAGAACAGCAAGGAGAGATAAGAAAGCCTTCCTTAGCGATCAATGCAAAGAAATAGAGGAAAACAACAGAATGGGAAAGACTAGAGATCTCTTCAAGAAAATTAGAGATACCAAGGGAACATTTCATGCAAAGATGGGCGCTATAAAGGACAGAAATGGTATGGACCCATGATGGGTTAGCAGATATCAAATGCTAACTTTAATCACCTCATGTGAAGAGTTGACTCATTGGAAAAGACTCTGATGCTGGGAGGGATTGAGGGCAGGAGGAGAAGGGGACGACAGAGGATGAGATGGCTGGATGGCATCACTGACTCAATGGACGGGAGTCTGAGTGAACTCTGGGAGTTGGTGATGGACAGGGAGGCCTGGTGTGCTGTGATTCATGGGGTTGCAAAGAGTTGGACACGACTGAGCAACTGAACTGGACTGAACTGAACTTTAATCAAAGTTTAATAAGCAAACTTTGAACAAATTTTATTTTCTAGAACAATAAGCTAAAGTGTGTCACTTACTCAGATTGCCTTAGTGTTAACCTAATGTCCTTTTCTATTCCAGCATGCCACCCATTAAATTGAGTAATCCTGTTTACGTGGGCTTCTCTCTGCTGCGACAGTTTCTCAGACTTTGTTTTAGATGATCTTGACGGTTTTGAGAAACCCTGGCCATGTATATGGGGCAGAAATGGCAACCTGCTCCAGTATTGTTGCCTGGAAGATTCCATGGACAGAGGAGACTAGTGGGCTACAGTCCATGGAGCTTGCAAAGAATCGGATATGACTGAGATGCTGACCATTCACACGTGGCCATGTATAATGTAGGATGTCCCTCAATTGGAATTTGTCTGATGTTTTTCTCATCTTTAGACTGGAGTTACAGAATTTGAGGAGGAAGATCACAGGTCAAGTGTCATTTTCATCATGTCATAACAGTAGTATAAGCAAACTTTTAAAAATGTGAGCATATAATTACCCTTCCTTCTCCTCAAACTTGTGTTCTCTTCTGTATTTCCTAACACAATTAATACCATCATCACACACACAAAGACTGGAAACTGTATCTACTGTTTCTTCTCCATTTTCCATCTGACTAGCCATCAATTACTAAGGTGCTTCTACCTCAGTAGCTCTGTACTTCCCCCTTATCTGATTCAAACGATCTCTGGTTAACTGTTATTTTTTTCCATAAACTGTAACCACAGTTCCCTAACTAGTCTCTCTGATTGCATTTCCTTTCCTCTCCACGTCCTTCTTCCTATCAGTTAACTGTTGGTTCAACATCAACTCCATCTGAAGAAATTTCAAAATGGTATTCCATCACATACACATACTATGTTTAAATTTCTTTTAAAAAATTTATTTATTTTTAAATTGAAGGATTATTGCTTTAGAGAATTTTGTTGTTTTCTGTCAAACCTCAACATGAATCAGCCATAGGTATACATATATCCCCTCCCTCTTGAACCTCCCTCCCATCTCCCTCCCCATCCCACCCCTCTAGGTTGATACAAAGCTCCTGTTTGAGTTTCCTGATCCATACAGCAAATTCCCATTGGCTATCTATTTTACATATGGTAATGTAAGTTTCCATGTTACTCTTTCCGTATATCTCACCCTCTCCTCCCCTGTCCCCATATCCATAGGTGTGTTCTCTGTGTCTGTTTCTTCACTGCTGCCCTGCAAACAAATTCTTCAGCACCATCTTTCTGAATTCTATATATATGTGTTAGTATATGATAATTATTTTTCTCTTTCTGACTTACTTCACTCTGTATAATAGGCTCTAGGTTCATCTACCTCATTAGAACAGACTCAAACGCATTCCTTTTTATGGGTGAATAATATTCCACTGTGTATATGTACCGTAACTTCTTTATTCATCTGTCGATGGACATCTAGGTTGCTTCCATGTTCTAGGTATTGTAAATGGTGCTGCAATGAACAGTGGAATACATGTGTCTTTTTAAATTTTGGTTTCCTCAGGGTATATGGCACCCCACTCCAGTAATCTTGCCTGGAAAATCCCATGGATGGAGGAGCCTGGTAGGCTGCAGTCCATGGGGTCATGAAGAGTTGGACACGACTGAGCGACTTCATGTTCACTTTTCTCTTTCATGCATTGGAGAAGGAAATGGCAACCCACTCCAGTGTTCTTGCCTGGAGAATCCCAGGGACAGGAGTCTACGGGGTCACACAGAGTCGGACACGACTGAAGTGACTTAGCAGCAGCAGCAGCAGGGTATATGCCTAGGAGTCAGATTTCTGGGTCATCTGGTGGTTTTATTCCTAGTTTTTTAAGGAATCTCCATACAGTTTTCCATAGTGGCTTTACCAATGTAATAATGTTTAAATTTCTTGATGTGGAATTCAAGGCTCTTCTGGGGCTAGCTCCAAATGACCTCATTTCCTATATTAAATATTAGTTCCCTTACTCTGTATTTAATGGTTTTTGAGAATTTATTTATCTCAAAAATAAATGGGTGTTTTCTTAAATCTGCCCCCCTCCCCCAGAAATAAATGAAATGATATGTGCGTGTATGTGTGTGCATGCACAAGTGATGTGCACACCTCCCTGGGTGTGTGTACCTCTTCCGGTCATGACTTTAGCTGGGAGAAAGAGCTATGTACATGGCTTCAAGTCTAGAATGAAGAGGACCAGTTCATTTGCTGCATAGTTTGTATCAAGTTAGAAAAGATGAGGGGGGGCGGAAATAAGGTGAGGAGAAAATACCCTTTCCCAGAAGTGTATGTGGGTGGTTAACAAAGCACCCAGTCATTTTCCTTTTCTGTTTTTTTTTTTTTTTTTTTTTTTTGTGGCTGAAAACCACAGCATCTGTCGTCTCAGTTTATGTGGGGCAGGAGTGGTTCGGGGTTTCTCCCAGGGCTGTACTCAAGGTATTAGCGTCTCTACTCTTTGTTTGGCACTTCAGTCACAAACCCTTTCTAAATTCACTGACTAAACTTCAACTACTTCAAACTTCTTTACCACAGAGAGCTTTTGTCACACTGTGGGAATGGTGTTTAAATGTAAATTAAGTTCTTCCCTGCCTGGGAGAGCCAGTTATCCATGTCACAAGATGTGAACTGAGTCTATTATGCTTGATTGTATAATATGGCTATCCTAAATTTTAATGAGCAAAAGAAATTAGCTTTCAAATTCCGTTTGCAAATTATTTATGTAAGTCTACAGTCTTCATTATTAAAATTTAAAGTGCATAAGGAATTTGTGAAAGTCTCTAGGGCAGTCTGCTGAGGAATGCGTAAGGCCATCTGGGTCAGGGACCACTTTTGTGCCCAATGCTAGACAGAGAAGGGCTAACAGAGATGGAGAAACAAGAATGGGGAAAGCAGGGGCCACGGTTCTGAGAGTGTTCACACCCAAGACTTTGGATAAGTCCTTGGATTAGTCAATCAGGAAGGCCATTGCTGTTTTTGCATGTTTAGGCATATTGAGCTGTTTGCAGCTCTGTTATGGGGAAAGGCAGAGATTGTGCAGAAATTGTCACCACTGGTTTGGAAACTTTTCATTTCCTGATCTCCTAAATAATGAAACTGTTTTATGAGAGTGGAACAAAAACTATGATTCTGGGATGGAAAACAACCGCAGCTCACCTGATAAGAGCAACAGCTGTAACCAAACCACCAGTGTTTCTGCACTCTTTGGGGATCCCATTTGTCCACAGTATAGAGTCCTTCAGTCTCACATGCTTTTGATAACTGTGTCGCCAGCAACAGAGGTAAGGGCTGTTTATTAAGAGTTTAGGTGGTGGTGTGCAGACACTGACAGGCCAAGACAGCTGGTGAGAAACAGGAAGAATACATAGAACACATCATTTATTAATAATTTCACTTAATCCATGCAGACGTAGTCTCTATGTCCTCATCTTCATTTTGGCTTTCAAGAAACACACAACACACACAGCACTATCCCCCATGTATATGTCAGTCATGCTCCTCTACTAGGTTTTGTCCACGTTAGTAGAATAGCTAAGGATATTTCCAAATACTAATTTTTGGTGTATTATCCATGCCATGACTACCTTTGTTAGTGTAGGTGTGCAATATTTGATTATACAAATGGTCAGCCATGTTGCTACTACTCTTCTAAATTTTTGTTTCTCCTGTTTCTGTCGGTGGATTATTTTCTTAAATTCTAGCATAATTTTAGATTTTACCTTGTTGTTTATTCCCCACCAAAAGTTGTTGTCCTCAGTTTTCAAAGTCATAACCATCTCCAGACGGTCAGCAGCTAGGACCAAGTCATGTCAGGGTCATCCTTGGCTGCTATTAACCTCTCTGATATGGCCATCTGCTTTCCTAATGAGGCCTGGGGCTAAGGGCTCTCTGAAGCCTCAGGGTTCATCTAATGAGAAGACAAGGGCAATGGGTACTTTGAAACTGGACCTTCTTGTCTTGTTTCTTCCGAAGAGTTAGCCTGGACAGCTAATGAAAGACCAGTGTCTGCCTCCTTCTGGCTCCTTTCCCTTCTCCTCATTAGCCTGAAGGCTGTACCCTTTGATGTTTAGTCTAGCTGGAAAATTAACCCCTGAGAATTTTCCTCTCTTGTCCCTAGTATCAGACACAATTAATACAGTCTTGGATACCTAGGTGTTTGAGAAATTTGGGCTTAAATGAATGAATGTATGAGTTCTTAGATATTCCTTTCTATTCTGTAAAATGATATAATTATCAAAACAAAACTTTTAAAGAATTTTTCTTGGAGTGTAATGGGCTTTACAATGTTGGGTTGGTTTCTGCCGTACAATGAAGTGAATCAGTTATATGTATACATATATCCCCTCTTTTTTGGATTTCCTTCCCATTTAGGTCTCCACAGAGCATTGAGTGGAGTTCCCCATGCTATATAATAGTTCTCATTAGTAGTCTATTTTATACATAGTAATGGATGTATATCAAATCCCAGTCTCCCAATTCATCCCACCTCCCCTTCTCCCCTTGATATCCATATCTTTGTTCTCTACATCTGTGTCTGTTCCTGCTTTGAAAATAAGTTCATCATTATCATTTTTCTAGATTCCACATATAAGCGATATTATTAATATATGGTATTTTTCTCTTTTTGACTTACTTCACTCTGTATGACAATCTCTAGGTCCATCCACATCTCTGCAAATGGCACGGTTTCATCCCTTTTTATAGCTGAGTAATATTCTGTTGTATAACATATCCATTCCGTTGTTGATGGACATTTTAGGTTGCTTTAGGCATGATCTGTTCTAGAGTGAGGATTCAATACAATGTTTGATGAATCCATCAAAGAACCTATTAGTAAGTGAATCAGAATTCTACTTGTCTTTCAACGGCCACTTTAAATTCAACCTCTCTTAACACTTTCATGACAACTACAGCCAACCATCGTCATGCTCTTTTTAACCACTCTTGTGTTTGTTGAATGTTTTTGTAGAATTTTACAGTGCTATTTATTTTATGATGTGTTGTACATTAATATTTGCTTGTCTATGTCCCTTCTCTCCCAGTGATTTTATAGTATAATTTTCTAGAGAGATAGTTGTTTTTTTTCCCCCTCTGGCATGACTAATGTAAACTGGTATGTTTACTATTGATAGTTGCTGACATATCTATGTGTGCTATCTCACATGCAGACATATTCACTCTTTCTTGTACTGCTTGCTACACCTCTGGATCCTGCAAAGACAGGAATTCTATTTTGTGAGATTTTCATCAAAGAAAGGGGAAAAAATACTGCATCTCTAATTGTGCAACTGCATTATCAACTGTTTTCCTAATAGGGGATGATTTTTACTTTGCCAGGATATTGACAAGAAGCAAAAGCTCTGCTTACAATTGATTGTCCATGCCCGATGATAGGAGGAATCTTTCACAGACTAGCTCTGGCTGCACCTCTTTGAAACTGTAGATCGTCTCTGCCGCAACTCTTCCAGAGCCACATGACACTTACATATCATGAATCAATCCTAGATCCTGGGGATTCTCATCTACTATTTCTTCAATTATGTCTCATGGCCTACAGACACAGCAAGTATCTGCTGTCTTCTCTTAACAAGTGTTGGTCTCTGGGTCTTCTCTTGACAGTTAATCACTAGCAGTATATTTCTGTTGACCGTTCTTGGATTTGCAGTTTTAGGAAGTCCAAGTTAGAATAAAATCTGATTTTAAATTTGCTTCTAACCCAGACATTTACTGTATTGACTAAAGGCATGAAGTCATCCTCAGGACCTGAGGTAAGATATATTTCTCCCCTACAAGCAAAAAACAGTGGGTAATTAAACATGGTGTGGACAGTTTTTTATTCCAAGGCCCTGGAATAGCCCTGGAATAGCCTACAATAGCTTTGTAATTGGTCTTTTAATTGTTGAGCTGAGTCTGATGTTCTAGCAGGAGAAGTTCCGTTCTACTAACTGAATAACTATAAATCACTGATATTAAAGGGGCAGGCATTGGAGATGGCATGCCATGAAGAGCCAGAGGGGAAACTGGGAGTTGTGTCATCTTGGTTAAGACTTTAGACCCAAGTCGGACAGACCTAAGTCCTGCCACTTACTACCTGTGTGATTTGGGGCAAGTCACTTATGCTTTGTGAGCTTCTGTTCCTCACTTGTGAAATGAAATAGAATAACCCCATGGGGTTGTGAGAATTCGTGTATAAAGCACTCTGCACAGAAGCACATAGTAAGCACTTCTGAAATGTTAGGTACCATTTATTTACTTCTAATGTTTCTGTCTCTTCTGGTTCTATATATCTAGATAGATATATCTCTCATATCTTTGGTTGTTTAAACCTTTTACCAGAACCCAACTTCTTCAGCTGTTTTTCAAAAACAACTCTTGATAGCAGGGGCCAGGGCTTAGTCATTTTCTGCCTAAATAATGCCTAAAAGCATCCCTTTGCACATAATAATCCCCCCCATTCATTCAGCAATTTACTATTTCCAAGATGTTTTTCTCTGCTGTATAACTCAGTCTTGAAAACCAGTCCCTGGTGTTCTCCGCCCTTCTGCTGCCACTCACCCAGCTGGAGCCCAGTGGAGGACCACACACTAGAGGCTCCTCCTGTGGAGATGCCCGGCTGCCCCTGTCGTCATTCAGATCTTACCCCTGGAGTCGCCTCTTCAGAGAGGCCTCTGGCTCATCCCCTCAGTCATTCTCCAGCAGGGCGCCCTGTTGTACTGTTTCAAGTACTTTTCACATCTGATACATTTATTTGTTTGTTTATTTCTTATCCAACTTCTCATGCTAGAATACAGGTTTTGTGAGAGCAGAAATATCCTCTCTTCCCTTAGGGTGTACATTCTCAACAGGGATGATATTATCCCCAGGGGGCAAAATTATCTCACTCTTGAGGAGTCAATTATCTCACTCTTCTTATGTATATAGCACAGATTTATGTGTAGTACACAAACAAATATGCAGTATATATATGGCATTCAAATCTAGGAGGCAGGATTAGGACCAAAAAAGTCTCCTTAGGAGGAGCATGGGCTTCCCTTGTGGCTCAGCTGGTAAGGAATCCACCTGCGGGAGACCTGGATTCGATCTCTGGGTTGGGAAGATCCCCTGGAGAAGGGAAAGGCTACCCACTCCAGTATTCTGGCCTAGAGTATTCCCTGGACTGTACAGTCCATGGGATGGCAAAGAGACATGACTGAGCGACTTTTACTTTCACTTAGAGGAGCATAATGAAATAAAAGGTTGAGAACATTGCTTCACAGGATAGAACAATGATGAACACAGAGTAGGCTCATGAATAGCTTTTTTTTTTTTCTTCCTCTGAGTGACTACATTACACCCTTTAATAGCTGTAGAAACTGAGGTTCAGAAAGATGAAGCTGCTGGCCTCAGGACATGAAGGTAATAGATGATAGAATTGAGTCTGAAACCTAGGTTTCCTCAGTCTTGTGGTTTTTTTCTTAATGCTCATTATATGCTTTCTGAGTTGACTTGAACATACTAGACATTCCTACAAGAGGAAACAAATACTTCCTAAGTGACCAATAGACAGTCTCAGAAAGTCAGTCTATTCAGAAGAATCCAGCTAACCTTCTCCAGAGGCATTAATGATGCTTGGCTCATCTTTGAAATGGGAGTTGGTTCCATCTCCTACTCTTGGTAAAATAAGAATGAAAAGTGAGCAATATTTTCGTGTCTTAGTAATTGTTTCACAACATGACTGGGCCAAAAAGAATAACTAACAACTCCCCATTTATTAAGTAAACACATCAAAATAGCTTAATAAGCACTCCTGTTCTAATAATTTAGTGCTTGTTGAACACTGCACACCTTCTCAAGCCTTAGAATCATGTCAGCCACCACCGGTCTTATTTTCTGCTACACACTGATTTTCAAGTGGTGCTTGCTTTCATCACAGCAATTACTAAAAACCATCTTTGAAAAGATTTGTTCTTTGGAAACAGTAAAATAAACTATTATCAAAACTGAACTACCTCAAGCTCTGGCTTCCCTGGTGGCCCAGATGGTAAAACGTCTGCCTGCAGTGCAGGAGACCCTGGTTCGATCCCTGCATTGGAAAAATCCCCTGGAGAAGGCAATGGCACCCCACTCCAGTACTCTTGCCTGGAAAATTCCATGGACTGAGCAGCCTGGTAGGCTACAGTCCATGGTGTCGCAAAGAGTCAGACACGACTGAGCGACTTCACTTTCACTTTCACCTCAAGCTAGCAGTTTCTGACAGATGTTGCTGTGATTTCCATGACGATTTAAAAAAACCTGAGACACCCCTCTGAGTTGATGGTGGCACCTGAGGTGCCTCAGTATATGCTTTCTGAGTTGACTTGAAACCCAGCAAGTACTGTGGCAGCAAACCAGGCAAGATCTGATACTGGCTTGAGACAGAGTGGTGGCAGGGGAGTTAGAAAGAAGCGGGAAGATTTGCAGAGAGGTAGAACTGAAAAGCTGAAGGCAAGGAGAGCTGGTCCAAAAGTGGTGAATGAACGAGATGTGGAGATGAAGGGGAAAATGATCTGAAAACTGAAGTCTGGCACCCGGATGTTTGGAGAACTCGTATGTAGTAGATGGCTTTCTGCCCAGCCCACCCTCACTTCCTGGAGAACTGACAGCCACCCTCCACACAGGAGTGGCCCTGGCAGTCATGTTCATCCAGTGTGATCCATCTCTCTGGCGGAAGTGAATGGGCTCAGTGGACATGTTGTTGTATGTGAGTTAGCCTAAACCAGTTAGATTTTCTCTCCCAGGGACGTGGAATGAAAACTTAGTGCAGTTGTTTCTTATGGCTGCTCCAACAAACCACCAATAACCAGGTGGCTTCCTGCAATAGAAATAATTCTCTCACAGGCTGGAGGCTGGAAGTCTGAAGTCAAGGCATAGGCAGGGCTGCACTTGCTTTGGCAGCTCTGGAGAGAATCCTTCCTTGCTCCTTCCAGTTTCTGATGGCTGTTGGTGGTCGTTGGCTTCCTCGGCCACATTTCTTCAGGCTTTGCCTTTGTGGTCTCACTGCTGTTTCCCCTTTATGTGTCTGTGTCTTCTCCTATTCTCTGTCTTACAAAGTCAGTGGATTTAAGGGTCCACTTGGGTAATTGAGGATAATCTCATCTTGAGATGCTTTACTTAATTACAACTGCAGAGACTATTTCTAAGTAAGATACCATCCACAGGGTCTGGATTTTAGGACACAGGCACATCCTTTTAGAGTTAGCATTTAACCCACTACACTTAGAGACAGAGATGAATGTGAACTGAGAGTATGGGTATGTGGGGCACTGGTTGACTGTTCTGTAAGATTTGGGTAGAAAAGTAGGGAAAGACAAATCTAAGGTAAAGGAGAAAAATGACATACATAGAGAAGCAGAAACAAAGGGACATTTGGGTCCAGAGAGAAATATGTAGACAGAGGAACCAGGCTTACTTTAGCTTCACTTTCTATTTTTGGTTCACTTGGTGTTTGTTCAGTTCAGTTCAGTCGTTCAGTTATGTCCAACTCTTTGCAACCCCATGAACTGCAGCATGCCAGGCTTCCCTGTCCATCACCAACTCCCAGAGCTCGCTCAAACTCATGTCCATCAAGTCGGTGATGCCATCCAACAATCTCATCCTCTGTTGTCCCCTTCTCCTCCTGCCTTTAATCTTTCCAAGCATCAGGGTCTTTTCCAATGAGTCAGTTCTTTGCATCAGGTGGCCAAAGTACTGGAGTTTCAGCTTCAACATTAGCCCTTCCAATGAACATTCAGGATTGATTTCCTTAGGATTGGCTGGTTTGATCTCCTTGAAGTCCAGGGAACTCTCAAGAGTCTTCTCCAAACCACAGTTCAAAAGCATCAATTCTTCGGCTCTCAGCTTTCATTACGGTCCAATTCTCACATCCATACATGACTACTGGAAAAAACATAGCTTTGACTATATGGACCTTTGTTGGTAATGTCATGTCTCTGCTTTTTAATATGCTATCTAGGTTTGCCATAGCTTTTCTACCAAGGAGCAAACTTGTCTTATTTAATCTTCAACAAGCACCTGTTGGGTGCTTGGCCCTATTTGATAGATATGGGAGCTACATAAGCACAGAGAGGTTAAGCAGCAAACTCCACATAAGGAATAAATTCAGAGCTGGAGTCATCTTATAATAGTAAGAAAATTCACTGCTCATGTATGGAGCAACTACTGTGTTCTGAGTCTTATACACATTTTGCTCTAAGGCCTTTTATAATGATAAGTCAGTATTTCTGCAGGTTCTTACCCAGGGTCCTCCTCTGCATGAGTTCCGTGGGCCAGGACTGCTTGAGTGGGCTTGGTGTCTTGAGGTCCTCAGGGTTACTGTCCTATTTTGCTCTGAAGTCTGAAAAAGCCTCTGTCTTCATAATCTTGTCTGCTCGCTGACCCAATTATTTGCTCACAACTTAGAAAGAACAAGGCCCTAGCCTCATCTCTCTCACTTGATCAAAATGTAAGTTTCCTTGAGGGGTCAGGCAGCTTAAGACAAATGGAGAACTCTTCACACTTCCTGTTAGCCTTTTTGGTTAAAGAGAAGTGTAGGTTAGCAAAAATGATTCCTAAATCTGATCTACTTTTTAATACCATAATTAGCATTCAGCTGGATATCCACTTCTGCATGTTTCTTGTTTGTGTTGGTTTTCCCTAGTGTTTGCCTGCCCCTCCATCTCCCCCAGGCTTCTGTCGTCATGCAGTGGCTGCAGCGGGGCCCTATGGAGGAGCGGCCGTGGTCACTGGCCACAGCTCTCAGCAGCCCTGGCAAGGCCTCTGGGGATGGGGGCTTATATAGTCTCAGGTCTGATGCAGAGGTTCTGTGTAGACTGCATAAATGTTTTCCTCCCCGTAATAGTATACACTTTAACTCTTAACTTTTTTCATCTACTGTCCCATACACTTCAGGTATAACCCACGTTGCTGCCTATATTATAGTCTGTCTCATATATTTTATGTAACCCTAAAGTTGAGCAAGCATGACTTATGGGTCACAGTCATAAAGCTGCTTAACTGTTTTCTTCTAGTCTCCCTTTAAAATGGTCTGTGGGACAAATTGTTTTCCTGCTTTTGGGTGAACTCAGTTGGATGCCAAGATTTTTATGGACACCCTTGGGGGTCAAAACACAGCCTCAATCTGTTTGTCTAAAGGGATAATCAAAACTTTTAACTTGAAATGATGGCTTCTTTCTTTTTCAGTTTGGCCCTGATGCAAACAGGAGACATGCAGGTGGGGAATGAGAGAGTGGTCACTTTCTGCTTTTTTTCCTGGTGTTTTCTACTTGGGTTCATCGCCAGCCACTGTACCTGTGCCTCCGGTTGAGTCACTTTTTTCTGGCTCCTCTGAGATTAGATCAGAAGGAGGGAATAGAGAAGCCATCAAGGAAATCGTCACTTGTCTGATCCTGCTTGATTAGGTTGATACTTCCTCTTGTGGGGCACTTTCAAGAGTCAGAAAACTCATCCTCGTTACTGGGTGTCTGTACCCTGCATTTCTCTTGGTGGGGGTCAAACTCATTTCTGTTTTGGCTGGTTCTTTGCTTTTCCTTGGTCCGAAGAACCTGACAGTATCCTTAGCTTCCCTGTGCTGAGGCATCCTTGTCTCACCAATTTCGCTCTTAGAAAGGACCCCAAATAACCGTACATATTTCTTAAGAGGAATCTGTAGCACCAGAGAAAGCACTCATGCATGTTTTTACCCATAATAAGCCGCCCTAGGGGAAGGTGATGGCTTGTTCCCAACCAAGCAGTTCTTCCTTTGCTCTGGTCTCTGCCCACTAGTCTGCTCAACTCTTGCTCTTTAGGACAATTAGGTAGGATTCAGACACAAGCCCACTGTGCCTCTTATTATGTTAAACTTATATAGTGGTCCCCCCAAACCTCATTTTGTGGATTAGAGGTTAGGAAATGGGGCTCACAGCTCTTTGAACAATTCTTCCTTAATCACCTACTCCTGCCCCTCTTACGCACTTCACTTGTTACTATCTGCTCTTGTGTAGGTACTGTCTTCTCATGCATGCTTAGTTGCTCAGACATATCTGACTCTTAGTGACCCCATGGATTGCAGCCGCCTGCCTCCTGCCAGGCTTCTCTGTCCATGGTGATTCTCCAGGCAAGAATACTGGGGTGGGCTGCCATGCCCTCCTCCAGGGAATCTTCCAAACCCAGAAATTGAACCGGGATCTTCTGCATTGCAGGCAGATTCTTTACCAGCTGAACTACCAGGAAAGTGTTGTCTTCTCATGTCTCAGCTCAAATACCATCTCCTCAATGTGAACTTCCCTAACCATCGTATCTAAAGGGCTCATTGTCTTAGACATCTCCATCGTATCACCATATTTTATTACTGCATTGTAAAGTGATCTTGTCTATTCATCTGTTGTGTCCCACACCATAAGGAGAACTCTAAGAAATTAGAGACGCTGTCTCAATGATTGCTATCTTCCAGGGGCTAGAAAAGTGTCTCTGTGGTAAATGTACAACCCATAATTAGTGATCAATAGATAATTTATTCAATGAATGAATAAAAGTCAAGAGTTAGAGTCTCTGGGAGGTGTCTCAAGGCAGGATTTGAATGAGGCCACAGTCTAAGTGGAATCTGGGAAAAACCGTACTATATTTTTATCTGCATTCTCTGAGAAGAGAGATGGGGGTAAATACGTGGAGTAGTTATTCTCCTGGACTTTCCTGGGCATCTGGCAGCATGGGTTCTGTTTCTGGCTCCTTTAAGACTCAATAGGTATGGACCATCCTACTTCGTACAGGGACATAAATTTTTGCAGATAACTTAAGGGTTCACAGACCTCCTGAAGAGGGAAAAGAACCCTTAAAAATTTATGGAGAGATGAAGAACCTCGCTGCAACACCGGCAGACAGGCGTTAAATAAGATAATGCATGATGCACTTTTAAAGAACTAGGACAAGTGTCTGGTGAGAGAGGGTGCCTTTGGGGAGAGAAGGTGTCTGATGGAAAGGAAATGGCAACCCACTCCAGTTTTCTTGCCTGGAAAATCCCATGGACTGAGGATCCTGGTAGGCTACAGACCATGGAGTGCAAATATCGCTGCCTGGCGGTTGCTATGGACGCTTGCCTTCTCCAATCATCGAGCGGCTTGCTAAGCTGTGCAGCGCTGCGTGGTTGCTGTGGCAACGGTGGTAACAGCTCCGCTACCAGGCGGCACAGGAGGAGAGCCAGCTGCTTGGAGCCGGGTTGGGAAGCCCTTGCTACAGCGTCTGTGAGTTGGACGCGGGGTCTTGGTGGGGAATGGGGCGCAGAATTGACAGAGTGTGGAGGTCACCAGGGTCGAAGGCCCTCGCAATGGTCGTGGGGTCTCAATATGAGGGGTATGAGGACTGGCTGGGGCATCCCCTCGACTTCCAGCTCTTTGTCCCAGGGTTCCCTAAGCTTTCCAGATCCCATCTCTCCCCAGCCTCCTCACGCTCTTTCTCCTCACCCCCTCTCCCCTCAATAGTGGAGCCTCCAGTTTCTGCTGGTTCCCCAGACTACCTGTGTGCACGAGGAGCAGACATCAGCCCGAAGGACAGAGTTAGAAGCTCACCTTGCTTCTAACTTCTAATTAGCTCGGCCTTGGGCAAGTCATTTTCTATATTTCCTTAACGGGAAAATGGGGGGCCATACCCCCTCCTCCCTTATTCTCGGGATGACTCTGAGGATCAGATGCATTCCCGGTATACCCTGATATGATTTACCTGTGTGGTCTCACTGCATAGCTGCGCCTGTGAAATGACTGATGATTAACGGCCCTTTACAGTTCTGCAGTCTGGGTTCATAGAGTGCCCCGTGTTTAGAGCTGTCGGTGTGACTCTTAACCACCTGCTGTCCCGTTCTCTACGTGTCCTCACTTGTTTTACCTTAGATTTCTTGCTCCCTGCCTCTATAGAGTCTTGACCTTTTCTCTTCAGAATACTTAAACCAGTATGTATTTTATCTAGATGATTCTTCCCCACTCTCCTTTGCTTTACTCCTTAAAGTAATTGAGATCCTACTTAATGTTTAGTAGTAACCTAGATGTTTTGCAGGAAAAAAAAGACAGGATTTGTGCTCTTGATGAGCTTATTTAGTAGAGTCATGTTTTACTCCTGTATTAGGTTGGGTATGCTAAAGTCAGCGTTGAAGGAACACCTTCGTTGCTGCACTTGGGCTTTCTCGGGTTGCAGGCTACTCTGTAGTTGAGGTACGTGGGCTTCTCATTGCTGTGGCTTCTTCTGTTGCAGAGCACCAGCTCTAGATGCACAGGCTTCAGTAATTGTGGGCTTAGCCGCTCTAGGGCATGTAGGATCTTCCCGGACCAGAGATTGAACCGGTGTCCCACGCACTGGCAGGCGGATTCTTAACTGCTGGACCACCAGGAAAGTCCCTGTTCCATTATGTCTTTGTTCTTCTAAATTTTGCTGTAGTCTTCATTTCATTCTTCAGCTTCTTCCTTGAGAACATTGAGGAGGCTGTTGCTATTCATGTGGCTACCTGGACATCACTCTGCTTGGTGGACTGCTAAAGCCTTAGAATCATTCATGCATCCTTCTGGGCTCTCCTCAGTCTGCACTGGACTGACTGTTGAGCATTGATTGATGAAATGGACACAAGTATTCTCAGAGCTAATGACCATCTCACCTCATTCTACAGCCCACTGACTAAACAGCAAAGACAATCACCCAGCTAGTATAAAGGTTATTTTTTTTGTCTTTTTATTTGGCTGAATTTGAATAAATTGAATTTCCATCATCCCCATTGATATAACTCTTTTGAAGTCTTGTTGTAGAGATTGTACGTGCCCTGCATAGGCGTCAACACTTGATATTATCAGTCTGTTAAAACTTTGTCTTTCTTATGGGAAAATGATGTTTACCACTTTATTGTGATTTACATTTGCTGGCTTACTAGTGAGATAAAGCAGTTTATGACTGTTTACTACTGATAATTGATCTCTGGGTTTTCACTCTTTATCTTTGTCCAATTTAAATCTGAGTGTCCTTTTTATATTGATCTGTTGGGGTATTTTACATACCCTTGGTATTGATACTTTGAGATATTGATGCTAATTTTATCCCAGTATGTTCACAGCTGTTTTAAAAAGTCAGATTTATTATGTATAATTTACATACTGTAAAATTCAACTCTATTTTTTCTTCTAGTTTTATTGAGATATATATAATTGACATACAGCACTGTGTAAATTTAAGCTGAGCAGCATAATGATTTGACCTATATTAAGGATGAAATGATTATCACAGTAAGTTTAGTCATCATCCATTATCTCATATAGATACAAAATTAAAGAAATATAAACAATTTTACTTGTGATGAGAACTCTTTAGGGTTTATTTTCTTAACAACTTTCATGTATAACATATAGCAGAGTTAATTGTATATATCATGTACATTACATCCCTGGTACTTATTTATCTTATAGCTGGAAGTTTGTACCTTTTGACTGCCTTCGACAGGTTCCCCCTCCCTCAACCCATTACTACTGGTAACCTGATCTCTTTTTATATGAGTTTGCTTGTTTTTGGAGTATAATTGACCTCCAACATGTTAGTTCCTGTTACACAACACCATGATTGAATATTTCTATGCCTTTAAAAATGATCACTACAATAAATCTAGCTATCTGTCATCACTCAAGGATATTTAATTATTGAATACATTCCCCGCACTGTATGTTTAATACCCATGACTCTCTTATTTTGCAATTGGAAATTCGTGTCTCTTAATCTCCATTACCGATTGCTCTCCTCCCTTCACCTCCTCCCGTCTGGCAACCACCAGAAAAAAAAAAAACATACAGTTTGTTCTCTGGGTCTATGACTGTCTCTGTTGTGTTATGTTTACTCATTTGATTTCACATGTAAGTGATTACTTTTAGTATTCTCTGTCTGGCTTACTTCACTTAGCGCAATACCCTCTAGATCCATCCATGTTGTGCCAAATGGCAAGATTTCATTCTTCTTTATGGCTGAGTAATACTCCACTGTGTGCATATACCACATCTTCTTTATCCATTTTTCTATTGGTGGACATTTGGGTTGCTTCCACATATTGGCTATTGTAATAATGCGGTGAACATTGGGGTGCAGGTGTCTTTTCTATTTAGTGTTTTTGTTTTCTTTGGATAAATACCAAGGAGTGGAATTGCTAAGCCACATTATAGGTCTAGTTTTAGTTTTCTGAGGAATCTCCACACTGCTTTCCATAGTGGCTGCATCAATTTACATTCCCACCAACAGTGCGCAAGGGTTTCCTTTCTTCCACATCCTCACCAAAACTTATTTGTTGTCTTTTGGATCATAGCTCTTCTGAGAGGTGTGAGGTGATATCTCATTGTGGTTTTGATTTGCATTTCTCTGATTAGTGATCTTGAGCGTCTTTTCGTGTACCTGTCGATCATCTATAAAGAACCCAGAAATGAATTCACACTTATATGGGCAATTAATCTATGACAAAGGAGGCAAAAATATATCATGGGGAAAAGACAGCTCCTTCAGTACACAGTGTTTAGAAAACTGGACAGCTACATCTAAAAGAATCAAACTGGACTACTCTCTCATACTATGCACAGAAATAAATTCAAAATGAAATAAAGACTAAAATATAAGACCTGTAACCATAAAACTTCTAGAAGAAAACATAAGCAGTATACTCTGAAAATGATCTTGGAAATATTTTTTGGCCATGTCTCCTCAGGCAAGGGAAACAAAAGCACAAATAAACAAATGGGAATACTTCAAACTAAAAAGCTTTTGCACAGTGAAGGAAGCTGACAAAAGGCCACTTACAGACTGGGAGAAGATATTTTGAAATGCTATGTCTGATAAGGGATTAGTATTAAAATATACAAAGAAATCATACAATTCAACGTCAAAAAAGCAAAAGACCCAATAAAAACGGGCAGAGGAACTGAATAGACCCTTTTCCAAAATTTATTCCTTTTAGAATAAAAGATCAAATCCCTTATGATTATACAGTGGAAGTGAGAAATAGATTTATGGGCCTAGATCTGATAGATAGAATGCCTGATGAACTATGGAATGAGGTTCATGACATTGTACAGGAGACAGGGATCAAGACCATCCCCATGGAAAAGAAATGCAAAAAAGCAAAATGGCTGTCTGGGGAGGCCTTACAAATAGCTGTGAAAAGAAGAGAAGTGAAAAGCAAAGGAGAAAAGGAAAGATATAAGCATCTGAATGCAGAATTCCAAAGAATAGCAAGAAAGATAAGCAAGCCTTCTTCAGCAATCAATGCAAAGAAATAGAGGAAAAGAACAGAATGGGAAAGACTAGAGATCTCTTCAGAAAATGAGAGATACCAAGGGAACATTTCATGGACTCGATAAAGGACAGAAATGGTCTGGACCTAACAGAAGCAGAAGATATTACGAAGAGGTGGCAAGAATACACAGAAGAACTGTACAAAAAAGATCTTCACGACCCGGATAATCATGATGGTGTGATCACTCATCTAGAGCCAGACATCCTGGGATGTGAAGTCAAGTGGGCCTTAGAAAGCATCACTCTGAACAAAGCTAGTGGAGGTGATGGAATTCCAGTTGAGCTATTTCAAATCCTGAAAGATGATGCTGTGAAAGTGCTGCACTCAATACGCCAGCAAATTTGGAAAACTCAGCAGTGGCCACAGGACTGGAAAAGGTCAGTTTTCATTCCAATCCCAAAGAAAGGCAATGCCAAAGAATGCTCAAACTACTGCACAAATTGCACTCATCTCACGTGCTAGTAAATTAATGCTCAAAATTCTCCAAGCCAGGCTTCAGCAATATGTGAACCGTGAACTTCAAAAGGCAGAAGAACCAGAGATCAAATTGTCAACATCAGCTGGATCATGGAAAAAGCAAGAGAGTTCCAGAAAAACATCTATTTCTGCTTTATTGACTATGCCAAAGCCTTTGACTGTGTGGATCACAATAAACTGTGGAAAATTCTGAAAGAGATGGGAATACAGACCACCTGACCTGCCTCTTAAGAAATCTGTATGCAGGTCAGGAAGCAATAGTTAGAACTGGACATGGAACAACAGACTGGTTCCAAATAGGAAAAGGAGTATGTCAAGGCTGTATATTGTCACCCTGCTTATTTAACTTCTATGCAGAGTACATCATGAGAAACGCTGGACTGGAAGAAACACAAGCTGGAATCAAGACTGCTGGGAGAAATATGAATAACCTCAGATATGCATATGACACCACCCTTATGGCAGAAAGTGAAGAGGAACTAAAAAGCCTCTTGATGAAAGTGAAAGAGGAGAGTGAAAAAGTTGGCTTAAAGCTCAACATTCAGAAAACTAAGATCATGGCATCTGGTCCCATCACTTCACGGGAAATAGATGGGGAAACAGCAGAAACAGTGTCAGACTTTATTTTTTGGGGCTCCAAAATCACTGCAGATTTGAAATTAAAATGACTGCATGACAAATTAAAATGACTGCATGACTGCAGCCATGAAATTAAAAGACGCTTACTCCTTGGAAGAAAAGTTATGACCAACCTAGATAGCATATTCAAAAGCAGAGACATTACTTTGCCGACCAAGGTCCGTCTAGTCAAGGCTATGGTTTTTCCAGTAGTCATGTACGGACACAACTGAAGCGACTTAGCAGCAGCAGCAGCATTTATGGATGTGAGAGTTGGACTGTGAAGAAGGCTGAGCACCGAAGAATTGATGCTTTTGAACTGTGGTATTGGAGAAGACTCTTGAGAGTCCCTTGGGCTGCAAGGAGATCCAAGCAGTCCATTCTGAAGGAGATCAGCCCTGGGATTTCTTTGGAAGGAATGATGCTAAAGCTGAAACTCCAGTACTTTGGCCACCTCAAGACTTTGATGCTGGGAGGGGTTGCGGGCAGGAGGAGAAGGGGACGACAGAGGATGAGATGGCTGGATGGCATCACTGACTCGATGGACGTGAGTCTGAGTGAACTCCGGGAGTTGGTGATGGACAGGGAGGCCTGGCGTGCTGTGATTCATGGGGTCGCAAAGAGTCGGACACGACTGAGCGACTGAAGTGAACTGAACTGTACAGTTCTGTGGATTTTGAAAAATTTTTATGTATGCATGTAAATATATAGAATGATTCTGTTAATTCAGGAAGTTCTCTTGTTGCTGGTTGTAGTCATTCCCAGAAAAGTCTTTGTATCAACATATGTTATTATAAGTTTTGGATAAATACCTGGGAATGTGATTACTAGGTTCTATGGTAAGTATATGTTTAATTTTATAAGAAACTGTTTTCCAAATTAACTGTAGAATTTTGCATTTCTATCAGCATAGTATGAAAGTGTCATCTGCTCCACATCCATGACATCTAGTGACAGTCTTGTTCAATTTAATCATGTTTGTAGATGTGTAGTGGTTTTTCATTGTTTCAAATTTGCATTTCCGTGATGCCTAATGATGTTGAACAACATGAATTTATCGATTATTTTATCTCTGGTGACGTTTGTGTTCGTATCTTCTGCCCATGTCTTATTCACTTGTCTTCTTATTGAGTTGCCTTTTGGAGTCAAAAGTTTTAAATTGTGATGAAGTCCAGTTTACTGTTTTTTCTATTATGTATTATGTTGTCTAAAATTCTTCACCTAACCCAAAGTAACATAGATTTTCTTCTGTGTTTTTTCCTTGAAGTTGTATAGATTTAGTTTTACATTTTATTTCATGTTTTGTATATGAGCAAATTTAGAATTATTTAGGGGAAGGCCCAACAGTCCCTCTGGCTTGTGTGGGAGAGTGATTCATGTGATCACACAGGATAGGGGAAGTTATTATTAATTAGTGGTATAGTTTTACAAGCTTCACAGGAGCTGTAAGAATGTTTTTATATGTTAACATAAAAAAATATTTAGAAGAGGAAAACTCGCATCAAGTGTGAGAGAACCGACATAGCCTATGAGTGAGTATTGAACCTATGTTTAAACTGCTAACTGGGATCTGCATAGAGTAGAGATGCTTGACTCTGGATTTATGTTAATAGGTTTGTTTGTTGTTTGTTTTGAGGTGAAAGTTTTTTCAGGGAGGAAACACACTCCATAGACAGATTTTGAACCATCTCAGAAGGCAAGAGAGGCATTAGAGGCACCAGGTTATGGGGTTGTCAATTTTTATAGGGATGGGTAATTTCATAGGCTAATGAGTGGGAGGAGTATTCCAGCTCTTCTGGGGAAAGGATGGGGACTTCCAGGAATTGGGCCACTGCCCACTTTTTGACCTTTATGGTCATGGTGACTGTGGGTGTGTCATTTAGCATGCTCATGTGTTTCAGTGAGTGTATACTGAGACTCAGAGTCTAGTGGAAGACAACTTGTCTGTCATCCTGGACCTTGTTGTCTCTGCTGCTGCTGCTAAGTCGCTTCAGTCGTGTCCGACTCTGTGCGACCCCATAGACGGCAGCCCACCAGGCTCCCCCGTCCCTAGGATTCTCCAGGTAAGAACACTGGGGTGGGTTGCCATTTCCTTCTCCAATGCATGAAAGTGAAAAGTGAAAGTGAAGCGGCTCAGTCGTGTCAGACTCTTAGCGACCCCATGGTCTGCAGCGTGCCAGGCCCCTCTGTCCACGGGGTTTTCCAGGCGAGAGGACTGGAGTGGGGTGCCATCGCCTTCTCCTTGTTGTCTCTACTCGGTTGCACCCTCAGGCTAGGTCATTCTTTTAAAGGTTGTACCCTGCCCACTTTCCCACCTCATTCTCCCTTCAGAGATTTTACTCCCCTAATCTTTTGGGGAATAGAAAGTCGACAGTCTTCTGTAGCTGCTTCAGTGCTGAGTAGTTACTGAAGTGCTGCGTCGACCCTGCCTGTCAGGGAGTAAGCATTTCTGGATGCCTGATCTAGGGGCCCCAGAGGCAGGACGACTTCTTGTTTTGAGTTGGTATGGCTGGAGTCCTCCCATATGGCTCTAGTTGTTATCTTAGGTTTATGTTTAGTTTAGATTTTATGTTTATTTTCATCTATCGGAGAACAGTGTTCATAGCTTTTAACTGATCCCCAGTGGGATTTGAACCTCGGAGGTTAAAGATCACTGGTTTAGGACAACACATTTCAGAGTGCAGGGCGCAGTGACACGCTCCATCACAGTTGCTGTTGTTAAAAGCGAAGAAGCAGCTGTTTCCGAGGGCAGATTTTTTCTTTCATATATTTTCTCCCAAGATCTATTTCCTCATCAACAGTTGCAAAGGAGCTTAGCATTTGGCTGCTCTTCATATAAAATGTCTTGCAAGGGGAAACCAGGCTTGAAATAAGGCAAAAATCATTGTAGGATCATGACTACAAGAATTCGAGTTGGACACAGCATAAGTGAGGAATTGACATATCGCATAATGCCTCTACCGCAATTTAACTTCAAAAGCTGTGCAGTCAGTCTTTTTACATCTTTGAGGATTTAAAGTGCTTTAGTTCTCTGGTTTTTTTAAGGGTCATATTTATCTGTTGCAGTGGTGGAGGAGAGAGGGCTTTTTAAAAGTCTTTCGTCTGTGACTGAAAGACTTGTCAGAAAGTGTATGGTATTGTTTAAGCGGTGATCTTAATCTTAAAATAAATACCAAAAAGTGAACTCGTCTTACTTTGAGGAAAAATTAGTGTGACATGACTAAGAAAAAAATCTCATGTAATTTCACTGTCAGTTCATAAGTCTCTCCTGAATTTTATTTTTAAATGGCATCTTCTTGCTTTAATAGGCTCTCTAAAATGTCCTAAATATAGGGTTGCTCTATTAACATTATGATCTCACATCATTTATCTCTTTTTATTTTTTTAAACTACTCTTATAAACCCAAGTTAAAAAACTTTGCCTCTAGTTTTGTGTTCTGTATAACTATGTTGTTGATGCTTGTTTTTATTGTAAACAATCCACCAGGTTTGCGGCAATGACTTTGAAAAATCCTTAATTAAAATAAATTTCAAGGTTAAGCTATTTTTATTCATGCCTAGAAACAATCACTAATACTTGTGGCTTTTAGAATAATAACAGTGTGGTAAGGATATTTCAAAACCAAGAAGGCTGAAATTTATGTTTATGAAAGCCAAAAAATTAGTCTTGCAATACTTTGGAATGTCCCAGGTAATTAATTATAGGTGATGTGTATTATATGAAAACTCAAAGGTTTGAACAGGAAGTAGAAAACAGGAGCCTTAGGTATTTCATTTCTGATATAATCCCTGTCACTCTCAGAGGGAATTAAAGTTTAATAAAAAGGAGTAACAGAGAAATATAATCGAAGAATACTGATTAATAACTTTAGCACCACCAGAATGAGATTCGGTAATAAATAGTAGACTGCCAGTTGCTAAATCATGAAATATTGCAGAGAGGAAAAAGGCAACACACTCTTTCACTATATGGCTTGTTATGTTAAAACTGTTAGTGGTAGGGAAGTTTTGTACTTCTTAATCATTTGTGTTTTTGCATCGCTATTTGTAATTACAATTAAACAGATGGTTCCTAAAAAGATCGTGTGCTCTTAGCAATTAAAATCATGGCAGGCAGCTTTTCCTCTTCCCCAACATACAATTAAACTGAATAGAATCACACATCTTGTGGATTCCTCTGAGTAAAAGTTCTGTGCAGATTCAAGTAAATGAGCATTCTCTTCCCCAGCCCTGACATTTTAAGCCCTGCAAGTTGAGAATGGTGAAGCTGGCAGAGAACTTCCAAACTTGGGCGTTAGAAAGTAGTGAGCCCTCTCTGCTTTCTTCCCAAGTCCTATTCTCACCATATGGGGATTAGTAGAATTTGTTTTTAAGTGGGATCTTTGGAACAACCTAACAACCATTGGATGTATTGTTTCTGATATGGCTTTCTAAATTCTGAGAGCTCAGCTAGCCAGTGAAATTTCTCAAGGGCACAGGAAAAATTGTATTTTTTTCTTTGTCAGACAACTAATGTTGACTTTTGCTTGTGAAAAAAAAATTCTTTAGAGTTTTTCATCTAAAGAAGACAGAATTTACTTTGGGTTCTAGGGAAAACAAATTCTACCTTAGGTTTCTGTTACAACAAATTAACTTCAGGAGATTTTTCAACAAGGACTCAGCACCCCATGAAATATTTCGCTCACTGATGTATGGCTTTGCGCCTAGTGTCCCTTCCTTGAACCAGACCTCAGCAGTGTTAATGGGTCTCCCCCAGAGAGGTGGAGTTGGAGCCTGTGGTGATTTGCTCACAGGTGAAACCTTGGAAATAAGTGTTTTGTTTGCATGAGCATAGATAGGCCCAAGTATACATTTAATGATTTTTAGGTACGGCTTTTGTGCCCACAAGTAAGCAGTTATTTGCTGGTTTAATTAACCATCTGCACCTTATTATGAGAGTGCAGCTGGCTAATTATGCCTGGCACTTGTAGGGCAGGTTAAACTTCTCTTCTCCATAAAAAGTGGATTTTCATCAAAGGACAATGACCTTTACAAATGAGTCCCTAAATTTAACTAGTTCAGTTTGAGGTCGCCACTCATGGGTTTGTTTTGTTTTGTTTAGAAGAGAAATTTATATACGGGTAATATTTGGTAAGTAATGAATACAGAGCCATAGGACAGACTTCTATTATGAGTCAGGCACAAATGATATCCCTGCTGAGTTCAAATTATTTTGGTTTCTCACTTTGGAAAAGTTGTTCATTAGTTTGGATTTACAAGTGTTAATGAACTTGTATGAATGACAACTTGGATCATTCATTGGGACTTCACATGGAATGATTTGTGTATTAACCATTTCAAAATCATTTTCAGCAATAGTTGTTCATTTTTCTTGTGACTTATTGGATGGATTGTTTGAGAGAACAGCAGAATGCTAGAGAGCAGAATATAAAATATCAGTGTAGGTTACAGTTGCAGTCAATACCAATTAACTAAGTTTGAAGTAGATCTGCTATGGGGAATCTTCCCACATTTGTTTATCCAAAATTGTCTTTAATTTACTCTTGAAAGATATTTTTGCTGGCTATAGAATTAAAATATGGCTGTTTTTTCTTCCAGTAAATTTGGTTGCATAATTCTACCATTTTCTGTCTTCCGTTATATTGGGAAATTAGCTCTCAATCGAACCATGGCCTCTTTGAACATAATTTGTCTTTTTTTATTGGCCTTTTAAATGATTTATCTATTTTTAGTTTTCTTTACCATCTCTAAGATGATTCTAGGTATGGATTTTCTCCCATCTATCTAGCTTGGGATTTAGTGGACTTCTTGAATCTACATACTGGTCTTTTTCAACATTTCGGTAGAATCCTCAGCTATCATTTTCTTAGATATTGCCTCTGACTCATCTCTTTGCTCTCAAGGCTCCAATGATATCAGATCTTTCTCTTCCATGTCTCTTAACTTCACTTGTATACTTAAGAAACTTCTACTTTTAGCTACTATACCTCTCATTGTTAGATGTTCTATTTGGATCTTATGAAATCTTCTATATGGCTTCCCCCAACAACTTCCCCCTACAATGTTTTGTTTTTAAAAGTTTCCGAATCTAAAGAAAACTTGAAATAATAGTACCTAAATGCCCTTTACTTAGAGTCATTAGTTGTTAACATTCTGCCACATTTGGTTTTGTGTCCTTTCCCATTGCTCCTTTAAATACATGAACAGATACTTTCTAAGAAGAGCAAAATTCTTTCAGGTAATCACAATATTGTTATCACAGTCCATAAGCTTAAAATTAATACAGTGTTAATAAATTCTGTTTTCATTTCCCCTCCAATTTTCAATAGTGTTTCCTTTTTCTTTTTAAATTAAATTCAGGATTCAGTCAAAGGTCTTGTGCTTCATTGAGTTTTTAAGGTTTTTAGTCTCCTTAGTGTAGAATAGTTCCCCTGATGTATTGGAGGTGGGCAGGGGGACGATGTTGGTTTTTGCTATTTAGAATATTAACATGTTTGAAGAGTCCATTTGTTTTCACAGAATTGTTGTATCATTTTGGTTATAGATTGCTATGTCCTAAAGAGATCTTCAGGCTTATCTGTTAGTACTTCAGACCCAGTAATATAGTTATTTCATAGTCTGTATCCATTAAGTACCCTCTATGAAGTCTTTGATGATCTATTGTCTGTTCAGTTCAGTTCAGTTCAGTTGCTCAGTTGTGTCTAACTCTTTGCAACCCCATGGACTGCAGCACGCCAGGCCTCCCTGTCCATCACCAGCTCCGGGAGTTTACTCAAAATCATGTTCATTGAGTTGATGATGCCATCCAACCATCTCATCCTCTGTTGTCCCCTTCTCTTCCCTCCTTCAATCTTTCCCAGCATCAGGGTCTTTTCAAATGAGTCAGTTCACATCATGTGGCCGAAGTACTGGAGTTTCAGAATCAGTCCTTCCAGTGAATATTTAGGACTGATTTCCTTTAGGATGGACTGGTTGGATCTCCTTGCAGTCCAAGGGACTCTCAAGAGTCTTCTCCAACACCACAGTTCAAAAGCATCAATTCTTTGGTGCTCAGCTTTCTTTATAGTCCAACTCTCACATCCATAGATGACTACTGGAAAAACCATAGCTTTGACTAGATGGACCTTTGTTGGCAAAGTAATGTCTCTGCTCTTCAATATGCTGTCTAGGTTGGTCATAACTTTTCCTCCAAGGAGCAAGCACCTTTTAAATTCATGGCTGCAGTCACCATCTGCAGTGATTTTGGAGCCCCAAAATATAAAGTCTGTCACTATTTCCACTGTTTCCCCATCTGTTTGCCATGAAGTGATGGGACTAGATGCCATGATCTTAGTTTTCTGAATGTTGAGCTTTAAGCCAACTTTTCCCCTCTCTTTCACTTTCATCAAGAGCCTCTTTAGTTCTTCTTCACTTTCTGCCATAAGGGTGGTGTCATATGCATATCTGAGGTTATTGATATTTCTCCTGGTAATCTTGATTCCAGCTTGTGCTTCATCTAGCCCAACATTTCTCATGATGTTCTCTGCATATAAGTTAAACAAGCAGGGTGACAATATACAGCCTTGATGTACTCCTTTACTAATTTGGAACCAGTCTGTTGTTCCATGTCCAGTTCTAACTGCTGCTTCCTGACCTGCATACAGATGTCTCAAGAGGCAGGTCAGGTGGTCTGGTATTCCCATGCTTTAAGAATTTTCCACAGTTTGTAGTGATCCACACAGTCAAAGGCTTTGGCATAGTCAATAAAGCAAAAATAGGTGTTTTTCTGGAACTCTCTTGCCTTTTCAATGATCCAACAGATGTTGGCAATTTGGTCTCTGGTTCCTCTGCCTTTTCTAAATCCAGCTTGAACATCTGGAAGTTCACAGTTCATGTGCTGTTGAAGCCTGGCTTGGAGAATTTTGAGCATTACTTTACTAGTATGTGAGATGAGTGCAACTGTGTGGTAGTTTGAGCATTCTTTGGCATTGTCTTTCTTTGGGATTGGAATGAAGACCAACACTTTCCCGGCCTATGGCCACTGCTGAGTTTTCCAAATTTGCTGGCATATTGAGTGCAGCACTTTCACAGCATCATATTTTAGGATTTGAAATCTCTCAGTTGGAATTCCATCACCTCCATTAGTTTTGTTCATAGTGATGCTTCCTAAGGCCCGCTTGACTTTGCATCCCAGGATGTCTGGCTCTAGGTGAGTGATCACACCATTGTGATTATCTGGGTTGTGAATATCAGTTTTGTATGGTTCTTCTGTGTATTCTTGCCACCTCTTCTTAATATCTTCTGCTTCTGTTACCTTCTATATTTTGTTTCTATCTTCTACCGTCTGTAGTTTCTGTTAATTTTGCTCATGGTGTCTTGTTTTCCTATGTGAGGTCTTGTTTTTTTTTCTTCATTGTCCTTGAAATATTATTTGTAGGGATTTTAGTTTTTTAGTGTCTGATAGGATGGTGCCTTCCTCCATAGGAGATTTGTATTTGCTTCTGCCAGGCACCTCAGGATTTGTTAGTTTGGGACAACCCTGAACCTAGCACATGACTTGACGTTCTGTGAACAACTTAAGTGATATGACCTGGACTGCAAATTTGAGTCAGCAGTGACCCCACCTTTATGGATATTTTTCCCCCTTGTTTTTCTTTTTATTCTCTTTTTCTTTTTAGCACCATGGTAGATTTTATTGTGGCTTTCTGGGGGTGGTGATGGAGTCGTCAGTTTTCATTGTGGGCCCCAAGCTAAGGTGAAAAAGATCTCTCATTATACTTCCCATCTTGAGTGGAGTATGATCATTGTTTCATATGTTATTGCCCAGCAAGATCAATAAAACCAAAGCCCAAATTTATCTGGATTAGCAAATGCCCTAGGGCAAAAGTTGGTATGAGTTCTAATGCTTTGCTCACTTCTCTTGTGTTTGATTTCCTTCAGATTTTGGTCCGGAAATTGTTGACTATATTGAAAACTCTTTAATACTTTAAAGGAGATTGAATTTTTTTTTTTTTTAAAGATTCCCTCATAGCTCAGTCGGTGAACAATCTGCCTGCAGTGCAGGAGACCTGGGTTTGATTCTTGGGTCAGGAAGATCCCCTGGAGAAGGCATTTTTAGTTGTGTTCATAGGACTTGTTGGCTCACCTGTTAACTGCCGTTACTGGAAATGGAGGTCCTGTTTAGTTTTAGAAGAAAGTTTATAGTTGTTCTTATTAGAGATATAGGCTGGATACAGATATTTTTCATACTGTTTATGGGAATCGATCTGGCCAAGCCCTTTGAAAGCACCACACTCAGAATTTTCTAGTCAATATATAACACTGTGATAACTGAAAGAAGAAAAATGGCCCTGTAGTACGCTAGACAGCTTAAGTATAGTGTTTTAGTTTGTAACCAATCTCTGTCATTGGTTTTCATTACTGAATTCTCTTATGACAGCCATCCAATATGAATTAAAAGAATTCCATTTGACATTTTAATAAAAGGTGGACATGCAGCGTTTAACAAGTAGCTGCTTGTGAGGATGTATGAGACAGTGCTCAGTGTGGAAAGCACTCTTGAGCAGAGTCAGGCAGGCTTGCTGTTCACTTGCTTCTGGGGTTCACCACATCCTTAATGGCCAGTGGAGATTGATGAAAGCATTGGTCCCTTTCTTCACTCATGTTTGTTGAAACCATGGAAGGGTCACTGAGGAAATCCAGATTTGCTCTTATGTGAATGGCTGGCTTTCATTAAGGAGACTCTGTGAAGGAAATCTGATTCCCAGGCATTATTTTTGTCAGAGAATTTGGTTAACAGATAAGATCACTTTTAAATAACGTTGCAAATAACTCTAGGTTGTTAGTACTTGGAGAAAATGATGTAAAATGTATCAATTTTCTGTAAAGGATTTTTCTGTGTAGCCCTCTATAGACTTTCATCCTTCAAAGTGTGAAAATGAAATAATTTTTGTTCTTTCTTCTGGACTCACACATTCTGGATGACCAGAATATTTGGATCCATGTGAGCTTCTGCAGAGACCTTGTTACATGCCAGTCATATTCAAATATGGGCTTGGTAAGAGCAGAATAATTTATATATAGAATTCCTATCCTGGGTTTTATAATCCCATATCTGATGATTTTTCATGATTTCCAGATTTCTAGGCATCCTGGAGAGTACATCTGATGGTACAAATGAATTAATCTATATAGTATATGTAAATGTATAAAATGTATAAACTTACTCTCTCTTAACCTAATAGAAGTGAGGCATTTTCTACTGGTTTTGAAAATAAAACCCATGCCTTTGCATAGTAGTTATTTATAAAATCATCCTTCTAATTGCCAGGAGTAATTTTCAGGTAAATGTAAAAGTCCTAAAAATATAACAGCTATCACTAGAGAGTGTCAGATTTCAAGTGACAGAATCTCACTTCGCGTTTCAGTACTGCTCAAACAAGAAACTTATTCGTTTGTGTAGTTGGGACACTAAGACACCAGGATGGCTCGTAAGATCAAAAGATGAGCTGTAGACATCAGGGCCGCAAAGTTTAGAACTGCTTTCAATATGATTGTGATTCACTTATATTCGTCTTTGTTCCCGCCTGTCATCCATCCATCAGCTTTTATCTACATGGCATTGACCTGCAGAAAACTTTCTCCACGTAGTGGAGAAGATGCCTGCTGATATCTTTAAATTTATTTTCAGCCCAGAAGGTCCAAAGAAAGAACTTCCCTTTCCCAGTGTTCAACTATCACTCAAGAGAAGATTCCAGTTGACATTATTAGGGTCACATTGCTCACACTCAGGAATAGTCAGAGCGTAGGAGAACAGGTTACCATGAGTGGCCAGGTCTGCCTCTGCCTCTGGACAGGGCAGTGGGTTCTTATAGAAGGAACAAGAATGGGAGGGGGAAATTAATACTGGACAACTCAAATCCTTTACAAAAATAGATTGTTAAAAAGCATTAAATACTGTTTAAAAGTATTCCTTACTGAGTATGCATTCTTGAATCTAAGTAACATAAGCAGGTTTGAGAAAATGATCCACTAAACCCGTTGTCGTGTCATATGAGAAGATATTTTCTCATGTTAGAAAAATTCTATAGAGGAATTGATACAGCACACTGGAGGAGAGAACGCTTGAATTAGGGATTTTTTTTTTTTTGGTTAGGAAAAGAAATTAATACACCCAAGATTTTCCTTTGCTTAGCTAGATTTCTTTCACAAAGAAGTCATTAAGAGATCATAGACTGTAGCTTATTTTTAAATTATTTTTTATTTTTGCTAAACCAGCAGGAGTGCCATTTCATCTGTTATTATCAAAATAAGTCTTCATTGATGTAATGGTTAGATCCAAAAAGGGGTTTTAGTTATCAGTAAATGATAATTTCAAAATCTCTTCTTCGCTGCAACAAATTCATAAATAAATATGCATCTGTTTATGAATTTTCTGCAATGAAAATAATATGATTGCCTAGCATTCGTAAGCGTATAAAATAGATTACTTTTGAGCGATGTGCATTTGTATGTGGATTGAAGCAAATTCTCCAAATGAACATTCATCATGTGTTTCGTGAAACCAAAGGCATTCTCAATGTGCTTTTGTAAGCCTACTGGTTTTTAGACTCTGGTGGTAACAGAATCAATGGCATATAAATTAGCAGTTATTTTATTTTAGTAAAGCAAACATGGATTGAAAATAGCTTGTCTGCCATGTTTAAATTAGTATATTTGACAAAATGAACAGGTCTGTCAAAAACTGCTTTTACATGTTATGGTCTGGAACCATAACTCTCAAGTTATTTATACTATAGTAATACATTACATTAATTAACTGAAGACAGTAGGGAAAACCACTAGACCATTCAGGTATGACCTAAATCAAATCCCTTATGACTATACAGTGGAAGTGACAAATAGATTCAAGGGATTAGACCTGATAGACAGAGTGCCTGAAGAACTGTGGACAGAGGTTCATGACGTTGTACAGGAGGCAGGGATCAAGACCATCCCCAAGAAAAGGAAATGCAAAAAAGGCAAAAAGGTTGTCTGAGGAGGGCTTACAAAAAGCTATGAAAAGAAGAGAAGTGAAAGGCCAGGAGGAAAAGGAAAGATATACCCAATTGAATGCAGAGTTCCAAAAGAATAGCAAAGAGAGATAAGAAAGCTTTCCTCAGTGATCAGTGCAAAGAAATAGAGGAAAACAATAGAGTGGGAAAGACTAGAGATCTCTTCAAGAAAATTAGAGATACCAAGGGAACATTTCATGCAGAGATGGGCACAATAAAGGACAGAAATGGTATGGACCTAACAGAAGCAGAAGATATTAAGAAGAGGTGGCAAGAATACACAGAAGAACTGTACAAAAAAGATCTTTATGACTCAGATAATCATGATGGTGTGATCACTCACCTAGAGCCAGACATCCTGGGATGCAAAGTCAAGCGGGCCTTAGGAAGCATCACTATGAACAAAGCTAGGAATTCCAACTGAGCAATTTCAAATCCTAAAATATGATGCTGTGAAAGTGCTGCACTCAATATGCCAGCAAATTTGGAAAACTCAGCAGTGGCCATAGGCCGGGAAAGTGTTGGTCTTCATTCCAATCCCAAAGAAAGACAATGCCAAAGAATGCTCAAACTACCACACAGTTGCGCTCACCTCACACACTAGTAAAATAATGCTCAAAATTCTCCAAGCTAGGCTTCAATAGCACATGAACTGTGAACTTCCAGATGTTCAAGCTGGATTTAGAAAAGGCAGAGGAACCAGAGACCACATTGCCAACATCTGTTGGATCATTGAAAAAGCAAAAGAATTCCAGAAAAACATCTACTTTTGCTTTACTGACTGTGCCAAAGCTTTTGACTGTGTGGATCACAATAAACTGTGGAAAATTCTTAAAGCATGGGAATACCAGACCACCTGACCTGCCTCTTGAGACATCTGTATGCAGGTCAGGAAGCAGCAGTTAGAACTGGACATGGAACAACAGACTGGTTCCAAATAGGAAAGGAGTACATATGTTATCACCCTGCTTGTTTAACTTATATGAAGGGTACATCATGAGAAATGCTGGGCTGGATGAAGCACAAGCTGGAATCAAGATTGCCAGGAGAAATATGAATAACCTCAGATATGCATATGACACCACCCTTATGGCAGAAAGTGAAGAAGAACTAAAGAGCCTCTTGATGAAAGTGAAAGAGGAGAGTGTAAAAGTTGGCTTAAAGCTCAACATTCAGGGAAAACTAAGATCATGGCATCTGGTCCCATCACTCATTGCAAATAGATGGGGAAACAATGGAAACCATGACAGACTTTATTTTTATTTTTACTTTATTTTACTTTACAATACTGTATTGGTTTTGCCATACATTGACATGAATCCACCACGGGTGTACATGCAATCCCAAACATGAACCCCCCTCCCACCTCCCTCCCCACAACATCCCTCTGGGTCATCCCCGTGCACCAGCCCTGCTGTATCCTGCATCGGACATAGACTGGTGATTCGATTCTTACATGATAGTATACATGTTTCAATGCCATTCTCCCAAAGCATCCCACCCTCTCCCTCTCCCTCTGAGTCCAAAAGTCCGCTATACACATCTGTGCATGACAGACTTTATATTTTTGGTCTCCAAAATCACTGCAGATGGTGACTGCAGCCATGAAATTAAAAGACGCTTGCTCCTTGGAAGAAAAGTTATGACCAACCTAGACAGCATATTCAAAAGCAGAGACAGTACTTTGCCAACAAAGGTCCATCTAGTCAAAGCTATGGTTTTTCCAGTAGTCATCTATGGATGTGAGAGTTGGACTATAAAGAAAGCTGAGCGCTGAGGAATTGATGGTTTTGAACTATGGTGCTGGAGAAGATGCTTGAGAGCCCCTTGGACTGCGAGGAGATCCAACTAGTCCATCCCAAAGGAAATCAATCGTGAATATTCATTGGAAGGACTGATGCCGAAGCTGAAACTCCAATTCTTTGGCCATCTGATGTGAAGAACTGACTCATTTGAAAAGACCCTGATGCTGGGAAAGATTGAAGGCAGGAGGAGAAGGGGTCGACAGAGGATGAGATGGTTGGATGGCATCATCGACTCGATGAACATCAGTTTGAGTAAGCTCCAGGAGCTGGTGATGGATAGGGAAGCCTGGTGTGCTGCAGTCCATGGGGTTGCAAAGAGCTGGACACGACTATATGACTGAACTGAACTGGACTGATCATTGAGAAAGAAAACAATAAATGATTCAACTGCCCATTAATCATTAAACAAATATTTATTGATTCCATGCCTGGCACTGTTAATATATTAGGCATATATACTAGTGGTGAGCACAATAGTTGAGGTGTCTGAACTCAGAGAACTTGCCCTCTGGTGAAGACAGATGTAAAAATCTAGTTACACAGGCAGTTTATTCATTATATGAGAAGTGCAATGACTCTGGGAACATACAACATGGGCCCTTCAGGGTGGTCAGGGAAGGCTTTCTAGAGGCAGTGATGATTCATCTGAGACCTGTAGGATGAGTCTAAGCAGGGGAAAGGGTATAGAATGGGAGGAGACAGTTTCAGAAGTTTTCATCCCCAAGTAACCCTATAGTTGGGTCAGGGGAAATGGAGAAGCCTGAGAACCTAGTCAAAATGGGGAGAGAGTGTACCAGTAGGGCTAATGGACTTGGTAGAAGAGGCTGGATATTCCAGAGATGAGAACAGTGCATTTCACCGTGTCGTCTGAGGGTGTCTGTGAAAAGTGAGTCTCATAATCCAGATCCATACATGGATCAAGACTCTTTTTGAAAGACAAAGGCCCGTCTAGTCAAAGGTGTGGTTTTTCCGGTAGTCATGTACGGATGTGAGAGTTGGACCATAAAGAGGACTGAGTGCTGAAGAATTGATGCTTTTGAACTGTGGTGTTGGAGAAGACTCTTGAGAGTCCCTTGGACTGCAAGGAGATCCAACCAGTCAACCCTAAAGGAAATCAGTCCTGAATGTTCATTGGAAGGACTGATGCTGAAGCTCCAATACTTTGGCCACCTGATGCTAAGAGCCAACTCATTAGAAAAGACCCTGATGCTGGGAAGGATTGAAGGCAAAGAAGAGAAGGGGATGACAGAGGACGAGATCATCACCGATTCAAGAGACATGAGTTTGAGCAAGCTCCAGGAGTTGGTGATGGACAGGGAAGCCTGGCATGCTGCAGTCCATGGGGTCTCAAAGAGTTGGAAACAACTGAGCGACTGCATAACAACAAAGCTCAGACAGTCTCAATTTTAATATACCTGTTCAAAAATTTTTGCTTTTGGGGGTTCTTAAGGTGAGAAGGAGCTAGAAAAACATGCCTTTGGCTGCTTGATAGACAAATTAAAAATGTTTACTTTCGGGCACTTAAATTCTGCAAGTAGCTATTCAGTGTTAGCTAACGGTAATTGTATCTCAATTTTTACCTGAAATGAGACAATCAAGATGTCAGGATATCAGCTCTGTATATCTTGGATAAGTGGCATGAATGCGATATCCAGGTAATTTCAGACATCACGCCTCTAAGTAGACGTCTACTTGTCCTGGGTGCTATTTGTATTGTGCTTATTTTATATTTTATCTTCAAAGTTTCAAAAAAGTTGGAGTATTGGAAAATTCTTTAGGTGTGGGTTAGGATTTCTCCCCTTGTACCATCTACACTTAGTGAATGAGGATTTCTGCTTCTAAGAATGGTAGACTAGGTAATACAGGCCCACCCGCCTGCTGAGGGTGATTGGAAAAAGTGGACAGATTATAAACAAAGGCCTGCTTCAATTCACTAGAAGGTTAACAAATAGTGAAGTTATCAGGCCATGTCCAAGGGCAACAGCAACCCAGGGACTATCCTTTTGTAATAAACCAGTGATCTATAAAGTAAAATGTTTCTCTGAGTTCTAAGGGCCACTGTAGCAAACTAATTGAACC